>NC_139767.1:26743019-27343019 GCF_965231275.1 Zosterops lateralis | reverse complement strand
ACTAGTGGAGGTGTCTTGTGTTAACTGCACTGGAATTTGGGGATGGAATGGTTTTAAGCAGTAACATAACTGTAACCACAATACAAGTAAATGGCAATAATCTCAAGAGCTGGGGCAAGCTCAGGGGCCTAAGGTTACAGGCAGAGGTTCTACCTGTCAACACGGCTCTCAAGCAACATCAACCCACCAACTTCTCCTGAAACATCTTGATGATGTCATGGTTTAAGCAGCACTTTCTCCCTGTGCTGGAATTGGTGGACTTGGCCATCTGTACTTGTATTTCTCACCACCTGAGATTCTGTCACTGGGGATAAAGCTTAATCACATTTTCGTAACAGTTTTATTTGAAGTGTGGAGAACGGGAAATCGCATTTATCAGTAAGGGTTGAAATAAGTGGCACTCTGAAGTTACGCAAATTGCAAACATGAAGACATTGTTCTCTGCAGTGACAGTAAAATGAAAGCAGCATTTAGTTCTCTGCACATGAAGTCACAGGACTTTTCAGTCTGATCTTATCTGTTAATGCAGTACATAATTAAATATCAATGTAGGTTATTTAAGTATTTAAGTACTAGCTTAAAAAAAGAGAAAAAAGAAAAATAACTCATTTATGTTATGCACTTAAAGCTGAAATAAAAGTGGAAGTTTACATATAAAATATAAAGCATAATGATCTTAGGCTGCAAACCAGGGTTGATGGAAATCTCTTCAAGAGAAGCTTGGCAACTTCCTGGCAGCTAAACACCTAAATAAAAATGTAATAATTTTGGAAGAGTTGTCATAGCTGAATACTCACTTCTATGACTGAGTACTCCTGTTATTTTGGTAGCGAACTTAAGTTTCTCTACCTGGTGGGATTTTTTTTTTGCGTGTGAGAGTTTTCCAAATTTTCCTTTTTTTTTTTTTTTTTGAATACACTGAGCATTCAATTCCAGACTGTGCAGCAACCCCTCTTGAACATCATAGCTACTCTTCAAATTACATTTTTAGTTGCCTGAATGTGTGGAATAAGATAATATCACCTGAAAGAAATCAGCTCCTTCCTTATACGCAAAGGACAATTTTGCCATGTTGGCCAGTGGAACGCTGCCATGAATAATTGTAACTGACACAGCTAAGAACTCACCATCTTTTCTATAACTCAGAGTATTGCAACCATAGAATCCTTCCCATAGTTCTAGTCAAGAAATTATAAGCATATGTTTAGGGAGTGCCCTGTTAGTTCAAGTATTTTCAATACAAAATTACTGTTCTCCAGTCCCAATGTATAGAACTGGGAGGAAGCCAGAACAGCTTCGGAAATATTTTCAACCTCTTCAGCTTTAATTTAATATCTCTGTGAGCCACGAACCTTCTAGCCCAGTGTCTAATTCAGCCTGCTGCTAAACAATCAAACCCTAGCAATACTTCCCACAGTTTTAATTATAACAGAGACATACTTAAAAACAATATGGTTTCCTTTCAGAATCTTGATGTCTGGAATTGTGCACTAAGAAAAGAACAGCCTTTGTACTTACGTAGTGTATTCATCATATGACCACTGCTCTCTTGGGATCTGTTATGACTGGCATCTTTGTCAGGAACAGCCTGTTGTGGTATGGCAGACACAGTGGGCTGAGGCTGCAAATACGGCATCGACAGAGGAAGAGAGGGCTTCATTTCCTCGTCTTCAGAATCACTAGAACTATTTTCACTACTCGATGAAGAGGACGAAGAACTTTTAGAGTCAGATGAACTGTCAGAGCTACTCAGTTGGTCCATGATACTGGCTTCTGCTTTTAGCTCTGCAAACAATATGATTTGTTTCTCAGTTTTCATTCATCATAATTGAAATATAAAGAAGAGGGAAAACAAAAAATCAACAGACATGAGGCACACACTACAGCAACTTAAAAAAACCCCAGACCAAACCCACCAAAGCTCTCCAGAACAAAGAAAAGGGCACAAGTGAGTATCCAGCCTGTCATGTGGTTTTCTATTCTCACAGCTTGAGCACTTTCTCCCTTTCAAGCCAAGTGTTAGAACAAGGGTGACTGTGAACACAAATACTTAACCCCATATTCCATGGAGTAATGCATCCCACATAGTTTAGTTTCTGCAACTAGCAGAAAAAGTTCTGTGATTTCCTTAGCACCCCAAGTATGGCTTTCACTGACTAAAAACTGCAGTTACAATCCACAGATCAGTCACTGCAAGATGTCTGCAGCTGCACCCAAAATGCCTCCCAGCAGCTCAGCATTACAATCAATACACTTGTTTAGACCATGTGACATTTTGCTCAAAATCAAGTTAAGCATGAAGAATATCCAAAAGAACTATCCAAAGTTTATATTAGGAGGATTTCTCCAAATCCTTGTTTTGTTAGAGATTTGGAGGTGCGAATAATCCTGCACATTATGCATTTCTGACATAAGTCCAACATACAGAAGAAGTTAATCTTTGCAGGAGGAGACACATAATAATTGTTTGCAAAGCATGAGTGCTGAGAGAAGTCTGCAAAAGACCTCTGAATCATGGTGGAGGGAGAACTTGAGTTATACAGACTGCAGAAGTTCACTACAAGATTGTAATTACCTAGACATTTGTTAAGATGGTCTTACAAGCTCTTAGAATGCTTCAGGAACAGCTTTGATATAGCAGACACAATAAAGCAAGTAGGAGAGTAGCTCATCTCTCTTCAAATTTACCCAATACAGAACAGGTTGCAGGTGATAGTCACCAAGATGCAAGACAGTGAAAAGCTTAAGAGAAGAAAGGAGAAGGAAAAAAAAGATTAATCTTCAACACAGACTTGCATGAAACAGACTCTAAGTTATCAAAGGCCAGTCTAAAGGAAAGGCCATCTTTATCAAAGGCCAGTCTTATCAAAGGCCAGTCTAAAAGAAAATGGTGTTCAGGAAAAACGGCACCTAAAATAGTGTAGCTGTGGCTGCAGGGACAAATTAACCCAATGCCAGGAAAGAAAAGAAAGAACAATGAAAGACTTGACTACTCAAACATAAGGAAGAAAAGAAGGGGAGCAGAAAGAAAATAAAAATTGGAAGCATCCTTAATCCTAAGGACATGTATAAGAGAACATGATCCACTGCACATCTGGAGCTGTAAGACACCTAACTGAAAGACACCTAAGCAAATAAATTCCTAAGTATTCAATTCCACTTCCTCCTAAGCAATGTCTAATATAAAAAGGTTTAGGTGGATGGCCAATACCAAAAGCTCAGAAATAAGATTTCTGCCTTGAGTTTTGATGTAATTTAATCAGACAGGATTTAAATTAAATAATTTTAACCAGTGAAGGAAGAGCTGTACATATACTAGAGGATAATGGCAGAATGAGCTTCCCCTCCACCCCAGAAAACCAAGTTAGTAACAAGTTCCAGGTAGTGTACTTAAGCAAGAATAGTCAGTTACACAACCATGGGATGAAGAATGATTAAGCAGGCAACACTTCTGAAGAGTCTGAGAATTACAGTGGATCCCTACACACTGTTCTACCACACCACGCTGTGCGGAAATGACTTGATACTGTTTGGTCTTGTGATAGTATAGACATGATACTATTTGTTCTTTGTGTATAAAGATGAATAGTGCCCGCAAAGCAGCCTTCTTGCTCACATCAGCACTGCTAAAACCTCAGTAGGTGTGTTTAGGGACTATATTTTAGGAAGTTTTTGGATTCATTGCAAGAAAGCTAAAGGAAATTGAGAACAAATCAGTGATTTAGAAAGGAAACTTCTAAGGAAAGATTGAACCAACTGGTGTCATTTTGCATAAAGAATGGAAAAGACAGAAGAGTTTGAGTCTGTGCTGCTCAAAAGCAGCACAGGAATCTGCTCTGTCCTTGCACAATAAATATGAAAGTAGTAATAGGCTTGCTGTCAGACTATTTATACAGGAGAACCTGAGCAGTAAGGAGAGCAAAGCCCTGGAATGTCTTGCCAGCAAGTACAAGGACCTACTCATGGAAGGTTCTAAGAACAGGTTAAAGTTATATCAGAAATCTGACTTTAGGGGAGAAGGATGGACTAGATGACTTGATAATATCTCTAGCATACTTTTCAATTTTTCAGCATTTTAAATAGCACTCAAAATTGGACTGGCACTACACAAGAGTTTGGTACACTGGTAGTCACTTTAGAGACTTTCAGTGTTTGATAGCACCACTCCCCCCTAAAGAAAAGACCATCTAGAAAAGGCACAATTTTATTTCATGTGCTCAAATTTTCCTTCATCTTTGCAACCTTAGATGAATTCTAGTACTGTTCTGCAATACAGATTGCTGGTCAGAGCTTAAGACCAAAATGGAAACAAAACCCATCTTCATAATGATACATCTAAAAAAATCTGTTTAAAGGAATTCAGAACAACTTAGGAAACAGATGTCAGTTCCAGTCAATGAAACTGCCACCTGTCAGCATTTCTGTGGCAAGTAATTACCACCTGCCATCTTCCTTGTCCTCTCCAAAGGAAATAAGACCTCCTATTAAGTGAAATATGAGTGTCACACCAAACCAGAGTCTCTCAAGGAAACAGTACCTGGCACTGCTCAAGGGTTGATTTATGCAAGCTTTTAGCTGTCTTTTTCATTGGAACCTCATCTTCCACAAGGCTCTATCTGGTAATTTAAAGTGTATGTTGGGCTGTAAAGGACTGTAACATATTTGCTGAGTGCACAGAAAATGAAAGGAGCAATGTCAAAATGGAAGTGACTTAGTTCCAGTACCACAGTACAACCAACCATATACTTGATTAAAGTAACAATGGAAGACAGAGTCAAGGAGACAGCAGCAGAACCCTTGGCATTATTAAGCCTAATGGTTCAGCTGGATTTTTACAGTAGCAATCTACAAATACTGCTTTTTTACCCACTTGAACCAGAGTGGTCATTTCCACAGAGTAAAGTTGATTACATAATCAGCTTCTACTGTGAAACTCAAATAACACAAAACAAAACAAAAACAACCTACACATGCAAAAACCTCTTAAAAACTAATTGCTTGTTAACAGCAAAGTTTCTGAAACTTATGTGCCAGTGGAGCTTACCCCGTTCAATATCATCCATAGGAGAAGATGGAAACGTTTTTTCTTTTGTTGGAGAGTTTTTAACGTTGTTTGGAACCTTTGTTGCATTTCGCATTTGCTGCTGTTGCTGCTCAATGCGAGACTGGACTTTACTACTTCCTTCAGCTCTGTGTGTAAAAGGAGAAGGTTTTTAATTACTAGAAGGCAAGATGCAAGGAAAAAAGGTAAGAACACAGGGGATATGGTAGCATGGAATTATTTCTCATGCCTTTCTAAATAGTATCATTAGATTCTTTATACTAATAGGTTATTATACTAATACACATAATATATTAATACTATACTATTAATATCATACATATATGTATTAATATTTTTTATACCGTGCTAATAACTTTATAACACTTTGTCATTTGATTTTTGTATCTTGCTACCCAGGATCACTTAATAATAATTCTGCTGGAAGTTACTTATATGGATGGACTCAGCAGCACAAAAAAAAAATTAAAAAACTTGATATGAGAAAAACAAGCCATTAACTTACTAAGACTTGTCACAAAATTTATTTTTATTTCCTCATTTACAAGTCAAAAGACAGTAGGTAAGCTACTAGCCAAACAGATCTTTTTTTTCCTCCTCCTAAACTCACCAGGAAAAAGTTACTATTTACTTCAGTAATATAACATGCTTTGGTTAACAAAAAAATAAATTTCCATTTCTTCTGCAGTCACAACTCAAAAGACATGAAGTCAGTTTGCTGAGAAAGGAGACTTTTCACTCCTTTGAACAAAGCCAGTTACTTTCTAAAATTATGTTTTCCTAAAAAATAGTTATATGTAGTTGTATATCTCAATTTAGACTCATTAACAAATTGATTTTCACAATGAGTAAAGCACAGTTGTTTCTCCTCTAAATCACCCACCTGGTTTTTTTCACAGTGATGTTGCTACTAAGTTTCTCTAGGCGACATTCTCCAGTGTCATGGTTCATAATTAAGATACATTCTTTTAGGTAAGGCTTCTTTGAGCCCTTGAACACCGTCACTGGTGGAGTTGAGCCCTATTAAATCAGAAGTCCAGTAAGTGTTACTCCTGTAGTCATTTTTCTTAGAAACAGCAATCTATCAGAGGTGACAAGTTCACTACAAGTGATCATTTCTAGCCATTAAAAATGTTATTGGTTAATTCAAATTAGATTCACAGTAGCCATGTCCAAAAGCAGCTGGTGTTTGACTGGAATGGGATTTTACTTGCTTAGCTTAGTTTGAAACTGATTAAATGCTTATTTCCCAATGAGAGCAGGCTCTCTCTAGGACTCCTCTCACCAAAAGGAGTTTCAGTTCCCATATCAGCAGGGCAGTAAAGCAAGGCAGGTAGTAAATTTTCTCTTTCCAGTCTTTCCTGCTTTGGAACTGCACTAGAGCAATAAATACCAAGGGGAAACTTGCACTGCCAACATACACACGAAGCTTTTCTGTGTACGCAACACTTCTGGGTCATCCTGCAGCATATTTCCAGTGCAGCAAATACACTTAAAGTTACAGTGCAGCTGTTTAACCTTTGGGTCTTTTGTAATCTTACATTCTTAGAGCAATTGTTTTTCTACTCTAAAAATCACCCAGGCAGCTCTGAAACAGCACTAAAACTTTATACCCTTCCATAGTCAGGATCTATACTCAGGACAACAAAATAAATCATTCCCTTAAGCCCGTCACTCTTCAGCCACATCCACTCACCTCAATATTTGGCAGTGTTATTGTCACCTGTTCACCTTTGCCAACTTCAAGGTCTCCTTCACAGGACATATCAATAGATGCAGGCTTGAAGTCATCTAAATAGAAAAACAAACTAGATTATTTACAGGCTTTTCAGGAATCTTATAAATGCAGGCACCACTTAATTGCAGTTGGAGGCTATTAAGTAAAAGCCTTTTCTGCTGGTGTATCATCTACCATTCCCCTGAGCAGATCACTCCATAAGTCAATAGAATTCAAAGTCAAGCTGCTTTTCTCAGGATTCATGCTAAGTAATCTTTTGGTTAAAATTAGAAAAAACGCCTTTAGGTTTTAAAGGATAAAAAGGCTGAATGAACTGTGTTATATTTCAAAAGGTAAATTCTCATGTAATTATTTTCAGAAGAATCAATAAATAGTTCTTGAAAATGTCGATCCCAAACATGGGAGATGTAGACAAGTGGCTGAAAATGCAAAGAACAACACCAACCCTCAATATGCATTTCTCTTTCTGGTTCTGACTTTACTGTAAATAAGCAGGTCAGAACCTGACAAAAACTTGGTGTTTCAGTATAGTTATTTTTGTTAAAAGTGAAATTCCTTCCCGATTTAACATTGATTTACATTTTGTTTCTTTCAGCATCTAAAGTACCAGTTTAAATAAGTTTTGAGCAAAAGAAGGTATAGATTTCTGATCCTTTTCAAAACCCTGAGACATTGCAAACGTGCATGTGTTCAGGCATCAGCACGGCAGCTCTGCTACATACCATTGCCTACAAAGTATTATTTCCACCACAAATAAATGGGAAAGGCTACAGCCAAAACTCTGCCTGTGCTGATTTAGGGGGACAGGGGGTGCATCAAGACATTCCTCAAGGCCTGTGACAACACACGCGGGGTTGAGCCCGCGGCTCCAGGTAAGGCAGGGCCAGTCTCGCACCCCGGGACGCCGGAGCCCGGCTGGCGCGGAGGGACCCGCCGGCCGGCACACACTGCACGGCCACACCTCGGCACACGCTCCGGCCTCGCTGCCAGGCACTGCCGCGGCGTTCGTGCTGCTGGGAGCTTCCCAGTTCCCGGAGCGGGCCTGCAGCCACGGGCCGGCGGCACAGGCCACAGCCGGGAAGGAAGCGCGGCTCCAGCCAGCGCACCGACCGGGCAGGAAAACCGGGCTGCAGGAGCTGCTGGGCAGGGCCGTGCCCGCAGCGCAGACACAGCTGACAGCCCCTGCCAACCCTGTCTAGGGGAAACCCCGAAATGTCCTCTTACATACAACAGTTCCAAAGTTTCTCACCAAATCAGAGAATACTTGTTTTAATGTATGGCCACTGGGCTGTTAGTACTTGAGGAAATGAAGATATTGATACTTCCAATCTTAACTTCTAACCAGCAGCTGTTTTCCCTTTTACTCAACTGTTAAAGAATGTCAGGGGTCAGAGGATATTTCTTCTGCATGTGCATTTGATAGAACTGATGAACGTGCCAGTTTCTATGTCTCATTTGTTGGAAAGGAAGAGAGATTTCAAAACAGATTTCAGAATAAATCATCAAATTACAAGAGTCAGCATGAAACTCTAAGGGTAGGAGGTACCAGACGGGGTTGTTAGTCCTCTTTAAAATTAGGATAAATTTCAAATTGCAGGATTTGTTTAAATCCATTTATAGCTTTTTTTTTCCTCCCCCTCTCCACCGCTTCCACAGTTGGAAACAATCTGCCTGAGTGGCGTTCCCTTTGCTCACAGAGAGCACGTTACCCATGGAGCACACAGGACACTCTCCAGAGAACATACTGAGACTGAATCTTGGGGGATATCGCTCTATAAATAACCAGACAACAAAACCAGAAGCTGCAGTCCTAAATTGCCGAGGACTATAATCCTGGGAGCATTTGTTTCCTAGCTACCCTCAGAATCTTTGAGCACACACCTCTCTAGATAGTAATTATGTACTCAGGGAGGGTGTTCTGGCTCCGTGATTAACGCCGCCTGCCTTTAACCTTTGATTGCTGAATTGGACGGAACTTGGGAAAACTGAGCGCAAGGAAAGAAGGCAGAGCCACAAGTTCAGGTTAGCTCGGTTTCCAGCAGAACCGCAGGGAGACGCTACAGAAAAGTCACAAAAAGCGAAGTTGGTGCCCAGCGGACAGCGAGGGGCAGCTCCAGGATACAATGGCCGTACGTGCTCCCGGCAGCGACTGAAACCTGCACCGCTCCCGAAATCCCGGACCGGCACTCCACGGCGCCCCAGAATCCCGGGAGAGAGGAGCCACCGGGCCGCAACCATCCCCCGCCCTTCAGGAGACTGCGGGGACCGGGGGCCGCCGACCCCCTCCCCGACCCCCGCAGCCCCCGAGAGCTGCCCCGACCCCGCACTCACAGCGGACGGTGTGGAAAGCGCAGCGCGGCTGCTTCTCGAAGCTCTCTCCCAGCTTTAGCACCCGCGCCTTGGGGTCGTAGAGGGACGGGACCGCTCCGTTCATCGCGGCAGCGCCTCACACCATGGCGGGCCCCGGGGCCGCCGCCGCCGCCCGCACCGAGCATCCCTCACGCCGCCCGGGCCGGCGGGCCCCGCCCACGCGGCCTCCGATAGGCCGCGACGGGCAGAGCGCGCGTTCCCCGAGCCGGATTGGTCAGCGGGCGCGTCACTCTGTAGAGTCCCGCCAGTGGGGTGTCAGAGGCGCCGGCCCGCACGCGGATATGCAAATACACCCTCCTCCCGCAGGGGAGAGCGCTGGTTGGCGGAGAGAGGCCGCGACCACACAGCTGTGAGGGGAGGGGGGCGTGGGGGAACCGTCGCGTTGGAGACGGCGGGATCGGCGTTCCAACTCCCCCCTCTCTGCCCCCGCAGTGGGGAAGCCCCCGCGCGGCGGTGAGAGGGGCCGGGGGTGCGTTGGGTCCCTCAGAGCGCCCCGAGGGGGCCCCGCGGCCTGGGCACTTCGCGGCTCCCAGGGACAGCGGGGGCATCGGTGTGACGCCGGTGGGAGAGGGCACCGCTCCCTCTGCCCTTTCCCCGGCCCTGGGTGAGGTGAGGCCGCTCCCGCTGCCCGCCCCGTGAGGCCGCGCTCAGGCTGCCCGGCCGGAGGAGCGCCCTGCCGGCAGAGCCGGTCCGGCTGCCCGCGGCCTCAGGAAGGGAGCGCGGCTGGGGCTCCCTCCATGTTTGTTTCCTTTCTCAGGGGGAGTCCTGCGGCCCAAGGCTTCCAGCTGGTGGTGCCGGAGCTGGGATGAAGTAGTGGCGTGAGGACCCCGCGCCTTAACATAAAAAGGAAAGAGGCTGGAATCGATGGTGGTGTGCGCCTCTGGCTGTTCCCTATGGCGGCCACGGACCCCCAGGTCCTGGCCTTGGCTGCTCAGATCACTGAGAGCAGAGAACAGGACATCCCCCTGCTGCTGCTGAAGTTAAAGGGTAATTAATGCCGTTCCTAAAATAAAAGGCCAGTCCTTCTCCCCTCTGCCTCCTTAAATACAGACGGTTTTTCTGAAAGTCTGTAAGGAAGGTTGGTACGGCAACTTTTCCTGAGAGTGGCAAAAATAAGGAGGAGGAGCTGAGGAGCAAATGGACAGAATTTTTTTTCTGCCTTTCAGCTGTCACTCTGATAATGTGGGCCCTTTCCCTGCTGATACAGGCAGGGATCTTACACTTGGTCAAATCATTTCTCTCAATGCTTTTTGGGCAGAGAGCCAGGGTGGTTAGTATTCCGTTTTTAAATCTTAACATAGAAACAAGATCGTGAGCTCCTGTGTGACTTCCCTGTCTTTCCTTCTGCTATACAGGCACTGCTCATAGGAATGGTTGAAACAAGTCAGGTCCTGTTCTAAATTGGGATGTAATTATAAGGAAGCTATATGTTTCCCAGTGGTTGTGGTTTTATCTAGCCTAGGAAATTCATACAAATGGTTCATATCCCAGGTAATGTATGTTTTGCTACTAAATATGTAGAGAGAAAATGGAAACCTAAGTTTAGCTATCCTTCCCAATTGTCATCAATATAATCTTACAAATGAGTTGTAGCCGTAACAGCAAAAATTGCTGACAAAATATTTAATGCTGTTATTAGCACTTCTACAGTTGCTTTAATCCTGGATCCTGGCTCAGTTTACATATATTCTTCTTACATTTTAGAAAAAGAAAAAAAAACCCTTGCACATGAGAATCTAATGTTCCTCTTTGTCTCTCTCCTGCTTTCTTCCCACAGGAATTTTAAGTAGTCCTTCCTTAGGATGTGAAGAATCAAATAAAATTAAGCAGGATCTATACGATTATGGTCTTACTCAGTACTGCTTGCTGGTGCTTAAGCGAGACCACTCTCAGCTGCATGGAGCCTGGGCTACTGCTGCCCAGCTAGCAGAGATACTAAGGTAAAAAAAAAGAAGCTAAGAAGTTTTCTTCCAGTTTTCTTTCTGTCCTTTCATCTTGCTCTTTCTCTTTTCAAGCTGTAATACATTGGCTCCCATCCAGAACAAGGCTTGTTGTTCAGGAAAGGCCAGGGTTAAAGTGCACGGAGCAGTCAAGAGCAGAGGGGTCAGGCATAGCCTAATTGGTCCTGTTTAATTCATTTGCATTGTGTTTCATTGAGCTGGGGGAACTCTGTGCTGGGAACATGGTTTGTATTTGTACCTTTTTTTGTGGATAGTACTCACCAGTGTGACAGCTCTTACCCAGTAATTATATAATTCTGAATTGTAGTTATTTAAAAATTGTTATTTTGTTTTGTAGATTTCTTCTTGCAAAGATCGTCAGACTGATTTACTCACTGCTTGGCTTGACTATATTTAAATATTTATTTAATATACCCATTTTAAATATCTATTTACATTTTTAAATAAAATAGATGACATAGTTCATAAAGACTAGATAACTTGATGTAGTGATACTTTGAGAATGGCATTGTAAATAAGAAAACTTTAAACTCAACCCCCCAGTGATCCAATCTCAATTTTAAATGTCAAGAAAAATAATACATTTTAAATTTTCCTCAAGTTGTATTTAGTTTTGGCTTAACTAGGGAGTAAAATTCTAAGGCATGAAGTAATTATGTGACCATCTCTTATATATGCCATAGCTGCAGTATGAATTTTTAATGTGAGGAATTTCAGTAAGGGATGCAAGAGTTATCACCAGAGTAGTGTGATACTTAAATCATCCCCTATAAGCTGTTTCAGTTGCAGAGAATACTGAAATTTATTTTAGCTGTAAACATGTCCTTTTGTAGCTAGATAAATCTCAGCTTCATGCCTAGAATCTTTTTCCAAGGGCTTTGGTAGACAGATTTACGTGTGTGCATTCCCAAAAAGCTAACATAGCCTAGATAAAATATCAGAAAGCAAAATTCATAAGAAGTCAGGAAGACTCTTTTGTTGCACTGGTATCAGCACTGAGTTCAGACCTGAAACAACTCAGCAGTTGTAAAACATGCATTTTCTTGTAAATAGTCTTCCAGAAACAGCTGACGTATTGCGGTGAGTAAAATAAGAGAGCTGAGATCTGAGGAACTGATTTCTAGCCCACATGCCTTCCTCAGTTTGAGAATAGTTGTAGACAGGCTCACTGAAGGCTTCATGGTATATTTTTTATACATATTTTCACTGCCTGATGTGCACCCCCTCCATCATTGAGCTTCCTTTATCAGGTTTTTTTTCTACCTTTCTATTTTGACTTTTTTTCTTCTTTTTGACCATCAGAGCCCTTCCCTAGAATATGGAACAAGCCTGAACAGATTCTATGAAGCTAAAGGAGAAAGTGCCTTGGATATGTTTTTAACTGAGAAATGCCATAACAAGTAGTAAAATGGTCTCCAACCTGTGAGTGGTTGCTCTTCCTCAGAGGCAGCCACCTTGGAGCCAGTCACAGCAGTGAGCTGTTGTTCAGGGGGAATTGTCCCCTGCCACTGAAGCATTTCTCTGATGACGTGACATTCATTCAAAGTTGTTCAAACAGGCCTTGGACTATTCAGGTTGATTTTTTTTTTCCCCTTTTTTTTTTTTTTTTTTTTTTTTTTTTTTTTTCACTCCATTTCAGTCATTGTTGTGTAGGGCTAGAGGTGAAAGAAGATCCTGAGGAATTTTACAAGAAGTTTCTTCCTTCAGCTATAGACACCCTGCTGGTTTTGGGAAAACGCTTGCAAGCACGATTTACCCGAGCAATCAAGGTATTTAAGTTTCATAGTTAAAAGAGCACAGAACACCTGCAGACTTTCCAAGGACACGTATTGGATGAGTAGGATATTATTCTAGGGACATGGTATTATGAAAATTTATTTTCCAGAAATTGCAGTAGTTTTTCTTATGCCTCTGAGCTCTGAAGATGAAAACTGTCATTGTGCAGCATTTGCTCTGTGACTTGTGCAAAGACATAGGCCTTTTAGATAGTTTGGCTACTACTTTTCACAAGTTTTAAAGGTAGAAGGGGGAAGTGCAATTATAGGAAGGACTGAAGAATTAGAGCAGTATAACAGGGGGAAAAAAAGCCCTACAAAAAACAGCATCCCAGTCATGGTAGTGTCTTAACTTTGCATATTATTAGTTCAGCCTTTGTAATGAATTAATTCTCACTAATTTTATTCAGCTTTACAATAAATGGTTTAGGAAGTCTTAAGATTTTAAATCAGATTTGTTGAAGTTTGTTTTGTTATTCAATTTCTGCTGCATAATTGGCAAAAAAATTCCAAGAATGCTCACTGCTTCTGAACTTTCACATAGAGAATGCCAAAGGCAGACTTCATGAATTTATAGATTTAAACACTTTCTCACATGTCCCTCCTTTTTATGTAGTTAAGAAGGGTTTTGCTCGATGAGATTGCCTCATGCTTCTGGAGTATTCTGAGTTCTAGAATCAGAAGGAAAAATACCCCCAACAAACAAAAACCCATGAGTAATTTAAATAACCAACTTCATGGATTCTGACAGTTTCTTTTAATATCCCCATTTCTCCATACTGTCTCATTTCTTGGCTCACTGGCTTCTTGTCAAAAACTTAGCCAAAGTTTTCATACAAAGTATTGTGATAGACACCACAGACAATCAATTCTCAGAAAGCATCAGTGCAATAACATAGTTTCTGTTAGTCCAGTACCTGAGAAGTGCATTTAGTGCTTAAGAAGGAAGCTTCCTAAATGACATCCCAGGAGACTCTTATCCACAATATGTAATTTCCCCAGTACTTTCTTATTATGTCTCAGCCTACATGCTACTTGAGTCATGCTTGTGGGCAAAGATTTCTTTTGAATGCAAATGCAGTCTACATTATAATTAGTACTTTGGCTTTTAAACTTTGTGGTCTCAGAGGTGACTGGGCACCCAGACTTGATGCTTGCTGAGGGGAATTTTTGAAATCCCACTCTGCCAGTGGATATTTGTAGTTTATTCTGCTGTCTTTTCCTTTTGGTACAAGTTTTTGAAGTCAAGGGAAGTAGTGAAACAGCTTTCAGAAACTGACACGTTGCCAAAACACAGAGCAGATAATATTACAACTTAACATATTACTGTTATTTTGTATCTCTCCTTGTCAGTATGGACCAAATACAAAGTTAAACCTTGACTGAGAGCTGGGGCTCCAGCAGGGATCTAGGAATAGGCTTCCCAGGGTTTCACTTGTCAAGGCTCAGTTAATGTGGGATATATGACCATGTGCTTTGTAACAACATTTGTCAGTGGTGTGGTACTGTTAAAAACCCTTTTTGCTCTTCCACACACCCAGGTTCCAGATTTACAGTAGTCTGTGGCTCACACTTGGAATACAGACTGGAATGTGCATCTGTATGTGCATTCTCATTTTAAAAACCTGAATTCCTACTGGTCATAGGGGAGCACTGGAGCACCTCTGCTGTCAAGAAAGGCTGAGAGAGATGGGATTGTTCAGTATGAAGAAGAGAAGTCTCTGAGGAGAACTTGTGTCACCTCCCCGTACCTAAAGGGGATACAAGAAAGCTGAAGGGGGACTTTTTACAAGAGGGTTTAGTGACAAGATAAGGGGTGATGGCTTTACACTGAAAGAGTGAGGTTTAAATTAAGTATTGGGAAGAAACTCTGTGTCAGGTTGGTAAAATAGTGGGACAGGCTGCCTAGAGAAGCTGTGGATGCTCCACCTGTGGAAGCATTCAAGGCCAGGCTCCATCAAGCTCTGAGAAATGTGGTCTACTGGAAGGTGTCCCAGCCCCTGGCAGTGGGGCTGGAACAAGGTGGACTTTAGGTCCTTTCCAACACTACCATTCTATGATTGATTCTATGTTTTTTTCCAGTCCAGTGCTATCACAGGCAAGCACATGATGTAGTCTGTTTGGCAAACAGATCAAATTTCAGCTTTATACTGGTTTGGTGTTTGCTCCCAGACCTCCAACTAGGAGGTGCTTCTGAAGCTTCACCATACCAGTTATCAGGAACCTTTTTCATTTTGACTGTGTCCTTGGCCACTTTGTACGTTTTTCTATTTCTCCCCTTTTATTTAAAGTAATATATTTCCCATTTAGTGCATTAAGTATGTGATGCATATTTGCTGAGCTATTATTTGTCTTATCCCTCTTATGCTATCAAATATTTTTAAGGAATAAACGAGATTTCTCTCTCCTTGTGATTCCCCCCCCCCCCCCCCCAGTTGGATGCTTTTATATTTTTAGTATGTTCAGATCTTCTTGATTAATCTCTGACCTCAAAGGTCTCACAAGCTAGGTTTGGGGTTGTTTTGTTTTTGTTTTTTTTTTTACTAGTTCCTGCAGTTTCACCAACCTTATTTGGAAATTTGGTGGAATACTTGTTCTCCAAAATACCTGAGGCATACAAACCTTGCCATGACATCAAGGCGAAGTCCTTAGTGAAGATCATACACATGTTTTTACCTACTTCTCTTTCGTTTAGGATAAAGAAAAACAAGACTTTTTACACTGGTTCCGAATAGTAACTGACGCCATCTGCTGGCTGTTCAGCGGGCACATTCAACTAGCAGCGTGTGGTAAGGGAAATACCAACCCACAGAACACCTGAACATTTATTTATGGCAACTGCAAGTATCAAAATTCACTCTTAAGCTAATCTCCGCCTAGTCTTCTAAACTGGAGTAGGTGGTAAACCAGTCTCTTTAGCCAGCTCAACTGCAATATCTAAAATGCTAAACATCCACTAAAGGGAAATACCCAAGAGTTCCCCTTGTAGACTTTCAGAGATAAATATTTAAAGTGTTACCCTGTAGTTTCTCTTTATAAGTCTATACCTTTTAAAAATCAGAGGTTTTTTTCCAATAAGAGACATTGATCTTTTCTTGTGTGTGATTTAAAATATGCAGAAATTTGACCAGACTACGTTGCTAGCCTTGATGAGTAGATAGAATTGGAATCAGATTTCTGAAGTTTCTGCCATGATAGGAAATTCTATAAATATCTAACAAACTTCACTGTTTATTTCTGACCAAAATAAGCTTTCATTTAAACATCATTTAAGTGATATTAATCACACTGATTCTGAAAAGCAGAATTTGTTTTGTTTCTAGTATTGGACAAAAACCTAAGGATCATAAGATGTGTAACTAAAAACACACGTGGTCAGAAAAATTACTGAATACATAGCCAGTGGTACACTGGGATAGAAAAGATGTTGCTTTAATGACATCAGTGCACTTGCATTAAATAACCTGGGGTAACAAATTGTCAAGGTTGAAGTCCTTAACTTTTTCTGATATTGTTGCCCCAGTGTTAATTCCACTGTTGTTGTAAGGAAAAGATACTATTGTAGCATAAAGGGGCTTAAAGCTTTTGTTCCCTTGCAACATCAGTGCCTGAGGGTTGTCCAAAGGCAGAAAAAACAAGATTCAGCTTTTTTTTTTTTAGAGGTTGAAGTGGTTTAGTTATCTCAGTAAGTTTCAGTGTAAGAACTATAAATGAGGGAGTTTGTTCCAGAAACAGTGTCTGGTTTTACTTGCTATGGCTTATGATGAAGTTTATTTGTTTTATGGTATTTTTCAAGTCTGGTTCTGATTGCATGATTTCTTGTTTGCTTGTTTTTGGTTGTCTTTGCAGTACTACAAAATGATCGCTTCCTGCAGTTGTTAATAACAGATGATGTTGAAACAGCGATTATAATGATGTCAGTGTTACACAATATTTTGAGGATCAATAGGTTAGTTGTTTTCATATTATTATTTTTTTAATAATAAATATAAATGGTAGTTCATTACTGCTTGGTAAAATAAAATCTTTTCTTATGCAAGCATTGTTGTGTTTTATTGTTTGGGGTTTTTTTCCCCCTAGTCTTTGTAGTAGAAATTGAAAGCATTAAAAAGCTGGGGTTTTAATCTTCTTAAATTGAGGGGGGGAGTAATACTGTCTGGATCAGATTCCTGGTCCAGCTAGCTGGGCATCTTGGCTTGCTGTATATAGCCTGACATAGCTAAAAATAAGTCACTGTTTAAAAGCTCATGTTTTTCAATTAACACTTCTGTCCCACCCTTCTTTTTTTTCTTTATTCTTTTAAAAGTTCTGTCTTGCTTCAAGTTGAGGAAGAGACTCTTCACTCTGTTTTGGATGAACTTGTTTATAAGTTTTCCTCTACCACCAATCCTGCTGTAGGAAGTGCTGCCACAAAACTGCTGCTATTTGTGGCAAAACTTAGCAAACAGCTTGTGCAGTTATTGACAGCTCGCTACAAAGGTTTGTAACCATGCATGGGACCAATCACTGACCCTCCTCTTACATTTCCTGTGAGAATAAAAAGACAGAGGTTTCCCCTTGTGGTTCAATAACTTTCCAGTTATGTGGAGATGGCAGTGCCATGTTCCTTTGTGGGTTTTTTTCCTTCTCTTCATTTTCATTGCAGGTTAAGGTACTGCACCTCTTTCTGGTTCTTAGATTTATTTTCTTCTGTGTAGTGAGGACTCCGCATGTGGCAACTTGTCTTTTAAAGCTGTTGTTTGTCACTTCCGACCTGATGGGCTTTTACTTCTTTCTGTTTCCCTGTGCAGGTTGGTTATTGAGGGATCCACTGGCAGGGTGCCTGTACTGCCACAATCAGAGAGTCCTGTGTCACATCTGCCACAGTGCTAAGGCTCACTAATCCAGAGCATGAAAGTTTTACTTAGAGTGAACTGCTGACTCTGGCTATTGCAGGTCTGCTCATCTGATAGAGGGCTGTTTAGTTATCCAGGAGCTGACTCTCTGGATATCCAACTAATTGGAATGAACTCTTTCCAAGAACTCATTAAATTAGTTTATCATTTTGTCTTGATGCCTTCAGATGATGAGGCTGAGTATGTGTGTAATTTGTTCTATGTTTTTCATTCTTTAATGAGGTGTCCCATTTAATGTTTCTGTCTCTAGCCTAGCAGGAAGCTCCAGGAAACCCCTTTGTGCTCTATCATGGAGACTAAGGAACAGGCACGATGCTTGCCATGTCTTTTATGTTCTGGATGTTATTGTTGGTCAAAGCTGCTTGTGAGCAGCCTCAGTCCTCTGAGGACAAGAACAGTTAAAAGAGGGAATGCAAGGCAAAAATGTCCAATTCTCATTTTTTGCACTTGTGCTGACTAGTTATTATACAGTACCAGCCAGATAAATTTCTGGACCAGATGAACAGCTTTGCCACCCTTTTGCCTACAGAACTGAGAGGAGGGATTCCTTGTAGTATGGAATTAAATATAGTGTGCCTAAGGCTGGCATCACATTGTGGATTCTTGGGACACTGCCATGATGGTCTGATCACAGCAGCTGTAGAATGCTGGCTTGTCTGAAGAGGCACAGATCTCCATCAAAAGATGCTTTAGAGTCACAGCATGCCACAGTCATTTAGAAACTTTTCCTCTCTCTTCTGTATGTGTTTCCTCTTTCCACTAGGAAAAGAAAAAAACAAAATTGCTTTTTTTCTCTACTCTACTTTTTTTTTTTTTTTTTTTTTTTTTTAAAGCTGGAATCCTTCTGTTAGTTTTAACTCAGGCTTTGGAATCCTTTAGAGACTTTGAGGAATAAAAGCAACAAAGAAAGCATTACAGCATTTCCACCATCTGGCCATCTCACTGAAGTCCCTTGGCTTCACAGTAGCTCAGAGCTGGTGGCAGGGTGAAGTGCTTTGGTGTGAGTTTTGACAGTGAAGGCAGCCTGCTGGAGGTGAGGGATCTCCAGGACCACCACAGTCCCTGTGTCAGGTTTCCCAGAAGGCCTGGCCTTTTGTCCTGCATGGGTTGACACATCTGTGAGGCACATTGGAGGTTCTCCCTGTCAGGAGCCAAAAGGTGCATTTGGCTGTGTAGTCTGTACAGAGACTGGCAAGTGGTTGTGTCAGACCCACAGCACTTCTGTGAGGGAGCTCTCTTGTGTAGCCTGGCTCCCTGCTTTTGCAGGGCTCACACAGCCCTGGAGCACCCACTGACTCCATTTGGAGTCCTTCCTGTCTCTCTCCTGAAGTGTTTAACTGTCACTGTTTTTCTAAAGTGGTGCATGTGGTGCCACAGAGGTGCCATTTCTGTGTGCTCCAGATCCTGTAAGTACATTTGAGTGTTGGAGTTGCCCCGTGTATGAATATGCTTATGGACAATGATTTGAAGATGGAAAAGTTACTTGAATCTGCAGTTCTTCAGGAGGCAAGCACACACATACTTCCTGCCCTCCTTCCTCTTCCCTCCAACTCCCTGCAGAGCCCGTAGGCTCTGGGATTTGCCTGATACAAACATTGTAGCACATGTTACTATCTTCTTGCGTAGGGAGTGTGTGAGTGTTGTGGGGAGATCACAAAGGTGCTTTTTAGTTACTGCAAACCTGAAAAGCTCTTTTGTCTCATGGGTTGGATGCACATGCACTCACAGTTAAACCGTGCTGTGCAGATAAGACATCAAACAATCCCAGTTAGGAATCAATAAATTTTATTATGAAAAGTATGAAAAGAGTGTTAACAGCACCCAGCACTTGTGTGGTGCTTTGAATCTTTTTAACACCTTACAATGACTTACTGATAAGATACTGAAAGAACATTAGTAATTTGACTGTCAGTGATATAAATACAATACAGACTGGGACATACAAAATCACTGGATAATGCTTCTCTGTGATAGTTGGAGCACCAGATATTCTTTGATAAGATTATGCATGACACTCAAAGATGGCTGATGGTCTTCAGCTCTCACACTCCTTTACACATAGAATCTGATTTGATTTGTTGATTCGCAGTTAGTTACTTTGAAAGTTTGAAAACAAAAATTCACATTAGTGAAGTACTTTCTTTTCTTTCTCTTAGGATTAAAAGGGCTTTTAAGTAAGCAGTGGACTGGCAAAGGATTTGACAGGGAGGTCAATCAACTTCTGGATCTGCTGTATTTGGAACAATCCAGTGGAAAAGGAGAAATGCAGGTGATGAAGTTTAATGTGACTTTCAGATGTGAAATTCTATTTAGATGTGAAATCCTATTTACATGTGATTTGTGTATGTTTAGAATGGATTTACTTTATCACCTTGTAGACACTTTTAAAAACCTGTTATTATTTCACTATGTTAATTTTTAATTACCTTTTTGAAATTGTTTTATTGTGTTTTTTTTAAACATCAAGAAATTGCTCAGTCATTAAGATATGGGACTGTGACTCAAGACATTGACTTTCTGTGCAGATTCATTATAGATTTCAATATAACCATGGGGGGGAATAATTAAAATTTTTAGTAACTATAAAATTAAAATAACTGCATCTGCTTTTCTCACATCAGTGTTACAAATTTAGATCTCTGAATTCTAGGCAGCATTTACATAGAACTAAGTCACATACAGAAAATGTGCAGTAAGAACACCACCTGGACTGTGTTCCCAATAAAAGAGACAACATGTGCTTTGTGAGCATCTTAAAAAAAATTACATGCAGGTTTCTCAGAAACAATACTTCAGTGAAAATCAGTTATGTTTGCAGAGACCTGCTTTCATCTTCAATAGAACAGGGTGTTTTGTGATTCAGTTTGTTTGTGTTGTTTTTTTTTTTTTTTTAATCCATTTAAGAACAGAATTGATTTTTTTCATGTTTGCATTTCAATGACTTCTGATCATACTGAAAATGTAACATTTCTCCTGCTGCTCTTTCTCCAAACTTGTTTTTCTGTCCTCTCTAGTGTAGGTATTTTGATTGAATCACCATTTGAAATATCAAGTGCTTCAGGTGTTTTAAATACAAATTTCTGATACTGATTATATATATATATATATTTATTTATATATTTGTGCTGTAGATTCATTTGTTTACCACAGAGAACATCAATACAGGTGATCAGATTAGCTGCTTTTGGGGCAAGTATGGAGTTAATGATAATAACTGTCTTGTAAGACCTTAAATCCCCCAATTTGATGCATTTGAAAACTGATGGGGTTTGGCCAAATGTTGAGATTTTCCAATTATGCAAGCAGTAATAAAGTGGTTTTATATGCCTGGAAAATCTTCTACCAACTGTTTTGTTAATTTCAGAAGCAGCATCAAGCAGCTTGTATAATCCAGGCAGCGTGGCGGGGATTTCAGACAAGGAAGAGGCTGAAAAAGCTACCCCAAGCAGTGATCACCTTACAGAGAAGCTTCAGGTAAACAGGATGACTTTGTGAAAAACCGTAAAGAATAGGATCTAGTATGAAGGTTTGAGTTGGGTTTTCTCAAGTCACAAAGGAAGAGGAAAAATTCAGGTCATCTAATTCAATGTTCTGTTTGAAGTAGGCCCTGCCTCAAAATGGGATCTGGATGCTGAGGGCCACATCCAATTTTAGAGGTTTCCAAGGATGGAGATCCTACCATGTCACTATATCCCTTTCCTTGTGTTG
This sequence comes from Zosterops lateralis, assembly GCF_965231275.1. Lineage (NCBI taxonomy): Eukaryota > Metazoa > Chordata > Aves > Passeriformes > Zosteropidae > Zosterops > Zosterops lateralis. Next base: position 27,321,510 of record NC_139767.1, on the reverse strand, counting down.
GACTATTTGCCTTGTGAAGAATTCTTCCATTACAGGCAATGGGAATTTCCTTATTGCACTCTATCACTGCCTCTTGTCCTTTTTCTGAGCACCCCTATGAGTCTGGCTGTGTCTGCTCTATAACAGTTCTTTAGGTAGTGAGAGACAGATTTCCCTTCCTTTAGGCTGAACACACCTTACCTGTCCTTATATATCCTACATTCCATGGCCCCAGTTGTCTCTGTTTGGACAATCTCTATCCCTCCTGTTTGTCAGCACTGCTCTTCCACTGGAGGTCCCAGCAGAGTGTGACCAATGCTCCAGGTGTGCCAAGTAAAGCCAAATAATCTCCCCACTAAGCTGTAGCCTTTGTTCCTGCAAGGGCTCCCTACTGGCCTGTCCAGCCTCTCCTCTCTTTTCGTTGGAGTTGCTGTTTGAGTAATTGGTGCCCAGCCTGTGCTGTTCCATGAGGTTATTTAGTACCAGCTGTAGAATTTCCCATTTGAACTTCATGTGTTTTTTATTGAATCATTTACTGTGTTTGTGGAGGTTTGTCTGAGTGACAGCCCCACCTGGCACAGGAGACTGTGATAACAGCTTTGGTAAAGTCAATGAAAATGACATCCACTGCTTTCCCCTCATCCACAGAGCCAGTCATCACAGAATGCAATCAAGCTGGTCAAACGTGATTTGCCTGTGATAAATCTATGCTGGCTATTCCCATTCACCTTCCTGTTCTTCCTGGGTGTAGCTTCCCTGAGAATTTATTCTCATGTCCCAGGCCCTAAATGTGGGCTGACCAAGTGTCCCTTTATCTTGAAGGTGCCTTTTTCCAGTCAGCTGTTACTTCTCAAATATAAAGGTAATGTAATGCCAATGTGAACCATTTCACTATAGATTCTTTAGCAAAAACATCCAAACAATGTGTTTTTTCTGCAGTATCAAACTGCCAATTCTGGTGCCAGAAGCTCCAACTGTCCCTTTCCCAGCTGCCAGACTTCTCCATGAAAAAAAAACTTACTTCTGTGGTGCTTTCATGTTTTCTGTGAAAATTTGTGGCATATGGAAAACTGAAAGTGTGGCATGGGATTGCACTAAATAGCACTAGAAGATGATGTACTGGTAGTAGGACAGTTAATTGGTTCACAGTTGATGTGACACAAAATTGCTCTGTAAATTACATTGGAGCTATTGTGGAGCTTCCACGTGCCAGAGTGCTGCAGAAACCAAGGCCCATAGTGCTTGCTCAGTGTAGTACTTGCAAGACTTTGTTCTTCATTAATTTTTAAGTCTTTGGCTCTCAGAAGTAGAGTTACTTCAGTGACCTAGAAATTGTATCTTCTGCCTTGGAGCAGCAGAGAAGAAGGAAGCTATGTAAATAGTGCTTGTCTCACTTGAATTAGATTGCAGCAGTAATGTTAGCACATGTTAGGCTAACTGTTTTGAGAAATTTAGTTCGACTTTAACTTAGGTTAAGAGATCTAAATCAAGTGCAGGCTCCACAGCAAGTTTTTTCAAATTTTTTTTGCACATTGATCATTACTGTGTCAAAAGTAGATCTTATAAATCACTGTCAAATCACATTGCATTGTGACCAAAGTAATACAAAGCAAACAACTCTGCTTTATTTTCTAGACTGGCCTTAAGAGGCTATTGGACTATCTAAGGTGTAATCTTTAAATTCTGAAAGATTTGCAGGTGCAAGCAGTGTGTCTGTTGAGGGCCACTGGTCACTGCACTTCAGTGCTGCAGTCAGACATCCTTGTCACTCCTTTTTACTCCACCATACATTTGAAGCCAATATTCCTTCCCTCATAAGGCACCTTGCAAGCCTGCAAGCCAAACTTATAGCCCAGAATTTGGCTAAGATGTAACATGGAAAAGCAGTAGGGAAAGGATGGGGAGACTATCAGCAATCACCAAGCTGCTTGACTCCCTTGTGTCATATTTTCAATATTGTAAGCATTAGTGTGTGCCTTTTAAGTAGTTCTCAAGTCATTCAAATGGACTTTTGAAAGTGTTTGTTTAATATTGAGAGGAATGGAAACTTATTAATATCCTTACAGTTGTGTGTGTTCATGGCTCACTCAGTCCCAGTGTACTGAGCAAATACAGTAACTGCACAGTGCCAGTGTTGGTTTTCTTCTGTCTATGTCAAAACATTACACTGAAAAATAGTGTTTGGAATACTGTAAACGTGACTTTAGAAGATATTTTAAGGGAACTTTTAAAATTTTTTTTAGCAGTCAGGTTCTGGTTATGTTCACAGATTTATTTTAGAACAAGTGTGGTTAAATTCTGCCGAGATTGAAACTCCAAACTTTGCTCACCTGCAGCTGCAGAGGAAGATGTAACTCTGCAAGTTATAAACTTTTGAAGCTGTGGTTTCAGAAATGTCTCCTCAGTGAATGTTAAAGCCTGAAGTCTCTCCTTGAAGCCAGTTCACTATTACATAGCTAATTGTAGCACATTTAAAATTGTAATAATTTTTATTAATAATGCATCAAAAATGAAACCATTTTACATTTCTAAAGAGATGACCAGAGGGAGGCTGCTCTGTGCCATGAACTGCAGAAGGAAGCTTGGATCTTACTCTGTGTATGTTTTACTTTAGTTCAGAGGCAGTTCCCTGTCACAGTGTGGTCTTCTGCAAGCAAATATATCTTATCATGAGGAGAAACAGAGGATGAATGTGTTTTGCAGACTACATAGGAAAGAATCAGTATTAAAGAATCATTTAGATACTTGACAGACACTCTTGGTTTCACAGATGTGCATCTAAGAAGTTCATGAAACATTTTTGTCATTTTCAACTTAGTGAAGCTGATAAAAATTGATGGGCAAATATTAATAGTTTTATCAAGAAAATGTGACCAAAAGTCTTGTTTGATCCTGCAATTGCATTTTCCTTAGAAATGTAATATTTGGATTTAAATATTAATTATCTGAATTAAAAATGTTAAAATTTACAGCTGTAATTTGCAGAAATGTGTGGGCTGAAAACCTTTAGTTTCCTTGAAACCATTCTGATATAATCACATGTATCATGAGCTGTCTCTGTAGGTAGGTGTGTGGGCACACCTCAAGTCTGCATTATAGTTGTAAAAGGATTATGGTCTGTCAGATTGTGGTGGAGGCTTTTTTATCTGTTAAGGTCAGATCATTAAATTCAGAGCCTCTCTTTTACACAACAGTTTCCATCCCAATCTCTCCCAAACAGTTTTAGAAACTAAAGGGAAAGTATGGTTGGTGGGAAAAAATTATAGCTCAATTTATACTAGTGATGGGAAACACTAATAGCTCATTAGTACTGTGAGTCCAAAGGTGTGTGCCCTGCAACAATAGCAGAATTGCTGGACATCAGTTCTAGCCTGTGGACAAAAAAAAAAAAATCCCTCCAAAATTAAGAAGTGAGGTTTGACAGCCAATGTTCTGAACAACTCTTGAAGTCAGTACAAAAATAATTATATGTATTGTGGGAAACAGGTGCCATGCAATACTGATGGATGGACTGGGAAAGGTGCATACTGGAGCAGATGGCTAATGTTGCTTTACCTCTCCAGCAGATGACGGATTCAAAATTGTTGTTCCAGTTCATTCTGGCTGTGAATGTCCCACATGAAGCATCATTCCCTTCAGAGTCCTTAGAACTTTATCCTAAGTAAAGATTGAAACTTTGATTTCATAGAGTGTTTCAGAGTCTTTTGTGGCTATAGATAGTGGGGTAATTTGATAGTTTGCAGGAGACTTCTCATTGCTTGGTGTCATTCTGCAACCAACAGCTGGCATAGCAGATTGTTTTGAAAGTTTTCTTTCTTGATGCTGAACCACTTAACACAAAGAAAAATATATACTTTAAAGAAATATACAACTGAAGATAATTGTTAATGTGTTTGTGTATTGCAGAGCTAAACGAGAACAGGAGCTTCAGCATTTAACAAAACAGAAGGAAGATGAAGCTCTAAAACTGCAAATGCAACTTCAGAGACAGAGGGCCATGAGACTCTTCCATCAACGACAGCTGGCCTTACTGGAAGTTGTCCATGCCAGTATGATTTATATTAAACTATAGCAGAAGATTAAAGTGTCTGGGTGTCCTTAGGAACAATTTCCCCAAATCTGTTTTCCAATCTTGCATGTCTATTTGCACAGTAGTCTTACTGTCTCTTCTCCTGACCCAATTATCTGAAAAAGAATGTGCTAATTCCCCCAGGGCTCAGTAACTACTGATCAAGATCTGCTGCCTTCAAAATCGTGCAGGAGAAAGGGAGAGACAGTTTTCTTGTGTTACAAAGCTCCATTGCAGCTATGATATGCAAGACCTGACCCACAGCTAGGAGACCTTGGGGGAAGAGGGGCATTTAACTGAGAGCACCCCAAGGTTTTTTGGTACTATCTAGTTTGAAGATTAACAATGTAAATTGTTAAGAGAATCTACCCCAGAGTCTCGTAACTGTGGATTTCTGTTACCTTTGTAGGTCAGGTGAATAAATACATGCAGGAAATGGAGGAGAAATCAGCATTAACTATCCAGAGATTCTGGCGAGGGTATAGAGCAAGAAGAATTTTTCATCAACAGAAACAATCTCTAAAGGAGTATAAGGCAGCTATCATCATTCAGAGAGCAGTAAGTATTTATACTTTGTTCTAACAGTAGATAGGACTGAATGGATTATTGTGAAGCCTCATAAAACTCTGTTTATTCTCTTACTGTCGATGTAGCCATAATTTATTAAAAAACTACTCGGGGGTGTTAGTCTAGAGCCACAAGTTACTTTAAAGGATTAAACCTTGTATAGGCTACAAAGCCTAATACAGTCTTGTAACTAAAATATAAAAGCTGCTTCTTTGAAACCCAGGATTGGAATGACACCATAGTACAGATGAGTCAGTAATTTATTATGAGTGTTGTTAGTTACTATTTAGTGTTCATGCTGACCTTGTATGTTGTCTTTTCAACATCATAGCTGCATTTAGGCTTTAACAGATGCAGTACAGAAACACTTTCACTGATTGTTTACAAACGAAGTGGGAAGACAAACTTCCTCTCTGTGATTGTCATATTCTCATATGTTCCTTACAAAGGCTTGTAAATTCTTGGAGAAACGAAGGAGGAGGAGACCTCTCTCTCCTTGGAAAGAACCCAAGGGACTGACTGATGAGCAGAGACTGGCTTTGCAGCAGAAGGTGGATGACTACATCAAATTGCATCCGGTCTGTTTCTTAGTCATTTCATAATTTGCATTAATGATGCAACATAAAATACTGTAGGGATGAAATATATTCAGCTTCATAAATTATAATCAAGATAAGCCATTTGAGGAATGTATGTGTTAACCTTGCTTGTTTGACAGCAAGGCACTAGGATATTGGGGATTTTAACCAATAATCTAATAAGAAGTGTCAAAGCAAACTGTAATTGGAAAATTTATATACATGATAATGGATAATTATGAATAGAGTTGCAGAGGAAGCAAAATTATGAAGTTAACAATTACAAACAGCATTTGCATTCCTTGTTTAGGCATTATTCTGCCCCCAGAAGTTTTAAAATAACCAGCTCCTAATGGTAACAAACTTATTTTCCTCCAGGCTTCCCAAATGTCAGAAGAAATGAGTAAAGAGTTGCATATGCAGGCTCAGGCGAAGCTGGCACAGTTCCTGTTGCGGAGCAGGCTGGATCAGAGAGCAGCGCAGCGCAGAGAGGCTTTACTGGCTCAGGTCAACACCGACGTGGAGCTGCTAATGAGTATGTGACTGCCCTGCTCATGGCTTTGATTACCATTTGGATTAAATTAATTTAGAGGGAAAATTAGAGTGAGCAGTGGTAAAGCCTTATTTCAGAACTGAAATATCTTTCTTCCTTTGCCATATGCCTTATCTTGAGATCAAGGCTTTGTTAGAGATTATCCAAATGCTGCTGTAGGTTAAGGGTAAACACCTGTTTTACAAGGAACATCTTATTCTTCTGCTGAAAGTCTCTCTCTGATATGTTCACAAGAAAAGCAAGGGCCCTGTAATAGGCATTAGAATTTCTTAACATGGAGTCTCACACAACCTATTCACTCACATCTGTTTTGCTTTGGTTTGTTTTCTTGTGTTGTAAGTAACCTGATGGTTAAAACACTCTCACCCCTTCCAGGTGAAGAGGGATATCTTTGAGCTGCAAATTCCATGTTTTCATTTTCTCTGGCCTGGCTTTAAGTGAAACAGAATTCACTACTGAGCTATCTTAGCTCCAGACAAGTGGCTGCATGAAAGAGCAAGAGTAGCCAACTGCAGCCACCAGAGAGCACCCAAGCCGGGCAGAATTCAGCAAGTTACTGAATGCCATTATTTAGTCTGTCACGTGCTGTGTCACTGCAGCTCATCACTCCCTGAGCAGGCAAATCAGCAACACTTACACTGTGCTGGGTCCCCCAAGCCGGGAAACCACAGTGCTGCTGCACCAGAGCACTGGGAACACCGTGCTGATGTCACCTTGCATCAGGAGCGCTGATCCACAGTAGTGACCAGGAGATCCTCTGAGGTTATACTCCCACAAGAAGTCATTTTGGTGGATATCATCACTGCACCTGAAAGAAGTATAGTCCATCTTTTCCTTTTCTTCTTTTTACCCTATTATGTATTTATTTTTTCAGAGTACCCTTTATTTGGATTGCTTCTCCAATCAGATTTATCATTTATCATGAAGTCATAAATCACAATGCCAGCACAGGGAAAGGAGTGACCTAGAACAGTGGGAAGTGAAAGGGTGGTGTTCCTTTTTTTTTAAATACTTGTAAAACCACAAACAAAACACAGAAGACTCTTCTCCTTGTTCTTGCAGATGCTCCAGGTTTAGCAGAGACCACAGAAAAAGATCTTGGTGCCTTTATGAGTCGATCAATCCCTGTAGCTACCAAGGCAAGACAAACCCACAACACTATGTTAAAATACACTCGTTGGCCATGGTGGAAGAAGCTTGGAGATGAGTTTATGGAAGATGATGTAATTCCTGATGGTGCCATAAACACAGAACTGGAAACTCTCTTTATTGGAGGAAGGAAATCCTTTTAGGTAACAAGCAGAAGAATTTCTTATTCAACCAGACTCATATCTAGCACTATGCACTCACTTGTGTATGTTTTTAAGGAAGGAAAACATTTGAAAAAGACCAAGGACTTATTTTAGTGCATTTTACTTAGTAAGAATCCCTTCCTGTACATCAACAGTTGGATCCTGTTGATTGTGCTGTTGCAAATAGGATGTAAATACTGTAATTGTAAATGAGGTATTTTATAATTTGTATCACTTTAAAAGTAAGTTCATAACCTTTGGCTTTTCAGTTCTTATTCACACGGAGATGCATAAAGAATCTGGCCATTGTAAAAGCCTGAGATTTTATAGCAAAACATTTTACCAGGCAATGTGCTTTGAAATGCCCGTGTCCAGAACAAACCAAGAAACCAATAGGAAATCATGCAAACGTAAGGAAGGCCAGGTGTTTTCTCTGTATTCCTCCCAGACTAGCTATCCTTGCTTCCACCCACTGTAGGTTTCCTTTTGTTTGAGTTTGTCCAGGAGCTCTTTGTTCATCCTTGAAGGCTTCCTGGTGTTTTTGCCTGACTTCCTTTTTGTTAGGATACATTCCTCCTGAACTTGGAGAAGGTGATTCTTGAATATTAATCAGCTTTCTTGGGCCCTCCAGGGCTTTATGCCAGGGTACTCTACCAAGCAGGTCCCTGAAGAAGCCAGTCTGTTCTTCTGAAGTCCAGGGCAGTGAGCTTGCTGTGCACCCTCCTTGCCACACTGGAACTCTACCATTCCATGGTTACTGCAGCCAAGGCTGTCTTTGGGCTTTGCATTCCCCACCAGCCCCTCCTTGTGGATGAGGACAAGGTCCAGCTTTGCACCTGTCCTTGTTGGTTCCTCTATGTCTTGGAGAAGGAAGTAATCAGCAGTGCATTCTGGCAAGTTCCTGGATTGCCTGTCCCGTCTGTGTTGTCCCTCTAACAGGTATTGGGGTGGCTGAAGTCCACCACGAGGACCAGGACCTGTGAATGTGTTCCTGTCTGTCTGTAGAAGATGTTATCAGCTCAATCTTCCTGCTTGGGCAGGAAGACCCCTACTATAATGTCACCAGTCCCTGCCCTCCCTTTAATCCTGACCCATAAACTCTCAGCCAGTGTGATCATGTGGACCATCAGCGCTGTCTTTTTAAACCACGCAGAAGTTGCTTCATCCATAAAGATCTCCAGCACAGGGTGTCTGCAGTCACTGTGACCTGGAGCACCTAAAGCCAAGAGCTGAAGGGTGCTGCCTACTGAGGTGTCTGGAACAAGGATTTGAGACTGTGCTAATGTCATGGCTACCTGTGCTATTTTTCAAGTGAAAGGCCAGAGATCTTAAAAATTAGATCTTGCCTCACTGCAAAGAAGGAAGAAGTGCAGTGGTTCCTGCTGATTGTATATGGGAAGCAGTATTGGTTCAGCATGTTTGTTTTCCATTCTCTCTGGAAAGCTTTGAGTCTTAATTTTAGTGGAGATGAATGGAAAACAAATAAATAGAAACAGTGGGCGGAAGACCAAGCCCATTCAGATGCAGCTGATACATGGAAATTAATAACTGGATGGCTGCCAGGAGGAAGAGCTGTGCTCTATGTAAACTTTTTTTTCACAGAGCTGTGATTTGGAATGCACTGAATTGGCTCACAATTCCTTTCTTGGACAGTTAACTGATGGAACAATCCATTAAGTATTTGCTAGGGCACTTGCAGTTGTCTGTTGAGTTACATATTATTCTGCACAGCTCTGCTGTGTTGGTTTTGAGCCATGCCCATAACAAAACAGGCACCCTACAACTACAAGAGCAGAGGGTCTCGGGGCAGTCACCAAGTGCTCCAGGGGATGGAAGCTATCCCTCAAGTGCCAAGCTCTGGCACTGGAAATGCCCAGAATCTCTGGATGAACTGCAGCAAGCCAGCTTTTCCATTCTAAATACCCGAGTCCTCTGTGCACATCATCGTCCCATGGCCATGCAGCCTCTGCAATTATTTTGTTGCAGAAATCTCTGCTCTTGAGTTTATTCATAATCACCATTATTCTAACAGCTCCTTAGTGCAGGGAGATGGTCACAAAAGGGCTTTTGCTGAATGTATCTTACATAAAGAGCTGAGCCCCCATGGCCAGTGTTAAGTACCAAGTGACTTAGAGAGCCATTTTCCCAAAATGCCTTATTCTAATGGCCTGTGCCCCTCACTGCCAGTGGAGTGGATATTGAACTCCCCCTTTGGAATATGGAATTTACTAAATCATGGGGGTTTTCAAGTAAACAGAGAACCTAGTGAAAGATGCTGTTTTGCTGGAGGAATTCAAGTTGCTGGTCCAGCAGTACAAATTCCTCTGCCCTACCACAGCCCTGATAAAAATGCTTTGTTTTACTTTGTACTTGTCACCAGGAGATCACAGTCACATCCATTTTACAGACCAGGGAAACTAAGGCAAAAGAGCCATGAGGAAACATGCCTATGGCTATATATAGCTGTATAACCTGTCACTTGTTCCTGTCCCAGTCAGAGCAAGCCAGAAAGGGGCCACATCCTGGGATGGAGCTGGGAGATGTTCTTAGATGCCAATTGCTGTGGCCAGTTCAGAGCCTGGGCCCAATAAAAGAGATTCCCAACCTCTTCTGATGCCTGTTTGGCTCACAGTGGGAGGGATTTGGCGTAGTTTGACTCATCATCTTTTCAAGTCTTCCTGCACCACGTGCAGGACATGTTGCTGGCATTTTATTTCACTGCAGCTCCTGGAATAAAATACTCCTGCCTTAATAATGGGAACAGATATAGACAGCTGAACAGAAGCCACCTCCAGCTTGCTACCAAGTGAACAGTCCTGTCTGCATTATACAATTACCCAGAAAAAGACTGTAGGAGGGGCCATGAGCTGCGATGGTCCAATCCTACTCCTGCTTTCCTGTTTGCCACAGACCACAGGCATGCCCAGAAAGCCTGGGGCTGTTACTTGGGCATAAACCTATGGCATGGGTGGTCCAGCCAGGCAGGAAAAAGGGGCAGAGTTTGGTCATGCCCAGCAGGTCTGGACTGTGCCCCTTTGGGTAGCAAGCAGGCTTGACTTGGCAGACTGAAGACAGGCCCTGCTCACCCAGAGGAATTCTGGGGGTGCTCTCCACAGTGGTGGGGTGACAGTCTTGGAGGGTACCTGTGACAAGGCAAGGGGCAGAGGTGGAGCCCAAGCTGTGAAGGCAGTGGTGCTCAGGTCATTAAATATTGATGCTGTCTAAGCTGGCCTGTGGGGGCGATTGAGCTGAATTGCAGGTTTCTGTTGCTGTGATAAATTGGACCAATTTGTCATGTGGTTTTGTTTCTTCCCTCCCTTAAGTAAAGCTATACAGGAGCATTATTGTTATGGCTTCAGCAGCAGCAAACAATCTAGAAAACAAAATCCTCCAGTGGATATGGATAAAATGGAAGCAATGGCAACTGTTCTTCTGCCAAAGGCGCCACCAAAGTCATGGAGCTGGAGGAAGACAGCTAAAAGAACAAAACAAACAAGCAAAACATTACTCAGCCCTTTCAGAGACAGAGACAAAGCAGTGTCCTCTGCTGGCTCCTGCAATTGAGGAAAATTCCTGTTTATGCAGACAGATACTTTTTTTTTTTAGCTTTAGCTGTAACTGGACTCTGCAAACAACAGGATGTTCATCTCCAGCAGAGACAGAGGCATACACTCGGGACTGTGCTGCTAAATCCAAGGGCGTCTCCTGGCCTTTCAGACTGGCTGTAACAGGAGCTCTGAGCAGAGGACAAGAGATAACCCTGATGCTATTTCACCACTTGCCTCTGAGTCTTCTACTGCCCATTTCCATGGGAGCAGAATCTGGTACAAACATCTGCTCTCCACTGCAGAGTATCACATATATCGAGTACAAGGAGAGACAAAAGCTTTCTCCAAGTAGTGGAATCAGGTCTATTTATAAATTAGCACGCATCGGAAAAGGAAATGCTCATTGCAGGGGCAGCTGCAAAGACCATCACAATAGGTCTCCAAGTTCTCCTTATCATCTTTCTTTACAGCACAGTAACACCCGGTGGTCCCCCAAGCATCCTTGTATCCAGGAGAAACCTTTTAAGAACAAGATTGTTTACTGACATGGGCAATATATGGGCCCAGACTGATCAAGGGGAACTGAAGGACAGCTGTCTCCTGTCCCCTCTCCCCTGCTGTCCCTGAAGCCAGGGCTGGGTTTACCCTCGGTGCCTTCTTGGGACAGAATGGCAAAGCCTGGCAGATGAACACCTAGGAAAGGACACCACGGCTCTGGCAGTTTTTCCCAGTTGTGCCAGAGAACATCTCTGTAACCTTGAGCACATTGTGTCTTTTCCTCTGACACATGAGGCTTACTGAAGAGGTTTCAGTAAGGTTTCATGGGGTTTTTTTGTAATTTAAGAGCCTTCAGTGGAGGATGCTCGGAGCCTAGCGCCACTGAAATCCCTTTCTACTAAGGTTAAATAGGAGTTTGACAGATTCCAGAAAGAAAAAAAAAAATTGTATAATCAGGTTTTGAACACAGAGAGTTCAGGGTTGCTATGCTATTTATTTTTCTCCCCAATCAACTTTTCTCTGCAGAATTTAGTTCTTCTCTAATTAATGTCCTCAAACAGAAACAATGCCTTTACTTAGGCTGGATCACTTAACAAAACTCGTGAATGTGAGGAATTCTGATCAGGGACCCTCCTTTTAACATGTCTCCCCAGTCCAGAATCTGCCTGTTCAGAACGAGATGAACACACGTGTAGGTCTGGTAACAAGACCCAGCTCAATCCAGCATTACATGATAGAGCCAATGAGCTGCGGCACTTAATCCTAGAAACAATCAGCATAACTATTCATTTGCCAAGTCTTTACTGACTGAAAGGGAAGAGGTTCAAACTGTCATGGTTATCCCTAAAATGAATGGTCAATTAAAATAGTTGTAAATGTAGGATACAATTGGTTCCTGTGGCCAGGAGCAGGGATAGATGGAGGCGTTACCGCTGCCTTGGCTTTATTCTCACAGCAGCTCCCCTCTTTCCAGAGAGACTGCCCGTCACGTGTAAGAGCCTGTGGAGGCTGATGCAGGAGGATAGTCAGGAGAGTCACCAGAGCCGTGCTTGCTGTAGGACAAAAGAACGTGGCGACCTGTGGCCGGAGATAGGGACTCCCGAGGTGGCCAGTCTAAAGAAAAGCTACCGGATATGGAAAATGAGGGATCCCAAGCACCGTAAGAGGAAGCCGAGGGCTAATTTAAGCCCCGCTCGGCATTGCCCGGCACTCTGGGGAAGGAGGGGCGCAGGGCTGGGAAGAAGGGCGGGCGCAGAGAGACGAGCGCCCTAAAGCCCAGGACCCCCGCCCTGTCCCCCCAGCACCGCCCGCCCCGGCCCCGCGGGGAGCCCCGCTCTGTCCCCCCAGGACCCCCCGCTCTGTCCCCCCAGCACGCTCGGGGCGGGGCCCTCCGGGGCCCCCCGCTCTGTCCCCTCATCCCGGTCGGGGCGGGGCCCTGGGGCCGGTCCCTCGCCCGAGCCGCGCCCGCCGTTGCCGTGGCGACGGGCTAAGCCGGGCCTGCGAGCGGCGGGCGCGGAGGGGCCGGGCCGGAGCCGACCCGCGGCTCGGCGCTGCCGGGCGGGCATGCACAACAAAGGCGGCGGGCGACGCGTCCCGGGCGGGCTCCGCAGGTAGGTGGGTGCGGGCGGGTCCCTCTCGGCAGCCAGTCCCGCAGGACGTGTCCCCACCGCTCTGCTGTGAGGGGAGAGCGACTGAGGAGCGAGCTCCTTCTCCATCCTCAGCCCCGGCCCCGCCGCACCTTGCGGGCGCGGGGCTGCAACAAAGGCAAATGGCTGCGCGGCGGGGAGGGCTGCGGGACCGCTCACGGAGCGCTTTGTGATTTATCTGTGCGCTGGCTCTCGTTCCCCGGGTCCAGCGGAGCCCGGAGCCCGGCGCCCAGCGCGGGGGGTACAGGCGCTGCTCAAGCCTTTCCGCAGCTCCGGCTGCCCCTGCTCGCTGCCGGGGTCCCGCATGTGCCCGCGCCCCGCACTCGCTCGCTCCCCGCACTCCGCAGCGCGGGCCGGAGCGCTCTGCCCGTGCGCTGCTCCCGGCGAGCCGGGCCGCTGCTCTCCGCGCCTAAAGCTGCACCCGCAGGGACACAGAGCTTTGCAGACGGCAGGATAGAGCCTCGGAGATGCCCGGGGGCTTTTGGTCCTGTGCAAGGTGGGATATCGTGTGCTGGTACGGTGCTAGGCTTTCAGTCGTTGGGAAGGGGTGGCTGGACAGCACTTGGCTCTTTAAATCTGCGAGGTCCCAGTGAGTCATTTCTTGATTAATTTCCATGTGATTTCAACTCCAAGACGCATTCTCCCCAAAATCATAATTTTGATACCTGAGGTGCTGGCAAGGGCATCTGTTTGAATCCATAGAGGTATAAGTTTTACTGCATTATTGGAAACAGAATCCCCTGGAGGAGAATCTGTAAAATCTGCTCCTACCATTTACATTTACGCTGCAGCAAAGCAGCACTGGGTGCATCTACACTTTAACCTTTCCTCAATTCCTAGTCATTGTTGCACTGAAAAGCATTATAAACAACTCGACTTGTTTGTTGGTATTATAGTAAGGCCTGAGGGCTTGGTAATGGTTTCTTTCACTTGTGGCTCTCAACATGCTTCACAGACATCAATTAAGACTGGAAGCACTGCTGCAAATCTGGGGAGGTTTTATTGATCCCATTTTACAGATGAAGGAGCAGATAGAGACCTAGAAAGATTTAATTCAAATCCAGAATCTAAGCACAGATTCCAAATCCCCTATTTAAGGTGCTCTTCCCCACCTTACTTTAAAATATTTTCTCCTAATTTCACTGGCTGCTCCATGAGATGTTTTGGGCACTGTCAGCCACGGATGCTCTGGGATTTTGAGATCCTGCTCTTGCATATTGCCAAAAGTTATGTGCCTTTAGTGCCATACTGTTGAGAATAATGGTTTCTGAGTAAAACAAGTCTCTCTTATTTGGTTTGTACTGAGGTAGAACCCAAGAGCTCTATCATGAGCAAGGATGTGTTAGGCAAGGCATTGTGCAGCCAGATAGCAAAGCATGCACAGAGCTGATGAGCCAGATACAGAAAGCCTGTGTGTTTGCTGTGGTTTCTTTGGCAGCCTCCCTCAAAAAGATATATGGTCTCTCTTCATTATGGTTATATTTCCAAAAGCAAAATAAGTGATTCCTATTGTGACTGCAACTGTGAAGACTCATGATCCTAGCCTGGTTTTTGAGTCTGTTCTCTTGCTTTCATGGCCCAGACAGGAGATGGACTGTGTTTGAGATCTGGTTCACATCCTTATGCATTGCTTATATTGATCTCCTTTAAGGCCTTTAACCAGAGAACCCCAGCTGCAGTCTCAGATTTAAGGCTTGCCTCTGTCTGTAGAGCACTGTACAAGATAACAACGGTAGCCCCAAAGCATTTGTAAAGTTTTAAGCTCCTTAAGCTTCATCTGTGTAAGAAAAGCCTACTGCAGACTAGGTGATGATGCACAGCTCCCAGTAGTCACAGAGGAAAGGGAAAAGAATGCTTTTATGGATTTTCTAAGTTTATTATCCATTGCGTGCTTGCTGAGTCTGATTTAGTCTAACAAGATAGTCTGGAAATCCGACTTTCTTAATATTTACATTTGTAGGAGATCAAGTTCCACTTCAAATACAGCTCCCCCAGCCAAAAAATTACCCTCTAACTTCAAATACCTCAGTGCTGCAGGTCCAAGAAGCATTGCTGATTGATGGCAGGCAAAATATGACATCACATTTGGTTTCCTTTCCAGTGTTTCCGAGGACAGTTCTTTTAGAGGAGAGACAGCAAGCACAGCTCCAGGGCCTCCATAGCTGGGCATCAGCCAATTACTGTCATATCAGATTAGCTCTATGGCACATCAGCACACATTTGTGTTAATACAAATGCAACATGACTGTTCCATAGTATTGATGGAATTATTGTGTTTACAGCCCTATAACGTGACTAATTGAAAGGGAGGTTCTGATTACAAAACCATGGACTTCGAAGGTGATTTCTTCTGTGGCTTTTAAATGGGACAGTTTGGAACTAAGAAATTAACTACTAGAGGATGTAACCCAGTTTTTATTTTCCATTGATGCAGTTATCCTTTTGGTTTGGCAGGTGGTTTGGGAAAAAATCCTGTTTCACAAAAGAAACAGGAAGATTTTAACAGGTTTTTTCCACCTTGCCGTGGTCTTGTTGCAATACAGCCTGTGCTGCTGTAGCTGCTTCTTGGCCTAAGACAAAAGCTTTAACCTGCATGTAGCCCTTGGAACCAGCCTGGAGATTTCCTCAGCTGCCACTGCAGTGAGCACATTCTCCTTGTCCACAGCAGCTTGGCAGCAGCAGTCATGGGTGTTCGTGAGATGAAAAGGCATCACATGCAGCACTCCATGGCCAGCATTGGAAAGATGTCCACAGCTCGATGAGTTTCCTGTTCCTGTGTCACCTGCCAATATTCAAAATCTGCACCCATTTGTGCCTGGGGGCAAACTGGGCACCTCTGGCCAGCATCTCCACAAGTTTTGCAGTCCTTGCTTCATAATTAGCCCAGTCACAGCTTCCATCTGTTTTTCAGTTCACAGCAGCCCTCACAGCTGGTTCCTGGCAGCCATTATCACCTTCCAGCACAGGAACAGCTTTAGCTCTGAGGCTTGGGAGGATGGACAGGTCTGGCAGGATCAGTGAGATACAGAAAAATAACAAAGAGGTAGAAAACAGGTACATGAGGACAGAGGGGGAAAGTGGACTGAGAATGTATGTGACAATGAGTGAAAACTGAAGTGACGGGAGGCACCACAAATCCTGAGTCTTTGTGGGAGTCACAGACAAGGTAGGATGTGGAGGGAGTCAGGGAGCTCTGCAGCTTGTAGGAACAGGATGAGAGATCTCTGCTGCCAGGGACAGATTGCATTACAGCTGCCAGGCCACTGCCCAGGCTTCAGAGCTGTTCAGCCAGCCCGAGCCACTGCACAGGGCTGCGCAGCATTTGTTATTTTCCAGACATCCTCCTGTAAGTTACAGCAACAAAGGGTGAGTATCTCCAGGAACCATGTGGGAGTGCAGGGGTCAGTAACCTTGTTCACAGTGCTGTCCCTGCAAGGGAAGGGCCCCGGGAAAAGCGGTGGCACCACAGCAGGCACCAGCATCATCTACATGAGGAGGAGCAATTTGCTGCTCAAGGACAGAAAGGACAGTGGAAAGTCTGCGATTTCAGGAATTAGTTATGGAAAGCTGGGATCCTCAGGCTGAGGTAATAATAATAGCTGGAGAATTAGGCAATTCCCATATTCATGAGCTGACAGACTGCAGTCCCTTTGCCAAGGCTGTATTAAAATACACTAAGGGGTAGAGGAGTTTTCTGGCTTTGCTAACAGCTGCTTCA
This sequence comes from Zosterops lateralis, assembly GCF_965231275.1. Lineage (NCBI taxonomy): Eukaryota > Metazoa > Chordata > Aves > Passeriformes > Zosteropidae > Zosterops > Zosterops lateralis. The sequence goes on along the minus strand of NC_139767.1, from coordinate 27,305,062 downwards.
AGGTGAAGCACAAGGGGAAAAAATCTCCCCTGTCTGATGATATTCACTTTGCCATGTAACATCTCATGGCCTGCAACAACTCAGGGCCCTTTGCAGACCTTTTGAAATCTGTGTTTGAACAGTATTTTCATTCTAGAAATTAATTGTTTAGGAACTCAACGGTACCTGTCCTAAGGATTTCTCTCCAGAAAGGGGCTAAAGGTTCTAAAACTTTTGAAAGAAACCATGTCCTAGATGGGAAGTCAAGGAGCAGCAGTAATTTTTTTCTTATAAAGAAAAAAACATGGCTTTGTGTTTTTAGCTAGAGAGAGTGTCTACGCCCTTGTCTTCTCTGCTGTTGAAATGCTGGAAGATACGTGTAAGCAAAAATCCATTTTTCCTTTGGGATATGAAGCTTCAGCAGATGGTAGTGGGAGTTTGCAGGCTTGGTTCTTTGTCAGTGCTTGCAGAAGCAGCCTCACACTGCACTAGCTGTGGATGCAATGCTAGAGCTGCTCCAGTCAGACACTGTGCAGCCCATCTTGTGGCTTCCCTGGCGTCTGGGAGCAACACTGGCAGTCTCCTGTCAAAAGTAATTTGTTTACCACACAGCAATCCTACTGTTTCTGTAGGCATGTTTAGGAAGCCAGTTAGCAACTGAAAGATGACAGTGGCTTTGACCACAATCAAGTGATTCACAAGACTCAGGCTACACACAGCTGAACTTTTCATGCAAGGTTCTTCCCCGAGATAAAGGGGAATTAAAGACCCTCAAACACTGAGCAGAGACAGCTCCATTCAGACCTAGCACAGAAGTGATACACATTAGTTTCTAGTGTCACAGCCTGTTGGAGCTGTTGTGTCAGATTTATTTGCTGGCTTCCTAGCTTGTTGAATGGACGACTTGCCTACCATTCCCTCTACTCAAGTCCTTGCTTATCTTACTTTACATATCAAGCATCTTTCTCAATAAATACACCTTTCAGAGAGGTCTAGAGACAGAGCAGTGGGTCAGAATTTGGCTGGAGCAGAGTTACCACTAGCCATGGCTGGTACTGGATTGAAGCTAAGCCCCCTTGACTAACAGCATATCAGTGCCTGGAGATATCAATCAGCTCTGTGCTGAAATGCTGCTGTCATTCATGGTGGTGTGCCTGATCCTTCCAGCCTGCTTCTAGGAACAGACAGAAGCAATCCCTTCCAATAGGAGGTCTGTCTGGAAAGACCCTTTCCAAGAAAGTGCCTTGTAAGAACCGGGGAGGTAACTGCTTCTCATAAAGGATCGATAGAGTTTCACTGCTAATCTGTGCTGTGGTAGTTTAACCTGAAAAAAGCCCCTCAGGCCTGAACTGAGACCTCTCAGTTACAAGCAGACGAGAGCACTCCCTCAGGAGTCCTGGTTTGCGGTACTTAACTGTTTTGCACTGATGTGCCCCATTTTTTACCACAGCTGTTGCAACAGCTCTGTTCTCTGTAGACAATCAGGGCTCAGGTTTCCACAACACAAGATAACCTGTCAGTAAGCCCCAGTGTGGCACTTCTCCTATTTAAGGGCTAGATACAGCTTTGGAAATTGGCGCTTTATGATTGCAGAAACCATACTTGCAGTGAGGAGACCTCACAACACAGTACTTCAGCTTCCCTAACAGCTCAGTATCACTGAAAACAAGCATCAGCCAAAGTCACAGGAGAAAAAAAAGAACAAAAAAGAAAATCTGCTTTTGAAAGAGTAATGAGTAGGCCATGGACTCCTTTGTACTGATAAGCAGCCACTGAGCTGATCAGCTTTTAAAGATTAAGGTGCATAGCTTACTTGTTTGATCTGCCACTGGAGTTTCAGAACATCTTCCAACACGTACAGGAAGAATCAATGTCTCATTCCTGGCTCTGAGAAACAGGTCTACTAACTCCACAGCCAGTTCTGTCTCTCAGTGTTCTTCTGCCCTTTATTCTGGGTTCTGTTCTTACCTGGGTACCACAGAGCCATGTTCCCAAGGGAGACAGTCATTGCTTGCCTACACAGTGCTGTGATAATTCTGGTCACATGCAGACAGTGGAGCAATAAGTCTGCAACACTTTATTCTAGCTCTCAGCACACTCTTCAGGCTTTTCTTCATTACAGCAGTAGCATGACGTAAATCCATAAAACAGAGCTAACCCAGCCAGAAGCAGCTGCAGGCACTAACATAGCCCACAACTACATCAGCAATCCTGTTCATGCTTACAACAGTGAAGCATGCATTAGTGCATACCTTAGATTTTTTTTTTAGTAGGATGGCTTTTTGACCTCCACAGGGAGAAGATCCCTACTCCCCCTGGCCTGTCCAGAGGGATGAGTGTCAGAAACATTTTTCCTCTTTGCCTAAAAGACATTCTTCTACCTGTATCTCACCTCCTATAAAGACCGTTAGAGCACAGCCCCTTTTGAGTGAAGTAATATTCAGATCAAAACTCCAGTTATACCTCAAGCTAACACTACCTTAAAGAGCAATCGCTTTGTAGAATATATAAATGTCATACAAATCAACTCAAAGTTGTTGTAATAGGAAAGGCAGATGAAATTGCTATATCTGGAGAGAAGGTCTGTTGTTTTCAGATGGAAATTAGAAAAACAAGGGAGGTTGGCTGCTAGATAGGTTCTTATTAAGGGGCAGATTTCCATTTTCTTTCCTCGCTGGATTATTTTGAAAGATGTGAGCACCTGAGTTTGGTGAAATGTTGAAGCACATTCTGTGATAATATGGCTGTGACTTTCAAGGTGCTGAAGACTTTTGAGAATGAGGCTTTTGTGCTGTTCATTGGTGAATCTGAACATGGTTACAGATGTGGATATGTGTTAATAAAGTGGTTGAACTTTTGAAAGGTATACTGAGGTAAGGCAGGTCAAGTGAGACCTCCACTTTTCCAGAGAGTGAACAAGATCATGTGTATCTGGAAATACAACTCTTAGTCCCTGGTTCCACCTGCAGGACCATAGTACATCAATTTGTAAAACGGCATTAACAATCCACTTTGCATTATCTCTGTATATTACCAGAAGTATTATATGGTAAACGTGTCCATGTGGAAGAGCCCTCAGCAGCACTATATGTGTGCAGACTGCTGTTTGCCACATGTGGTATTTAGCAGCTGTGTCATCCTGCTGACATTGGCATAGCTTCTGTAGGTGGAAACCATGCACAGGATGGGGTGACAGGAGATAAGAGATTCATAAAGGTGAAAGCTGGACAAGCACACTGAGATGAATTTTTTTGCTATGCACCATCTATAGGACTTGCCCAGATTGATTTATTCCATCCAATACCTCCCTCTGTTAATGGCAGTTTCCAGCTCCTAAGCCCCGTGAGGCAAACTTTGCATTTGCAGCCCCATGCCACTGGCTGTCACCATCAGTTGCCTCTCTGGGTGCCAGTGTGGCAGCTGCCCTGCTGCCTCATGCTGCAGTGCTGGGTAACTGGACACATTGCTGTGTGCAGTGATGAGGAATGTCCTTCACACATCTCCTTCCACTCAGTGGGAATCAGGTGCTCGACTGAGTCATGACAACACCCTGGCTGTGGGGCAGTAGGGCCTTGCACAGGGTCAAGGTATCAAAGTTTGGGCAGTGAATGCTGCTTCAAGTTAAATTCCTGCCTTACAGCACAGCTTCAGCTCATAATTAACACAAGACTGGAGCAGAGCTGTAATGTGAGTGCAGATTGCTGTGGCTTTGAGGCATGTGATAGTCCTCCTTCAGCTTCTTCATCAGCTGTGATGTGTGTAGGTCAAAGGATAAGGATAGGAAAGCACAGAAAGATGAGTTGAAAGTCTTATCAGGCAACAGGATAGCAGAAGGTGCTCTGTGGCAGAAAAAGGCATTTCTTTAGCACCTAAGAGAGCATGTAGCAGGGGCAGCTGTGCTTGGGCATGGGGAGAAGAGAGGAGTGCACACAAAGGCAGCAGGATAATGCAGGGGAGCAGGGAACAGGCAGGATGAGGTGACAGCCAGAGCAGATGAATGGCAGTTGTGTATTGGCTTGGGAAGTCCTTGAGTGGGAGCCCCATATACAAATGCTTGGAGCTTTTGAAAGTCAGCACTTCACCAAGCACCAAAGCAGCAGGTGTGCAGCATGACTCCACATAAGGAAGAGCAAGCAGCAGAATGCCTGGTTCCTAAAGAGGTTCTGCTCTTACCCTGTCCTATCCTCTCTGTCCATTTTGCCATTCCTGCTGCTGTTGGAAATACATAGCATCTGGAAAAAGCAATGCCCTTGTACAGTGCTTTTGGCTTCAGGAGAGTTCCTACAGCGTTGAATTCGCCCCATAGATTTTAATTACTCTCCACTGTGATAGTAATGAGAGCCAGTGGAATTGTACTGATTTTATTTCCTTTTAATTTGTTATGATGCTCTGGATGCAGATTAACTTTCCCAGCTCGATACATATTATTGATTCATCCTGCCTTGTGTTGTGGTAAATGGCTTGAAGAGGGGTGGGTTGATTTCATTGTAGCTTCTGGTAGCTCTTTACCCCACACAGTGTTCTCTTCACACTGGCAGTAGCCAAAATCAGGTATCCTTGCTTGCTTCTGAACAGGTTGTTTAAATGCATGTAAATGAGGGTAAACACTAGCCTATGGTACTGCTTCTGTGTATGCAATAGTCCAGGTCTCCCAGCTGCCTTTCTGTTTGCTGTGAGGACATATTAGTGGTCATTTAGTGCAGATGAGCCTACTCCTAGGCCCAGCACACAGGGATGGCCCTCACTGCTGGGAACTGTCCTGCAAGGAGAGGAGAGCTGCAGTCGGAGGTGTCTTCCAGCAGTGCTCCTTCAAGCACACAGCTGTCCAAGAAGCCTTTGGCAGCGGGCAGTCTCCTGTGCCCATGCCAATATCCCTGCTGAAGATGGCTGATGCCTACAAGGTAGTTGTGGGAGTGTGGAGCAGCAGGAAAATGCTTATCCTCATAGCCTTCCTCCCAGTGAGGGAACCTGACAGCAATGCTGCTTGTGTGGGACTACACCCTACTGAGGGGTCCTCCTCCACTTTATTTGGAAAAAAAAACCAGCACTCCTTGATGCAGAGTAATGTCTTTTTTCCTCTCCTCTTATGTCACTGAAGTTATAAACTGAGCCTATGTTCTCTTAATACAAAACCCTAACAGAGATTGAGATCAGAAGGCTGAGATGGTGTCTTGCTGCTTGTGACAGGGATGACTGCGAGATGATCTGCAATCTCATTTGCAGGAATTTTCTCCACAGGCTCAGTGACGCCCCTGGCTCAGTGGAGCCAAGCTGGGTGTGCCAGTGCATTGGTGCAAGTGTGTGACCAGCCCCAGCCAGGAATCACTGCTATCTCTGCACCACACAACCTGCTGCTTCCAGCTGCTGGTGGTTTTCTGGGCCTGGCTGCAAACCTGGTGCTCCACCTGTTTGCATCAGCTCAGAGGGCAGTGCAGTGCTTAGCAGCAGTAGTTAGTGTCTTCTGTCCCTCATGGTGTTCCTGTCCTACATAATTTTGGATAGGAGAGATTCTAAGAAGAAAGACAGAAGTTGAACTCAGCAGTCCTCTGTCCCTCTGCGTGCCATCCCATTGGCACAGACTGCAGCAGGAAGCCTGGTGTTCCAAGACTCATCTTAGAAAGGTTCCTCATCCTCAGCCATGCTCAAAACACTACTGTGTGGTATTCTAACTCTGAGTGTCCTTAGAGCATGAGTCCTCTGTGTTCCTCAGCAAGTCCAGAGAGATACTGCCTGCATTGCATGAGTGTCACATCACCAATCAGAGGCCATTGAGTGTCCAAATGCAGTCATAGTGCTGCCAGTGAGTAGTCCACAGATCAGTGATTATTGTCTGGTTTCTGGTGATAGTTATCAGTGCTTGGAGCAGAAAGTGAACCTAGGCCAGATCAGCTTTGCCTGAAATTAAAGTCTGAACAGTCCCTTCAGATGTGAAACGTTACTTGCTTCTCTTGCAAAATAATCCACCAGTTCTGTGGACAACTCTAATGCACAGGAATATGTGCACTGACCCTGCATCACTGAGAAAGATAAAGCAGTGAAGAGGTAAGTATCAGTTGGCTGTGTCACACAGCTGACTTCAGGATTTAGAAGCCTATATCCAATTAAAGCAGCCAGGCAATTAACATCAAAACAGTTGAGTCTGGTCTTAACCTAGTGGATGTTAACATGGCTGCTGTAGCTGCAAAGGAAGTCTCAAATTTATCTGAGTGGGTTTGCCCTTTATCTCCATCTTGCAGAAGATGCATTTCCAAACTTTTCTGTGTGTAATTTGTCCATAGAAGCATGGTGGCAGCAATCTTCTGTTTTCCTTGATCTCCAAAGATGTCCTGTGCACCTAGCTGCCAACATCCTATTTATGTGAGCCCCTGAGCAGTGAGGAGCTTCTCTCACCAGCTTCATGGAAGATACTGGGCAAAACATTTGGAAAATGCTTCACAGAAGATCGGAAAATAGCATTAAGCAGAAAAACTGAGGTGAATTGAGGCACAGTGAAAAGTCAGATACAGAGAATTAGATCCCAGATGTTATCATCCTAGGGAGTTTGGGGCAGAATCCTGCAGACCCTCAGCCATGGACACCTATCATGCATTAGCCCAGCAGTGTCACTCTGTTCTTGTACCTGGTAGCATTTCCCCAGGATGCTTGGCATTCATTTAGGAGGAGCAAAAGCTTTGGGGCCTAGTGATTCACCAGAGAAGATGCTTATGCTGCCTTAGGCAGAGCAGTACAAATACACAGTTTTGGCTTAGTTCCACCATATCCTTAGAGAAAATAAAAAAGCATTTAACGTTTCTTTTTTCTATAGCTTTTTTTTTTTTTCACTGTTTAGGTTGGGAAATGAACTCTAGCCCAGCTAAAATCAGGTGTATGTTTGAATAGGCTTCAGCTTCTACCCTTCCCCAAAAGGGTTTGCATTGAAATGGTCTTTTAATACCTTTCTGAAAAAATCAGATTGTATTGGAATGGATAAAACTCTTGCTTCCCTACTTCTCTTGCAGTCCCTACCTCACAGAATCACTTGAAAGGAAACAGCATTTCCTCCAGGATTTGTGATTTTGTGGGTTTTGTTGTTGGTTTGGGGGTTTTTTTTAATAATAAAATCCTTTACTCTCACCTCCCAGTGGGAATTCTCTGAAGTACTCTTACCTGAGTGTACCTCAGGGATGATGCCTTGCTTAGAGAAAATGCTATAAATACCAGCTGGTCTCCTGCAGGAACAAGGCAAAAGAAACCACATAGCAACTGCTGTTGTCTGGCAGGTCAGAGGGGCACCATGCCTCCTAAACCAGCTCCCAAGGCAATTATGCATCGTCACTAATCAGGTGTTCTTTTGAAGAAGAGAACAGATGACTGTTAAAAAAAAAAGTGAGAAAGAAGGAAAAGAAAACAATGATGAAAGATCAAAAACAGCTGATAAGAGAGAACCACAAGCATAGTTATGCTGGTCGTGGGTAAAGAGAGATGTGTGTGGGTCATGGACTGTTCTTCTAAAGCCATAGTCCTGTCCTTGCCCACATACCTGCATTTCCTTGCCTCTTCAGAGGGGAAGGCACAATGTCCCTTAGGGCACATGTCCCTGGGCCATGCCAGCTTGTGCTCAGACTGTGGCTTGGAGCTCTTACACTTGAGCACAGGTCTCAGAATTAAGTTAATTTCAAATAATTACACTTCAGTTTTAGGAAACCTTACCTGAATTTCCTTGGTTCTCAGAGACTGCCAAGAGAATTCTTGCAGATGCTGGAAGGGAGTTTTATTTTGGCCTCTTACAGGTAATAGAGCTGAAACACAGGTATTGGAGTGTCTTGTCTCGGGAGATCAGGGACCAGACATCAGTCTCATATTACCAAGTTACAGTTTGTTCACAGCACCTCCCACTCTGCAGCTGTGAGAGTTACAGGATTTGCTTCATTCCCACACTTCAGGGTGAGAAGTCACAACTTCAGTTTGTGGCTTCTCCAAATGATCTTAACCTATGTCCACAAAAAGCTCAGGAGTGTAAATCAGTGTCCTGTGACCTCCTGCAGAAAGGTTATTAACAGAAGGCAGGAAGAGAAAGTGCTGCCTCCATTTCAAGGCAAGAGTGAGTTGGCTTTAATTTTTAAAACACTTTCACAAGTGATTGATGGAGCAGTATTTTTGGAGAGAGGAGGAAACCAACAGTCTTCTGGTGGTATGTCAGATGAGGCCAGTGATACATCAGAGTACCTTTACCAACATACTTAAGACACTTGAGGCCTGGCTAAAATCATCTGCTCTGGCTGAAGCAGGAATGGCATCTGGAAGTAAAATCTGGCTTGAGGAAATCAACAAGGCATCACAATCTCTGTATTCATTAGGATCTTAAATCAAAGGCTGTCTTGTGTCCATCTGTCTAAATGATCTAGAGGTGCTGTACCATCAGCACCTCACAGATTCCTAGGTACCTGCTGGGGGACAAAGGAAGACAATGCAAACCAAAGCTGGAGCTGAGAATAATACTGGCTGTGGGGCCAGTTTCCATCATCACCAGCTGGAAAGAGAGAAAGCAATGGATTTCAGGGAGGGTCTATAGCTGTGGATAATGGAGACCCCATACCAGCAGCTGGGAAGCAGGAGTATGTTCATTACATTAATTGGTTTTTCCTCACTGTTTATTAACTACAATTCCTCCAACCTCTGCAGGAGGACACAAAGGAAGAGGAGTACCAGCCATCTTATTACAGTGCCTTATTTTGCTGCTGCTTTACGTGTTTATCAAAGGCTTTACCATTGACATTAGGGGAGTTGAAAACGAGCTCTTGGTGCATCAAGTGGCACCAGATTAAGTTAGCAGGATTCTTTTCCAGGGCTTCTGACATGCTTCCAAAATCCAACCCAGCTACTGCCCAGGCTGTGGGTAATTTGATTCTGCTGGTGCTGACAAAAGCCCTGAGCAGCAGCAGAGATTGCACCTCAAGATCTGTGTACTCAAATAGTAGTGCCTACTTCTTAGTGTACCAGGCTGATTTATTTTCAAGCATAATGATCAGAAAAGCGAGCCAACACTCTCAGGCATCCCTAGCTTGTGGTGAATATTGAAAACTAAACCTGATTCCAGTAAGAATTGTGAAAAATGGAGCCATTATATTCTGCAAAAGTTGATGGCTGAGGCAGAATGTTTCATGCCCTGGCAAATATCAGTGACATTAGCAGGCTGGCTTCCATTTGAGAGACGTGGGTGATTTTCACAGCCGGATCTCCTCAGCACCAGGAGCCAGGGCCTCTCACTTCACATGGAAAAAGCCTCTCAATCTTTATCTAGCCAGTCTTTGACTTCATCTTATTTAAAGATTTTAGGCACTGTGCAGTGCTAAAGAGGATCTTGCTGAGCTTCTATTACCTCAGCAGCAGCTGATATGTAATGAATTATTCAAGACTAGCCAGTTCCTTCATCAATTTTAATAAATCAAGTTTTCTACCATGTTCTCAGCAGTGCTGCCAGCTGGGATATGATGAGGTAAGCGCATTATTTCTTGGGGCCTTTTTCATTTGGTCCAGGTTTACATACCTGAGGGCCTTGATAATAAGCGAGGGATTAGCAGCAGACAGGGATAACTTGGGGTAGATCTACAGTGAGCAGAAGAGACAACAGAACTCCCCCATCTCTCAGGAGATCACAAAGCTCCATCTTTGCACAGGGAAGATGGTTTTGCCTCTACAGAAACAGACTCAGCTGCGACATGCTGACCTCCAAAGCAGAGTGTAGCCCTCCAGGCAGATGGCCCAGACACCACAGCAGCTGAGAGGCACTTCCCATCTTTCACACAGACTCACTCATGGAATTGTTCCTACGTCTCTAATATTTCTCCAGAGCAGGCACACAGTGATGTTATGAATCAATCCCATTTAGGAAGCACCTATGTGGATTCAGCCATGGATGTAACACATGCACACATTGCCCCACACAGCTATTAATGCATATACAACTATTAATGTAAACACAAGCAGCATCTCTTCTACACTGCAGACATCCCATCCAGGCTGCAGATAAACTTCTTCAGAGCAATAGTTCTCACAGCCAACACTGAGCTGAGCTGGTGACTGTTGTAAAGTGTGTTTCCCCGAGCTTCTGCTCAAACTCTTCAACAGAAAATTCTTCCTGACACTGAAGAGCTTGTAGCAGTTTCTTGCACATCGCTTGAATAGACAGGAACGCATTTTTCTCTGCTCATTATCAACCTCAGAATTGCTTTTTTGCTTTTCTCCTGGCCACATAGGAACCAATTTCATAGTGGAGTCAAAGACAAAAAGGTGCTCTTTGTCCCCTGTAGAATTTATTTTTATTACATTGTGCTGCACTGTATAAAAAGGTGAGAAAGGAGGAAATGGGTCTTTCTTTTCTCCTCTGTAAACTGCAGGTCACCCAGGGTGGGGTATTTCTCCAGCCCAGGTCTAGTAGAGGATTTAGCACTTACAGTCCTTATCCCTCCTGTACACAAGATGTGCAGTTTTTACTGGAGAGAATCAGAGCATTTAGCCCAAAGCCATTTCTACTGTGTCTGCACCCAGCTCTGACTCTTCCTGTATTCAGAGAACTCATATTGCCATGAGGACATGATCAGATCGCTGCATTTTACAGCACATGCAAGGAAGGCAGAAATCTCCACAGGTGCATTTATTATCATGTATTTTAGGAGAGGGAAGATGAACTGTTGAGGAGGAGAGAGGCTGGACACAAGCAATGCTAAGAATTAATTGTTTACAGTCCTAGTGATAAATTCAGTGCATAGATTAGTCCATGAGTATCTAACCTGCAGCGTCTCTGTGGTGCATCCTCTCATAAATGTGCTGCTGGTGAGGCATCCAAGCACAGCAGTTTATCCACAGAGCTGGCACCAAAGTTCAGTTTGATTGATAGATGAAGACAGACCTTGCTAAAGGCAGGTTACAATTATGAGACATTTAATAATTTGCTCTTTGGGGATGGATCACAGAAGAATAGCACCTAATTGTAAGAAGTATGAGGGTGGCTCCTCAAAGTGTATTAAATAGCAATAGCCATATATCTGTGTTTCAAGAAGTGGGAGGGATATCTGCAAATCCTGCAACCATTGTACCTGCTGGCTCTTCAAGTCTGCCTCACACAGACATAGGGCTGTTTCCCATGCCTAAGCCATTCCCCCTAATCATCACAGTCCCCACTTCATTTCTGGAGTAACACCCTGCTGTTTTTTAGACCCAAAGTATTTCAGCTCCCTTAAACCATCATTAATTCTGAAGCTCTTTAATTCTCCCTATGTCTTTTTCCACCCAGTCAGTTTTGTGCAATTTTTACCTTGTCATTTTTATTTACAACTTTCTGCTTTCTCCCAGTGTTTACACACATAACATGCTTGTTTTCACTTTCCCAATAAACAAGAATCCTATTTTTTTCAAACCAATATGTTTACTTTCCTCAGTCACAGGATTGTGGCTATTTGAACATTTAGGGGGGAAAAAAGTTCCCAGTTATAATTTGAATTTTTCTACGCAAATTTCCCTTTATTACCTGGCTCAGTTGTTTTCAGCTCACTGAAGCTGACATTTTAGAGTTGTAATGAGAGGTAATTGGTTTGCACTGGGCTCTGTTTGCACACAGCAAATGTAACTGTGTAGTGATCATTGGTAACTAAGCAACCAGTTATGTTTTATTTCTGTGATCAATTCCTTGCTATCTGTCAAGATTAAGTCTAACACAGCATGTGTCCACAAGGGATACAACAATTTGTGGAGTTAAGAACCCATCATCTAAAAGACTAAGAGCAACAGCAGCACAAGGCCCCTGACTTACTTCTCTGGCTGCAGTCTCTTAGAGACATGGAACCTTTTCCTTTCAGTGCATAGGAAATTTTAATGGTCTTAGAGTCTTGGTGGTTGAGGTAGAAGTTAATTGGCTGCGACATTTTATTCCTGTGATTCAGGCAGTGACAGCCAACCTATATTTACCCTTTATATGTTACAGCAAGTTGTTAACATTCAGGTGCTCTCTTCTCTAGTCAGAAGGCCAAGTGTGACAGGCTTGAGTTGCTTTGCTTCTACATCCTGGAAGGTCACCTGGCAGTGGTCACTGCACAGGGGAGCTTCAAAAACTCTTGATTTTCTACTCACTCATTCCATGGGAACATTTGTTTCTTCTATTTACTGTGGATAATACCAGTTTCAAGGGCTTGGAAAACTCCTTGTCAGGAAGCAAGTAAGGATGGACATCTCCAGGAAGGAAAGTGCGGTAGAAGCAAGACAACAGGGCAGCTTGAGACAGGAACCTTGGAACAGGGGCACAGTCCCACTGCACCTAAACAGGAAAGGGAGAGTGGGTCCCATGACTGGATCTTTTTTCATCCGACAGGCCTCAGAGAAACCTGTAGTTTCAACACAGCTCTCATGTCACCCAAGAAGTAAAGCCAAGCAGATCAGAACAAGCACATACACACAGTAAAATCCAAGTGAGGGCTTCCAGGCCAATGGGTGGCACTAGCAAGGGTGAAAGTCCCAGATGAGGCTGTCAAGGTAATTAGAGCCAGCTGTAAAACACTCCTCAGCCTAAGCTTCGATCTGCTCTGCTACCTAAATTCTGTTCCAGAGGGATCACTAAGGGACATTTCATAGAAAAGAAATCCATTTTAGCTTCATGCAAGAAAGAAAACGTGGTCCATCTGGAGCAGGTTGTAAGAACTCTTCTGCCACTGTCTATCTACAGCAAATGTTGCATGGTGTGTGGAAAGAAATCTTTAGAAGCTCCATCTCCAGACTCAGTTTGCAACTTATCCTTGGTGCTGCTTGCTGAAAGCAGCCATATGGATTTTGTACTGAACGTTGCATAAATGCTAATATGCAAGTATATTTAGAGGTGGCATATGGGCAATAGTAAATGGAAATGAGTGGGGTTTTTGGTTCAGATTACACAGGCAAGTTCAGTGAAGCAGATGCGCCAGTGCGTTAATCAGGAAGCTTCATTATCTGGAGTCCCACATTCAGATCTTGATTGGGGTTTTTTCTGCACTTGCTTGTGCTGGCTGAATTATCAACAGTACTAATGTTTGCCAGCACATGTAGAAAATCTTGACAACTTCAGCCATTGTTAAAAAAAGCCCACAACATACAGCCTGATCTGGGTTATACTGTAGACCAGTCAAAGACAGCAACCTTTATTCTTTAGGTTCCTGTAGGTACAAAGGTAGATGACAGAGTTATTTGGATCAATTTAGAAAAGTTATGTTGTAGTCTAGTAGCTGACAGAACAGCCTGCTATAGCTAGTAGATGTCAGAGATTGTTTTACTTTTTTTTTAATCCTTGCAGAAAACCAGAAAGTCCTGGGTATGTGGGAGTTTGTGGGCTTCAGTGTCCTCAGTCAGGGAGGGTGACACAATTCATACTGGCACAGTGTGTCACAGCTCCTCCTGTTGTGCCTGCCCCAGTCAGGGAGCAGGAACTTCCCCTGTGCTCACCAACAGGTATTTGAGCTGGATCTGAAAGTTCTGGACTGAGTCCCATCTGGCATCAGATGAGCTGATATCTGCATAGTAACTGTCTGTGTTAAACCATCTCCTACTTTACTCTTTTTTATTTTTCAATGTTTGGTGAATTTACTTGTAGAGCCTCAAGCGAAAAATAAAAAATAAATCCTAGTTGAGCAGAGATGGAAATTTTTCATGAAGCTGTAGATAAGGCATCCCCTTTGATGATAATTCTGCAATTTTATCTGCTCTGATTAAAAGGTTAATTAGATTTAGACCTCTTATGTACAAAGAAAAAATGACAGCATCCTGACAGATTTTTACAACTTGCTCAGAGGTTATCTTACAGCTAATCCACTGTGGTCACTACAGTCCCCTCTTCTGTCACAACCTGATGCCTCTTTTTTACAGCCTCACCTGCACATTAAACAGCAGCCATAAAGCATTTTGCCTCTGGTCCTGCCAAATGATGAGTCCTTTTTAAAGCCCACTGATTGCATTGCGTGCATTTCTCTTTGCATAGGGAAGTAGTTAGCTTTGAATGTCACCCAGTCCTATGGAGGCAAGTGGGAAGATGGATTTTGTTGGCAGCAATCCATCCATCTGTTCATCTGCCAAAACTAATGTTTAACTTTTCAAGCTCCCAGTTGTCTTAAATAATGCTGACCTACAGGGTCTGGGGTGGGAAATGTCACATAGCTCATTTAGTCTTCCATTTCTTTAGTGGTAATTAAACTTTCTGAGGTGTTATAGATACATGCAGGAATTGTTGATGGACAGTACTTATGGGGTTGAGTTAAATTCTTTTCTGAGATGCTGTGTTGCATGAAACTCATACCGAAGTGTTGGCTGCATCATCTCCACTGTATCTTCTCAGAATACTCCTTTAAAAAGGTGTTTACAAAGGATTCCTGTCTGTTTCCCATGAGGGATTAGATGTCTGCATGGACAATGTTTCCTCTCTTTTGATAGATATTATGAAGTTGTATCAATAGTGTGGTTTTTCCTCCTTGCTATGCAGCTTTGGGTAGATGTGTGTACTTTGTGACAACCCTAAAGGCTGCACACATTGGGTGTGGTGTTACTAAAAAGAAACCTGGCTGGTTGCCTGCAGCTCTGCATGGATGCTCTTGGTTCAGTTTTCAGCACTACTTTGGTAAAATAAATGTGCATGCAAGAACTCTCATCAGCTACTATGATCGGTGTCTTATTTTTTTCCAGTTGCAAAAAAGTGAAGGTTAACAAGAATGTAATGACCTTCATTAAACTCTTGGAATATTTTGCAAAATGGCATGGAAGTAATGGTACCTAACTCAGGCTGTGAGAACCCAGAGCTGGTTGGGAACTGCCAGCTTCAGACCCTGCAGCAAGTTACTGGCATAAGAAGTGACATGGAGTGTCTTGTGATTCTGGATCAAGGGTGGGTCTTCATCACACTTAATGTCATGGGGTCTGTATGATGTAGCCAATATTCAACACCAGCAGCACATGAAGAAAGAATCTGATTCCCTATCCTTCTCCCTCAGTCTTTTAGGAAGAGCTGCAAAACCGCTGCCGTTATTATTTTCTTCACCATGTTACATGTGCAGTTGCAAACCTGCTCTGCATGAAGATGCAGCTTGCACAAAGTGTCCAGTACATCTGAGCAAACAAAACTATTTTCTTACAGCTGGATTTAAACAAAGGGACATGTCCTGCCTCCTCTTCCATCACTGTTCGCTATAATGTAGGGTCTGGCAGAAAACCAAAAGAAGGAGTCCCATGGCAATGCTGATAATTTAGAATATATAGATGTGGTTAGGAACATCCTGAGAGTATATGCATTGGTATTAATCAGTCTTAGAATCTGTTTCTTAATGATGACTTCAGAACATCTCCAGTAAACCATGTGTGACATGATGTTTCTAGGGGACACTTGTGTGTGGTAAGAAATCCCATGGATCTGTATTGCCTCCAGTCTAATATCTCCAAATCCTGTTCCTATGAGGTCACCTGGGCATTAATGCCCAGCTGGTGTCAAATACAGCCCAGAGTGATTCTCCTGTCTTGAATATATCTGATATGTTTTTAAGTCTTGATATTGTCATCTGAGAAAACTTTGGTGACTAGCTGTTTAGGGCAAATCACACTTGGAAAGCTGCCCTGTAGAATGTGTGCTCCTCCCAGTGTGCTGGGATTTGTGCTTATAGACATTTATCCAGGCACCTCCAGGTGGAGGAACCCAGACCTCCAGCCCAGTCTAAATGCCGTTTCTGCTCAGCCCTAAGCTGCTCTGGGCAGTTCACTGCCTGTCGTGTCTCTGTAGTCACAGAATTGTTTGCAGAACAGTAATAGCTGCAAATGCAGCAGAACAGCACTTCCTCACAGGCAGAGATCCTATTTCAAGAAGCTTTTACCTTCCTATCAACTTCTGTCTCCTAGTGCAGTAAACCAGTTTCTGTCCTCATCTGTCCCTACCGGTTTGTGGTGGTAGCTCCTTTCTTCCATCCATAGCACTCACAGCCCTCCATCCCCTTGCTCCTGGCTGGGGAAAAGGCAGCTGGGTCTGAGCTCTCCACCCTGGCCAGCAGTAGGTCAAGTAGAGCACTTAGATGTGCTAATTGCAAGTCACAATCTTTCCTACAGGGAAGACATCAACTGGAGTTTTCCCCAGCCATCAGTGTTCACAAAGCCTCTCATATAGACAAGCAGGCAAGAGAAGATAGAAAAAGAAAATCCAAGTAATTTCCATAGCTAATTGAAATGGAAGGGAAGAGGTGCAAATCCAACTTGAAAGGGCAGCCTTTGCCTTTGATAATCAACTGGGAAATATAACTTACTGGAGCAGTGAAAAATATGAAACAAAAGCAAATAAATGATGCTGACAGTCTGATCAAAGGGTTTCTATACAAGAGAGACCCTCTGTCAGTGCTGGTCCGGCCTCCATGTGCTTAGGAGCTTTGCCCAGTAAATTTGATGAACAGCTATATGTAATGTAGAGAAAGGAACTGAATTTTTCTCTTGGGATCTGTTCCTGATGTAAAGTGCTTTCAGACTCTGTAGGCCATTAGAACTAGGGATATCAAAAGATGCAAAAGAGAGGGGCAGGGTAGTTTCGTTTCAGTTCCTAAGTTCACATGGAGGCAAAGGATCTGAACATACAACTAGAGAGAAAAGCTGACACATCCATTGGATCTGATCTGCACTGGGGCATTTACTGACAAAACTATCTATGTAATGCTATTGCTATAGATAATGCTCCCCCGTGGATATAATTCTTCTGTAATAACAGATCCAAACAAATAAAAACTTTGTGGATTGAGAGTGCTCATCAGGTGATGGAGTGATTGGAGTGATACATGCCTGGAGTGGTAGTACTATTAGGAATAAAAGGTTCCTTAAATTTGTATGTGCATAAGCAAAGCAGAAAAGATAAGAGTCTTTGCTAAGACAAAAAGCATACTCTGGAATTCGCTAATCATACTAAAATCTCCCCCAAAACAAGGCATCTTGCAAGTTGTGCACTCCTTGGTGGGCTTAGATAAATAGCATCTGTAGAGAAAGAGGCAGTTCCACTGGAGCTTTATCACTTCTTCATTAATGGGCCACCAACCTGAATTAGGAATGATTTTCCCAGAGAAAGAAAGGTCAGAGAGAAATGTTATTTTAGGAAGATGTGCCCAAATCCCAAGAATACTTGTGCAAAGTGAAAAGACCCAATTGTGGCTGGAGCCCAGCCTGTAATTTCCCGTGGTCACTCGGTTGGGATGAAAGGTTGCTCTAAACTGCACATTGCAAAGTAGGAAACCAAGAGAGAGTCCATGACACCACCTTCAAAGAAAGCACAGCACTGAGCCTCAGCAAAATAGAGCAAAAAACTGCAACAGTGGTTTTTCTATGCTTGAAACAGCTCTGGAGGGGCAGGGGGTTCCCAGTGGCTATTGAGGCAGCTGAATGAAATTGTCACTTGCGATAAGGCATCCTGAGAGCTGGGGGAAACCCTGGCTCTCTGCCCATGGCACAGGTCCAAGTGATTTCACTGGAGCCAAGATTTTTACTGTGTATGTGAAATGAATTGCCAGGGTGAAGCTGCAAAAGTAATGCCTAGTAAGGAAATCCATTTGCAACACTGTGCCTCTGCACCAGATCCCTGCTGTGAGCAGGTTTGCCCTGGCTCTGGAGAACACCATGCTGTTCTTGTAGGAGGCAGGAGGAGGCAAGAGGTGTGAAGTGCCACCGAATTCATCAGGTATGTCACATAAATACCCATTTGTGGGAAAACTCACATTTTGTTGACCCACTTTTTTTTTTTTTTTTTTTTTTTTTTTTTTTTTTCCTAGCTTTCCCAGGATTCCCACCAACACCAAGGACTATCCATCAATATCACCATAGCAACAAGAAGTCATTAATGGCATCCTGCCTATTGACAGTCAGAATCTACAGGGTGCTGATGTGGATGGCAAGCCATCACCATCAGTTTCAATGAGAAAGGAAAGAGCTCAGGGTCTCTGTGGAATCAATCTTTTCATTCTCTATCCTCTGCATTTCCCCAGAGAAGTCCTGCATTGTGTAATGGCAATAAAGGACATATTTCTGCCCTTAGCAAGTCCCGTTCAGCGTGTGATTAGGGAACTGCTGCCAGAAAAAGATGGGGCTGGATTTGTTGCACAAGTAGGGATAAATGTGCCTCTTTTGGGTTTGTTTGCACGGGGATGTGGTTCTGAGAGACACTTTACATTGCAAATAAGCAACTTATCCTGTAAACCTCCAGGGAGTTCAGAGCAAAGTGGGAGGCTTGGGGGCCAGGGAAGGGGAATGGCAGGCTAAACTGTGAAGAGAGATAAAAGACATGTCATATAATTCTGCTAAATGGTGAAGGAAGGGAAATTCTCAGCAGGTGTAAATTAGCATTGACAAGCAATACTGGTTTACACACAGCTCGTGGTCTGGTCCACAGTTTAATCAGCTGAAAAGCATCAGCATCTGAAAGGGAGGGGGTTGTTTGAGAGGCCCATGGGAGGAGTTGAAAATCTGCAAAAAAGAAGAAAATAGCTTCTCTTTGGTAGGTAGGAAGAGCTTGTGATGTTCCTTGGGATTGATGTAGAGGCGGAGCCTGGACAGCTGCACCAGCTTCCTGTCAGGACTCCCAGTGCCTCATAGTGGGTACCATGCAGTGCTGGACCTTCTGAGGATACATCTCTCGACTGAGGCAGATGGTGGGCACAGTCCTGCCTGTTTTTCTGTAGCAGCATTGCCGAGTGCCTCCAGAGCCAAAGGAACAAGGAGTGTTACTGCCCATGGCCATCCACACCCGGCCAGGACTACTGGTGCTGCTGTCATCCACATTTCCTCATGCCAAACCTGCCTCTGCCAGCATTATGACACAGTGCCTGAAGCTTTGGGATGTAACCAGGCAGGGTGTAGGATGAGATCATGTGTCTCTCACTGTCCTCAACACCTCCTTTTTCCCCCAGATCTCTTTCCAATCTCACGTGTGTTGCTGGCATGGAAGAGCCCTGGTCATCCACCTACCCTAAACTTTGGGTAGTGCTGGAGTGGCTTCCAGTGCTAAGTTAATGAACTGAGGTCAACAGAATTAAGTTGTGGGGCTTCTTTTCCCCCCTAGTGAGATGGGAGCCAAGGTTCATACTGCCTGGTTGGAAAGACTGATACAGTAAGCCACTAGTGCACTCAAAGTTTAACATTTGTGGCTGTGCTGCAAAAAACGTTTTCCTAGTACAAGGAAGGGAGTAGGAACCTTCAACATACAGCTTATTGTTAGAATTAGGGTGTGATTTCTTTCCTGTGCCTTATGCATTTTAAGGATTAGGCTGAAACTCTCAGAACAATCTTAGAACAAGGAAGAACTTTGGCCACCCTGAGGGCACCAACTGCATAGGACTGGTTTTCTGTTGTCCTACTGGGACTGATGGAAGCAATGTAATAGGGCATGGGAAGTGCTATATTTTGGTGTGCCCTAATGGTCATGTATTGCTAGTTCAGCCAGGGGTATATCCACCCTGAAAGAAATCCAGCATCATTACTCAGGCCCTGCAAATCGTGAGATTAAATCAAGAGTTAAATGGTGATATTAACAAAGGACTGGATTTTATTTTTCCCATTAAGTGTGACTTGGCTTTTTACCTCTTTCTTGCCAGAAAGTGAATAAAAATGATGAGTTGAAATGCTGGTCTTCAATGCACAAAATATGACAACATTCAGCTTACGTGAAGGCTCTGTTGATCCTCTTCACATGCTGCAAGGGGAAGGGAGCAGCCAGCCTTTTCCTGCTACTGGCTTGATCTACTTTTCCCCATCAGTTCTCATATTCAACTGACCCATTGTGCCCTGCTTTTTTTGCTCTGTCCCTTCTGCCTTCCTCAAACACATGCAGAGAGGATCAAGACAGTTTTAGATGATCTGAGGTGTAGTTCCCCACCTCATCATTTTTCAGCTGCAGACATGCCCCATCTGTGTTGCTCTTTCCAAAAGGATGTGCTGCTGACCGCAGCTGGAGGCAGAGCACTGGGCTGGCAGTTCTGGGCTGCCTCACAAAGGTGTGTGAGTCATTGACTGAGCATAGCAGGGCTGGGCTGGGGCACATCTCTGGCAGGGAGCGGAGGAGAATGGTCTGGAGCTGGCACTGTCACAACTGATGTTGGATCCTTTGCTGGGACTGAGCTTCAAGTCACAGCCTTAACCTTTTCTTCTCCCCACTTCCCAAGAAATAACAAATTCTCTTGTAGCCATATTGGAAACATTTTCCGCAGTTAGTGCTGGTGTTATACCGTTGCAGAGTGGGGGTTTGAAGGAGAAATGGAGGTGCCAGGTTGTAAAGTGAGCTGACATATGGCTTTTTAATTCCCAGATCTCACAGGGGGATGGGTAGGTTTTCCTGGCTCAGGTTTGCCTCTGAGAATTGCCTGTGTCTTTGGCAGGTATAGAGCAAGGTCGGAGCCTGTGCTCAGATCATGTCTGTTCCTCATAAGGCCAGCAGTGAGTTCTGTGTGTGTATGCCAGGACCAAGGTGCGTGGTGGGCAAGATCTACTCTGCATGACCCAAAGGCCTGGGAATGTTTGCCTGTGTCTGCACAGGTCAGGGGAAACCACCTGGGTCCTGAATATCAACTAACTCAAGCCTGGGCATTGTCTCTGCTTGGGTATAACCCTATGGACTCCTTCTCTAGCTGTAAGAGGGGAGCAGGGTGGCTCACAGTGTTACAGACAAGGGCAGCATCTGTCAATCAGATGTACCCTGCAGGGTCATAGGTGCTGTGGGTGATCTGTCCCACAAGAGGACTTCATTGCAAATGGAACTGGCTTCCTCCTGAGATGGAGTCATCCAAAGGAGCTTTGTGGTCAGCCAGGGTGTTGAGTCACTGAAAGCTTGGCAGATGGTGGATGCTGCCATCTCTTAGGATACTTCACAGCTGATGATGACAAACAACTCCAGCTGGAATGCTTGATGGGGGTGTCACATTGGTGTCTCCAGGAGCAGTTGTTACAGAATCAACCTACTCAGCCTTCCTTTGCTGCAAGATGAATGTTAATCCTCTGAAGCTCCAGTCCCTCTGCTGCATCATCAAGTAGGACTGTTGGAGCAATATTGTCCAAGAGATTGAGTGGTGCATTAGTGAGACAAAAGGAGGTACCCCTTCCCAAAGCAAAGAATCAAGAGGGAACACAAGTCACCTTGCAAGTATGCTACCTGAAATCAGTGTGCTGGAATGCCTGCCCTTGGAGGTAGGCTGGAAGCATCATCTCATCACAGCCTTTTTGAAAGAGGAGCACAAGGGGAAAACCATGGTGGGACTCAAGAAGGAGAAGCTGCTCAGACTAAGAGAGCAGCCAGAAAAATTCATCAAAGGCACTGCTGCCAAGTGCACAGGTGTGTGGAGCAGTAAGGCTTCTCAGGTGAAACCTTTTATGTCAATAAAAATAGTTCCCAAACAGCTTAAAAATCCTACAGAAAAGGAGCCAAGAATACTTAAGTGAGTAGATAAAATTTTGAGAGTAGCTTTTCCACTGCCTTGAGACTATTTTGGAGCCAGTCTGGCCCAAATAGAAACTCGCATGAAGTTATGGTGATTCCTACACTCTCCCTGTTGGAACTGTGCTGATCCTTAGCAGGATGTTCCTATGGTGATCAACAGATACTGTGGACAGATTCTTCTGTGACACATCTGGCTGCCAATGTGTGCTCTTTGGGCTGCTCTGACCAGTGACCAAGACCAGTTTTTCTGGACAAGTTGTTAACAAGTTGTTGTGTTGTGTTGTGTTGAGTGCAGTGAGATGGAGAAGAATTGGAGAAGCAGGATAAAAAATCCCGAAAAGGATTAGGAAAAGAAATGTGAAAGGAGGAGAATGGCTAGACAATATCAGATGGTGAAGCAAGCAGCTCATAACACAGCAGAATTTAATACCATTGCCTGTGCTCTCAGCAACCTCTTGACCCTGGGCTGTACTGTCTCTTCAGGGGTTCCCCATGCCAAGCTGGCTCTGAGACTTTGTGGTTCTTGCTTATTCTTAAGGTGAGAACACAGACTATAAATCAGTGAGCAGACTATAAAGGTTATTGTTTTCCCTTTATTACCTGGTTTTGAAATCAATCTGGCAGTTGGTCCTCTTGTTAGCAGTCCTGATTTATGCCATGCAGAGGACAATGAAAGCAGTGATAATACTGTAAGCTCAGGAAAAGTTATGATTAGCTGTTTACCCTAGGAAGGAGAAAGAAACCCAGGAAACTTTACTGGTTTAGAGAACTACTGTGGCTGTACCTTTCCTGCTGCAATTAATAGACACTATATAAGCTGTGTTCCTGCTTCAGCTGCTAAAACAGACCAAAAAAACCCCAATAAATTTGACTATAGTCACCTTTTCTTCATCATTCAATTTCTGCAGCACAGTGCTGGTTAAGAGAACAGCTAAGAAAGCAAATACAGCCAAGGCACCTTTCTTTTTGTTTTTAACCTTTAATATGAAAAAAAACCACAAACATCTGGCATTCTTTCCCTTGAGACTGCTGGTGTTCTGCTAAGCAACTGAAGTGATGTGCATGACGTGGCAGCAAGCAGATCCTGCTGTGACCATGAGGTTTGCTGTATCAAATAGCACAAAACTCACAGCAGTAAAATAGCTTGCTAAAATCCTTTGTATAGCTCTTTGAAATGTGCTGTTCACATCCCTCTAGCTGGCTGGATCTCTTAAATAAAAGGGAGATTGTAGTCCAGAATAAACTAACCTCTGTTCAGTGCTGCAATTTGCAAAACCTAATGCAGAGACATTAGAATAAAATCTGAAGGTTAGTGTCATCTCTTATTTCAAGATGGAGTAAGGATGTGCAGTTATTCCCCTCCCTTGGAAGCAGGAGTTCAGTGTGATAGCCATGACTTGGAAGCTCATTTGCTTGTGACTGAAACGTTGTAAATGTGGAAAGTGGAAAATGTACCAGACTCACTTGATGTCTGATCAAGCAGGAGATGCCAGACAATAGCAAGCTGCTCTCCACCATTTCATGGAACAATTGTCCATGTTTGATAGGTCTATAGAGTAAATCTTGCTGCAGGAAGCTCTGCAAAGCAGCGCCAGTAAACCTACTCAGCCCTGCCAGATTTCGTGGCCTCTTTTCCTGAGGCCTTGTGAGGCTCTGTGATCCCTTATTCTGATATTCCTGGAGTCCTTGAACATGTCTGGTCTTCTCCACAGTGTTTTTCATCAGCAATGAGCTACTTATCCTGTCCCTGCGTGCTTCATCCTCCTGGCACTTTATCTTGTGCTTTGCTGGGAAGGTCAGCCAGGCAGAACGGTTCTGATGTGTTTGAGAAGAAATAATTTATCCTTCAAGCTTTAATCCTTGAGAAATAAGTTTTTGGGGGGGATTTTACAGGAAAATTAAGGTTCATGGCAGGTGTCCAAGCAGGCACTTATCAGAGTAGTGGAGAAGTTGATTAAACAGAATCACGTGGTAGAAAATAAGCTGAGACACATTGCCCTTAGTCTTATGCTCACTTTAGGCATGAGGCTCATAACCACTAGAAGCTTTTCAGTCCCTGAGCCAGGGAACAGGCAAATGTTTCACAGACAATGTGATTGAGGAGCAATGATGTGCTGCAGCAGCAGCCAGCACTAAACTCTGCTTTGCTATTTGGCCTGGAATAAGTGACCATTGGCATGGAGAACTGCTGGTCTAGAATAAAGCCTGAGCTTTGGGTAAGTGTGGACAGTGCTGCCTGGAAGTACCCAGATGGGGAATGAGGGAGTGTAGCATCAATCACAGTGCTCATACACAGTGGGGAGTGACAAAGAATGGGCAAGTCAGTGCTTCGTGTAACTGGAAGAGAGCAGAGGATACATTAGGGCTGCCGTGTACCTTTAGGAGAGGGTAAATTAGGACCTGGAATTTGGTCACCATATAAGAAATCAGCATTTCCTTCCTTCCTTCCTTCCTTCCTTCCTTCCTTCCTTCCTTCCTTCCTTCCTTCCTTCCTTCCTTCCTTCCTTCCTTCCTTCCTTCCTTCCTTCCTTCCTTCCTTCCTTCCTTCCTTCCTTCCTTCCTTCCTTCCTTCCTTCCTTCCTTCCTTCCTTCCTTCCTTCCTTCCCCTCACACTTCATTGACCTTTGCTAGTCAATACCTGGAATCACCTGCTGTAGCATGTACTTACAGCTCTGAGGTGGTGGGAAGGCAAACTTTCAAATTGCCGTGGTTCCCAATGTTTCTTTGTTGGTGACCATATAAGGCTGGAGGTAAATACTCAGAGGTCATCATCAACCAGAAGCGTATTAACTTCTTTTGGGGCTTTTTTCTGTCTCCATCTTTTGCTCTCCAGCAGTCTGCCTACAACAGGCTTGTGCCCATGTTACTTGGGAGCTGAGTATGTAGGCCATGTTTTATGTCATGAGGTGTCAATGACCTGGCACATGCAGGCATCTGAGCTGAAACTATGATGCACTTGCTGTGTGCCATACAGCACAAGAATAGGGGAAGGAGGGGGAAACTCTCTGTTTCCTGGTTACAGACCAGGGGACAAACCAGGGACAAATTACCTGGTGTTTTTTAGAGAGGCCACTGCTTTTCTCCTGCTCCAAGCATCCCTGAGCTGTGGGGGAAGGAGGCTGTCTCAGCCAGTCCCCTGTCCAGGTCATGACTCGGGCAGCAGTTGCCCAGGGTGCTCAGTGAAATTAAGCTTAGCTGCCTGACATGCTGTGCACAGCCCTCAGGGTGGTGACATGGGGGAATGGGCAAGGTCACAAGAGTTCAGCTGGAAAGAGATGGTCCTTCCAAGAGTGGAGTGAGGGAAGAAAGGTGCTGCTGCCTGAGCTGGCTGTTACGAGATCTCCACAGCTGCCCTGCAGGTGTTTGGGGGAACAGAACTCACTGATTTCTGAGGCTCCCCCTCACTCCAGCCAGAGCACCAGATCCCCTTGCACACCCACCTGTGAGCCACATCTGTGTTCACCTTTGCCCTGAGCTCTCCTGGAAGTATTGGAGGGACTTCCTGTGTCAGAAGTGTTTAAACAAACAAACAAACAAACAAACAAACAAAAAAATTACTGTTCAGAGAAAAAATTCAGTCCCGATGGGTGACAAATATTAAATTATTTGAAAATAAAATTCCCATCTTTCTGCACTTAATCCGGTGAATTTTGGTTCTTGCCTACATGTCAGCAAACTTTGCTCAGCCTCCTCTGGAAAGTCTCTGTTCCCTGCTGTCTTGCAGCCAGCTCTAGCTGTTCTCTGTCTTCTCTGACTCCTCTGCTCTGCAAACCTGCCTCTGGCTCCTGCTCTCTGTCCCTGACTCTGCCTGCCCCACTGTGCCCACAGGACGTTTTATTCCAGCTGCTCCTTCCCTGAAAGTGACTTTTGCCATCTCATGTACATTTTCTGGAAAATCCTGCCCAGACAAAGCAGCAGCAGGTCTCTGCTGCCTGGCAGTGCTCGAGAGCACTGGCACCTTCCATGGCTGCTGGGGGATGGTCTGTACTGTTCTGCAGTGCAGAGGGGTACCCTCATCTGCTGGAGGGTTTGAGGCCTTCCCCTGAGAAATGGAGGGGTGTGAACCCCCCTGCATGGGCTGTGCTGTGCACTTGAGCAGGCAGGGACAGAGTGGCCCCTGGCCTCCCATGCCTGGGATCACTTTAGCTGACCTGCAGCCCATAGAGGGGTCAGCTCTATGAGCCCTCACAGTGAACTTCCACCTGAAGAGAATCATGAGGGCAAAAACCAATTGTCTTCTCAGTGCTGCCCATCTCTTGGTGAATGGTGCAGCTACAGAGAGATCCCACCCTGTTGTTTCTGTGCCTCTGTTTCCTTGCTCTTCTCCTGACTGCTTCTGCCCCTGCCTGTGCACTTTCTTCTCTGGCCCCCTTGCTGTCACACACAGATATGCAGAGCCTGTCAAGCCAATATCCAGCCCAGGATCCTGTCTCACATGGGCCTTGCTTTCTCTTCAGGCCTTGCTCTGTGTAACTCCCTGCCTTGGGCAAGGACAGCTTCGTTCTCTGTTCTCACTGCAAAAAGGGCTGTTTGCTCTTTCTTCTTGTTCTGAAAGCACAGTGCCAAAAGTACATGGTGGCTTTTAATCGTGTGGCTGTGACCTGATCGCAGACCAACCTGACAGGGCATGGCATCCTTTATTAACAGCACTTTCTCACAGGAGCCCTTTGGCACTACCAGGAGCCATGCTCTCTGCTCAGTGACTGGCTTTCACATCATATAATTCTCTCTTTCTTGACAGATTATGTTATAACCTCTGAGCACAGAAAGTCCTGATCCTCACGTTTCTCTGCTGTCACCTGTGGGCTCCTCCAGAGCCGTGAAGAAGGGGGAGCTCCAGCCCCACCATGAGAAGACCGGGTGAGAAGTGCCTGTGACATCTTGGGGGACAGCCACGTTTTCAGAGCTAGTTTTAGTTTTTATTTTTAGCAGTTATGGAGGATGGAAATTATGTTCTTCATTCAGTGGTGAACCACAGGAGCAGTTCTGCCTTCCCTTTCTGGGATGAGATTAGACATAGTTTCATCAATGCGGGGAAAATATGCTAATTTGTACCACTCTAAGCATGGAATGAATCAAGCTCCCAGTGTGTTAGCAAGATTGGCTTCCAGGCAATACCTTACCTCAGACTTCCCCTCAGATAGATGTCTTTGGTGCATCACATGGCTAGGTGCCTGTGGTGTCTAAGCCTTCAGGGAGTAACAAACCTCTTCATTGCCCTCCTGATCAAGGTGGGTGTGCTCCCTGAATATTTTGCCACATGTGGGGAATCCAGCTGCACTACAGAACAAACAATCTGGCTGTAACTGGTTCTGTCTTGCTTTACCAAGACCTCTTCCTGTGTGTTCAACCTGGTTGGTTCTTGCCTGGCTTATTATTAAAGACTTGTGCCTCACCATCCCAGCTCTTACGAACCTTAGGCTAACCCCACATCCCCTGCCCAGTCTTACTCTCCTTTACATATGGCACTCACTCAGTCCCTTTGCCTCTGATTGCCAAGGAAGGGAGTGGACTAGGCTGTAGCAGACACTGATGTTTTGTGTGACGGCTGGAAAGCCCATGAGGCCTAAATCCCTAAAAGAAATCTGGAGTCTCTCCATTCAGTGTAATTAGGCTCCATCCACTTCCAGCAAGGACTTAGCCCACTTAGTCTTCATCCTGCTGGCCCAAACTGGAGTTTAGAGACATAATTCTCCACTCTGAACATGTGATTTAGTCACTTAGATTCCCTGGGCCTTACAGTGCTGAACACAGCTCATAGGAGGAGCCTTGAAAAGCACAGCTTTCTCTTTTGGAGCCTCCACTGAACTATCATGGGAGGATGATCATTTGAACCTGTGGCTAAGGAGTCAGGAGGGAGCATTTGTGAAAGACTGTAAGGTATCTTTGTCTCTGCACTGGAAAGGCCTTGGCAATACTTGGCTACCATGTGCAGTCAATAAACCATATGTATCTTCCTCATGAAGGGTAAAGCAGAGCAATAAGGGGCTGCAATGTGACTGTCAGGCAGAAAACCACCACCTGTCAGCCTTCTTCTTCCTCCTTGCTACTGGTTCAAGGAGACCAGTTATGTCATCCTTTCCCAAGCCCAGCATCCCCCTTAATTCATACACTCTTGTCTGCACCCCATTTGAGGGAAAGAACCTCACTATCTCTTGTAAACCTGCCATCTCCTTAGTGCTGCTGTGTAAGTAAGCTGAGCCTGCAGCAAGCACTTCTGAGCATTTGTCTCTAGAGTTGAGCAATGTTATCGTGAGGGAATTGCTGAGGGTAGGTAGGATGAACTTCTCCAAATTCAGACAGGTAGTGTAAGGCCACTGTTGGCTTGGCTGGAGAAGAAAAAGCTTCCCTGCCTCAAACCCCATGGCTCATTGCCCAGTTACGCTGATCTGCTCCTACAGAAGCAGTTGGTGTTGGATTCTGCCTACCCTGGAAGCAGACCTGCTGCTGCATCCTGCAAGTCAGCACCAGGCTGCTTCAGTAACTCATCTTTCCTTCCATTCACAGGTCTTCTGCGCATGGCGACAACACCCATGTGAGAGCTCTTATGTGAGTGCCCAGCAGCACACTTTGCTGTCTGTGGTCTGTGGACATTGACTGGCATCTAAGCGACACCCCAGCTCCCTCCTCTCCCCCTAGACGCCACTGTCCTAGAGCCTCCATGTGCATTTGCTATGACATACATCAATGTTGATGAGAGACAGGAACACTGCCGGGTGATCTCGAGCTGCCGAAATAATCAGCTCTGTGCACAACATGGCTTAAAGGACTTTTCAGTTAGCAGCATGCATCCACTAAAGAACCTAGACACTCATATTTTTTCTGGGGACTTCCACACTCTTGCCTGCCGCACAGGCAAGGCACCTTTGACCAGTCCTGTGGAAAACCGGATGTATCGGAGTGTGGAAAACCTACACTGGGAAACAGTTGCTGACTGTGGGCTGTATTCTCACTGCCGGAGCCTGGATAACGAGATCATCTTTCGCTGTAGAGCCACCAGTCAGTGGACAGAAGGCTGTGTGGATGTGGCCCCAGGACAGAGCACATCAGACTCTCTGAGGAACCTTTCTCTTCGCGCTAAACAGACATCTCGATCCGCACAGAATGTGCTCCTCCCTCCTTTTGCCAAAGTGCCTCAGTGGC
The DNA here is from genome assembly GCF_965231275.1 of Zosterops lateralis. Lineage (NCBI taxonomy): Eukaryota > Metazoa > Chordata > Aves > Passeriformes > Zosteropidae > Zosterops > Zosterops lateralis. The sequence continues at coordinate 27,276,516 of NC_139767.1, read as the reverse complement.
TCTTCCCTTCCACAGAGGAAAGATCCCTACGCGGGGATGCCAGAAAAGAGCTGAAGGAGAAGCTGAGGCTGCACAGCAGTAAGGTGGCAGAGCCCTGTAAGCCTGTGCGCCCACCGCTGGCCCTGCCTGAGCTGATGGGCCAGGAGTGCTCTGAATGCCGGATGTGCCAGCAGTGCAAGAACAGCTGTGCTGTGAACTGCTGCACAGTTCTGGTGGGACACACTGCTCTCAGGCACAGCCTCACAGCGGGGCAGGGGCTGTGCTTTGCACACACCATCATCAGTCCAGAAGACATCAAGCAGGAGGCGCAAAGGAGGCTTCAGCTCCGAAGGCAGAATAGCTCCCCCAGTCTGCCCCTTCAGCATGCTGGGGAAAGCCATGAGATGAGCAAATCCAGAACAGCAGAGACCGTAGAACAGTACAGTGGGGAAACAGATGGCAAACCCACATTGGGACAGAGCAAGAAAGGCCGCTGCAAAGGGAAGCTCTACATACCAACCTTTGAGGAGTTCAAGCACATGAGAAGAAAGGAGGGAAATTCATTTGACAGCAGCAGTGGGCCAGCAGATTGCTTGAAAAAGGCTCTGCCTGCAAACCAGACACTGGAGGAGGAAAACAGTAAGAATGTCTGTCCAGAGGCTTTAGAGACCAAAGCTGTGAATGAACCTGCTGTCACAGTGGAGGAGGATGATGATGTATTTCATGAAAACCACACCTCTGCTGGCTTTTCCCAAAACCCAGCCACATGGGATGGTTTCAAGATGAGCAGTCCTGAGGTGAAGGACAGAACCTTCCATACCTCCATCCCAGATACATCACCAGTCCCTATTTGTTCCAGTCCTATTCCACGATCACCTCTACCGGCAGGAGCAATACACAGTGCTGGGCAAGAGATCTTCAGTGATGAGCAGCAGAAAGGAGAGACAAGACAATTAAATGATGTTGTCCACCTTGCAGGGCAGTCACTGCCTTCTGAAGCCCAGTCCTCTTGCTGTTCATCGCTGCTGTTAGAAGCCACAGATTTATCCAGCTATGGAGCTAAGCTACAAAAAATGAAGGATGAATTCATAGGTTCAGCCTTGGAACTTATTAAGAAAAGGTAACATGCTCCATGGGGTCACCTGAAAGAAGTTCCCTTGTTAATGATCTTCTCTTTCTCCTGATATGTACATTTAATTCCTGTAGCATAAATGTGCTGTTGACAGAGCCTTTTATCTTGGAGTCTCTGATAGTCACATGGACACATCTTTAAAGCTGTTCAGCTTAAATTCCACCTTGCAGGGGATTAAACATCAAAAAGCATTTTCATCTAGGCTTTGCCTTTTTATGCACCTTAATCCTTTAAAGACAACAGCCATTAGCAGTTCTGACACCCAGTTTCCTCCCCCCCCCCATTTTATTTCTGTATTAAATTGTCAAAATGTCTTTTTTTTTTTTTCTTTTGCATCTGTTAAAAGTAGAAGACAGCCAAAGGATACAAAGTACTGATGTGATTCCTTTGAAGAAAGATGTAGACTCTGTCCCACCAGTGCAGGACATGACTTTAGATAGTGTGACATGCAGCAGCAAGTGCTCTCACTTGTTGGCTGTATATTGTGAACAGGCACACAAGGACAAAACAGCTGCTATGAGTCTTTAACCCCAGCGAGTGGAAGTACTTGTAAATACTGTCCTTCTGCCATCTCCGTGTAGGCAGCCAGAGAAAATACTTCCATAAAGCCTTCTTCCTTCTCCATCCAGGGTTTTTCCCCTTCTCTAGGTAAGATGTTCAGAACAACTGCTTTCTCCATCCTAGTTTTGAACACTGCAGTCCTGTTCCTCCCTCCTGCCAAAGAAATGGGGATCCCTTTCTATGCTGGGTGACACAGTAGGGATCAGAAAAGTTCTAGAAGCTAAGAATTCGGGGAAGTTATCACTGTCTTATCATAAGATGAGGCTGATGGGAAAAGGAGGAGTAAGTATTGGTGGAGTGGTTTGTTTTCATGCACTAGGCTTTCATGGTTGGATTTGCCAGAATTGCATTAGACTTGGTTCCTGGCTGCTTTTGCAATCCACAGATGGATGTGTGAAATGCCAGGGCATTAACCTTGTATGCTGCCTTTTTATTTCTGGAATGCATGGGCTGAGACTGGACTCTGGTTTTAGAGGAGATAATAGTGACTTCTGCACAGGAATGAGAGTTGTCTGAAAGAACTTAAGTGGGGCTGAAGCCAGAGTGACAGCAGAAATACTTCTGCAGCTTTATAATCCAGAGGAAAGTAGGTGGTGTCAGAGCCCTCAGTGTTTCCCTCATCTGTCCAGCCCAGCCTTTGTGCTTTTCTTCTACAGTATGAAAACCCAGTGAAGAGGTAGATGAGAATATTATGGGATGCAACCACTTTAATGGATTAGGCTATTTTGGTCATAAATGTGAAATGAAATACACAGGATGGCACAAGCAGTAAGGGTGTAAGAACAGCTGTTTCTTTGCAGATCAATGATTTTACTGGTACCTGGAGCCCAAGCTGCATTCAGAGCAAAGTACAGGAAATGAGAAGTGCATATGATCTTCCTTCCCACTACTCTGCCAGCCTCCAAACACTTCCTGCCCAGGGTCTTTGTGTGTGGCTTCTGTGCTTTTAATACCTACAGTGGTTTTTGTTTCTGTGAATGTGTTCAGTCTCACTAGTTTGCGGTGTTAAAATCTAGGAAGCAATTTTTATTAACACCAAAATGACAGTTGATCTAAAAATGTGAATGACAATGGTTCCATTATTAGAGAGGTAGTTTTATATGTGAAGGAACCATCCTGGCCTTATTATTTTCCAGAGTAATAACAATTAATGGTAATTGTTATTTCCAAAGCACTGGTTATTGGGAAACTCCAGTTTCCTTTGTTTAGAAATTTACCATTTTTCCATCATTTTCACCTGAGACTGTAATTTTCCTGAATATTCACTACTCCAGCTGATTTTCACTGCAGAGGTGGGAGATTTTTGTCTGCATTTTGGGTGCTAAATTATGATCACTGGCATCCAGGCCACATTTCTTCTAAGCCTCAAATGAAATTAGCTGAAAGCTGAGGATTTGTTCTCATTTCCGCAGATACTCAGCTCAGCAAGCCTCTGATAGAGATGTTGTGATGGAGCATCACAGAGTAAAATAGCTAAAATTGTCTTTCTAGTGTTTCTGTGTGTCAGTTTTACAAAGCAGTTTTGTCTGTAAGTTAGTAGTCTCCATAGTAATTCATTGTTAATTACTTAAAATTCATTCAATTGACTTAATACTTTGTCAGTGAAGATTTGATTGTCAGTCTCATAATTCCGGTGGCTTTAGCCCCCTTTTGGGTCACTGGATACCTTTACTTAGGTTGTAGTCCTGGTTGGGAAGGGGTGTTGATATCTAGATGGGAATCCTGTAAGCTTTTCAGTATATAGTCCACTTTCTGAAATTGCTTAAGTGGGGAATTGTTCAGGATAAGGACATGCAAATACTTCAGGTTTGTGTCTATGAAATGAGGAACATGGTGACAACAGAAGGCTGCATGATTTAGCCAAGGAAAGAGGGTTTCCTGAGAAGAGTGATGTGGGGTGACAACAGGATAGTGGGTACAATACCAACTTCCCCTAGCAGAGGACTCCAAGTCAGGAAGGCAGGTGGCAGCAGGGAAGGCATGCACAAAATGTTTCCATTAGTTAGAAAGAGTCAGGAACATGTGGGAAGGGCTGAGAACTGCTGGCTTAGACAATGATAAAACCATGAAGAGGCCCATAGAGACAGTGAAGGAAAGCAGGTGCATTTCCAGTTGTACACCATCCCCAGTACCTCCACTTCCATGGAATTCAGAGTTGATGACCAGAGGTTTGAAAACACATTCAAAAAGAACTGGTCCTCCCTGTGTTGGCTCAAGCGCATCACCTCTCTTGGGCAAAACAGAAAAAAACTGATACCAACTCCAGGCAAAAACTCCTGTCCCAAGAAGTGATTTAATCCAACAGAAGGAAAGATGCTGGAGTCCTGCGAGGACAGAGGGGGCTTGACTTGCTTGAGCAGGTGATGGTGTGAACCTGTTGGCAGCACAGATCTCTGCCAGGAGTAGGGCACTAGATAGGGGGCAATATCCTGTTTTCTTGGCAATGTCCCCTATTCCTTCTAACCCAGAGGCAAAGGTTAAAAGAGGTAACTACTAAGATGTAGTTCCACGAAACTGCTTGTATCCTCTCTGTTCTGCCCACATCCCTCTGATCACACTCTGATCTAGTGGTGTGTGGAGCAGCACTTGCCCCAAGACCACGTGGCCAGTACATCAAGCAGAAGGGATCTAATCATAACAAGAAGTAGAGCAGTCAAACCAGGGATGAAGAAATCTCCTTTCACACGATGAAAGGCATCATTGCCTTTCTTACCTCCAGCTGACCAGCCATGGGGTGGGTTGAATTTCTCAATCTTCAGTCGTGTTTCTTTAGCTAAGCTCTCTGGATAGTATTGGCTCTTATTCCCACTGCAGATCACGTCTGGAGATTTTTTTAAATATCCCTTTTGGGCTGGCTACGGAAACCACACTAAGTGGTGGCATCTGGTCTGTAGACCCTATCAGCAGAGAGCTGCTGTCAGCTTCACTTAGAGGAGCAGCAATACTCTGGAGTGCTTCCCATATTTAAATGGATGATCTTGAAGCACTGTGAAAGTGACAAATGAAAGCTCAGCATCTCTCTTGAGAGTATGATCTGTAGAGTGGGAGATGGTGTGATCAAGAAGATAATATTACAATTATGAGCTCTGCTGCTAACCTTGGATGCATCCCATTGCCTCTCTGGACCAGCATGGTCCCTTTTCTGTGTTATTTGGCCAGGAGCTGTTTGAGCAGGAGCAGCTTTTGGAAAGGGTGGTTTTTGGCAGTGGCACATCCTCTTCAAGAGTTTTCTTTCTCCTTAACCTGTGCCTTCCTTCCCATGCCCAACTGATCTGTTCATACTTTACACAGCTCAATGAATCATGGATGAAATTATCTATCTGAGAATACATGAGGGGGGCTTTTTAAACCCATATAATTTCAAGACTGATTTTAGATCATGGCCACACAGACAGTTACACTCTGGTAACTGTGTGTACACTGGTGATACCCCAAGCATGGCTGGGGACAGGAGGGAGAGAAGAACCTGCCAGCCAGGCCAGGCCAGTACCGTGGTGGGACTGCAGCCTTGCTGTGTGCCTGTGCTGCTCTTACTATCACCTTGTAAGTGCTACAGACTGCTCTGTGCCAGCAGTGATGTTGGTATCCCCCTTCTACAGGCCGGGGAATAGAGACCTGAAGGGGGACAGCAAAAAGCAAATGCCAGGAGCCTGCTGTTGGCACTGCTGCTGTTGCCGCCTAGTCATGGCTAAACTCTTTTTAACTGGTTGTGTCAGCAGGGACCTGGAAACGTAAATGGAGGAAGATGAAAAAGCATCAGCTGGAGAGATGCAAACCAACTTTTCTGGCCTGACAACAGAGCCAGTTTGTGTTCTGGGAGACTTGTTCCCTCTTCAGTGATTTTAGCATTGGCTGATGGTTTGTTATTGGAGCCAACTGTCATTCACTGCAAGGAGAATGGCCATCTGTCTCATGTGTTTGCTTGTAGTTGACACTGTTGGAATTGCACATTAGCAGTGTGACCTACCAGCATAAGTTCACAAGTGAAGCCTTTAAGAAGAAGCAGATTTTTCTCATAGGAGATTTTTGTTAAGCATAAAATACATGCAGAACCTGAAATATGTTCCAGACACTGGCTTCCTGTATATGCAAGCATCCATATTCAGTCTCACAACCTTTCTTTTTAAAAGAATCCAAGTCCATAAAAATTAAGTAAACCCAAAAAAAAAAAAAAAAAAAAAAAAAAAAATTCTTCCCGACAGGCTTTATTATGCATGGAAATAAGATGTCTTAGAGAGTCTGTTAAAAAAAATGTATCACAAATAGTATCACAAATGACAGCCTGTCAACTACTCTGTCAAGTCAGTGGTTTTGCACCAGACTGTGTCTGTCTGGAGGGTGATGCTGTCTGCAGAGAGGGGAACATGGTGTTGGACAGGCTGCCTGTATCAGCCAGACCAGGCCCTTGTTAGCACTGGACAGCCATGAGTGAGGGCATCCCAGAACTGCCAAGTGAGAGCAACAGGCACTGCCAGTCTTTTCAGGTCTCAAGTGCACCAAAAAGCCTGATCCTGAGTTCACTGAAAACAGATAGTATCTTTCCAGTGACTTCAGTGGGCTTGGGATCGAATGAGATGAAAAGCAGAGGGAATACTCCTTTAATCCTCTAATCCCTTCAAAGTATTATGGTTTATAGCAGGTGATTTTCTTCCAGATGAGCAATATATTTTCTGTGTTGGCAGCAGCAGCAAATATGGATGTGGCCTACTTAGAAAGGAGTGTTTCTGGTCCCTATGGAGCACCTCATGTTTTATGGACACAAAAATGCCCTGTGAACAGCCGACACTTGATAACCCAGACTGATGTTGGCATGCGTGCAGTTACCAATTTGCACTGTCTTAACTGAGCAGTGCTTAGAGCCCTTGAAACACAAGCACAGTCGTCCATGCTGACCAGTCATGATCCCTGCCTGCACTTTCCCTGAACTGTTGCAGATTATTGTTTGAACCTGGGCTTGTTGCTCAGTCTCATCTGTGTCAGGAACAGCAGGAGAACTGCATCCATGATGTTCAATGGAGTCTGCTTCTTCCCTTGCAGCTGCAATGCTGAGACTGCTGCCAAATCCCCCGCCAAGGGGCGGTGTGATCTGAGGGAAGCTGATCTCCCACCTCTGGAGGACAGCCAGCAGCCCACGGCGATGTCCATGGCAACAGAGACCTGGGAGGACAAGCCAAGCAATGAGACATCCAGTGACACTCCACCTGCAGGGAATGTAAGGGAGAGGAATTCCCCTCTCATGCATGTGTTTAGGATTTTTTTCTTGTTAGAAGCTCTGAAGGATCCCTGCATTGTAGGAACTGGGCAGGCTGGGAGATGGCAATCTGGTACCAATGATTGATTAAACTCTGTAAGAAGCATCAGAAGCTTTTTAATTACACTCAGTAAAACAGGAGTGAGTTTTTTGCTCCTGCCTATGTGCTGCTGCATTTCATGCAGGGAGTTCAAGAATAACCTCTTCATGGCTTCCATTGTGTGTGGGGGTTCAGACATTACTTCCTAGTGCCCCCTTGGGCAAGCTGCTGGTGCAGGTGGGGCACAGGGGCTGGACTTCCTGACTCTGCAATGCTGAAACCTTCACAGTGCAGCTGCAAGTGAGCTCAGGTCCCTGAGCACAGACCCATAGCCAGGGCTGTGCTATTGACTTCTTCATGGTTATTTGACAGCCGTGATCCAACCACTGCAGAGCTGATGTACTCAAAGCTATACAACAGCAAAGGGAGAGGGGTCCTTACTTGTTAGGGCTGAGCAAGACAGAGGGACTCCCGGGGACAGATTTCTTAATCATCATGTATCAGAGCTACATTTACAGTCCCATGGCTGATGAGTTTCCTTTTCTCTCTTTTATCAACTGAAGTCCAGTGTCTGCAAAACCAGGTGCTGCTTTGACCTCAGCCTTGCTCCAAACCCTTTCTTGCCTTTCTTGCAGACCCCCAGTCCTGGCTGTCGCCGATCCAGCTCCGACATTGTCCATGAGAGCACGGATGGTGCCAAGGCCCAGCGGGAGTGCCGGCTGCGGCCGCACTTCAGCGACCCGATGCCAACAGACTCAGTGAAGAGGAAGCAGCTGGAGCTGAAGATCGCGGCTGCAGCGCGACAGCACGCACAGAAGCGCCGGCAGGAGCGAGACTACGGTACACACACTGCACACTTGGGGGCTCATGGGCCAGATCCTGGGCCCTGCTGTGCTGCTGAAAATGTGGAGTAACTCTACAAACCAGGGGAGGGAAGCATCCTGGGTTGTTACCCCGGTGTGCAGGAAATCAGGATCTACTCTGCTCTGTCCCTGAGTGGTACATGGCAGGAGAAGTGGCAGCCCAAATGAGTTCATAGGTAAGAGCAGTGCAGAGATGACAGATCCCAGATTTCACCTGGGAGCCATTCACTTCTGACTCGCACCAGTCTCAGCAGCAAAACAGGGTGGGAAGGCATCTCACAGCCCTGCTTCACCAGAACCAGCCTGTCTCTCCAGGTTTCCTGCCATTCATGGCTGTGCCAGCACAAGTTATTTGGGTGAGCTCTGTGCAGCTGGCAGTGTCTGTAACAATTTCTGTCTATTCTCAGGTCCAGTGGTAGCAAAAGCCAACCTTGGCCATGGTGGCAGCTTTGATGAGACCCGACGCACCCCACGGGGGTCCCTCCGCTCCAGACGTCACTGGAGCAACGTCAGCAGTCTGAGCACGGACAGCGGGATTGTTGGGGTCAATGATGCCCGGGATGACCTGGATCCCGCTGAGGCCACCCGGACCAAGTCAGCAGATGTGGAGAGGGCAGACAGTGGCATTGGCCAGATGCCAGCCAGGAAGTGGAGGAATAGGGCATCTGAAACGCTGAGCTCCCTGCAGGCCTGGGAAGCCCACCGTCCCTGCACCGACTGTGGAGAAAGGGACCTCCCGGGGGAGACGGACGTGCAGAACTGCAACCAGAGGCGGGCTGATCTCTGCGAGAAGTGCCGCAAGCGCAGGACGGAGCGCAAGGAGTCTGTGCTGGAGTTTGTCAACACAGAGGCCAGCTATGGAGAGGACCTGCGCATCATCAAAGAGGAGTTCTACCTCCCCATGCAGGTGGCTGGGCTGCTGAGCCAGGAGCAGCTCCAGGGTATCTTCAGCAACATCCAGGAGCTCATTGACCTCAATGAGAGCTTCCTGGAGATACTTCAAGAAGAGATTGATCAGGCCTTTGACCAGGTATGATGCTGCCTCTGCCCTCTAAAGGAGCTGGACCAGGCAGACTGGAATAGGTTTTGTGTTATGGGGGCAGCATAGGTGGAGCAGAGGAACAGGAGGTAGGACTCCCAGGTTATGGTCAGCTATCCAGCTCTAGTCCCTTGCTCTCTCAGCTATTCTGATTTCAGTAGCTCTGTGCAGGTCACAGGTATTGTACTCACTGTGCTATGGTGATGCCACTGACATCCAGCAGTCTCTCTCATTTATCCCAATAACAGGTCTTAATGGTCTCATTATCAAAATTAGTTTTAGGCCAGTCGGCTTGGAGGCTGGTAAGAATGTGACCATGGAGGCACAGAGCTCAGCTTGCTCTGCCTCTCAGGCTGTGCTCTTGCAGCCCTGAGCTGGCTGGCTTCATGCTGGCTTGGCTGTGTTTGCCTTGGCTTGCAGTTTACTGCAGCTTGGCTCTAGGCTGTCTGTGGGGCCAGGCAGAGCAGGCTGCTCCCTGCTTTACAGCTGTGTATGGCTGCTTCTACTGACTCACCCTGCCTTTCACAAGGAGCTTTCCTGCCCCACCAGCATGGTGGTCAGAGGACAGAGAAATAGAAATAAGACTGTGAGGCCATAATACAACCTGTTGACTAAGAGGCTCACGCTGGCCTTCAGGCCCTTGCTCTGATGAGCTGGCTGAGCCCACAGGAGGAGAGCAGACAGCTCTTTGAATGTGGAAGAGCAAGCAGTTAGACCAGCTTTCCTTCCCCTTCCCAAGCACTGATTCCCCCAGACCTGCAGGAGCTGTCTTTTGACCAGGCAGGCTGAGCCCAGCTCCACCTTTGGTCTGGTGCTCAGCAGATGCTGCAGCAGTTCATGCTGATAGGACTGAAGGCAGGCCCCATGGCTGTCCCTCTCCTGAGCTAACTGACCAGGGCTCTATTGCATACTTGCAGGGGGATGATGACCTGATGACTGTGTGCATTGGAGAAATATTCCTGGAATTCGTAAACATGCTGCCAGCCTTTCAGACATACTGTCTTCAGCAGTCCTCCTCTGTGAATATGCTCAACGCGCTGGAGAAGGAGAAGGAGTTGCTCAGGTGAGAAGGGAGATAAATATATTCAACCAGGCTTTGGGGACAGAAAGGCAGCAGGCTGAGGGTGAAGCCTTTGCCAGCCCATCTAGATCAAAGTTTGATGCTAATGTTCTTCAGTTATCACTGCTCCCTCTTGGGCTGAGGACAGTCATTCATTCTCAAAAAATATTCAGTCCTTGGCAGCTAAGGCTACCAGTTGGTCTCCAGCTGTACTCTGTGTTTTGCGCTAGCAGTATCTGCCCAGTGACCACTGTCCTGAACTGTCACCAAATGATACTCAGCTGAGATCAGCTCTCAGTCCCCGTGCTGGAGCCCAGGTTGGATTTCCACTGCAGAAAACCACTCTGTGGTACACATGACTTGAACTTGGTTCCCATTAGTAGCCTTGGTCTGTTGGGCAATGTCAGGCAAGTCATTTCTCTTTCCACTGCTCAGCCAAATTCTTGTTTAATATGGTTTTTAATCTAATGATGAAAGGCATTACAAGTTAATGCAATCTGATACAAAGTGATGCATATACCTCATGTTTACGTCAGTGGGTAGCAGAGAAAGATCACACCCTTGCTATTTTATGATTTAATAGAAGACTGTTAGGATGTTATGTGCAAGTGTCCCAGGCACCTCATTAGGATTCTGCAGCTGAGCACAGCTGCAGAAATGGTTGTTGGTCTTTAATAAGACAGAATTCACAAGGTTGCTAAAAATGGGGGGGCTGCAGTGCCCAGCAGCTGTCAGCACCATGCTTAATTTGCATTTAGGATTGCAGCATCTGCTGGCAGAACAACCACTGCTTCATCCTGTCTTCTTAAATCCCTGCAGAATATTCCTCAATGTCTCCCAGAACGACAACACAGCACTGCGGCGGATGAACCTGAGGTCGTTCCTGATGGCCCCTTTGCAAAGGGTCACCAAGTACCCCCTGCTGCTCAGCAGAATCATCAAGGCCACCACCGAGTACCACCCAGACCACAGCAGCCTGCGGGAGGCCAAGAGCCGCATCGAGTCCCACCTGGAGCACATCAACATGAAGACCAAGCAGGAGGGGAACACATGGACCCTCCGATCCTTTCGCCAGGACAGCAAGAAGAAGAGGGAAGTCATCAACATCGAGATGAGAGAAACTGCCCTCAAAACTGTCGGTTGGCTGCGGGAGGAAACACGGTTTGTGATGGAGGGGTCTCTGCAGCTGGCCCAGCCTCCCGATGGCCAGTGGGTGAAGAAAGGCAGCAAGATCCTGAAGTTCCAGAACATGCAGGTCCTCCTCCTGGTGAACATGAAGCGTGTGTCTGAGTCCAGCCTGGATTCAGCTGAGCCAGGGCCTGTGAAGGACGCAGTGCTGGTGCTCATCAGGGACAAAAACAACGGGAAGTTCCATTTGCTCAGGGAGCCCTTGAGGCTGAGTAATTGCATCGTCTCCACTGATCCCGACTGCGACGACACCTTTGAACTCATTGAGATCAGGCGGGAGGCGTTTGTGTTCCGGGACAGCGACCGGGCACGGACTCACCACTGGTTCCGGCAGATCAGGCGCTACTCCAGGGAGCTGGGCTCCTGGAAGAAACGGCGGAACGCGCTGCCCAACATCATGATCAGCACTCCTCACACCAGGCCCTGAGCCCTGCACGGGCAGGCTTGGCTTCACCAGTGCCACAAGCAAAGACCAGCGAGAGCCCCAGTGGCCTGAACTTGCTCCATGGACAACACAGGGAGGAGCCTTGTCCCCAAAGACTCTTACTAGCACTAGAAGTGAACACCACAGCCTGGTGCTGGTCTCCAGCCTCTGGACTCACAATAGTTTGTGGCTCATGTACATACAGAGATGGGCTCCTCTTGAGGAGATCACTGAAGGAAAATAATTTAACTTGGTAATGTTGCACTGCAGGAGAATGATGTATGATGCTTGCCATTGCATGGATCGTGTTGAAAGCCAGTTTTGACAATGAGAGAGGTTTCCACTATTGACTGTATTTCATCAGCATTAGGTAAAGTCTGGGTACTCAGCAAAATTAGGTGCAGTATTATGCAACAGAGGCTAAAAGCTGGAAAAAATTATGTTTCCCACCACTACTCCTAAGAACTGTGTTTCATTATTCACCTCTGTATATTCAGTCAAAACACTTGTTTAAAAAGAAAGGCCTTTCATCTTTAATCCAAATGAAGTAGGTATCAATTTGCTCAGATTCAGCTGCATGCAGACAGAAAAAAAAAAAAAAAAAAAAGAAAAAAGAAAAAAAGAGCAAACACATAAACCCCAAACCCCACATATGTGTAGAACTGTGGAAGAGCAGCACACCCCTAGTAAGAGTCTGTTATTTAACTGACTTAGGGACTGGAACATAATGCTGCATCTGAAATATCTCAGAAATATATGTAAATACAGCTCTGCTACCACTGATAGTGAATTTAAGAGTTTGCAATTATTTAAATGATGTAATCTAGTGTATTTCAAAATTTAATTGAAAGGAACAATTTACATTGTACTGTAGAGTAACATAAAATGTTTTAATAATTATGTTTCAATTACTTTAGGTGGGTATTTTTTTAATATTTGTATTCTGGAGTATGTATTTCATTTAATATGGGTGGCATTCAGATGAGCCATGTGCCTATGTCTGCCCTGTGGATCCTCTGAACAGAATTCAGGGCTACTCCAAATGAGACTGAGTGAACGGTATAAACATGCTGCTCAAATTCTCACTAGACAGCAACAGACTGGCACAAGCCCTCTTGCTCTGGAGCCAAAACTGAGGCCACAAATAACTGCCCCATAAGGTCCAGCCTCTCTCAGTTGCTCTGCAGGGAAATGACTCGAAGCTGAACAATGGTAATAAGGCAAACAGGGTTTAACCTTTTCAGCCTGACATTAGCACTGACTGCTGCTTTGCAAAATGTCACACTGTGACTTACACAGCAAAGGCCAGATTTCAACCTGGAGGCTGAATTAAAGGAGCCTAAATTTTGGCCCATGGATCTGGAAGGACAGCCTGTAAATGTTATTTCATGCCCACAGGGTAAAGACAAAGCCAATCAGTATTATTCATTACCAACAAAATATTTTTGTTACAGGCATTTATTTCACAGGAGGATTCACACAGGCACATTTGTGTATTTCTCCAGAGATCAACCAGCATCAAAGGTCACCAATGAAGGCAGACAGAAGCCATCTTCACAAAGGTAGCCCTAGTTTTGTAAAGTCACCACTGACCCAGCATCTGAGCAGCCTCAAACTGTGCCCAGTGCTTTGTCCTCTGGCCACAGCTGCCAGGGCTTGTTGCACTGCTCCAGGCACTGCAGCAGACACCACTGACATGTGCCTACTGGCTGTATTTTCTCTCACACCATCCAGCATTTAGTGCTTCATCTTGTCCTTGAGGAAATGGGAATATTTGCATCCTGTGGAGGGTACCCAAGACATGAGTGTGCCCACACACAGCTGAGCTCTGTAGCAATCAATAGCTGTCTGAGTGACTGCCAGGGCAGCAGCCTGGCTCCCTCAGGTGAGCTGGAATTCCCTCCAGCTCTTTCTAATCACTATACAATAAACTGTTCCCTCAAAATATGCACTGAGCAGCCAGTGAAGAGCATGAGGCATTGCTTTTAGTTTGCCAGTTGTTTTTCACAGAGACAGATGCTTGAGCAGAGTGCTGCTGGAGGAAGATTTCTCTTGTGCTGTCATGACAGATCTCATCTATGAGCCTTCAAGCCCCATTCACCTCACATGCAAAAAGTAACAGCTTGTAGCACCTATGTCTTCTCTCCCAAGACCACAATGGCACAGACACCTTCTCTTCATTTCTTCAAGGCACCTCTGACAAGAGAAGGCATAAGTACAATAACAGCCCAATTTATCCAAACAGCAAGTGGCTTTTACAGCCACACAAAGCTGCTACTTGCTGGAAAGTTTTCAATTACTTTCCAGCACAGTGATTTTCTCCACATCAATTCATGCTCAAAACCACCAGTAGACCGTTTGTACAGTCATATCTTTAAATCAAGATACCTTCAGCCAGCCTGGCTGTTCAAAAAGGTTAAAGAACAATAAGTGTACGTAAAAGGTCTAATATTTAGCATCAATCTCATGTTTGGTTGATTGTTCAATTTGTCAGATTCAGGGTTTCTCTAGGTATCACAGGAAGCACCTGCCTGCCAGGCTCCTGTAATCATGGCCTATTTCCTGTGAGCCAAACTCTCCCCAGAAGAAGGTCCATGAATAACCACCGGGTATTGAGTTATGAGCAGGACGTGTACTTGGTGCTGTAGCCCTGTTCTAAAAAACCTGTGACCAAGGAACAGTAAGTACAAGCCCTTTGATCTGGGACAGCTACAAGAAGCAACAGTGGGATTGCTGAACCTGTCAGACTGGACAGAGGTTGTGCTTCATACACACACTCCTTTTATGTGCCTGGTGTGTGCAGCTGCTGACCTGCCTGTAAATGACAGGTGCTGAAAGGGGCCATGAGCCCTGTGGCCCCACGAGTGCCTGTGCTGTGGGGTGAAGCAGCACAGGAAGGGCAAGAGTGACAAGGCAGTAGATTTCCATAATCCTCAGGCACCCTTCTGAACTAGATGATCCCTCTCCTGGGAAGTTCCAGGTCTTTCAGTATCACATGTACACATCTCACTTGGCAACTGTGGAGATTAGTCGTTCTGTATTTTTCCATTTCTGATTAACAAACTGACAAAATGCTATTATAACCCAGGGTACTTGGAATGGGGTTGTCTGCAAGCCAAGAAAGCAATTATTTGTTCCAAGCTGGCCATCCTAGGTCTCTGTAATATTTTTATGCCTCTCATTGTCATGACTGACAATACTAATATTACTTTTCAAGACTCCTGCCCACTGAACTTACCCAGGTAGTACAAGCAGACCTTTCTGGAAGTACTCCTTGTCAGGGGAAAAAAGAGAAAGTTGGTTACTCCCTTGATTTATCAGAACTCATAAATGACCTTTGAAAAGAATTTAGTATAAGCTTTACTGGTCATTTATCAGGAAAACAACAAAAGACAGTCTTTATTTTTAGAGTCTGTACAGTTTTGAGCTCTGAAGGCACACACAAAAGATGACAAAACACTGGGTTAAGAGCCCTCTATGAGCTCAGGTCCCAAGGAAAGAAGACTGGGTGGGAAAGCCTGAAGAAAATACATGGAGATGAAAAGCAAATACTTAAGCTTTAGTCAATAGAGATCCTCTCCTTTATGGTGTCCTTGTACTTTCCTGGCTGTCCTTAACAGAAGTGCAGATGGGGAAGGGGTGCTCAGTATGGGTCTCCACTATTTGATCCAGAACACATCTGGGAGGGAGAACCAGCTTTGGTCTGGTAGCAGCAGTTGTCATTGGAGACCGAGATTGATTTGGGGTATGCTGACATACCCCAAATCCTGAAAAAAGCTCTGAGATCACCTCAGATCTCCTGACTTTGCTGCATGTGAATTTACAATGCAGCAGAAGTCCCAGATTTTTTTTTTTTCCAGGAGGAGATTCTGGTGAATCTTTCACTGTCTTTCTTGTCTCTGACATGTTCAAAGGGAAAAAAGTTTAAATCTAACACCATGTCAAAGATCCCTTCAGGGCTCATGGATAAGGCAGCTGTAGTAATGCTCATTTTGTGATGTCTCCTCTTTATGTGTGTGCTCGGGAACTGGATAAGATTTAGCTGGAACTAGGCTGACATTCTCTGACTTGAAACTGGAAAAACCTGGAACTGAAAGCAACAGAGGAAACTGTCCTCCCAGAGACAGATAAATATTCAAAGCTCTCACTGTCATTATTGACTGTCATTATTGAGTGACCCGTCACTACAGTGGAGTATGAAGGACCAAAATGTCTTACTGATCACGCAGACAAATGAACTGCCTTATTTCTCACATGCTGCAGAGGAGCAATCTGACCAGACACAGGTACAAGCAATGAAAAAAAAAAAGAAGCTTTTACAGTAACACTGTACAGTCAAAGAACTCCAGGCAAGCCCTAAGGGCACTCGTTAGAAAAGAATACACCTCCCCTGGGAAGCTGACGGGTGATCCCCTAAGGGAAATCTTTCTACAACATGATGGAAAGGTTGAGTGACAGGAACAGAATTCCTATTTTCCAGCAGAGATGAAAGAACAGTTTGGGGCAATCAGAACACAGACAGAGCATCCTCCAGCACTGGTCTCTGCCCAGACTTGACTGGGAGCAGTTACACAGCTGGAAAGAGTTGAAAAGACAGCATTAGGCTCTAGATCCATTAGCAAGGATTAATGTAATAATAATTTGCAACTTTCCAGCTCAAATCCTGCCCCAGTGTGATCTCCACCAGTGCAGGCTTTGCATCCTTGAGAAATTATCCCAGCTGCAATCGAGAAGACCCAGTCTGCAAAGAGCCCTCTCAGGGAAGGTTCTCTCCATGGAACCAGGCAAAGGATTTGTTTGCAGTGGTTTGAACCCTTCCTTCCTAGGACAAGAACTTCCCTTGCAGTGCAAGGGTCACATCCCTGGGAAGATTTCCAGGGGAGCAGATCACCTTGCAGAGCTCAGGCTCTTATATTTTCCCCAGGTCAGATATTTGTACACCCAGAGTGTGAATGTGCAGGTGAACAAGCACTCAGACAAGGCGTTTATTCCTCCTTTCAAGAAAGGGCTGGTTTTTGAACAGCTGTGTTCTCCTTGGGCAGAGCAAGCCCTCAGTGCTCAACAACCAATGCAAACTAGAAGTGACAGTTTGAAGTGACAATAAACAGGCAGTGAAGCCTGGAAAGAGATACCCATCTTACCTAACTCATGCCTGACCCACAACACACAGACAGAGAGATAGAAAACAGATAGGAGTCTTCCTTTTGAATTCCTTTGATTGAAATTTTGAGTCTTCATTTTGAAATCCAAACATTCATTTCACAGCACTTCATGAATTTAGCAGGGAGGAGACTCTGAACAACCCCTACACTTTTTAACAGAGCTGCACCCCTGCATCAAGTGACAGTTCTTGAACAAGAGAAGATGGACTGCAAATGGGTGACAGGTCATGGTCCACACACAGACCCTCAGCATCATCCACATTCACTTTCTGCTCCCTTTAATTGCCTTGGTGGGCAATGACCTTGCTGGCTGGAAAACCTGGGTGAGGCTCTGTAGCTCACTCACTTTGCAGTGAAATGAAGGCATATTATTTATTCAGAGAGAAAATCCTTGGCAATCCTCTCAAAACGGGAAGCAGTTAAATTACTGCAAGAAAAAAAAAAAAACAAAACAAACCGTGTTACAGCTCAGAGAATACTGAAAGCTGGCACCGCAGGGAGAGGAAGAAGCCTCCCTCCAGCACACTGGCACAGCATGGAGGGGGGAGTGTGTGATGCACCAGGTCAGGAGCAAACACTGCTGAAAAATAATAAGTTCCTTGATCCAGTCCACTGCACAAAAAGACGTTTGCTGGCACCAGGAAAGGGCAGCCTGGAGGTGATAACGTGTCCTCTAACAAGTGCCAGTTTAAAGAGGTGGCTGGGCTGGCTGCAGTTAATCAATTCCAGCAGGCAGAGCCCAGTTCAAGAGCCATCCCCAAGGTCTATTGAGCGTCCTGCTCAGCCCTGCTTCCCAAATGTTTCAGGTCAGCACTTTCATTGATCTGCTGGGCTTCAACAGGCAGGGCTATAAATAAAGAGCTATTAATCAACTATTGAAGTACCCTTTTTTACTGAAATAAAGAAAAGCCACAGAAATTACATCAAGATGGGAAAAATCCAAACAAACAAGTTAGTGAATACAAAGACAGTTCAAGAGAGCACTCCTAGGAACACACTTGAGACTGAAGTGGCTCAGGGAACAGCCGTGCTGGGTGTTGAGTCAGACTCTCCAGTGCTCCTGCGCTGACTCACTCCCCTCCCAGCTGCCAGCACACGCTGCACAGGCCTTTCAGCACCAACAGGAGTCACTTGTTCAGAGTTCAAGTGCATCTGATTCACCATGAGCCATCAAGCTTCTGCAGTCCATTGTCATTCCCTGCTCCCTCTTCCCTGCTCAAGTCCTTCTGGGTTTTTCCTTCTTCTCTCTACTCCCAGCTCTGGAACACGAACACAACATTTAGGATTAGAGTAAAGATTCCTTTTCAGAAGGTCCTACAGGCTACTGCAGTGCAGAGGAAGCATCAAAAGTATCCCCATCTTCCCCTGCTGCTGCCTAGGGAGAAAGTTCGTGGTTTTCTTTTCCCTCCTCCAGAGCCAGGCAGAGAATGAGCTGTGTAGCCTGGCTCTTGCAAACAGAGGCTCTTGCTTTTCCAGAGGATGATGCTAGGCTCTCCTAAGACCTAGAACAGGAAAGAATGAGGTGTTTGCTGAACACCCTCCAAGAACACAACACTGAATGTCTCTTTCTTGGGCACCTGCTCTTCACAGAGCCTTAGACAGAAGGATCCCACACCTTGCACTTCTGTATGCCCTGAACCTTTCTCTTCCAGTTGTCCCTCCCATGGTGTCTGCAGCTGTGGCACAGCACTGCTTCATCTCCACCAGGTCTCAGAAGCCACCAGCAAGTGCTGGCAGATCTGGGATCTGGTGAACAGCTGCAATGGCACATAGGATCCTGTGTCAGGAAGCAGACCTGCTGCAAGACCAAATGCAACTAGAGCACCTGGGACACAAGTCAGCACAAAGCCTTAACCAGCAGCTGCCCTGCCGCATGGCCTCACATCCCAGGCCCACATGCCAGGAGTCCTCTAACCTAAGACACACCACACTGATGCTCAGGAAACCCTTCTGTATTCCCCTGCTCCCACAAATTTCCTGCGTGACCTTGACGTGCACAGCTGTGTCTGCACAGTCTTAGGGTGTTGCTTTACCCCCCCTCCCCCCCATCTCTGGTCTGGGCAGTAAAACTGGCTTAAGCTCCTTCCTTCCTCCCACTGCCACAACATTAAGTTGAGAAATGAGCAAACACTGGCACAGGGCAAGAACAAAGAAATACTTTGAAAGCTGTTACATTGCCACAGGGCTCAGGAAGTTACACCCTCATTTTCTTCAGCTGTGAAAGGGGGATGTTGCCATCTCCCGTGTTAAGTGACATAAGATACAAAGGATGAGGACAAACCTGAAAGACTATGAGATGCTGTTAAAATAATCTTGCCACCTCTTGGATTGGTAAGGATAAACTCCATAGCTCTCCTATTTTACTTGAAATCACTTGAAATTAAAAAAAAAAAATTAACAAAAAGCCTATGAAATCTGTTTGCAGCTTGACTTTGCACTTGGCAGTGTTTAGAAGTGTGCCACTGAACAACTACAGCCAAGGGGAGGAACTCCATTATTGTCCAAGGACAGCTGAAGGATGAACTGAAATGCTGGTATTCCAAAACAGGCTCCCAGCAAGGGAAACAAATAACAGCAGATGATCAGACAACAGGCAGAGGTACCAAGTGGCTTTTATTGGCCAAAATAACCAAGAAACCATTTTTTTCCAATAAACAAAACAACCCCTTAACTCAGCAGTAAATCTTCACTAAGAAACCAAAACACTAACAAACCCCACACTGTTCCCTTTTATCCTCTGAAGTATTCCTCATCCTCCTGAATTAGCTGTTCTTTATAAACCTTTCTGCACCACCAAAAGCAGGAGAATGGCAAAACTCATTTAGAACAAGAGAACAAGCACATGGGGAGGCATGTGTCTGTCCACTTACAGACATGAAAGAGGCTGTTGGTGTTTGCAAACATCTTACATACTTACCTGAAAGCAGTAACTTCCCCATTTCTGGAGATACAAACATCTTACTACACAAACTATAGTTTTGTGGTGTTTTGTTTTTTTTTAATCCCAGGACACAGGTATAGTTGTGGCCTGTACAGGATGTTACAACTCAGACACCACCTGTAGTTTACATTTCTCTATTCAGAAAACTTGGAGTTTAAAAAAAACCATAAAAATTGGTTACACTGAGTTCTCAAGGCAAATCATCATTTAAAACTCTGCATTTACTCATGCCAGTAAAACAAATACCAGGCAGAGAAAGCAGGTGTCTAAGAAAACCTTGCTCTCCCTGGTAACCGAAATCTTGGTGGAAAAAAAAAAAAAAAAAAAAAGAAAAAAAAAAAAAAAAAAGAAAAAAAAAAAAAAAAAAAAGAGAGAGAGAGAGGAGAGATGCTGGGGTCCAAGACACCAGTTCCAATAGAGGAATTCTCGAGTATTTTCACTAATTTCTTAATTACAGGGGGTACATTAACAGAAACCATTAAAAAAGAGATCTGGTTCATAAACAGTTAGGCAAATTTGTTCAACTTACATAGGTGAAAATTTTAAGAAACAAAAAGGAAAAAAAAAAGTCTCTTAAAAAAAAAGGTGATATTTACACACTGTGTTTCTTAAAAGATCCCATGTGTCTGCACTGAGCTGTGTGCTGTGCACACACTTCTGAGGGTGTGTGAGCAGAGACAGCCACTGCACTTCTCTGACAGAGCAGGGAAGCAACACTACAGGACTAATGGGAATCTCAGCTCATGGGAGTTACTGACTACTATTGCTGCTGTGCAGAGAACAGCACAGTGTGTTTGACAGCGGAATTCCACTGGAAACAGCGTCTACTGTCCTAATCTAGACATGATTTTACAAAACATCTAACACCTGTACTACACCTTTTGTAAGAAAATAGAGAGCAGCTTTGAGCTGCAGTTCCTCTAAACTACTGAAGGAAGGCTTCTCTAGGTACTTCCTAAATTGGCAACCATCTGAGGTAATGGATGATGCTGTTCAAACAAGCATCCTTCACTTCTCCCCACCAACTGTTGCCTCCTTATTGAGTCCTCTGATGGACAAGTCATAAACCACTTCCTCGATTTTCTTGACGTCGTATTTCAGGCCATCGTAGCGTTTCCTCAGGGAGTCATTCTTCAGGTTGAGGAGGCGGAAGCCGGAATCCAGCTCATTGATAAAGGCTGAGATGCGGAGAGGGCGAGAATAGTCCCCAGCTGTGACACTGTTCACTGCCAGCCTGGCCTGAGAGAGGAGACACCGAGGGATGTTGGCACAGCACCCACCCACATCACATCACATCACATCACAGTCCCCATCAGTGACTGTAACAAATGAAGCACTTACGTTCCAGGCAGTCATATTATTTGTACTTAGATCTACCTTTCTGCTCACCATAGCTCTGGATTTTCAATCAAATGATGAGTTTAAATCTTAAAAGTATCACTGAGGAACATGCAGAGAAGCATCTTGCTACAAGTTCAGATCAAAGTGTTGTGTATCATAACCTCCAGGAACAACTTGGGAAAGCTAAAAAAAACATTACTTCTGTTTTCAAGGTCAATTTCAGACCAAATACATGCATGAATATCTTCCTTACCAGCTCACTGGCCAGAGTTAATACACCAGAAAGATAATCTTCAATGTCCAGGTGAAAGCCCCGTTCTCGATCAGCTTCAACTGAGACAAAAATAGAGCAGGCATGAGGTGGCGCTGAGCATGAGCAAACCCAGCCACCTTAAATTGCATCTGTTTACTGGTGCTAATTTGAAATATCAAATTTATGAAATATTATTACAAAATAAAAGTCAGCCTTTTCCTGTATGTGATGTAATTACAGCCTCTCAGTTCTTGATTCAGCATCTTGTACATCCAACAGGGTAACTGGATTTACAGCTATATACAGGATGTGTTTTCCTTACTTTTTTCCAAATCTTTTCTCTGTGAAGATACAATTCTTTTATGGCAAAGAATTTAATCTCTTTTACACACTTTTTAAATACCAAAAGCAAGAAGTTAAAGAAACAAGCTCTCATCTTTGTGTTATTCTTTTGGTGCATTTACACACTTTGAATGAATGACATTCACTGATGAACTTATTAATGAATAAATACTTTTGTCAAAATTAGGTTTGCCGATTTCCGTCTTCTGAGAATTTGTTGTTTATATAATGAAATCAAATACCAGATAAACTCTGGAACTGATTGCTCAGGAAGAAATGAAGTTCTGCCGTTTCCCTGTACCTCTGGAAGCTACAATGTCTAAGGTCACAAGCTTTTTCTCTTCGGTTACAACATTAACTTACTTCCAAGTATTTCTGCAACAGCTTCTCGGGTCACTAATGTTTCTGACTCCAAGTAGACTACGAATGCTGCCAGGAACACCAGCCGCTGCAGCACAAACCTCCAGTGCTCATGAAACCTGCAGAAGAAACACCAGGTCAAGGTATCAATAATTAATGTTTATCACTGGAGCGTCAGGCAACAACCACACATTATGTGTGTGCTGTATTTCTGCCTTAACACATGCACTTTGCAGTACTTTTGGTCTATCAAGATGACACCAGCTAAAGGACATCTCCTTGGTACTCCAGAACTCCACACCCAGGTTTACCACACTGGATGCTGACACTTGTTTGCCCCTCTCACACACCTCCTCTGCTCCCACACTTTTCCAGGCTGTGCTGCCCATAGACAGCCAGGGCCTTCCCTCCACCCTCCCTCAGCAGATCTGAGCTGACAAGATTCTTGTTCTTTGAAATGTTCTTGCCAGGCACTGTCCCCTTCTGGCAGCAACAGAACACAAAGGTGACAACTTCATTTAGTGTCTGCAGAAGCAAACAGCCATTTCATGACAGATTTAGAGCTCTGCTTCCAGAAATGCCCCAAACTGAACAACTTAACTGAAATTAATGGAGCAGCAAATGCCCTGCTCCCAGATACAAGGGCAGCTCCAGCAGAACACCAACTTCTTAACCTTCCCTTTTCCTTTTTTGAGGAAGTTTCTAGAAAAATAATTCTATACTAGGTATTTTTAGTTAAAAATTATAGTGTTTGGGCAAAAGGATTTTTTATCTATGCTGATTAAAAGCTCACACTTGTCTACCATGATTTACTTTTCAAAGAGAAAGAAGCATTCAGCCCGTAAGTCTTCACATCATTATTCCAAAGCAATGATGCCAAATGCCCAAGAAATTCCCACATATATCTGTGTCTGGCTGTGTGTGATCCTGCACACCTGTAATACTGATCAGCAGGAAACTTGGTTTTCAGAGACTCCATCTGTGTCCTCACTGTACCAAAGTGCTCACGAGCCTTCTGACACTTCTTTGGAACTGAAAAAGAAACAGCACAGTATTCAGGGAATGAATACACTCAGGAAATGGATATTTGACAGGAAACAGAAATTTGTAAACAGAGTTTCCAGTGTAGACAGCACTGTTTACATTTCTTTCTTGTCTGAGATAGGCTACTGACACTTGGAATCAATCTGAGAAGTATTCCTGGTGACACCATGAGCCACAGAGGTAAAGCAGAAAGACTCTGGAATTCCAGGCTGTCTGATGTGCTCTGGGCCTTTGAACTTGAGCCAAGATGTCCCAGCAACAGCCAGATCCCAAGCAATGGAACAGCACTGCACACAGCAGCTGGCCCCAAAGGAAGCACACACTCACCAGGCACTGCTGCCAGGCAACTCTCACAGTCAAAGAAAAGGCAATT
This sequence comes from Zosterops lateralis, assembly GCF_965231275.1. Taxonomy (NCBI): domain Eukaryota; kingdom Metazoa; phylum Chordata; class Aves; order Passeriformes; family Zosteropidae; genus Zosterops; species Zosterops lateralis. The sequence goes on along the minus strand of NC_139767.1, from coordinate 27,253,163 downwards.
TTTCTTTCTCCATATTAAAATACTGTCCTTTATTTTGGTTACATGAGGTGCAACATCCCTTCAGGAAACTGCATTTCCTGCTTTTCACGATGTGTTTGAGGAGTCTGGGTTCCAGCCTGTCCAGTGTGTGTTACAGTTCTGCAGAGAAACGATCTCGTTCCTGCAGCAGCCACTGCCACCTCCCGTTTGCCGGCAGAGTGACAGCCCCGCTGCACCTGCAGCTCCAGCCACCGACCGAAGGGCTCAAACCACAACCTCCCTGCAGCCCTCCCACGGTCACCGGCCAAAACCCGCCAAAGATCAGCCTGACAGCCCCTCCTGCACCTTCATGTACAGAAGCCAGGATTATTCACAAAAGCTAAATCAGAAAGCTGTGATGGTTTTTACCAAACATCTACTAGGAGTCATGTAAGTGTGATTATAAAACTTCAGTTAATAATACATAATTTCTCCTTTTTTTAAAAAAAAAGGAGGGAGAATGACGTGCAAAAAATAAAAACTTCAGGAAGCAGAATGTGGGAGTTCTCCATGTGGCAGCCACGATAAAAGAACTGTGTGAAGCTCATTAAGAGCTACAGAGTTGTCTCAGTTGTGTGAGCATCATGTGGCTGGGGGAACAGAGTAAGGAATTCACATTGGGATTGTGACAAAGGCACCCATGACAAAAATAAATACTCCTTACTGCAAAGGCTCAGACAAAGTCCAGTGACACACACACAACCCCCAGCTACCCCTGCACATCCTCAGGTGTCACCCTGACTGGTATCAGGCAGCAGCAGCACTCACTGCCCTGCCCAGCTTTTCTCCATCTCCATTTGGGACAAGCAGCCAAGGAAGCCAGTGCAAGGTGACATTTTAAAAGCCACTGGTTGTACAGGAAGGTGTCCTCCATCAAACTCCCAACTATCCCATGGTTTTACTAACAGAGCTAAATTTGATGACAAATTCACAGGTCTGTTATCACAAGTTAACTCTTGACCTATTAGGCATGAACTCATTATTTTTGCAAGAATTGTAAGATGAGGCTTTGGGGTTTTTTGTCTGATTGGTTTTTCATTTGTTTGTCTGTGATTTTTTAGCTTGGGTGTTGTGGTTTTGTTGTTGTTTTGCATTTTTTAGTTGGTTTTGTTGGGTTTTTTTCTTTAACTATTCCAAATCTCTTCTCAGACTCCTCAAGTTCCAGGACCAGCTCTCTCTAGGAATTAAAAATCAAGTGAAAATACACTGAACTGAACATGGGCCTCTACAATTAAATCCTGGGAAATGACTCTGAAGTTGTTACCCCCACAACGACTGTGGGCTTTCCCAGGTTAGAGAACTGAGCACCTGCCTGTGTAAATGACCACTCAGCAGCTCTGATTTCCAGCACTCCTGGGTTTCCCAGCAGATGGAACTTGCACAGGTCAAAGCTCAGGTGCTGCTCAGTGCTGACCACAGACCCTCTCTGAGGCCAGAGGAGCCCCAGGCCTCCAGCTCCAGCCCCAGTGTGCTGGGGAACCTCCCCAGGCTGAAAACAACCAGCTCTGCAAGGGGGTAAAACAGCACCTGGGGAGGCTGGTTCTATTTCCCTTCATAGGGTGACTTGCACAAATTCCTCTCAAGAGTTTCCAGCAAAGTCAGAATGGTTGTTTCTTCTCACAAGGTATTAATTGGCTGGAAAAACCCCCAGCTCTTAAGGGACATATTTAAGTTTATTCCAGTAGTTCCAACAGTAAGCTGAGAAATGAGGGGGCAGAAAGAACAGATCTGACTCCTGGGCCTGCAGAGCTGCTCTTGTGGCCTGGAGGAAATGGGCTGGCCCAGAAACATTCTGTCCAACACCTCCTCAGCCTGGAGCCAGGCTGACAACAACCCAAACCTCCCTCCCAAGGTGCAGAACTATTCCTGCTGTCACTCAGACAGACACCGAGGGCAGGTTCTGCTGTTTCAGACTTTGCAGATTCATTTTACATTTTGCTGCATTAAACAGATTTTATACACACAGAGAGAACCTGTTTTGTACAAAGCAGATTGAAGCGTGTTCCCCACCATCCCAGTCCATCCTGAATACCCCCTCAGCGCTCAGGACCTCAGCTTTTGGGGTGTGGGGTCAAGAGATGGGATCAGGACACTGACAGAAAGGCCCAGCAAGTGATGATAGCACAATCTGTGTGTGAGCCACTTACAGGGCTTAAGGACCTAAGAGCCAACTCAGCAGCCCAGGACGTGAACACCTGGAAAAGAACACACTGCTCTGCACCGAGACAGAAAAACACCACGCTAGGGAGGGGGAAAAGGGAGAGAACTGTGCTCCATAATGCTGAACAGCAGCTTTACTACTTGTGCGGCTTGAAAGCTCCCAGCTGCGCCCTCTCTTCCCCGCAACCTCCGGGAAACCCACGGTGAAGGCCCCGGAGAGACTGGAGCCCGGGAAAGGTGCCTGGCACAGGCACCAGGGCGCTGCGAGGGGCCCTCCTTCCCCCGGCCGTTCTGCGCTGTCCGTGGGCGGGCGGGACTCACTGTGCTGGAAGCCGGGCCCCTGGTGCACGCCCTGCAGCAGCGTCAGGATCTCCCGCGCCGTCTGCTCCAGCGCCTGCACCTCCTTGCGGATCTCCTGCGGGCACAGCGCGCCGTCAGCCGAGCCACCGCCCCGTCCCCTCCCGTGCCCGTGTCCCTGCCCGCCCGCCCCGGCACCTCTCGGATGTCCTGGTCCTGGCCGAGCGCTCCCTGCAGCGCCGCGAACATCTCGCTCACCGACATGGTGCCGCCGCTTCCCGCCCCCGGGCCTTCCCCGCCGCCTGACCGCGCCCGCCGGGCTGCCCGCGCCCCGCCTGAGCGGCCGGAGCGGCCGGGAATAGACGGAGGAGGGGCCGGGAGGGTGCCCGGAGAGCGCTGATCGCCTCGGGGCGGGCAGGGGTCGCTCCCAGGACGGGAGTTTGTCCCCTGGCGGTGCCCGTGTCGGGGCCGCGCTCCCGGCGCGCTGGGGCCGCGCCCGCGGGGCCGCGCCAGGGCCCGCCCGCCCCGTTGCCGGGAAACGGCGTCCGGCCGCGCGGCGCCGGCGCGGGGGCAGTGACGCGCTTCCGGCGGCCGCGCGCAGGCAGCATGGCGGCGGAGGGGACGGCCATGGCGGCGGCGGAGGCGTCCGAGCCCGGCACGGCCGTGAAGGCGGCGCCGCTCCTGGCGCTCGAGCCGCGGCTGCAGCGCCAGTTCCAGCAGAAGGTGCAGCGGGCCCGCAACAAGCGGGCGGCCCAGGTGAGCGGGGCGGCCCGGCGGGGCGGGGGGGGGCCCAGCGAGTCGCGGCCCGGGCTGAGGCAGGGTCTCTCTCTGTGTGCCCGCAGGAGGAGCTGACGCCGGGCGTGGTGTTCGTGGGGCATCTCCCGCGGGGCCTCTGCGAGCCGCAGCTCCGCGAGTACTTTGGACAGTTCGGGACGGTGACGCGGCTGCGGCTCTCCAGGAGTAAGAAGGTGAGGAGCCGTACCGGGTGTGCGGGGCCCGAGGCCCGGCCGGGCCGAATCCGGGGCCTCCGGGGCTCCCCCGTGCCCAGAAGGGCCCTGAGGCCCCGGGCAGCCCCGCCTGGGACGCGGCAGGCCGGGGGTGTCTCCTCCCAGCGAGGCGGCCGGGCCGCGGCTCTGGTGGGCCTTTTTTCCGCTCAGTAAATTCACTCCAGTGGGAGGTGCCAGAGCGCACCAGTTCAGGGTATAACTGAAGTGCCACCAGTCTGTTTTAACTTAATCGTTGTTTTGTGTTCAATAAATCTAATTTTTTCTCACTTCTGGGTTTGCTGTCACATTATAAAACTACTGTATAAGCATGGAACAGCAGGGCAGCAGCAATGCAGGGCAGCTTCGTTGTTTTAGCAAGTAGATGTGCATGAGCAGTTTGTTTTGTGCACAAATATATATTTTACAAATAATGTCATACCAATTTAGAACTAAATCTGGTGCTTTCCACCATTTCAATGAACTTTGTGAAATTAGTTATGGTTAGCTGAGAATGGGCTATGACTTTGGATGCATAAAATAATTTTAACTGAGCCCTTCAGGTACCAAAGCACTGTTTCATGTTTCTCTCTTATCACTCACAGACTGGAGGCAGCAAAGGCTATGCATTTATGGAGTTTGAGTCTGATGATGTGGCCAAGATTGTTGCAGACACAATGAATAACTACCTGTTTTCTGAGAGACTGCTGAAGTGTAAGTATAAGCTGCAGTGTAAGTCCTCTGTAGGGAAGGGGAAATTGTAGTTATTTCAGTTATCCTGTCTGACTGTGCACAGAATCTTAGGGGGTTTTTAAGGAAGTTTTGTCCAAAAGTATTTTCTGTGGGGGTGAGCTTTTCATCCTGTGTAAAGAACATGCTCAGCAGGCTTTTGGTCACTGGTGCTGGTTTTTTTCCTCTGGGCTGATTTTGCTTTTAGTGATTGTGTAAAATCTCAGGGTAAGGTTGGGTTTGCTGTGGAGATAGTTCCTCTCACATGGAACCTCCTTGGCATTTGTAACTGCTGCAGTTGTTGTCTGTAAGGTTTGACATAAGAAGGTTTTTTCAGTAAAAAATTGATGAAATCACTGAGTTTCTCAGTCATTGTAAAAGTAAAACTTGGTAAAGGGTTATGTGTTGTTGTAAAACAATTTTGTATGATCTTTCTGAAACTGTTGAAGTGTTTTATCCATCCCTCCCTCCCTCCATCCATCTCTCTCCCTGCCTGAGAGCCCAGTGTTTTCTGTGTTCCCGAATCGCTGCCCCAGCACGGCGCCGTGGCCACGAGCTGTGCTGTGTGTGTGCCCTTGGCAGGCAGGGGGGCTATGCTGTAGGGGACAGCAGAGGAGCTGTGCTGCAGCCCCTGTGTCTGGTGCAGGTCAGTTCGTGCCCCCCGAGAAGGTCCACGAAAACCTGTTCAAGGACTGTGAGAGGATGTTCCGGCAGCCGTCCCGGCCGGCGGTGCGGCGCTACAACCGGATCCGCTCCCTGCTGGAGAAGGCGCGCATGACCAAGCGCCTGCTGCGGAAGGAGAGGCTGCTGAGGAAGAGGCTGGCTGAAAAGGGGCTCCAGTATGACTTCCCGGGATTTGTAAGTCTGGCGTCGTTCCCATGAGTGTGCTGAGCAAGATGTGTTTCCAGGGTTGTGCTGAATGCACGGAAATACACACGTTTTGTGTGGGACTGGCAGAAGAGCTGGAGCCCCAGGGAGGCTCACCTGTGTTAGGAGCTGTAGAGAAGCTCAAGGAATTCAGTGTGGTGCTGTTGCTGGGCTGCACTCTGTGTGCCTGTGTGTTTACTTGTAGAGAAGGGAATAGGTAACAGCAAAGGGGAGATGTTCCTTTCCTTGTGTTGGTGTTGTGGATGTTCTGTGGTTTAATACTGGAGTGCAGATCACCAAAAAGCAGAGAGGCTTTGCTGAGCCCTGTGGGAGGCTTTGGCAGGGTGGGGGTTTGAAGGCAGGTCCCAAGACCAGAACTTGCAACTTTCCACAGCCACTGCATGTTCTTCCTCTGCAGAGTGCTTGGGTCAAGTACTTGAGTTGTAAGCAATTAATGCTGTTAAATGTGGAATGTTTTAAAGTTCACAGGAGCACCTTTCTTGTGTTGCTTTGGATGTTTTTGTTCAAACCAAATCACCTCTGTGTCAGTTGATTTATTACTTTAAACTTATTTGCTGAAGCAAAGATTTTGTAGCTAAGAAACAAAGAAATCTATGAACAGTTAAGTGACTGCATCCTCACACAAGTGTGTAGTGATCCACCTGATCTGTCTTGCTTCCTAGGCTGCACAGCCACTTTCCAAAAAGAGGAAAAAAGTTAAAACATCCAAGAAATCAAAACTGAATGTTTCTTTGAGCAGCCAGGTAAGATGGACCAGTCCAGTACCACGTTCATACTGGGATGGGTGTTTGAAGTCTTCACATGGCACCTCAATACTGATTTCAACACACAAACACCTTGACACTGTTTGCGCAGAGAAGTTAGTGCCAGAAGTAGCCCCTTTGAGATGTATTAACACTCTTGAATGGGGCAGGGTGATTGAATCCTCATGGCTCCTTCTCATGTGAGAGTATTCCACAGCAAAGGCTCTGCTCAGCACTGTAACCTGCAGTGCCTGTCCCTCGCTGTGTCTGCTGTCAGCCTCTGCTGGTCAGCACTCACCTGGGGCTGTGCTGGTGCTGGGGACAGACACCTGTACACTCCCTGCCCCTGTGCTTTACACTGGGGTGACATGATCTCCTTGAAGGGATCCTTCTGTTGGGCCATGTTCCAATGCCAGCCTGTTTTGATAAAAAAGGGAGTTGAATTGTTAATACAGTCCAGTGCTGTCTGTCCCCATTTCCATACTCTACTGTTCCTCCTACCCCACGCTCTCCAGGCATGGTATTCAGTGTTTTGGAAACAAACGCCAGGTAAAAGTAGCAGCAGGATGAAAGGGAAGTTCATGTCTTCAGGACTGAGATATTGATAGTCTAAAGATATTGGGATATTGACAGTCTAAACAATCTGTAAGATAATAATGTTTCTGTTGTGTCTCGTCAGTGTTGTGAGTTGGGGAATGTGTGTGTTTGGGGAATTTTATTATTACTGCATTTACTTGTGATAATTGGGACATGGCTGGTTGTGAGGAAGACAGGATAACTAATACATTCTGTCAACTGAGTTCTGAGGGCTTCTGAGGTAACAAAGCTGGGATGTTTCAGCTCTGCTGTAAACTTGAATGTGGCATTTCTGTATGCCAGTCTCAAATATACTCCCTCACCCCCCACCCTGTTGCCCTGATTCTCTTCCACTTGACTTTCATGATGCTTTGAGTCAGGAAATACAAAGTTTAGAAAGCAAATGTGCATAACAACACAATAAAAAATGTGAATTAATTATTTGCCTTTCACATACACTTTGAAGGTGACACTTCTGTCCAAAGAAATAATGTCTACAAAAGTAGCCAGTTATAAAATGAAAACAGTTTTCTGAAGGGGAGCTGGGCTGAGGTGTCTTGTGGTACTACAGAGGCAGTAGCACCTTTTTCTGGCAGATGGCTTTGCAGTGAATCCTGGTTTTTGATCTCTTCAGGATCCTACTCCAGTCTGTACTCCAGCAGTGCTCGAGCGCCGGAAAGCTGCTCAGATGGATGATGACGCAGAGGACAAGGAAGTAACTTTCAGGCTTCCCTCTACCAGTGGTAAAAATGCTGTGCAGAGACCAAAGAAGCAGCCAAGGCGAAGACCAAACCTGAAGAAACAGAAACAGACTTAAATTTTTTATGGCTGTAGCCATATTTTTCTCAACTTAAAAACTATTGAGGTGGAGCTTCTACTGTGTCTGCTGCCCTGGCTTGGTTCATCCTGCCTAGACTGTCTCAGTTTTTCTTAGGCAAGGACTCTGTTCACAAATCCTGTCCCTCTGGTTTAGCCATCACAGGACCTATGGTCTTCTCTGCCTGTGAAGATATTCTTGACTTTGTGCCCACAAGTGCCCGTGCTGTGACACAGCTACAGTAGTCCAAAATCTTCAGTTAATTTTGTAACTCGTGTCCAGCGCTCACTGTTTGGAAAGAAAATGTGAGGCTGTCCATTCAGAGCTTGCTAATGCAAGCAGCTGTATCTTAAATTTATAATTAATTACAGGTTATTAAAAAATGAGCATTTTTCAACTTCCTTGGCTCTTGGTAATGGTTCTTGTGTTTAAGTGAATGTCTGTGTTTTGTGTAAGTTCTCATATATTTGCATTGATTGTGTTTCTCGAGAAGATGCACCAATAATCAGAGCAGTCTTGAGTTCTGCTGGCAGTTCTGTTGTCCTTTGTCACTGCATTTTAGTTTCACTGCTTTCATGAAGCAAGGGTATCTTCTGCTCCAGGGGTGATAAGCACATTAAAATACAGAGAATTAAGTGTAGCCTTTTGTAATACATTAAGATTCATTCTTGTTCCAGCTAGCTTGTCATTGCAGATGGCAGGTATCCAGTCCTGCTTGAACAGGCAGTTGGACTGTGCAGTCAGAATTTGGATTTTAATGCAAGTCTGAGATCTGTAGAAATCCCAGTTTGGGTTCTGTGCACATACTTAGCCTTCATCTTTTGTTGTCGTAAACACTCTAATGCTGTTGGCTGCTGGTCAGGCTTGGCAGAAGATTTTAGAGGAAAGCCCAGGTGATAATAACTGGCTAGGTAGGTGGCTGGCACTAATTCCTTGGCTTTTTTAAGAGTTGAAGTCCTGGCAGAGAAAAACTAATCTAAACCATTGGTCTTGCAGATTTTGATCTATCTGACCTGATCACTGGAATAACTGTAGGGTCACAATGATATTGTCTGGGTGACTCAGATTAGATCATTCTTTGTTGAGGAAGTCACTCATCTGAGTGCATCTTCATACCAAATGCTCATCACCTTGGGCAGGCCTGGGGAATCTCTTCAGCAGCCCAGTGGTCACGGACAGTCCTTGCCTTTTCATGGGAATGCTGCTCCATACACCTGCAGGTTTTCTTCCCTGTGCATTGTGTGATGAGAAACAGGCAGTGCTTGCACCCCAAACCTGTGGGAAGTACAGGCTCAGTTGAGGTTTGAGATACACATGACCACAAGGGTTGGCAGAAATTGCTTATCTGTTCGTATCTGGTGTGCAGCTCTTGCAATCTTCTACCCTGACATCATACACCAGAGAGCAGCAGAAAAGAAGCAAAATGCATCTGCCCAGAATAGACATTTTTCTTTTGAAATCCACGTTCCTGATTTTGTGTTGGGCACGTAAAGATGGCTGTTGGGTCAGGATGAACTAGAAATGTGGCTGCGTTTCTCGTGGTGGGAGCTGAATCTCCTGACACCGGGGGGCAGCACGACTCAGCTGTGTGGCCGTGCCTCAGCACAAGGGTTCCTGGGAAACTACGACTGTAAGGAAAAGCGTTTGTAAGGAAGGCCGTCTCTCCAGTCAATGAGGAGTGAGTGGCTGCACTGGTGTGACTCACACGCCTCTAACAGGGCCTGAGAACCCCTGAGAAACCTGATACTGATCGTAGCCGAAAATGCCAATTTCTGTGGTGCTGCCACAAGTGCTCCTTCCTGGGCTGCCGAGTTAAAGCTGCTCTTTAGAAAACTTAACTTATCCAGAGTAACTTCTCTGGTGTAGCTCCGCCTTCCCCAAAGCCTGAGCATCTCCATTCCTGTGCTTCTCATTCCAATGCCTTGGCCTGCATTTTGAATCTGGAGTCACTTTCTTCCCACTGTGCTTCTGTTGCTGTGCTCCTCTCTGTGCTCAGTGTTCTGCTCCTGCCTGTGTCCACTTGCTCCTATCTTCTCTGTTTGACTCAGTGGCTTCTCATGCTGCTTGCAGTGACAGGGCCATCCTGCCTGGCTGCAAGAGCTCCTGCATGTCCCCTGCATCAGGGAATTGGCTTCTGGGGGTCTCTTGGAAAGGTTTGCATCCTTAAGGTAAACCCCTGGCTGCTGCTGGCTTTCCAGAGTCACAGCAGTGTGAGCCTTGATGGGAAGACGTTCAAGAAAACTGCTTACAATGAGGGTTGCTTCCTGCTGTAATTTTCCTTTCCCTTCCTTTTGTTTGTTCATCTTCCTTCAATTGAGATCAGCTTAGATGGCAACTCCAAAAAGCAAGGAAGCAAAATTCTGTGTTGTTTGAGGAAAGCACAACAATACCCAGGCTACAGCAGGGAACTCTGAGCAGAAGGGCAGCTTTTCTTGGTGATAGGTTCTGTTTTTAGGCTGCCTGTGTTATTAATATGCTGCTGTCCAGGGAGATGTACGTAAGCAGAAATTCAGACACCTGATACTTGCCAAACATAGTTTCCATAGCAAGTGGACAGATGTGCTGTGTCATGAGTTATGCTCCAGTACCTGCACTGATTTTTATTTCTCATTCTCCAGTAATTTGTTTGTTCATCTTGCACAAACACAAACCTTCTGGCCATTGATTTTAGGGCAGGCTCCAAGTTGTTTTTACTGGGATGCCAGGAGTATTTGGGCTGTGGTTTCAAGGCATGACTTGCAAGTGCTCTGCTTTTCAGTTATGAATGATGTGGAGCTGTTTTGCTGAACACTCATGTATGTATTACTGTTTTCAAGTTTGAGAAACTTAGGCGCTAGCCAAGCCTGCTAATTTACACTCATTTATTACAATTTCTCTGTTTTGCAGGAGGGAGCAGGGTTTAAGAGTGTTCACCATTTCCTGGCACATGAAATACTGGAAGTAAAAGAAGAATGGGGGGTAGGGAGGGTGGGGGAGAAAAGCAGAATTGGCTGCAAGATAGAGGGGAGAAAGGAATGATGAAGCCAATGCTCACCTCTCAAGACAAGATACTGGTGAATGTGGCAGGGTTAGACTGCTCAAAATTAAAGATGCAGTTTTATGTTTTCCTACTTGTTTTGCCTGTTGGATGTGCTGTGCAATGCCCAGGCTGCACGGAGCATAAGGAGTGTGCTGCCATCACAGCCCAAGTGCTGGTGCTTGCTCATGAGCCAAGTGAAGGAGGAGAGCAGGCTGGGCAAGTGACACTTGCTCTTGCCAGTACCAACCCTGTTTGCTTGCATACCTGGCTTTGGAAATGGCTGCAGCTCCAGGGAGCAAGGCTAAAACCTGTCTGCAAATGGCTCATGGTGCAAGGGAGGACTTAGACATGGCTCTGAGGGGTGACATGCTCTCCTCTCCAACTAACCAGTGAGGAAGAGGGGAGGTCTAGCAAATTCCCCTCTCCCAGCTTTCCCTTCAGTGTGCTGGGGAGTTTGGCTCTCACTTTGCAGTGTGATGCAGCTACCTAGGGTGGGGTGGGCTGTGCTGTGTGAGGTGCTGTGCACATCCCTTCCCTGGGCAGAGTGCTGCAGGTGAAAGCTGGGTGAGCATGTAACAGGAGTACAGTGAAAGTGATCTGCATTACGTGTTTTCCAGGAATATCCACAAATCCTCTTGGACCAGACTCCTTCATTTTCCAAGATGCTGTTCAAACACATCCTTTTTTCCCTGAGTTTTCCATCTAACCCCAGACTCTTGAAATGTCTAAGTCTAGGCAGCAATAATCTGCACTTCTTAGCCAGAGATATGCTGGGGACCACCCCAGGGTGCTGCTGGAACTGTGGGGAGGCCATTCTGTGTGTCAGGCTGCTGCTGGCACTGCTAACACAGGCACATCCCTCCCTGCCCAAAGGCAGCAGCTGTCAGAGCAAGCTGAGGAAATGGTTAACTGTGTGAGTGAGAATTCCTGAAGTGAAACACTTTCTTCCAGGCAGGGTGCAGCAAGGCCTCTCATCACTTCTGACACCCAGCATTAATTAAACATATGGCAGGAACACAGATCTTGGCTGTCCTGGGAGGCTTGGAGTAGTTACACACCTGCGTGTCCGTGGCCAGTAACCATGTGGTTCTCCTGTGCTGGGAAAGGAAAAGCTACAGAGAAGCTCCTACACAAGTCTTGGCTCTGATCAGGAAAGAAAATGCTGGTTTATGATAGTCCTCAAATGTGTTGTTGAAGAGAGGCAGAACTGTGAGGACTAACTTTGCAGGAGTTGGAGACAGCAGGGTGGGCTCTGCAGTGAGCCACAGGCACTGGGGTTGCTTCTCTTCCCTCTCTGTCCATTTGATACATCAAAATGTATCTGGGGCTTGGCCGGGATTTGAAACTTGTTTTAAAGAACAGGAAGGAAAGAAACAAATCTCATTTTTATGATAGTGATTTTGGAAAGCCCTATTCTTTTTTAGTGTTTTTCCAGTGCTGACTGAGAGGAGCCTTGGTGAGCAGGTGCAGACGTGGAAATGGGGATACTTGCTCTGCAGTGAGGCACTGCTGCCAGTTTGCCACAAGGGCTTGCACAAACTCCCAGTTTGCTTGTGTATTGTTGTTTTTTTTTTAAGCAAGCAGGGAAGTAGAATTACTTCTGTCAGGATGGCTTTGTAAGGCTGAGAGCGTTGCAGCATTTTGAGGGTGAAGGAAGGACTTGTCTCTGCTGTGCTTGCTCAGTTACTGTTTCTCACACAAGGCAGCCATGCAGTGGGGAGTGAGCAGGGTCTGTGCCAGCTGTGCAGCAGCAGCAGCAAAGCTGCTTTGTCACCTGCAGTATTTTTATTTCTGTTGATGTGAGTCTGGTGTGATTTTCAAGTACTGGGGTGCATTTGCAGGTCTGTCTGCTAGAAGAGGGCTGGGTTCATCTGCCCAGAAGTGAGGAAATCTATGAAGTTTTCCTTCAGCTATCTCACGTAAAGACATGCTGTTTGTGGTTTATTAACAGGGCAATGCTTAAAGTGTGTTCTATTGAACTGTATCCTTAAAAACAAATTCCAGGTTTGGAACTACTGGAGCTTTGTGACTGGTCTGGCAGGAACTACGCAAGTGCAAAGGACTAGTTCCAGAGGCAGCATAGATTCTCCTAAGGCAAATGTGTCTGCTGGTGTAATGTCAGTGCAGCCCATCAAATGAATCACAGCCTAAGTTTTTATCCTGGGAACTACTACCTCATTCTTTTTTCCCATCAGCTCATAATTTTACAAGATGAAATCCAGCCCATTAATATATAGTACAGAATGAAGCAGTTGGTTGTTAAGACTCATTTGGAGTTGGTGATTTTGACACTTGGGTTTGGGTGGGCTGCTGGTGTATGTTTGCTGTGTTGCCATTCAATGTCAGCCCTCCCATTGCATTCTGTAAGAGCTTCCATTAATTTCAGCAGAAATCTGCATTTGGGGTGAAGGGTGACCTAATCTTTAAAAAGGATCTTAATCCACTTAGCCTCTATTGCAAAGCTCAGCAGTTTTTCCTTGTCAGGAGCAGACTGCATTCCTAACCTTGATGTGTCACTTTCCAGTTGGCTTAATATTTGAGCGGGGATAAAAGGAAATGTTTTTCAAATATTGAAAGAACCCATGCTGGTAAGGTATGTGCACATGTGATGTGCAAGTATAAAAAAAAAAGAGATATGAGCATAATTGTGTTTGGATGATGGAAAAAAGATAAAATAAGATCAGCAGATGACTTTGGAGAACAAGCACAGGAAGAGGTAAATCCATTTGAAACAGTGTAAATAGGAAACAGTGAGGAAAGTGGAAATAGGGATGAAATGTTGTTTAATGTAAATTTAAATACAAGACAGAATGGGACTCTTGCAGGTTTGACCTGTAAATGTCTCTTCCCAGAGGCCTGAGGGCAGCCAGGAGAAGTACAGTGTCTGATGCAAATATAAGACCCGATGCCCATGCCTTGGTAAGACCAGAGCTGATCTTCCAGGCTGCTGCATTAAATCTAGCACAGCTAGAAAAACTGTTGCCAGTAGCCTGTGTTCAGTTTTGGGGGGGTTCAGCTCAGGCTCTGGTCACAAAACAAAGAATGCCACAATTAACACTAATTGGTACCTTCCTTGATGTTTGGTCAGGGAGAATGAACCATTCCCTGCCTTCCTGGAGGCAGTCACTCCAGGTCAGGGGAAGAAGCCTGTGGGGATGTCGCATGGCTCACAGGACCTTCCTGCCAACGGGAAATCTCAAATCCAACCCAATTCACACGGCCTGAGGACTACCTGCTTTGTACAGGATGTTTCTCCTTGGGTGGCCAAATGTCTGCAAGGGGTGAACACACGCAGACGAGCCCGTGTGCACACGATGGGCCTTGAAGCCATTTGCTCATTTCCCTTTAATCAAAACCTTCTGCTCTTGTGTTTTCTTTTCTGTTTGGTGACTGAAGCGAAGCTTCATGTGCCTTCACGTGGGAGTTAAGTGGGTCAGTGGGATGCTTTGTTCGTGGCAGCTCTCACGTGGAAAAAGTCCGATGCAAAATGCTGAGGCTTGGCAGAAAAGTGCCAATTAAAGATAGCAGTGCAGGAACACATTGTGTGAACTGAAAGTGCTCAAATCTGGGGCTGTGGCAACTGTCATGTGCAAAGTAAGGAACGAGGAATTATTAAATTTCATGTTGATCTGAAGTACTTATGCTTTCCCTGTCTCAAGTGTTGTTCTCATGCAGTATGGATGAGGAGTTTATTCCCTGTTTCCCAGGTAAGAGAAGGGTAGAAGAGGTGAGTCATAGGTGAGGGGACCTGTGCCAGAGTGGAACCAGCAGCATTCAGAAGTTTGATACTTGGACTTCACCTCATATTGGCCCATGGTATTTGTGCCAGCAGCAGTCCATCCTTCTCCTCAGCATGGCACAAGGCTGTGCAGGTGATGTGGGTGCCAGGAGATGGCAGAGGGAGATCCATTGCTACATCGAGTCAAGTGAAGCTGTCCCTCCCTTAGCCATGCAAATAGTCAAGTTGGGACAGCACATAAAGGAAATGTGGCTAAGTCTGCCAAGCAGTGTGCTCAACTTTAGGAAAGCAACCCAGGGAGAGCCAGGCTTTGGCACTGCTGTCCTCTGCTGTTATGGGCAGCTACATCATCATACTGTCATTCATAAATAAAAACATTTCTCCTTGGAGCACCAGGCTCTCAGATTGCTGAGCAGATGTTGTGCAAAAGTGCCCTGAAGGAAAGGGGAAGAGCAGGTCGTTCAGGTATAGTCAGTGTTTCTGCTGAAATAGAGCCAGTCCGTCCATCTGCTTCCCACTACTTTTATTGATGTGTTTTGATTTGAAAGAGCAGTGCTGGTAATTGAAAGCTGGACTATCCTTACATTTCTTTATTTTAAAAAGCTTTCAGACTTTCTTCTGCCCTTACTTAGAGTTTTCTGTGTCCTTGCTGCAGATGTCCATAAGTTCATCTCTTTTATTCACCTTGCAGATGGGCTGTGCTTTGTTTTGCACATGTATAAGCACACAGCTTCTTGTGTCCAACCAGACCTTTCTCAACAAGCTGGGAACAATGAAGTTTGCTGGTGGACTGGTTAGAGAGATACCTGCAGCTTCACTAGGAACAGTAGTATCCTCCTCTCAGGAGACTTTTCTGTTGCACTGGTCTCTTGTTTTGGAGACAGGTAAGTGAATGGAGATCTTTTAGAAACGAGAGCATACTTAAAAGTACCTTATTTTAAGGTATGTTATGAATAGGGGTACTGCCAAATGCCTGCTGCTGAGCCACTGGTAGTGAAGGCCTGGTCAAGCAGTCTCATGTGATGGTAGCAACTCCTCCAGTGGTTACTCCAATTTCCTCCATTTAGAGAGTCCTCCCTGCACCCCAGGATGACCCCCCAAGGACTCCTTAGCAAGAGCACAGTTGTTACCTAACCATAACTTAGGAGAAGCTGAGTTATCCCTGCAGACTGGATCCCGTCCAGAGGTTTAGATCTGGTTGCCCTTGGGCTATCCTGCCGTGCCTTCACGGTGGGTTTCCATTGGGAGCTGTCACAGGCAATGGATGTGCAGGTCTGTCACAGGTGTGCCAGAACTAATGCAGAGTGATGGCCCTGGGAAAGCTGAAGGGCTGTGCCATGGAACCGAGAGCAGAATTAAAGAATACTGAGATTAATGTTAAGAAATCTAAAGGGTGAGAATCAGAACAGTGCTTTCACCTCCTACTTTTAAAAAGTTAGAAGAAAACCTGCAGGCTACGATGTTTTTTGGACTTCTTCTCCTAATGAAAACGAGGCTTATGTGACCAGTCTATCTGTCTGTTTCTATTCAACTGTCAGGCTAACCCACTCCTTTTTCTTTCTCAGTGTTTAGGGGGGAGGAATCAATCTCAAGTTTCATGAGACATGGAGGAGAGAAATAATCATTGCTGGCCTCAGGGGAAGGCAGGAGGGAGCTCGGGTGTGGTGTGATCCCTTGTGATGGAAGGCTGCCTTCCATCTGCACGGGGACACAGCCCTGGACTAACCCCACCGCGCCACCGTGTCCCCTTGCAGGGGAGTGGCACAGGGCACACAAAGGGAGGTAGGGCTGCTGAGAGAGCAGGGCGGATTAGAGGGACAAAGAACACAGACCTGTGACAAACCGGGCATCATTAGTGCTGCTGCTCGTGGAACAACTTGGTTGTCTTGAATATAGGCAAAAGCTCTTCTAAAAGTCTCTGCAGGGGGCAAAGAAACAATCATGTAGCAACAGAAAAAAAAATTCCAAACATTAGAGCTGATTATGTGACAAATTTACTTCTGTGCAGACTTTACCTGCTTTAAAATAAAACTTTGAAGAAAACACATAAAGACCATGTCCACAATCTGTCAGTTGCACAACGAGGAAGCTTCTAAGTTTTGTGCAGTTGTTGTCCCCTGAAGTCCTGCAACAAAAGAGAATAAAAGCCATATTTTTGCCTAGGAGTGGTGAAAAAAAAATACTTTAACCTCTGCCAGCTGCATTTCTCAGCACTTCTTTACAAAGTTTTAGGCTGCCAAACAGTGAATGTAGAATCACCAGAAGTAAGAATCTGTGAAAAAAGGGCAAACATACAATTATATCAGAAGGCAGTTTTTGGAGATTTCCAAAGTAAATGCCTCTTTATTGTAGTACTGAAGAGAATAAATTCACAGCAAATGTGTGATACACAATAAATAATAAATGTGTGATACAAAATTATTGATTTCTTACTAACACTAAACAAAATATTGTTTATCATAATTCACTCACTACTATTAAGTTTTTATCTAATTTTCTTGCTCAAAATGAGCAAGGTATTTTGTGAAGGTGTTTTGAGAACAGAGAGGGAACTATCTGGACTCTCTGAGAGAACTTTGCCTGTAGTTCTAGCAGATCCAGATGAAGTAGAGTGGTTGGTCCTTTATTAATGTATCCACGATCTCTGTCTTCAGCTGCTGTTGGGAGACTGCAAAACAGGAGAAGGACAAACCCCTGGAGGAGTCCTGTTTGCAGAACTGCCCAGCCAGGGAGGGGAAACACTCTCGCACTTGGGCTGTGCTGAGCAGGGCTGTTGTGTCTCTGCTGTGGCAGTGCTTAGGCACTTAGGGCTCTCAGGAGATTAGCTGCTGCCTGGGGGTGAGAACCATGGTAATTTCTAAAGCTGGTTTGTAATCACCTGCTTTCAGTTTACTCAGAGCTGGCATCCTTTATAAGCACTAATATCCCCAGCTTTCTCTTGACATCTGTGCAGCCTGTTCCAGGCTACACTCAGCCCATGCTGATGGCTTCACCCAAAGCAGCAGTTTGGTGTTGCTCTGCAACCTGATGGCAAAAAAAGTACAAACTGGCAAATCTAGGATTATTTGGAGGGGGGCTTGCCAAAAGTCAGTGTGTGCCAGAGCCGTGAGCCAAGAAGAAGGGCATTATTATTTCACGAGGTTATGAATAAAATTCAATCATCTGCTCCACGTTGAGCTCTCCCATGTTTTGATGGCTCAGGCTGGAGCTCGTTGGGAACTGCAGTGTGGTGGAGGTCAGCTGCCTCCTGCAGTGCAGAGGACAGGACAGTGGTGGTTGGAGGGATAGGGAGGGTCATTCCCAACAGCCAACAGGAGAACAGCAGTCATGAGCCCAGGGAACAGGATGGTCAAATTCATCTTGGTAAAAAGCTTCTGCACACAGACTTTCTTCACTATCTATCCAGTTTAACAGAAGAGTCCCCTTTTGAACACATGTGCAGCATTTATTTCCCATTCTCACCTCAGAGTGGAAGTACTCCAATTTTTTCCATGAAAGAGAAAGAATTAGTTGCTTTTAAATACAGCTTTTTAATTAAGGCTGCACAAAACAGACATGGAATGGGTCTAGGGGAGGGCAACAAAGATGATTTAGAGACTAGAGCATCTCTGGCATGAGAAAAGGCTGAGAGAATTGGGGCTGTTCAGTCTTGAGATGGCAGAGGGACCTCATACATGTGTATAAATATATAAAGGGGCAAGTCAAGAGGACGGATCTGGGCTGTGCTCGGCGGTGCCCAGCAACAGAACAGGCAACAGGCAGAAACTGATGCACAGGAATCTCCTCCTGAACGTGAGGAAGGAGGTCTTTACTGTGCAGTGACCGCGCTGGAACAGCGTGTCCGGAGCCGGTGCGGAGTGTCCCTCACTGCAGAGCTGTCAGTGCCGTGCCCTGTGCTCTGGGACGGCCCTGCTGGAGCAAGGAGCTCGGTCCGCTCCGGCCCGGCGCACTCAGGGGCTCTGTGGACAGTCTCTCCCCGGGGCTCCCCGCAGGAGGCGGAGCGCGGCCACAGCCCCGCGGCAGCTCCGAGCCCTCAGCTCCCCGCGCGGCCTGCGGGATCCCTCACACAGCGCGTCCCCGGGCGGAGCAGCAGCCGGGGGCGCCGCAGGGGCTGGAGGCCGGTCAGCAGGGACGGGGCCGTGGCGTTCCCGGGATCACGAGCGGCATTCCCGGGAACAGGACCGGCATTCCCGGGAACGCGCCTGCCCGCGCTCCCGGGCTCCGCTCCCGGCGGGCGGGGTCGCCATGGCGACGGGGGGCGCGCGGTAACGGGCCCCCCCTCCCGCCGCGCATGCGCAGGGCGCGCGCTGACCTCACCGCAGCACCAGCGGCCGCAGGGCGGCGCCGCGCCGGCGCGCGGGGCGGGGCGGAGCGGGGCGGGCGCGGGCGGCGCGTGCGCGCTGGGTCCCCCATTCTTCCCGTGGTCAGCGGGGCGCGCGCGCGGCCATGGAGCGGAGCGGGCGCCGCCGCCGCCGGCACTGAGGGGAGGAGGGACGGAGACGCGGCAGGGAGAAGGGAGCGCGTCCGCCCGGCCCCCGCCCCGCAGGTACCGCCCGCACCCGAGCCCGCGCCGCGGGGGGGCCGCGGGGAGACGCGCGGCCGGGGGGCTTTGTGTGCGCGGTGCCGCCGCCGCCGGGTGACCGCGGGGAGCGCGGTTCGGGGCGGGGCCGGCCCGCCCGCGGCACCGGCCCGGAGCAGCGCGGGCCCGGCTCCTCTCCCGGCCGGCGGCGCGGTTCGGAACAGGGCAGGGAGGGCGGTCCAGGGTGCGGGGGCTGCCGGGCCTGACGCGGGGCCGCCCCCTGCCCTCGGCCCCCCGAGCACCGGCCGTGCGGGAGCGGCGGGGCCGGGGCCGTGTCGGGGCGGGGGGTCCCGGCCAGGTTTGTCCCCCGCCGGAACAAACAGCTCGGCAATGGGAGGGAGGTGCGGCCGTGCCGCGCTCGGCGAGGCTTTGCTAACGCTGGAGGCTGCTGCGCTCCCGAAAGCATCCTGTGCTTTGGGTGGGTGCAGCCCTTCTGCCTGGCCCCTTTGTGCACGGGCCGCGCTCCGCTTCGTTTATTCCTGGCAGCGTTTTTAATGCAAGTTGGGTCAGAACTGTGAGTTTGTGCCGAGGGGTGAGTTGGTCATTAGATAAATGCTGCAGAAATGCTTCAGAGAGATGCTGGGTCATAAATAAAAATGTAATTGTGCGTGTTACAGGCCTGTGTGGGCTCTGCTTAAGGTATTTTCAGTGATTTATGTCTGAAGATACTGGTGAGCAAGGGAAAGGCTGCCTCCTTCCCCAGAACGCTGCACAGCTGCTTGAGAAGGTTGTGGGAGACTGAGGTAGGATAACAGGCTCTGGGTTGTCTGGGAAGCCTGTGGTGGAGTGGCACAGAGGCTCCCCGGGTGTGTGGGTTGTTCTGACTAATAGACTTCTCTGCCCCATGTGGACTTACTTCATAAGTCAGTGTTTAATAAAGGAGACTAGGGTTGAGTAAAGCAGTGTGTGCCAAGCCAGGGTTAATAGAGCAGGGATGTGGTCTCCAGCCCAGCACTTGTGCCAGCATCAGAGACAAATATGTCTTAGTCCAGTTTGCTGCTGAGCAGTGTAGCCCATTTCTCTGCATCTTTTGAGCATCTCTGTATCTCTGTTCATCTCTGTTTCAATGTTTGAGTATCTCTGCATCTCTGTTCTGTGCTCTTCTTGATGCTCCCTGGGCACCACTGAAGACAAATCAAAGTGTAGTCGCTTGACACCTGGAGACACAGATCTGTCATTTACATCAGTAGTGCTTAGTTCTCAGAAAGGTGTTGGAAGTGCAAGTATTTGTTTCCATGTGGCATTCTGAATTGGATTTAGGAGGTTTGCAGCTGGAGAAGGGATATGTTTGAGAACTTGCAATAAGAGTCAGCTTTCTCTCGAGTAAAGGGCTACACCCAAGTGCAGAATGAAACTGCAGTACTGTCATATTCAGGGTCTTCCTTGTGGCAACACTGCTTGTGCTGCCTTTGTGTTGCATTCCTGAGCTTGGCAAAGTCGAGCCTTTGCTTGTTTTCTCTGCTGAACCCTGTCAGTGGGAATGAAGCCTGGAAGTTACAAGAGGAATGACATGTCACCAAGGGTGATTATCTCTGTACTTCATAGTCTCACTTGCTTAATTTTTTTTAATTGTTGCCAACATAAATAGATTTTTTTTTTCATACGGATGTCTGCAACATTCCCGTGAAGTCCTTAGAATTTGTCCAGCAGCTTCAAAACTTTGTTTCAAGAGGAAAAATGCCATGGCATTACACACTTCAGCCTTGCTTCACTTAGCTGATAACAAGTGGTGTTAAAAGTGATAGAGCAGCAAATTTTGGAGGTGGAAATGTTTCTCTACTAGGAGATGTTCTCCAGAAGTACAGCTGGAGAGAGTTCCTGTGATTGAATGAGTTGGTCCTCCAGGCATCTTTGAAATTCTGTAGGAATCTTGAATCTATGTTACAACTTAGGTATCAAGAAGACCATATATTTAAACAGCAGGAGTCAAACTGAAATGAATTTTCTCTATTTCTTCCATATTGATCAATCTTTCTGTATCCACCAGGCAGTTTGGTCAGGGCTGTTGGATGTTAAGAGGATGAGAGTTGACAGCAAGTCTGGTCACTCCTGTAGTGATTTACAGCATCACAAAGGAGGATGAGGGCAAGATGTCCTCTGCAGAGGAACCCTCAAAACCTTTGTGTCAGGAGCAGGTCAGAAGACAGTTCAAGAGCCTGGACACAAAATGTTCAGATGGATAAAGTGGTTCCCTGCATGTCCCTCACGATTTGAACATACATGTGTGTTTCTGTGAGAGCAGTGTGGCTTTGAAGCTTGAGGACTGCCATTACAGGTCCCTTCTGGCCTCAGATGACTTTGGATCAGGCTCATGTGTCACCCTGAGTGTCTCATTATCTCAGGCCTTGCCTAGACTAGGGCTGGAAATCTTGCTGGTGTGCCTGGATGGGGCTTGCTGCTGTTCACGCCTCCTTGGCTGGCAGCTGTAATTGAAGCTTCTCCTGGATTCTGACAGTGCCAGCACACCTTGGAGCAGTGACTGCCAGTGCAGTGGAGAAAATGCTGGCAAGTGTAGGAAGATCTGTCTCCTGAGTGAATAAAATAGACTGTCCGTGTCTATTAACTTCTTCAGAGTGGACTTGAGTAAATTCTAAGCAGTCTGACTATGAGGGAAGGGGTTTGCTTCTTTCCTTGATGAAGGTTGATGTGACAGTGATGTGCAGCTTTAGCTTTACCTTGCTGTTTGATGTTGTGCTTTGCTCAGTTGCTCCATTCCCATCACACTGTACAGTGTTGAAGCTTGCATTACGTGTTTCTTTAGAGCTCATTCAGTGGTTTGGATCTTGTCCATTGGATCAACCTGTTACCAGTTCTCAAAGCTGTGTGAAAGCACAATGTGAGCTGGTTATGAGCTTTGCACTGTGGGGTACTGAGGAGCTGAGCACATACATGTTCCTTGGCATTCTGCACTGCACTGGTGTCTGGCTCTGTCATACATGGGAGAGTTCACTTTCTCCTCTCTTTGGCAGCATTAACACTCTTACACCTGAAAAAAAAGCTGCACCACAAGATCCAAATGAGCTGGATGGAGTTGTAACTGTTCAAGTTGTAGAAGGGCAACAAATGGTTTTGTCCAAGAGGTTGCAGGTGCTCCCCAAGAGATTTGATCTCAGTTCATGGTTAGTGTTTGAGTTCATCTGGCTTCCTGTTCTGCCCCTTAATCAAATCTCTGCATATTTGGCTCTGCAAGGAGGGAGATGTCCATTCTGCATCCAGAAAACAAGTATGCCAAGCAGCAGCCACAAAATTAATTATTAGAGAAGCGTCATCATCATTAGTTTATTGTGAGTGGGAAGATGTAAAAATCTCTAATTTGTTTCCACCGCCAGCAGGGTAACAGACTAAACAGCCAAACCAGGTCAGTCCCTGATTTCAGTATTTCAGGCTTAGTCTGTGGCCCTTTCTTTACATTTTAAGTGTAGATACTTTAGATTCCAAGATATTTCAGAAAGCCAAATTGAACCAACAGTAATTTGCTGAGGCGGAGATCTGATCAAAATAAAGTCAAATTCTGACAGGTGTTTCAAAGTGCTGCTGAGCAGAAGGGAGGAATTGCAGGTGTGTCTCTGCCTGTTACATACAGGTGGTTTCATAGGCCAGAACTCCCCTTAACTGTTACTAGGGTTCAGCCCAATTCGTGGTACTGTCAAATAAAACCTCCTTCTGCTCCTCCTTGTCCTGTGTTTCCTCCACCCACTGTTTTATATACCTTAAAGTGTTGTGGTGGCTTTCTGCACTCCCCTGCAGCCTGTGCTGGGGGATTCCTTTGTCTGTCCACTTCTGTGCAAGTGCCAGGCTGAGCAGAATCTGCTTATGCCTGAGTGTAGAGGGTAACCCTCCTTCCCCTCCCTCCTTCAGCTGAACTGACTCTAGGTGCTGGCTTCTACACCCCCCACTGCCTGTCAGCAATTGAAATCCTGCTGCTGCTGAGTTCTCCTCTCCTTGGTCAAGAGTTTCCATGGCAGCCCTGGAGAACAGGGGTAGGCAAAGACCACCCCTGTTTTGCCATGCAAAAAACTTGTGCTTAGAATCATGGAAAAGAGATGAGTATTAGCTGGGAAGCCTGAAGAGAGGCCAAGAAAATAACCTTTTTTTTAACCTGTTGACTTGCTAACTGCTGCTGTTGCATCCCACAGCCAGTGTCCCTTGAGGGCTTGCACCCAAGGTTTGATCTTCTGTATTATTTTCCTGTTCCAACCTGTCATTTTAGTATAAGCACTTATCTCTCAAGTACTTCCTTCCAGGGTAGTTCTGGCTTGGGGTTTTACACAAAAACTGACTTCTGTGTCACTAGCTAGTTATATATCAATAGGAATAGCAAGGTCCTGGAGGACTGGAGTAAGAAATTTATGTCAAACCCACTGCTCTCTTTAAAATTCAGTTACTTGGATCTTATACCAGCATGTGATGGTGTTGGTGTTCTCACCCTCAGTTACTACTGCCACTGGAGACTTGCTTTAGAGTCACTCTGTGGAAGGCACTGAATTCCTGCCCTACACCTGCCTGGAAGGTGGTATTATACTACTTTTTTCTTCAAGTGATGTACACAAAGGAGATGCTTTCCATCTTCAGGACTGCCTAAATTAGTAATCTTAGCCTGAGGGACTTCATCAATCACAATGCAAAGAGAGGTTACAAGATTGAGCTGTTCTGTGAAGCCACTTGTCCTGCCAGCAAACTGCAAGTGATGGTGGGTCACTGCTCTAATTCTCAGTGTTCTACTTCCAAACCTTGCTAAGCATTTTACCCACAAGGCTATAGATGAAAGTCCATTTTTCCCTTGTTTTTTCCAGATGATCCAATATTACTCCTGGATTGTAGAGGAGGGGGTTAGAATGTGACTGGAAAAAATTGTCCTGCTCTCCTTGTTGCTGTAGAAAGGGGGCTGATGCCACTTCCATTCTGGAATGCCACCACAGCTCCTGGAAGGAACCTTGTGCACCCCTGGCTGAGTCACCTTGCAGAGCCAAGCTGGAAGTTGTAGAGCCAGTGCTGTATGGTTTGTGTGCCAGGGTCCCACAGTGTCACAGCTGCAGTCTGCAGGCTCTGAGATAAGGTTAGATCTCTAGAGTGAGGGACAGGGAGGATATTTTCATATTCACAGAATTAAGTGTCATGATGATAGTCATGTGTCCCTTCCCCCCCACTGGCCCCATAGGCCCCTAATGAGTTGCTTGCCTTTCCTTGGAACCATGAACTGAGATGCCTACAAGAGGGAGTCTGTACAGAGCAGCTCCTGCCTTTGTAGGATTTTGAGCTGCATCTTGGTACTTAAACTGTTAAAAAGGAAGGGGGCCTTGAAAGCTCATTCTAGACTTGTCCTTGGTCTCAGACAAAGTTAAAACCAAACTAATTTCAGAGAGGGGTTGTATTAGGAAAACAAAAGATGTTAAAGCTCATCACATTTTCTGCCCTACTCTGGAAGGGTTACTCTCACACTGCAAAGTGGTTTCATTAGTGTAGGGTATTGGAGTCACATTGAGGTGATCTGTGAGTTGCCTTGATTTGCTGCAGCTTCATTACCGAGATTTTTTGGAAGATTGTTGCATTGCTGAAATTGGTAGCTCTGTGTGAGGTATTCAGTTACCCAGGCAGCAATGTAAACCTTCAGTGCAGGCATAAGAATTTCTGTTATCTGAAGCTTATCTCTCATCTTACCCAGGCTAGGTAATGCAACTTTCACAGCCAGCATCCGGCCTAGAAGGATTGTATATGACGGAGAAGGCCATAGTTAGCTTAGGCCCTGGAAATCTTTCAGCTGCCTTCATTCTAGAAATCTGCTTCAGTTTTCCTGATGGCAGTGGAGTTACGCCCTGCTGTAGGCTGGTTACTGTCTGCACGTGTGAAGGTGAACCCCTTAACAGACTCCAGGCAGGTTTGAAGACCAGCCAATATTTAGCAGAGTCCCATCAAGCCTTCAGCCAGACCTGGCTTTTCTGAGGATGAACTGCTTGCAGCAGTAGTGTTTTACACCGCTTTAGTGCAGCCAGCGCTGTGGGACGACAAAGAAATCCTCCTTTGAAAAGAAACTGCGTCCACCTAGGCAGTTCTTTGCTTATCAGCGAGGTTGGCCTGAGAAGAAGTGGCACTGGCACTGTCGGAGGACAGTTAAAAGCTCCTGGATGGGGTGTGGAAGGAGCGCATCAAGTGCCGCCAGAGACACTTGGTACAGGGCGATAAGCGCGGGGCTGTCCCGCCAGCTAATTAGAAAAGCATGAGTTGTCAGTCTGGAAATCTAAGATACCATCTTTGGATTAGGGGGAGGCTCAAGTACAGGGCAACACTAATTACTGATTTAAAACAATCACAGTGATTGTGTAATGTTCCCTGGCACTAAAGAAACATTATTGCCTACTTATGGATACAGGTGAGCAATGGAGAGAGCCCATCTGTCAGTTGCTTGGTGGATGTTTCTTACAAATTCCTTTTGACCCCAGAAATATGTTGCTTTCTTCTTCAAGTAGGACACTTGATGTTACACTTGCCACCTCCTTCTCTCAGAGTTTGAGCTAGTAGGAACACTTCGAGCTCCTTTGTTCACAGCTGCTGCACACCCAAGGGAAGAGTAGTTTGATTGATTGCTTGGTGATGGTAATACTTTGTAGAGGCCTCACACCAGTCCCCTCTGGGGAGGATATAGCTGTACTGGTGGAAGCAAAAATAGAGAAGTGGACAGAGGGCTGAGAACTTCCACCCTGCAGACCTGCAATTTGACACTGCCTTGCTGAGGAGATCTCAGTCTTTGCAGCACATGGTTTCCAGGTGCTGTTCTAATAGCTCTGAATTTCTTGCCCAAGGGAGCTCGGCTGGCAAACCAAGTTAGTTTTGTGTTTACACTGCCCACCATAGAGAAGGGGTGAACTGCTGCAGGTTGGATGCCTGGTTGTTTTTATATTTGAGAAAATTGCTCCAGTTAGCTAGGGTGGAGATCTCCTGAAGGATCAGAGTTCTGTTGTTGACAGAGGTCTGTCGAGTATACTTGAACTAATTTTAAGCTGAAGTGACTGTGCAATTAGGTCCCGAGACTTGCAAAGGAGGAAACTTGTTGGTACAATTGTGCTGCTATGTTATTTCTACAGCTGTTGGGCTACAGTTAACCACGTACACAAAAAAAAGGCAGCAAAGGAGTGTGGTCATGTTTACAAGTTGGTTACAAATTAAGCTCACTGGCTGGATGTTGAGAGATACCTCCAGGAAGATGACTGGAAAGTGGTTATTGAGTGGTGCTGGCTCTTGCCTCCAGTGATGGTGAGTGGCAGCAGGAGACTTGTCTCTGCATGCTCGTGTCTGGAGCAGTTGTCTGGGGAGGTTATGGGCTACATTGACTTTTTGGCAAATGAAGATGACAGTGAAACATGACAAAGGTGATAACCTGATGTCTAGAGCAGAAGAGAGTGGAGCATCATTTTTAAAGTCAAATAGTTATACTGGAAGAACTCCTAAGGAAAGGCGGGACACCAAGAGAATAATATTGCATTTTTATGTGCTTCAGGTTCTCTTCCTTGCAAGAGGAAGAAGGTTCAGAATTTCCTGTGAAGTTGTCCTAAGATAAAATCTTACCTGAGCATTTCAAATCATGCACTTCCACTTAGCCTGAGGTCAGTGATGTTCTCCTAAGTGCTGAAAAAATTTCATTGATTTAGGTACCCGGTTTAATATTGCCACAGCATCTTAGCTAACAAGTATTTTCTTATTACTGTTTGGATTAATTTATTCTGTGTGTTGAGCCAGTTGCTTTACTGTGAATTGTATCAGCTTTTAAGCTGTTACGATGGTAGTATCCAAGCTGAGTAACTAACTTTGGGCTGTTTGGTCTTTGTCAGCTTTCCCCTTTAAATTCATCGTTTGAACTCCAAGGTGGCATTAAACTTAAACCTTTGTATAGTGGCTTTCTGCTGGATAGCTGTTGATGGAAAATTTGGGTGTTACACAGCACCTAGTTTGGATGGCTTATTAGTGAAACAAAGAACTTTTTTTCAGTGACAGAATTGGGGTAGCTTTTTCTCTTGGATTATTTTGTCTCCATGTTGAGCCCAGCCTGTCTCTTTGAGGGCAGACTACGAGGCTTGGAAGAGGATTGGAGAAAACCCTTGCTCTGGAGCTTATACTGGCAACCCTTCTCAATACTTGGAGGGGCTCCAAACATAGGACCTGTGCCACTGAGTTATTAATTTTGAGTTCTGCATGACTGTTCTTCTGTGGGAAGAGGTTGTACTCAACATGCCCATCCAAAGTTGTTTATATCTGGTAACACTGGCTACCCAAAAAGTCCGGGAATGGAAGGAGACCACTGGGGCTGAGACTGTGGCTTTGTGCTTTTCAAAACTTACATGGGGAGCATCTGTCCAGATGATTGCAGACTTGATGGGATGCAGCAGCCATGTGCTTTTTTGTCTGGCAGTTTAGTTTTTTTGTCAGCTTGGGTCTTGTTTTTCTCAGGTGGTGTTTTTTCCACTTCCTCCTTTTGGGAAGAGGGGAGTCAATAGACTTCCTAACATGTGCAGGGTAGCTTTGTTTTTTTAAGAGAAGTGCTACTTAAACACCTGTTAGCTGGTCGATGGAAGACACATTGAGCTTTTCCTTTTGGCTTCCTATTACTGTTTCCCCCAGGATTCAAAGATGTTTCTGGCTCTTCTTCCCTGTGTGCATTTGATAGCAGTGCCATAATGTATAGTGCATCTTCTTTAGACTACAGTCATCAAGGTTGTGACACAGATTTGTTCTTCAGTAGTGCGCCATGGTTTTTATTCTGTGCCTTCCTTCATGTGTTTAAAAAGCAAGGAAAGTGGAGAGAAGTCTATGTTAGTTTGTTTTAAAGATTGTTTCTGTGCTTATAGGCAGAGACTTATAAACTCTCTAATGAAAACCACATAGAAGACAGACCTGAAACTTTGAACGCTTGTCTTTCATGGCAGTATGGCCAGCTAATGGTTTCTGGATGTGTTGGGACTTGCTTCTGTGTGATGTTAATAAAAAATGGCTATTCTGTGGTAAGTAGCACTCATTCACACCCTTCTGTAATGTGAATTTTCAAGTTTAAGCAAGTTCTACATTTCCATTTTAAAAGCAGTTAGACTTTCTTCACTATCTCTCCAGTTTAACAGAAGAGTCCCCTTTTGAACACATGTGCAGCTTCTGGAATCCAGAAACAAACTGCTCAGCTAACTTGAAGGCTTTCAGCTAGAATGTGGTAGCAGTTTAATACCGGTTCCCTGTCCCTTCTCCAGTAGCTCCATGCTAATGAGGTGTCCAGTGAAATGCTTCCCTGCTGTGTGAAAATCTCTCCACTGGGTATTTAGACACTGCTGTGTGTAAGACTGTCTCCCTTAAGTGGAATGTCTGCAGCAAAGAGCAAGACCAGCCTGTGCCAGAGGGCAGGGCAGGGGCCAGTATTCAAAGCTGCAGACAGGAGACCTGGATGAAAGCATCTGCTGTGCTTGTACAATTGTGGAAGTGGCTCTGGTTTTGTGCCTGTGCTGCCATGTCATGAAGGACAGGACAGGTTGAGGACAGGAAAGCTCAGAGTGCTTCTTTCAGGTTTGGTGCTAAATTGACCAAGTGAGAAACTGTAGCATCAGTAGAAACTGCAATAAAAAAGGCAATGCTTCCTTCTAGTTTGAAACTTTCTTTTAGAAAGAAAAAAGGTGTTAAGAGTACTGACTGGAGGGGGTGTTGACAGTTTTAGAATTTAAAATCAAATCCCTTCTGAGGTGACTTGAAATGGTGGGAGTTTTGTGTGTCCTTGAGATGGTTCAGATTGGGGTAGGGATCACAAGCAGTAATCTGTCACAGCACTAACTCAAAGCTTGAGGTGCTGTGTGTGTAATAGCAGCCAAGGCTTTCTTGCTGCTCTGGGGATGAGGTTTTGCTGACAAGGAGGGAGCTTAGAGTACAGACATAAGCAATCCCTTCTGGCTGAGGGTAGGATTTGCCTGGCAGTTGGTTGAGGTGAGACCATTGGTTTACAGAACCAGTTTTTGTGCCCATTAGCCAGCAGGGATTTGAACTGGCTGCCTGCAATGGAGGGACCTGCACTCTGGTGACTCCTGCACAGCCAGTGTGGGAAGCTGGGACATGTGTGGCAATGCTGGCAGGGTTAGGGAAGCTTAATCCCTCAGAGCTGAATCTAGATGCTGTGTTTGGTGGAGGTAGGATGTGGCCAAGGAAGATAGGAGTGAGGTAATGAACTGAATAGTCAGTCTGCTGTGCAAAGGGTGCTTTTGTTTCCAGACTGGGGTTCTTATGTGCGTCTCATCTGCTGTCAGGTCCACTCTGCTTTATTAAGACCTTTGTGAAGGCCTTATTTCCTCAAACAGAAGGTATTTAGATTTGCTGGCCCAGTGCTTCCAATTAGCAAACTTGTGCCTTCAGCTTCCTTCCAGCTGTTTATTGAACCAGGTGTCTGCTGCACAACCTCTTCCCTTACTCTGAGCTTGACCTGCTTTCCTCATGTTGATGGAAAAAGTAGGGCAGATTTCTAGCTTCGGGTATTATTAGCCAGGAAACAAAAAGACACCCTGGGTTTTTATCACCCACTCCCTAAAGGAGCTGACCTGTGATGAGGGAGTGCTTCAGGAGGCACTATGGTGATGCCAGGAGCCCTGGCCTGTGGGAAGGTGGAGGACAGGCCCTTAGTCTGTTCCCGGGATGCCTGGAGGGATTTGTTTGACTGCAGATGGAGGGACAAAAAAGTCTCTAATGAAGGGAAAAGAGAGTTCCTAGGGTTCAACAACATAACCAGAGCCCAAACATACAGCTTTTTTGTTCAGGGTTTTTTTGTTTGTTTGTTTGCTTGTGGTGTTTTTTTTTTTTTTTTTTTTTTTTGCATAAGCCAAAAGCTTCTGAGGTGATGCTGTGCCTCTGAGTGGCAGCAAAGTCTGTCTGGTCTGACCTTCCTTGTGTGTGGCCTTGGTTGTCAGAAATGCATTTAGAGTGTGCCAGTGAGTGCTGTTTCCTGGACATGTGTAGTTGGGATGTAACAGAATTCATCCTGGAAACAGCTTGAGTACCTGGTTTTTGAAAACTGATCATTTTACATGCCTGGAGGCCTGTGTTAGTGCTTTATCTTGCTGACCAGCTGATGACATTGACTGCTGAAGGCCAACAGTCAAAACAGGATCCAGACCTCTTCCTGCTTTCACTCAAAGTAGATAGGTTTTCCTGGTGACCTGCTTTAGGATTTTGTCCCCACCTTTTTGGGTGGATGGTGGCAGTTGCAATAATACTGATTATTAATCAGCTCTTACTTTAAGCCGCAAATTTACTGTCTGTCACTAAAACTTCCAGGGAAGTGATGGATAACTGCTGTTGTAAAGAATATTGTAAAGGTTTTTGTCCTGACCTACCTTGTTTGATTTCTTAAAATAGACCAGTGCTGCTCGTATCTGACTTACACAGCTTTGTAGCTGTATATGAATAACCTATTTTGTGACATGCTTTCAATCTTTTTTTTTTCCTCCAGTCTTAATTTAACCTATAATACTGTTCTTTTTCATTTCTTTCAGAATGGACTGCTGAATTGGGATTTATTGCAGACTCAACTGCACAGCGCTGCTCGTTGCTTCATCTATTACTAGTTATTTAAATTGGACTTTTAATATCCTGCCAGCTGCTGTCCACACACACATGGTGCATTGTTGCCATTCTCAGAATTGCATCTCTGAAACCCAGGCCCTCAGTAACCTTCATCGAAGAAAGAGGCGACCTCCTGTGTCCATTTGTAGGGGGAGTTTTTGGCCCTGCTGCCCTCTGGCTTTCTGGCTGGTGCTGTATTTCTGAGACACTATGGAGCCCAGTATGGAGTACTGCTTAGCACAGGTGCTGCAGAAGGACGTTGGGAAAAGACTTCAGGTTGGCCAGGAATTGATAGATTATTTCTCAGATAAACAGAAATCAGCTGATCTTGAACATGATCAGACTATGCTGGATAAAATGGTTGATGGACTGGCCACTTCTTGGGTAAATTCCAGCAATTACAAGGTAAGACTTTGTCATGTGGAATGTGATTACTGTCAGAAGTTTTGGTGTCAAGTGCTACTTGATGAAAGCTGTATAGTAGACATTCTGTTATGCTGTTCTGTAAGCTGGTAATTAGACTGAATCAGTGATTGCTGTTCCATATCTTGTTAGTTGATAGCTGCTATGATATTGAGGACTCAAGGCAGTAAGAATTCAGTGAATGGTGTTTTAAGCACAAGTGGGTTTACATTTGGTGCTCATAGTTTGTGATATCCTGATTTCTTTGTGTACTTTGTTAATTGGTGGCATGCTTTGATCGTCCCAATAGTTTAGCAATGTTCATGATTTCCTGCCATACTTAAAGGTTTATCAAACTGGAGAAAACATATATAAACTGCATTTGTTTTCACTGTCATTAAATCTTGCTAGACTTCTTTTGCAATTATACTTAGCTCAAAAAAGATAATGTGTGTATGTGACTTCTGTTGAATTTGATAGCTTTGAGATGAGTTGGTAGGAGAACATGGAACTCCACTGCCTTGTTATCCCTGTCATGTTACTTCATTTCCCTTCAGGTTTAATAGGAAGTCCTATCACAGCCAGGTGCTGTGGGAGTGGGGAGGGATGATCAGCTGTGGCTTGGAAAACTCCTGTCCTGGTCTGTTCATGAGGCTCTGAAAAGTCTAATAGAGGACTGAAGCTATTGTATGGGATGTAATAATGTTCCTTTTTTATAAGTGCTGGGGAATCTCAGAGTGAAAGTTCCTACAGAGCTGAGCCTAAAGATGTTTGACTGGGGATTGTACTGGAGGTCACACCTGTAGAAGTGAAGGAGGGACTGGCTGTGTAGGCTGTAAGTGCTCTGGAGCTCAGGATACTCAATTAAAAGTATTTTTAACAGAAATTTTGGTTGAGAAGTTGTTGTGACATTGCACAGTGTTTTGCACAACTGCATTTCTTTCTTTTAATTTTTGTCAACAACCAGCTGTTGTAGAAGCTGTTTGGCATGTAGGGAAAAAAAACAAAACCCAAACACTAAAAACACTGTCACCAAACCACCAAAGCTAATATGGTCTCAATAGAGGATCCGTTCTGGTGGAACACATGAAGAAATTTTTAGCTTGCTGTTGTGAACAAGCAGTGTACATATAATTTTCTGAGAGTATTATATATTATTATTGCTGCTTTTCTTGCTAAGTGGCTTTCTTTTTCCATGATTCTCAGTGGAAGAGTAACCCAAGCACAGTAAAATTGAAATTGTTACAAAATGTGCTATTTGCATGGATTTCATGGAGTGATGTGGATCACAGAGCTGTGCAGTGCTTTGCAATCCCAGTATCACACTTTGCAGAATTTCTATTCAGATCACTCGCTCATCTTCCCAGTCTTTTGTCTGTTGAACTACACACTTACAATGATCTCTGTGGTATTCATTTTCCAGTAACAAACTGGTGGCACTTCTGTACTGCAGTGACTCTGTTCCAGAACTCATGCTGCTGAGCTGGCTGTTCATTAATGTGTGTGTTCTATAGATAGCATTTGCTGTGATTAATAAGTTCTAGTAAGCATAACAGAGACATGTCTCAGATGTCTGGAGGGTGTTTTCTCAGTGAATGAGTATAATAGGAGATGTGAAGCCTTTGAGTGGGGCAAGCTGGCTATGTGAAGGTCAGTGATGTGGTGGAGTCTGCTTCAGGATCCAGCCAAGGCTTAGTGCACCCTCTTATGCCAACCTATTTCTTTTGTTTTAATGCCTGCATCTGTATTATTATTACCTTTTTTCCTGACTGCTCGTGGGGTAGGGCTTTGGAAGCTCAGCTTTGTCTGGTGTGAGGGGACACAGGGGAGTTGGTGTCATCTGATCCAGTTCATGGATTAGTGTGTCAACTGTAGGAGTGAAAGGGCAAGAAGCATCACTGCCCTGGGATAGCCATCTGGAGAGCTAAACTGCAGTGGTCTGGTCACAGAAGAAGCTGAAATGTTTGTAGTCTGTTTCTCTTCTCACCTCAGTCTCTTCATTTGAAAAAGTATGAGCTTAAAACAAAGATAGAGATCATCTGCATGATTTGAAATTTCCTAACTCTTCAGAGATAAAACGTGTGTTCGCAGAATAAGAGTGAGTGTGGATAACAAGACCCATTATATTGGGACAGCATCCAGTTGATTCACGGCTCCTGCCTGTCTAGGACTCCTCTAACTAAACACTTGTGCTTATATGTTATCACCAAGGAAACATCAGTGAACCAGAGAAGAGGCATCTCTAAGGCAAACCAGTTTAGTGTGGGTTAAAAGGAGCTTGAACTGAGATGACATTGCACCTTTACAGGAACGACTCAAGCTCTCTCCCTCATTGGCATAGTCTGATCTATGTATGTCGTGGCCATCACTGACCTTTTTACACTTTGCTGTTTTTCTGTACATTGTTTCAATTTTTTCATGTCCTTGATCTCGGCACCATGACTATAGACAATGGAGTCTTCTTTTTCAAGAGATTCGGGAAAAAAAAGAATGATGGAGGGCAGAAATGCATTTCTTTGGTTTGTTCTGTCTCAAGTCTGTTAAAAACAGCATGTGCAAGACATAGTGATGCCTAACATACTTCTGATAGCACTCAGTACTCTAACAAATCATCTTGTGAGCTGTTCAGTGGTTCCTGCTTTGTAACAGACACATGCCTTAGGTGCAGAAGGCACTTGGATAGTTCAGGATGCTTTTTAAGTCAAGGAAACATAAAGGTGATTGTATGAAATGAGGCACTGAAGTCCAGTGCAAAGTCTTTGTGTGGCTGGCCATTTGTGCTTGAACTGCACCCAACAGCCATTGCAGGGTTGAGTTTTCTCAGCAGTACTTACAGGCATGTAGAAGACATAAGAATGGTGCAGAATGAAAAGATGAATTCTCTTTGAGAGCTCTTACTCCTCTTTGGAGCACAGTTGCTTAGAGCAGCCAGCCTGTGTTTGTGTGGGCACTAGGATTGTGGATTACACCACTGAGGCTGGGCTGGGGAAGTATTGCAGGATGCTTTAGACCAAACAAGAATTCTGCCTCTGGTCTGTTTCTTCATTTTGTGCTTTGTTTGCTTGGTCTGTACTGTTTCAGGATGGTGGTTCTGCTTGACTCCCTTTCTTCCTCTGCTAAGCATAAAAGAGAGTTATTTTGCTGAGCTTTGAATCTCTGAACAATAACTAAGGCCTGTGCAGAGCTGTCTGTCTTAAAACATGAGGCCAGATAGCACAGCAGTGTCAGAGCCTTCAGCATGTCCTCTCAGGTTCACAGTCCCATGGCAAGGGAAGAGAGATGAAATCATCAGTAATCCCTTGGTGAGCCATCTCACTTGGAGCTGCAGTATTTAGTAATGCTGATGTTAAGTGTACAGGATCTCCTGGCTCATCTGTGG
Organism: Zosterops lateralis; assembly: GCF_965231275.1. Taxonomy (NCBI): domain Eukaryota; kingdom Metazoa; phylum Chordata; class Aves; order Passeriformes; family Zosteropidae; genus Zosterops; species Zosterops lateralis. The sequence goes on along the minus strand of NC_139767.1, from coordinate 27,219,260 downwards.
CTGATGAGCCTAAGTACCCAAGCCATGATGTAAATTAAGGTGTAATGTAAAGTAATATGTTCAGGATCTTGAAGCAGTCTTCAACCAGCCTGCTATTCCAAGAGGTGAATTGAGAGTGTTTGTCAGTGACCTTCTCTTGCCTGATTCTCCTCAACAGTACTGGGAGATGAGGTCTCTTGCACCTTTTCCCTGGGATGTGTTGCCTCTGCTGGTGGAGTTGAGGTTTCCAGTGGAAACAGCCCTTGTTATTGCAGTTTTTTTTTTAGACAAACATCCAAGAGGGAGCTTGAAGATTGGTTGTGACAGAACCTTCAGGCAGGTCAGGGTCCAACATACTGAAGAGAGATTCTATTCAGTGTTTCCACATGTTGCAGAGCGTAGGAGAGGAAGGAAACAGGATGGAGGTTTGCAGTAAGGAATTGGATTCATTCCTTTGTATTTTTTTCCACGCACTTTCTCAAGTAGTGATTTTTTGGCACTGCACTGCTCTCACTGTACAGGGTTTGCTTTCCAAGGAGCATATCTCACCTTGCATGGAATGGTCCCTTTGTCCTGGTGCAGCCAGGTCTGTGTGAGGCTCTGTGCCCAGCAGCCTGCAGGACTGGGTTTTGCCTCTGAGAGGCGAGTTAAGGGCTGACATGGTTAACAGACCCCCGGGTCTGAGGACACATCCACAGCCTCCTGCTGTGCTGACAGACTCTGTCAGGGCAGGGCTGTGTCCTGAGCTTTGTTTGTGTTCATGTATGCAGCACTTTGGATTTGATTTGTTTAGTTCCCAGCCGATTTTGGTACTGAGAGAGACATTATGCTCTTTAAAGTAAAATGTAGGATGTTAATAAGAATTTTTTTGATACAGTGAAATACTGCATGGATATTTTATTTCCCCTGAAAAAATTCCTAATAGCATTAGAGAAAGCAACATTCCATTCTGATCTATTTCTGAATATCAAGCATTACAAGAGAATGTTTCACTGAGCTGAAGAGAAATAAAACTTACATAAATTAGCTGGCTTTCTTAAACCGTGTATCGAATAATTTTTTTTGCTTGCTAATTGAGGGGTAGAACAGATGGTGCAGGCTTAGTTTAAAGTGACATCCATTAGAGTTACTTAAGCTGATGAATGGTTGTTCACTATAAGCATACATTTGTTCTCTATCCCATGTTTATTTTGGTTGAAATTCGGTAGAAGAAATCCTGATTTAAGACATAATTATCATGCATGGTTATGGGTTGATATGATAATTTTGTGAGTGTGTTTTGTTGAGTGTTTAATGCACAGAGGGAAAGGACTTCACCATCTGTGGAAGAAAAAGAGACTTGTAAAGGGTTTCTAAGCAGCTGCTGATAGCTGCTGAGTTTTGAGCTGCTGGGGGTGCATGGAGATCAGTAATGTATACATTCATCTGACACTTTCATCCCTCTTTACCATGAAGCTGAAATTGCTAATAAAAATGAATGAAGTTTTAATGCACAAAAGATATGAGAAAGGGACTATGAAGGAAAAGTGATCTCGAGATCTGGACTTTAAGAGTAGAGTCCATTCCTTGCAAAAGGTACTGTGGGCAGAAACTGCTGTTGATGACTTCCCTTGTGGGGAAAAGAGTTACCTTAGGAAGGGCTAAAGACTCATTTGGTTTGAACTGCATTTGTGGAGTGTGCCCAGTCTTTATTTTTAGGCTTCTGTGCTGACACATGTTCCTAATAGGTGGGTTTTCCCTGCCTTAAGTGTATGGAAAAGCAGAGTTTTGGCTCCAGGATATCCAGCTTCCTGTAGGCATTGATGTTAATTCCCAGTCCAGCTGATGAATTATTTTTCTCTGGGTCTCGTACTTGGACCTGCCTTCCCAACACTCAACTGCGCTGTGTGGCAATTTGATTGGATTATGGTGCAGCTCTTACCTCTATGGTAGCAGTGTGGAGAGTGCCACAGAGGGTGCAGGGCAGAATAGAACATTGTAGCAGTTGCAATAGATCAAATTCAATGCTGGTTTCAGACCTTTGGATTCAGGGCAAGGGAAAAATTACCTGCTCTAGCAAGTCAGCATTTAGAATCTCCCTGTGCTTTTTCTTCATGCTTAAAAGGTAAGTAATAATGCATGTTGTAGCAGGAGGGATTGTCCTTTTCTGGGTGCAGTGGGAAGAACTCTAGTGGAGCATTAATACTTTCTTGTTGTTTTATGCACAAAGTGGATGTGCTACTGGTTGCATAAAAGGTTTGTGAGCCTGAGTGTACCAAAGCACGGTATCTCTCAGCTGTTTACCAAAGTATTGTCAAATCAAATACAAATAATGAGAACCTACAGGATCCCAAGGGAGCATGCAGAGTGAAGAGACAGTGTTGAAATAATTGGGACAGAAGTTTGTTTCCATAGTGCCACATTCAAGGTCTAACCTCTTTTCCACTGGCTTTAGAGCTCAATATCCAAAGCTCAGTCATGACGTGGAGGGGAAAATAACCCCATCCCTGAGAAGAAAGGCAGCATTTGCAAACCAGAGTGTATTTCCTTTGGGTCACTTGTTTCAGAAGTAGTTGAAGCCTGGAGTGGAGTCCTCAGGTGTTTCCAAAAGTGTCTGCAACACATCAGCCTTACAAACCATAATGAGATGTTTTAAACCAACCAAGACTTTTGACATTCAGTAAAACCCCTCCAACCATTTTCATCTCTCTTGTTTTCACCAAAGCAGCCTGAGTCTAATTGCAGCACTTACATTGTGTTTTAATTAAGTGACAGCTTGATATCCTGTCTCTTGGTGGCCCATAGTGGATGGTGAAAAATAAATGGAAATACTGAATACAAAGTAAAAGTGTCCCTTGCTTATCTCTCTGGCTTGTAGAGATTTGATTCTCTGGTTTTGTTTGCTGACCAAATTCAGTTCCTCTAGGATTTTAGTGCTGGGACTAACAAAAGTTATCTGGGGCTATTTTTTTCTTTTTTGTTTGTTTGCTGTGTTTTTTTTTGTTTTGTTTTTTGAATTTTTGCGTGCATATGGTTTTGGTTTTGTTGTGTATTTTTGGTGTGTGTTTTTTTTTGGGGAGGTGTTTATTTGTGTGTGTTTGTTTGGGTGTTTCTGTTACATTTTTTGTTTTGTTAGATATGTTTTCTGTTGGGTATTTGGTAGAGTGACTGCCTCAGCTTTGGCAAGGCCAAGAGGCTCTGGTTTGGGCCTGTGAGTCTGGGTCAACACACAACAGACTGAACCATTGTGGTTACTAAATTGAGAGGATAAAGCTATTCCTTTAATGCTGGTGTAGTGTTTCATTTGCAGCATTTCAGTGCTTGTCACCAGGGTTTATTAGAGGTCTAACAGAGTTACCCAGCTCTCAGAAAACCTTAGTGTGTACTGCTTCACTGCAGGCTAGGGGTCACAGCTGATGCATTGGTGGAAAAGGCAGATTATTGGGGATTTATTTTCATGGGATAAGGGTGTACTAATGCTATTGTAGCGTGCCTTATTGGGCCCTTCTGTGGCATGTGTTATACAGTTCTAGTTGCCTGTCTGCAAGGAAGGAATTCAAGCTGGAACAGGTGCAGGGAAGGGCTAGTGGGGTGTTTAGGGTATTGGAGAGCCTGCCTAACCAGAGGAGACTAAAGAGGTTTGGCTTGTTTAGTTTACAGTATGAAAGCTGACAGGGAATATGACTGCTGTCTATAAATACATCAGAGGGGTGACCGTCAGGGAGGGGAAAGAACTCTTAGATTTAAAGGGCAAGGTTAGCACAAGAACAAATGGGAATAAACTGGCTGTGAGTAAATTTAGGCTGCATGTCAGATGAAAGTTGCCTGCAGAAAGAACATTGGAAAACTCCTGGGGATTAATAGAGATGGACAAGATGTTTCGTTTTAGGATAGATCTTGTGATGATTTAGAATGGTTTATGTACAGTGTAGAGTAACAGGATTATGCACAGTGATATGGCAATTTTGTTTCAGTCCTTTATGTGGTAGAACAGATATGCTACTGTGCCTTAAACTGCTTGAGCACTTTAAATAAAATATTTTAAACAGTGTACTGGTTTTGGTCCTCAGAAATCCCAAAGTGACTTACAGAGACTGTTCATATTGTGCTTGTTACCTCTCTCTGGAGTAAAATTAGCAGTCATTTATATGCGTGTGGGACCCATCTCCCTTCATGTTTAGTAGGTAGCAGGCTGAGTAGGAGTGAATCGTCACTTTCCGTGACACGACCTGAATGGAAAGTTAGTGTCTGTGCTGGATTTACCAGCACCTTGATTTTTTTTGTTAGTCTCTAAATTGTTCAGTGGAGGTTTTTTTGTCCTTTTGAATCCTCTTGATTCTGAAAGAAATATTCATCAGCCCCCAGGGTCCTCCCACCAGCACCAACCTGTTAGCTTCTCCATTGAAAGTGTGCACATTCTTCCATGTCTTCTTTGTGGGATATGCCTTAAAGTTGTTTTAAAAGCCATCCTTGTCTCACCCTTTGAACTTACACATGAAAAAATTGTCTACTGAAAGTCCCACTGTCAGTGGGCTCTAGTTTTGGTTGGTCTAGTTTTAATTAAGTCATTTTGTAAGCAGGGAAGTTGTGTGAAGCCTCATTTCCTTTGCCTTTTTCTTTGCCGATTTGCTGGTTTCTCATGCTTTGGTTTTCCTCATGCTGAGGTCTGTGTTTCAGGGGGATCTCTTTTGGTTACTGTATTTGTAAGTGCATTTTATCTTTGGGGGATCCCTGTTTTTCCTACCATATTAGGTTGAAGTTTGCTAAAATTGGCTAAAAAATTCAGAAGTTGGGGAGAATAGATGAATGTTAGAACAACAAATTAATGATCTCTTCCTTAAAAATAGGACTGAAAAATACCTGATAATGCTTTTTTTTAAACATTCCAGTGTGTTCTTAGTATTAAGTGCACCTATGGGATTTTTTCGGAAGACCAGCCCATGGGACTAGGTAGTCTGCTGCAGGATTATCTTTGTGTTTCAGATATGCATTTCTGGCTCTGGCAGCCCTCCTTTTTCAGCAGGTGCATTCTGGAACAGGAAGGAGGCATCAGCTATATGGCAGTTGGATCAGCCCTTAGGATCAAGGGTAATTCAGGTTGCAAGGGGCTCTGGACTCACCATCTAGTTACATCCACCATATCACTGTATACTGTCAAGGCCCTAAAACTTGTTTCTTGTTTTTTAGTAGAATTTATTAGCTGGTAAGTGCTAAGTATCCCAGTGTCAGTGGTGCTTACATGAATTGACTCCTGTTTAAATGTTTTTGGGATGCCAGCAGTTTTGTGTGGTGATTCTGAGTCTCCCAGGGTACCAGTAACAGCTTAACTGAGGCTGAGCACGGTCAGCTTGCCTTGCTCAGAGCTGATGGCTGGAATTGTGCTTTGTGTGAGTCTGTATGGAGCTGCCTCATGTAATTGTATCCCGTGTGTTGTCTGGTCTGTGGCCATATCATTAAATGCAGGAGGAGTGGAGACATGTAGTCTCTGAATTTCTCCAAATGAATGTTGCCTCCCACAAATCATTCATTACTTTCTTTCTAGATGAGATTTTTTTTTTTTTAACTAGACAAAACCTACTGAGTTCTTCATTTGTGCTAAACATGGAACTTTAAAACAAAGCAACATTTGCGTATTCAAGAATCAGAGCAAAGACTCGCAGTTATCAGACCGTGGAGAGCCTGATAATTTTTTTATAGTGTGTCTGGGATTTTGGCCAGGGGAAAGAATATGTAGGATTGAATCTGCATTAAGTGTGAGAAAATTTTTGTGGCTACTAGTGCTTTTTCATCTCCAAAAGTAACTCCTGGAGAGAAGTTTGTGGAAATGATGAAAAATTGCACAGTAGAGCCTCATTCTGACATAGAACCATATAATGCCTTGGGTTGGAAGGGACCTTGAATATCATCTGGTTCCACCCCTCTTGCCACTGGATGGGGCCTCTTCCACTAGACCAGGGTGCTCAAAGCCTCATCCAGCCTGGCCATGCCCTTCGTGTGGCAGCTCTGCTCCTACAGGCAGGACGAGCACACAAGCACAAAGGCTGGCAAGATTTATTTGGGGTGTGGAAGCACTGAGGTGAACTGTGGTGGTACCACCTTCCCAGTGTTAAGAGTGAGTGTGCCAGTTAGCGCATGGGTGAGAACCTGGTAATAACAACTGGGAAATAAAATTGCTTCAGTTCAGTGTGTTATGAAATTATATTGTCTGAGTAATATCTGTATTTACTGTGAAATGTATATTAGGAATCAGCCCTTTGTGCTAATTTTCTTTGTGTCTGTTAGAACCTGCATTAAAAGTGAGTTTGCCTTGTATTGCCATGACTCTCCCTTTGATTGATGTCAAGTGACATAGTTGTGTTGGGTCTAATTGGAAATCCTGCAGCAAATGGAGGCATCAGCGCTTGTGCAGTGACATGGAACAAATGTCTGCTTTTAACAGTTTGGGAGGACTTCGTGTCTCACTGTTGGGAGCTTAAATAAAGGGTCGCTGCTGGTTCAGTGTGGTACAGAGCTGGACATTACAGGCTTTAACTGCTGTACACCCATCACCAGAGTTGTCTGGTGGAGCCAGACCTGTTAATATTCCATTTTCTGTGACAGTTCTGTAAATAGACACAGCTTTAGCTTTCCTATTGGACTAGAAAGTGCATCTGAGTTTTGGAGGGAATTCTGTTTGCTTGTAGCTGATGGAGTCCATCCTAATGAACCAAATTGTTTAATCCAATACTCCTCAATAAACTGCGTGTTTGTGTGTGCTCTCATCTGTTTGGAGTGCTGAGCAAATACTTGCAGTACACTGCTACTTTTGTAAATTAACCCCTTAGAGAAGGCAGTTGTGTACCTTGATTAACTCTGAGATGCTCAGAGGGGCACTGCAGTGTTTTATCCTCTGAGCCATGAAGGTGCCATCGCTCTGCTGTTCTCGTGTGCATGGCTGAACTGCTTGACCTCCAAAAGGAATTTCTCACACAGGGATTGGATGTGGCACGGAAGGCTGAAACTGCACACGGGTTTAGGAGGTGCTTGCTCTTACAGATTGGAATATTTTGCCTGTCTGGCTAGAGCTTTTCTGCCAGGCCTGTATGGGTGGCTTTCCTGGTTTTCCTGTCTGCGCCTTCTACTTTCTTTCCCTTTAGGTCTTTGGGAAGTTACCTGCATAATGTTGCTGGAATGTGAATAAGTTATGTGAGTAGGTCTGCTTGTGAAAGACTACTATCTTCAATCCCCATCGAGATCTGAACTTTCTTGTTGCCTTCAAAGAGCTCTGCTTCTTTTTTCATGTTGGTCAGGTCCCATTCTTTCCTTGCAGCTTCATCTGTTTCCTTCTGGAATTTCCTGTTCTCTAAGCCCACTAAAAGTTAATGAGAAAGTTTTCCTAAGCAGGAGGGCATGTGTGGAGAAAAGTGCTGTGAAAAGTTACACCTGGAGGTGGTGTGATGGGAACTGGTATTGTAGATGCATAGGAAGGCAGGAGTTGACATCTTGGACCAAATGACAGTGCTTTGAAGGTGGAGATCTGAAACTTCAATTTGCAGAACAGCTAGAGAGAGATAGTGGTGTGAAAAGAAGGATCATCTATGAAAAAAAGGTATCTGTAAGATAATTCCCTTACAGCAGCAGTGATACAAATGGGGCATATATTTGGGAAACTGGAAGGGAAAGGATATGTAATAGCAGAAATGTGAGCTGCTGAGAATCATGTGAAAACTTCAAGCTGTTTAATACAGATGGGGTGGGCTGTATTTTAGGTCTGCATGAAATACTGCAAGTTTAGAGACTTAGTAAACTCTAAAAGTATCTTTCAGGTTTCTGTCAGAAAGAGATCTTAATTGAGTACTAGGTACTAACATGGTCTTTTCTCAGCTGTTGATCCTTCGTTGTGCTATCACTCAGGTATCTGGGGTTTCTGCTAATTGATGGCTCTGTGATAGCATTTCTAAATTTTCTAGTGGCCATTTTCAGAAGGAGGTAGTGCATGAGAATTGTAGCAGAGTTCTGAAGCCAAACTAACACTTAAGAGGGAGAGTTGTTGACTTTTCTAGGTGGTAGCTCTGTTACAAAACTAAGTCATGTGAAAGCTGGTGTGAGGGTGGCTTGCTGGCTTTTTGGTCTGTGGAAAGCAGGTTTCTTATGATGTAGTAGTGAAGTTCTCTACATCACATAGGTCCCATGGGCTCCCCAGTTCTTTCAGCTAATGTAAAGGAGGGAAATAAGGTGAAGGGAAAGTTGATTTAGACAGGAGAGCCAGGATGAATTGCTGGAATATGTACTTTATACTCCGTGTGGGTACTCCAGACATCCATGTGGTGTTTTCTGTGTTTTAACTAGAATCCATATTTTTTTGCAGGAGTGTGTTTTATGATGATTCCATGATCACTGGTCAAACATCAATATTAGTCTATTGGCACAAAGGGTGGCTCAGGTGGTCCTACTGTTTTCATGTTCCCAGTCAAAGTGCTTTGCATGGTGAGACACAGAGTGAGAGAGAGTGGGGAGCTGTGCACGTGTCCCTGTCTCAAAGAACCACTTGTTGTGCAGGCAGCTTAATGCCATCAGTTCAGAAAGCCTGGATGAAGCTCTGGGGAATCTGAAGGTGTGCATGAACCAGGAACTCAGAGAAGAAAGGAGCTGCTGATCTGGGAAAAGATGGGGCTGTGGGGAAAGAGGAGTGTGGAACAGACTCTGCTATCCTTGTGGGAAGATATCCAATGGTGACTCTCCTATGGCAGTCTGAGAGGAAGAGAGCAGGAGGAGAGATTCCTTCCACTCCAAAGAGTGTGTCTTTGTAAACTGGGGTAAGGGAAGCACAGGCAAAGAGAAGAGGCCAAGGCCAGGACTTTTAGATGGCGTTCATCAAGGGTGGGAGTTGAGCCAAGAAAAATTTCTGGGATGTCAATAAGATGCCCTGTGCCTGTTTATCTTCCTTCTGTTTACTTCATGGCAATCGCCATTGAAGTCGGGGATCTTCAAACTGGGAGGATGGAAATGAAATGTGTTACTGAGGGGTTGTTTTCCAGGGATCAGAGGGACACTTAAGATAAATGAGAGCAGCAGTTCTGATAAGTGAACGTGTGCTAGAAAATGGCTCTACAGCTAAACTTGGCAGAGGAACAATTAAAATAAAAATGCTCTAAAAACTGCTTTTTTTAGTCAGGAAAGGTGTGGTAGGGTTGGGACAATGGGAAGTGTGGAACTTAATTAAGAGCCAGATCCTACTGTCACTAAAGTTGGAGAAACTCAAATTGACCCCAGCTGCTGAAGTATGCCTTGTGCAGGCTCTCCAGAGATGGGACATAATTTTGGATGAACACCACATCTAATGTGGGGAAGATCTGTCTGTTTATTTTTAGTTTTAGCGCTTCAAATGCTGTTAATAACATGCCTGTGCTACTTGTGTGCATGTTAATAAAGATTAATTTAGAACTGAATTTTGTTTCTTATGGAGATTTTTTTCTGGGGGACATTCCTTTGAGTCTTACCTTTAATAATGGATAACGGGGGGGATAACTAATCTTATTTAGTCTTTTGTTACGGAAGTCAGAGCTTGTGTTTGAAATTTATGATTTTCCACTCCCACTATATGAAGCTTTTGAAGCTGTATTTCCATGTGATAGTTTCAGTGATTTTAAAATAACAACACATTGATAGTTCTTTTTATAGTCAATTATATGTGAATTTATATCAGAAATTTTGGCTTCTGTGCTAGTTACTTTGGTATTGTGTGAATGTGGCATCTCCCAAATGTGCTATTTTGTATAAAGCTTACACAATACAAGATGGGGGGAAAAAAATCTTGGGCTATTACAGGTTTTTTGTGCTGCCTTAGGAATGGATATGGGAACAACCCCAGCCCTCTCTGCTTCTTTACACTCTACAGAAGTGCACCAGTTTCAAAGCTGTGAGCTCTCAGCCATGTGGAACTTGTTTTATTGTTTAGGGAGCTATAAAGGATAACTCGAAGGAAGTGAGGCTGTTGTTTGTGGGCTTCCATTTGCTCTGAAGAGATACATCCTTATTAGATAGTATGTAGATCACTCTATGTTTCAGAAGGCTGAAAACTATTGCTTGTGAATTGGGGGTGAGGAGTCCTTTTTTGGCATATGACAAAAATGCTTATGTTTTTACCATGGTGTATGCAATGTCTGTATCTATAACAGAAAAAAATTTGTTAGTCAGAATTCTTAGTTCTGATTTTCTTCCTTTATTTGATATGAAGATCTTAAATCTTCAAATCAAATAAAAGCAGTAAACAGTATGAGGTTAAACCCTCATACTGTTTCAGAAGAAATACTTTATTTATAGAAAATAATTGGTTTCAGTGCAGAAGGAACTGCTTGGGATTTCACGGACTGTAGTACATGGGATATCACATTAACTGATCTCATGAGGCCCTTCTGCCTCTAAAAATCTGTTACTGGTGCAGATCATGTAGAATAAAGGGAGCATAGTTTTTGCTGCCTGTGTTCTTTAAAATAATGTAGCTTGATGCTAGACAGATATTGCTGTTTTCAATAATTTTTTTCTTCTCTTGTTCTTGCTGTTTCCTTTGCACTTCCTAGATCAGTGGTGTGAGAAGAATGGTTCCTTCTGCTTCCAGACAATGTTCGTTTTGACATCAGGAAATCTGCTCTTGGTTATTTTAGAGGAAATCTGCAATCTCATTTGATTTGAATAGAATCATTCTAGTTATAACATCTGAGGAGAGCAGCTGACTAACCAAGATTACAAGCTGGATTGCGATTTTGGAATTTAGGCTTCAGTCAGGAGAGCTGTCCTTGTCCAGAACATTGGTTGCTTGGGTTCGTGCTGGGTGATCAGTTGGGGGTTGTGTCATTGTATTGAAAGATTACTGTTCTGTAGCAAATACAAGAGCTGAGAGTGAGGCATTTGGAAAAGCTGATCAGCCAATACTTGGTTGTCCCAGGACCTGTGGTGGCATCCACATTCTTGCAAGAACTGGAGGGTGCACCCTCCTCTGAGGTTTGGCAGGGAGGGAGATAAGGATTGAACCCACACAGAGCTCAAAGAGGTTCTTTGCCACAGCATTCTCTTTCTCACTGACAGGTTCAGTGTTTGTGGATGACATATATGGATATTTTTTCATCTTTGTGCCTGTTTTGAATCTCTGCTGTTCAGTGTTCATTTTTGGAACAGTTGCATACCTGTAAGATGAATCTTGTTTTTTTTCCTTTTATCTAGCATCAAAAGATTAAAAGGAAACTTGAAAAGAAGCATACGTGCTTTTATTTGACTTGCACAGCTAATTTTCTCCTTAATGCTGTGAGCTTCAATTTGCTGCTGGAAGCAAGTTTGTGCACATGCACCAGTAATCTGCAAAAGGGAAGAATCACAGGGAGATAAATGTTCAGATCCTGGGGAGCTGTAAATTCCCTGTTTCCTTATGGTCTTTTGTTAGTGGTGAGCAGTCGGTGATCTGGCTGCAGTGTGGATAGTTGTGCCTCATGTCAGTCTTGGTCATTTTCTAGGCCTGGTGAGTCCCAGGCTGTGGTGGTGGCCCATGCTTTGTGTAGTGCCATCTTTCAGCAGGGGGTGTGTTTGTCCAGAGTGTTTGGGTTGGAGCATGGACTCCTTCAGTAGAGATAATGCTATTTGATGCCTCATGTTTAAAACTTTCACTAGAACTAATCTGTGTAGAACTTCCTGAAAGTCCTGCTCGTTATGAGGAACCTCCCTGCTTCTCCCCTGATCTTGCAAGATCTGATTTAGAAATATTTAGTGCATGTTTTTGCTACATATACTGTAAATAGTTGGTTTGGAAGTTCACTGCTCTTCTGATTGGCACAATTAATGGTATACATATCCTGAAAATCTTTGATGCTGGATCAAAAGAAAATGAAATGATTTGGAAGAATGACATTAATATAAATATTTAAATTCTGTAGTGCATTTCATCTGAAAGTATCTGGAATTACTTTTCAGACTAACAAAATGGCTAAATCCATCACTGAAGCCTGCTGCTCCTACCTGCCTGCACAATAGACATGGCATAAATGTGTTGCTTTCTGTCAAGGGAATTTGACTGGTTTAAATATTGATGCTATGTTCTTTAGTAAGCAGGCATTAAGGCAGAGATTGTATTTGGTTCCTAGTTCCCAGATAAAGCAGTGAGGCAATACTACAGGGAAAATTTGGCAGTGGGCTTGCAGTGCCTCCCTTCTGCCTCCCTTCTTCCCACTGGGAAGGAAATTGCTCTGAAGATTTAAGTGTATTTACTGCAACATTGGTAGAGGTTCATGTGGAGCTGTTCCCCCTCCCCTGGTTGCTGCACCAGCAGGTGCATTAGGTACTTGGCCCTGGGGGCACATTGGTGCTCTGCCCCCCACAGCTCTGGCAGTCTGAGGCTTTTGTTTACCAGCCTGCTCTGGAGCTTCCCTGGCCTGCTGTGGTGTGACTGAGCACAGAACCTGGTGTGCAGCTCTGTCACAGGGAGAGCTACAGAGCCAGTGTTAGAATTCACTTGTACCAGGCGTGGTGGGAGGGAGACCTCCTCTGACTGCATGCCTGAAATAGGCTGGCAGGCAAGGTGACTCCATAGTGAAGAGGAAATCCCTGGATATTTTTTCACGCTCTTCATTTTCTGCCTTATGTTTCTATAAAGCTGTAAGTGACTCCCCAAAGTATGGAGGCTGCTCCACAAATTCCTGTTGAGAAGGATTCCTCACTGTGTGGAAGAGAATCTAGCTGAGTTGCTTGCCAGCTTTGGCCCCTTCCATGTAAAACCATGATTAAACTACTGCAGGTGGGGTTTGTGTGTGTCAGAAGATTACAATGACAAGTTAAAGACCATCTGTCTGGGTTGCTGAATGGTGATTAACTGAGTGGGAACTGTGTTTCTGCTGGTGTAAAGGTTTGCTGGGAAAGCAGGTGCCCTTGCAGGGATTAGCTCCGGGGGAAAAGGTGTTTTCTCTCTTACTGTATGCAGGTGTTCTAGCTAATGCCACATGCAGATGCTTCTCGTTCCAGATTAGTGATGCTTTGTTCCCCCAGGTCTCAAGGAGGTTGTTTAAAGGAGAGGGAAGTGTATTGACAGGATTCAGTTGCTGAGTCTGGTCTGTTTGCCCAGTTCCTCAAACCACCACAGTGAATTCACTTGGGAGCCATGGGAAGGGCTTAGTTGCTGCTGAGCTGGCAGCTCTAGCAGCAGGTAATTGCAATTGTGCCTCCAGTATTTTCAGCTCTTGGGAAATGGCTGGAGGGCAGAACCTTGCCATTCTCCCCTTCCCAAGCATATTGTACAGTCCAGGTTCGAAAGAAAAAAACTTCCCTTGCAGATCCTTGTCAACCAACCTCTACTGCTCCCAATCTGCCCAATGAAGGATCTGTGTGGGTTTTGTTTGGTGTCAGTAAGAGGAGAGTGATAGTGAAGAGTGGTTAATAATGAAGAGGCTGCTATTGACTCAGCTTGCAGCAAACTCTTCTCCCTCCACCAGGTGCTAAGGCTGTAAAAGGTGGTAGTGATAAAAGCCAGGTTTGCAAACCACAGGTCTGCACCACAGCCAAGCTCTTCTATGTAGGGAGTCAGAATTAGCAGTCCAGTGTATCTGCAGGTGGCTCATGCAGTGATGCTTTAGATACCTTGCAGCCACCAGCAGAATTTCTGGGCTTGTTTCTGTCCTGCTTACAAGTGTTTGCAGTCAGCAAGGAGATGCATTCCCTGCCCGTAGGAGGTTGTGCTCTGCTTAAAGGCTGCAAGAGAAGTGCAGCAGCAGTGCAAAGTGCCCCACTTGGAAGCTGGTTGCCCATTTTCTTAATCTGTTTTTAGGGTGAAAGCTCTGGAGAAAATTTGTTGAGGAGTTTCAGAGGCCGAGTGTGAATTTTTAGGAAACCCTAACTGCAAGCTAGGTTGTATTTTCCCTGTGGTTTTAGGATGAATAAGCATTGCAATAATGTGATATGAGTTCTACACATTAATGTGTAAGACTAGCCTGTAGTAACTAATGTGTTTTGGTGGTCTCTGCCCTTATGGTATTCAGGCTACCCACAGAAGAAAAAAAAAAATCTCCTGAGATAAGGTTTTAAATTAAAGTTTTTATTTCCAGGTAACCTGGACTGTTTAATATCCTCTCTTGTATGAAGGGCAGTGAGTCTGTTTGCAAGGCCTGGGAGCACAAGTTGTGAACCTCACAGCTGGAGTCAGTGGAGGGGCAGGGCTTGTGCTTCGCACAGGAACTGGGCTCTTGTGGGCTTGGATTCAGTATACAGTGTCCAAGTTTGTAAAGTCTTCCCTTCTTCCAGAGTCTGTTATCTGTTCTTTAGGGAAAATGTTTGTGCTTATTAAATTGAGGATACTGTCCCATTATAGTGATTGGAAAGTGGGGGTGGTGTCAAGACATCTGAGGTTAGGGGAAGATGTCTAACTTAAGATCAGCTTGTTTCTTGCTCCTTCCAGAGCCAACAGCTAAAGATGATGTGATGGTTTTTAACTATATGATGGTAAGATGATTTCTATATGGTCTGGGAAATGGTGCAAATTTCTCTTTTGACACAGTTTCATGCAATTTAGTTTAAACTTCTCCTTAATAAGTAAAATGCTGCAAGCCTAAAGTAAATTTTCTATTGCTTTGAGGGGCCTGGAGACTTTTTTACAAGGTTTAACTCACTTAGTGTGGCATAAATGAGTTTGATTTAATTGGAGAAGGGCTGGTCTCTGTGTTATTCTGGCTTTGGTAGCAGGTCTTGCAAAGCAGCACAACTGAGTCATCCTGATATGGAACCCAAGACAGAGCATGCTGAATATGCTAAGATTTTTTTTCATGCAGAGTCCATCCAGCACGTGCGTTTTGTCAAGGTGGGTGTATGGGTAGATGGAAAGTTGTTGTGAAGAGCTAAAAGTTTGTTTAGACCTATTAATTGCTGTTGAATAGTGAATGCCACAAACATGAGGAGTTTTACTGGGTCTTGGAGCAGCTCAGCATGATAGAATCCAAATATTTCCTTGCATCTTACCTGCAGTGAGGAGAAAGCTCTTTTGTGTTCTCTGAGTGAACCCTCCTCTACTACATTATTCCAAGAAATCTCATGATGTACATGGTCCATATTTCTCAAAGCTTGGCTCAAAGTACGTTTAGTCAAGAAGAAAATTTGATGTGTGTGTTTAAATTGGCGTCATTGGTGTAGAATTTGCTCAGGATCCTGCAAGGGAAGAAAGGATGGATATGGTTTGAATTTCAGACATAGGAGAGGGAGCCTAAGGTTCAGCATAGCCTTTATGTACTTCATGATTGGTTGTACATTAATCTTGATTTAAGCCAATACTAGAGAGTTTTATTAACCAGGGTGTCAACCTTACCCTAGGGAGTAACTTTTATTAGCCAGCATAGTGTATTTCTACAGAGAATTGCTAATAAGTGTCTATCACTCTGCCTTTTATTGTTCATAAAGGATGCTTACTAACTAATAATTTACATTGCTGATAATGTGTTTCTAATGGCAAGGAGGAAATTTTGAGGCTTTGTAGGTATTGTAATATCAGGGACTTCAGGAAATAGTCAAATTCAGTTTACTGTTCACAGAAGACAAATGAATGTGCCCGAATGTCTTCTGTCAGATATTTATCCAACCTATGCTTAAAATACATCCTTTGAAGATTTCACAGTCTCCCGAATTAGTCTGCTCCAGTGCCCCTCTGCTCTGCTTGTTTAATTTTCTTTGTAGCTAATCTAAGAGGATTTCTCTTCATCCTTCTCCTGGAGGATATGGGAAAAGATGATCACCACCTTTGTTCAAGTCCATGCTAGCAAAATCTTTTCAGTGTGGTTTTTCACTACAGTTGTTAATGTGTGCCAAATGAGGCTGGTGGTTTGTGCCTTGTTCTGCAGTGTGTTGGCAGAGCTTTGTCTGTGCTGCTGGATCTGATGGGATTCTGGGAGGACAGCACACCACTGTTTTCATCCCAGAAAGGTGCTAAATAATTGAAGGGTAGAGAAGAACAGCACTTCTCCGCCTGTAAGCAGGTGTGCTCAAAGGTAAAGGCCTTGCTTACGCCTCCTTTTCACTGAGGGGTCATGTGCCCTTGGAAGTGTGACATCTTCATTATTTAGTGAAGATCTAAAGGAATCTTTAGCCATTTAATGGTAGCTGCTCTGGTCTCCAGCTCCAGTTCTATAGCAGTGTCATTAACAAAGAGCTGGGGGGAGATGTGGGCTGAAGCTTTAAAGGAATTGTGGGCAGAGATAGTTTTTGTAATCTCTAGAAAGGCACAGCATGTGGCAGGGAAAAGAGCACGCTGGCAGATGGGGTGAGTGCAGCTACAGTCATACCAAGAAGACACTGTTGGGGCTTTCTTGCTGTGGCAGACAAGTGGGTCACAGCGTTGATATGTAACTCTGACTAGGAATTTCAGCTGTGATCAGGAATGGGATGATATGAATTAAGGGCATTTCTGGGAAGGGGTCCTGTAGAAGAGGTAGTATTAATCTTTGTGCATGGAGAATTTTGCCTGTGGAGACAGAGGGTTCAAGTCAGTCTCCTCTGGATGAACTTGCATGTACAGCCTGAAAAGCAACAGCAGAAAAGAGAAACTGTCTTGGAGGCTGCAGCAGAAATGTCCTGTACGAGTCAGCTGGGCTGTAGTTTGGTGGTCATCATGGTTACAGAGTGTCTTACAGTCATCTGATGGACATGGCAGAAGTGATGTGTGCTGTTAATGGTGCTTTAGTTTAATGCTCACGGTCTCTCCTGTCCACTCCTTGGTGGAACTCCATTTTTGGTATTCCTGGTTAGCTTTGCAGCCTGAGGAAGAATGTGCCTTTCATGTGCACTGGGCTGCACTGCACCATGCTGCTGTAGTGAGGGCTGGCAAAAAGCAAGCAGTGGCTTTTAGGCTTGCCTCAGAAGTTCTTGAGCTGCCATTTTGTGAGCAGAAAACTGGTTTGACTTGTGCTGCTCTTTTCTAACCTGGTGAGGAGGGACAGCTGTGTCTGTCAGCTCCCTGCTGAGCATGGCTGCAGTGGGGCTTGCTCTTTGCTCCGTGTGGCCAGACCCACATCACCTGTGTGGGGGAAGAGGCCCTGACCAAAGGCTTTGGAGGGCAGACTTGGGAGACCCATCCTGCCTCTGCTACAGCTCTGTTTTGTGGTGTTCAGAGTCAACTGGGAGTGCACCAGTTTCTTTCTGTAAAGTCAGAGAATTTCTTCAAGTTCTTGCAGAGACAGTGTAGGGTGGAAGGGTTCTGTTTGCCTGCAGGCTGCTTTGTACAGGTGAAAGGAACAATAAAACCAGTGCTGGTGTTGGCTGGTGTTACATACCTTCTCAAACCCTCTTAATGAGGAGTTTAGGATTACTTTCCATGGGTACTTTTTCTAGGACCTTGTATTTCTTGTTGGACAGAAGTGATAAAAGGGAACTGTTAATGCTGCTGTATCTTGACTCCTAGTCCTAATTATCAAGTGATCAAGAAGAATTTTATGGAAAAATAATGTAAATGCATTAACCTGTCTTGCAAAATAAAGTTTTTGCTATCTTGGATTATTTAATGAGTCACTTTAAGAAACCATCAAAGCCCATGTAAGGTCAGCACGTAATTGGGCAACTCTTTAAAGAGCATGTCATCTTCCTAGTAGAGTGAGGTAGCTTAGTATTTAAAAATCTGTTCCTGGAATTGTTTTTTCCCTACCTAGCAGAATTTAAGTGACTTTTAAATTTAGGTGACTCTGAATTAAGTCATTAAAAGGAGAGAAATTTTCAGTGATGGTTGATTTCCGTGTCCTTTTTCTGGAAAGAACGTGAATACAGACAGCTGGCTCAAGGTTCTGGTTTTGTGCTGGTCTGATGGGTCAGAATCTGGCCTGTAGCAGCTAATCCAAATTCCTTACTTTTGGTTGATGAAAATGTCAAGATGCAGCAGAAACCACTGCAGGGGCTGCATATCTCTTGAAGTTTTGGGTTTTTTAAAAAGAAAACGTTAATAAAGAGTCTGTGCTTTGTTTCCGTGTTGCTTTGTGGTTGTGGAATCTTCTTTGATGTATGAATTTGGAGACAAGGAACAGAATGTACATGTGCACACTCAAATTCCCAGTCCTTTGAAAGATGGAGGAGAAATCTCTTTAAATGGTGATGTGAGTATATGAGTACATCTGCATGGATATTTTTTTCCTGCATCAATAGATCTTAGACTGAACTACATTTGTTACTGGTCTGCATGCTGGCACAGTCCCAACACTGCAGGCAGATGTGTATGAAGAAGCCAAATAATACTTCTTTCCAGCATACAGTACTGCTAGACCTCAGTGTGACAAGTTTATGATAGTAATAATGCTCTGTAGTTCCAGATGAGGATATGAAAACTCATGAAAAACACTACCCTGTATTTCCTGTCTTGCTGTGGTGCAGGAAAGTGCTGTTAACCTACAGGAGGAAAAGAATGAAGGACAAGAAGAGGCATAACTGTAGTTGCATCTGCTTCTGAATCAGTTTGTGGTGTTGATTTTGTGGAAGACTTAGCAACTTATCTCCTTGACTTCTCTTACAGTGTCTGTTCTTAAGAAAAAGCAGCCACTTGATCTCTAACCTGTACTACAAGCAGTGTTATCTGGAAAGCATATTATGTTTCTTTGTGTTATCCTTGGGCACTGTCATATTTTAAATCCTCTATGTTCTCCAGCCTGACATAGCTACTATCTGTGAAACTCAATCTCCAATTCAGCTGAAACAGCCTCTGTGCCACAGACTGCAAGAGACCTGCCAGCAGCAATCCCTCCTCCTTCCTGAATCACTCTGCCACTGACAGACTGATAGAGAAATAGTAATTGAAGCCTATGGCTGCGTGACTTTGAAGTTTTTATACTTTTATCAGATGATGTCAAGTTAAGACCTCCTAGATAAATGAACCAAAAGCCCAATGGCATTTCTTTGCTGAAAAGAATAACTGAATTTCTATTATGACTGGCAGTATTTGAACTTGATGTGTGTGTGTATCTTGCTCCCTGATCCATATTGCAGATCCTTTATTAGTATGCATTAAACACTGCTGAAGTCCAATATTGTCATGGTCCAATCATGTAGCTGGAGTCTTTGGGGGCTACAAATTGTTGCCTAGCTTATACTACCATACATAGAGAAAGATTAAAAAAAATAAGTTTTTCTGTTTCACAGTCTGTCAGCAGGGTCTTACAGGTGGTGACACAGAAGCTCATTAAACCTGTTTTTGGATTGACAGGCT
Organism: Zosterops lateralis; assembly: GCF_965231275.1. Classification (NCBI taxonomy): domain Eukaryota; kingdom Metazoa; phylum Chordata; class Aves; order Passeriformes; family Zosteropidae; genus Zosterops; species Zosterops lateralis. The sequence goes on along the minus strand of NC_139767.1, from coordinate 27,200,122 downwards.
GCTTCTAACTAGAGCATAGAAGTGTTGAAGGTTTTAATGAACAGTTGAAGTCAGTTGCAGCTGAAGACCTGTATGTTAAGAACCAAGTAAAACAAAACACTTTATCTAGAAATGTGACCTGACTGATGTAATTTGAACACTGGGGTGGAGATGGTGTTGAACTAATTGGCCTTCAGAAATAACTTCTCACCTGAATTTATCGGTGAAGCTCATTCTCATGCTAAGAGTAAAGAGTTACTGTTTCATTTTACTCTGTTTGGCATGTGCATAAGGCTGACTGGGATGGGAGGATGCAGTCTGGCTGCCTTTTCATGTCAGGCTAACAATGGCACTTTGTCACATCCAGCATTCCGTCTGTCTTATTTCAGACTTCACAAGACACCAGGTTTTGGAGTTCTAAGAGTGACCGTGCTTTTCCATCTCTGTGAAAGTTGTTGCTTTATTTAAAACAAAAAAAAGTAATGGGACATTTCAGTTAGGAGTATGTGTCTCAAAGGAAACCAATCACTTTTGAGGTTACAGGAGCAGGAAGGCTTACTTAACTTCCAACCTGTATGAATAAAAAGAGATGGTGTAGAATGAAGAGTTTTCAAAGGTTTGGAGGGCACATTTTTAGAGGTATAATTCCCTCTGGCTGATGCATATTTCTCTTAGGGGTGGCATCTAATCTGTGCTTTAAAAATTTCCATCAAGCCTCCCTTAAAATCTCTTGGAGACAAAAATAAGTAAGTAAATCCACCTTTGAATGTATATGTCATGACCACAGGGGCCAGCTGAGTCTCAAGTAGTGTGCAATTTCCTTGGCAAATTGCAATTATTTCAATGTTTCTTCCATAAAACCTGCAGGTTACATTTACTCTTCTTCAAAATTCCTTTTCAGTGTTGCTTCAAGGTTTTATGGTGTTGGGGCACAGAATCTCCTTCCTCCCACTGAAATATGGCACAATACCTTTTTCTGAGTTACGTTAAGTTTCTGCATTTTATAGAGCTATGCTGTGCTATTAACTGCTTGCATGAATATATAGTATATCCTGTTCAGCAGAAAGCAAGAAGGCTGGTCTTGTTAGCAAGTGTCCAGTGAGAACAAACCTCTGGGAAAACAACAGAATTACAAAACAAGGAATCAGTCTTCCAAAATCATGGAAAAATGGTTATTTAAACACTTGATTCAGCTTAGCTAGTGTTATGTTGAAAATAATGTTAAGAGTTGTGAAGGAGAAAAACATAGTAAAAGCCTTGTAAAGGTTGAGTAGAGCCTGCCCAGGAGGTGCCTCCTTGGTCTGCCTGAGCTCCCCCAGGGTGTCAGCTCTTCTGTACCTGTGCTGAACCCTGAGTGGCTTCTTTTGTTACACTTACAGCTTCTGTTCCTCTGATCTATTTCAGTTCTAAAGACTTCTGTTTAAGATAATTAATCCAAGAACTAATGATTTAGTTGAACACTTAATTAATACCTTCTTTTATTAATCCACAAGAATTTGTGGAAACCTCTTAACATGAGGGATGCTTGTTTGTGTAGCTGTGGCACTAGAGCATTGATAGGAGCTATTTTGCCTGACTTGTTTAAATGTGTTTCTAGAGCTGGATATAGAAGCCAAAATGTATGTGGTTTGTCCCTATAATTTTCCAATTGGTTTTCCACTTGTGCTGCTGTCAGCTGCTCAGATGGCTTGTTCTTTTCCCTTAGCAAAATGCTGGCTCCCTCAAACAGTGCAGGATGCAGAATTCCCTTCTCTCTCTCTTCCCTTATTTGCAGTTGATTTTTTTCTAGTTTGTTTGGTTTTGTTTGGCTGAGGTTTTTGGGGTTTTTTTCTGGTTTTGATTTGTTGGGGGAGTAGGGGGTGGGTTGGTTGGTTGTGGGGGGGCAGTTTTGGTCTGTAAAATGCTTGCAGTTGAACAGGTCTGGAGACTGGATAGCCTCAGCCACATGAACATAGAAAAGGCACTGCTTGAGCTGTCTTATCAGTGTCAGCCCATCCTCGTGTCCCAAGCTGAATTTTGTACCAGTGATTGCCAGGCTGTTCACCTCGCTTTGCTGTGGCTGGGCTTCCCCAGGTGCCGTTTGCAGGAGTTTCTCATGGCAGTAAGTTTCTAACACAACTGCAGTAGCCAGTAAAATCTCTCCAGGCAGGTTTTGTTGAAGAGTTGTCCCATGGTGACTGCTATCACCTCTTTCAGATCTGGAATGTCGAGCGAGTTGGTTGATGAGGAGTGGTTTTTGTATGGAATTGGGTTTTCCAGACAGCTTATTTAAAAAGCCACAAGTACACAGCTGGGCCGCAGTGGGACTGCACAGCACTTGGTGCATGTGCTGTTTCCTCCAGAGCAGACATTGCCAAGGCACAAAACTACCCTTGGTGTGTGCAGGTGTCCCAGACCCTGGATACCTGTGGATAGACAGATAGCCTGCCTGAGATTGCAAAGCCTTTTTGGGTTCCTGACCACATGCCAGGCACCCATGTGGCCCGAGGGTGTGCCCTGATTTAGATGCATTGTGCTCCACTGTGCTGTCACATAATTGAGTGTCTGTTGGACACAACTAAAAAGGCGTCTGTTTTCAGTCTGAGGGAGGAAAACAGATGTTTTATTCTCTTGTGAGAGCTCACAGTGATGCATCAGCTGTTGCTCCAGATCTCTATGATGACAGCCAAAAAGGCAAAGGGAAAGACACACAGGTCAAAAGGAGTTAAGGAGATCAACATTAAATAATTTCTGTTTCCTTTGTGTTAAGTGACATGTGGAGTTTGGTACTGAAGCATGTGGAAAGCATTACCCTCTAAGCTAGAATTAGCTTTTAAATGGGCATGGACAGAATCCTTTTTCATTGGTTTCCTAGACCAGATAGATCAAAGTCTTGGAAGAGATCTAACTGCCAAAAGTTAAAAGATACTAAAAATGATGTGTGACTTGATCAAGAACTGTGCTAAGAGCTGGATGTAAGACATGGTTGCAAGAGGCATGCACAGGCTGCAGGGTGGTTGAAGCTGCTGAGCCAAAAGCTGTGTAAGAAAGTCTGCAGAGTGCTAGGCCTTGGGCAGTGGTGTCACTTCACTCAAATGTCCCTGTCCCTTGCAGGATCACACAGCAGCTGAAGCAGAGGGTGCATGCTGACAGCTGCCCAGCTTGCAGATGTGCACTGGTTCATATCTGCTGATGTGAGGTCTGGTTCCACCTGCATAGGCACACTCAGGCGAGCCGGGTCAGCACTGGGACTGTTCTCTTCTGTGTTCTTGTGGCACTGCTTTTTCTGGGGTCCTGGCTTTAGCTGGAGTAGCACTGATGGTAAGCCTCTGAAAGTTTTCCCTTTAAGTTGTTTGACATGAATTGAAAACCAGCTGTTAAGAGTAGTTTGGAGAGGGAGTAAGAGAGAATGGCAAAAGAAGAAACTGGTGTAGTCAACAGCTTAGGCAGTAGCTCTCAGTCTTTGCTGATCTTATTGAACAGTAAGCTGTGGGAAGCATCACGCTCCATGGGCTGTGCTAGATCTTGTGCCTGCTGTAGATGCTGGGCTAGATGTAGCTCAGCTGCACCCCTCTCTGGTTTAGGAGAGACCGGGAAGTGTTTTAACCTGTGCCTTTAAAGGTCATTCTCCGGGCTTTCTCCCGAATGGGTCAGAAAGAGTATGAGCAGGATTCTGGCTGTGAAGTGGTGTCTTCCTCTATGGAATTCCTTTTTTCCAACTCTCACCCCTTTCTCTACCTAGCACCCATCTCTTCACTTTCCTGGGCTATTGTGTCTCTGTGGCCGACAAAGGCATCTTGAACCCTTCTTCTTTTCTGAATGGAGTTCTTCCCTGTTGTACCATTAAGCTGTTGCTGATGGTGTCTGGAGACACTTTTCAAAGGCGTAGGACTGTGTGGTACGTGCTGAGCAGGCAGTCTGTCTGTGCAGGGTGGGAGGTGCTGTGAAAGCTCTAGGTCTTAGGGTGTTTCCAGAGTGTTACAAAGACTGTGGCTACTGAAAATGCTGTTGCATTTTTAATTGCATGTGTTCCTTTCTTCCCAAACAAGGCAAGAACAAAGCTTCATTAACTACAATCTAGCAAGAGCTGTCATCATTGAGTAAGTTTTCTACTCAATTTGGCTGCTGCCTACTCCTCACTACTGTGGCTGCTCTGCCTCCCTGATTGATCCCCAGCTTTTTTCACATTCCCAACAGCTGGTGGGACTTTGGTGTGTCTGCACCCCTTTGGTGCCCTCCTCATGAAGCTGTCCATGCATCCTGTCATCAGTGCATTGCAGTATTGCTGTTACTCATAAAAGCTGGTGTTGAATGGTGTAATCTGGAAGTGCAGATGTTCAGAAGCTTGGGAACTAGTGATCAAGGGGAGTATCTGGATATTTGAACATCCTCACAGTTGTTACTAGATTTTGTGAGCCCTAAGGGAGCAGAAGATTGTCAGTGATTATCTGCTAGGTTGTGTGCTTGCCTTGTTTTTTTCCAGATGCTGTCTAAAACCTCAGAAACACTTCTGTTCCAATTTTAAAATGTGCTGACCCTTTCTATTCCTGTAGTGCTAGAGATGGAGTTGGGGTCAGTGCTTCTGTGCTAGGAGCTTTGAGGTGCTCCAGCTAATACGGTTCTGCCTCGAGGCAGATTCCCAGTGTGATTTCTCACTTGCTCCGTGCACTGTAGCAGCCTTTTGCTGCTAATGGAGGGGAAGGCAATGTTATTAGGCAAAGCAGAGCCTGGTCTGTTAATAAGGCACATTGCTGTGCTGGCAATTGATCAGTTACTATAATAAAGGCTTTCCGTTTTCCTACAAAAACCGAAACAGCACAATGTAATGGTCCTTATATTTTCCTTGCCATATTCTTTTCGCTTTTCTGTAACAGCCTTCATTGAATGAGGTTTCATTATGCCTTGAGCTCTGAGATGCAACTAGTTACCAAAGCTACAAGGAAGTAGTGGTCCTCAAGGTGATCCCAGGGTAAGTTCTCATTAGTGCTCACAGTTATATTATTTTTCCTTCCTGGCTGAAAACCTGGCTGCAAGTGTAAATGCTCAGCTGGGGGCAGTGGAAATGTAGGAACAGTGGCAGTGTTTGTGACTAAGATATTTAACTGCTTTGTCATGAGGAACCAAAGGCAATAGCAGTTGGTAGTGTAGGTGTTTTGTTTTGATGTTGTTCCATGTGAAGACACTAAGCATTGAGTGCTGTCATGCAGGTATCCATCGCTGTAAGGTGCTGTATAAGCAGGACCACCTTTCTGAAACAATGGTGCTGCTCCTGTTTTTCCAGAAGTGTTTGGGTAATTGAGATGTGAAAGTGTGAAGTAAGTTGTAACTCTCCTTTCAACTGCAAAGTCTCCTGTTGTATTACCATGAGTGCTGCTTCCCTGGAGACTTAGCAGACTGTAGTTTGTGTCAGTGGTGATTTACCTGCTGTGCTGTCTGGAGCTTTGACCTTGCTCAGGGTAGAAAAGCCTCCTGTACTGTACAGCAGTGACTCTGCAACTTGTGCTTCCCTCCATGTCCTTTGGAGAGAGTCCAGTGGCTGCTCCTCTTCTCATCATACACAACCACTCAAGGACCAGTTTAGAATCTTTGCAAAACAGGGTGAATTACATCCTTTGGAACTTCCCCTTTCAGTCCCCCTGAGCAGAGGCAGGGTAGGGAGCAGTGTGATTGAGAGGTGACTTGGTCCAGCTCTTTCACTTGGGACATACTTGTCAGCAGATGTCTGCATTTCAGGGTGATCATGTTCTTTTAAGCATCATCCTGTTCATCTTAGTGGAATTTTTGTAGTGATAACTTTTTGCTCTGTGGTGCATTTCCTTTAATTGCTTTGAATTTCTCATGGATTCTACCAAATCTCTAGCTTTTAGATCAAGAGACAGCTGAGGGGCTTTTGTTGGCTTTTTTTACTGGATCCAGAAGATAGTTATTTGAATTTTTTGCTTTTGCTCAGGAAAGGTGCCTTTGTGTCCTAACAGTAGTGATCAAAATACATCTCTGTAGTTATCATTTCTGACAACTTTTTCTTAATGTCTCCCAACATTTAAATAACCTTAGTTCTCCTGGAATTTATTTCACTGTATAACTATACAATTTTAAACAAGTTATTCATCTGTTGCCAGGCTTGTAAATGAAGAACTTTCAATAACCAGAATTTTGCTTATTTTACAAGTGCTTGTGGTTTCATTGGTGTTTTGGTTCACCTAATTCCACCAGGGAATTTGAGGATTTTAAAGGTAATGTCTGCGACAGAATGGATGGTGTATCATCAATCTCGAGAAAGAACCCAAGAATATATATTTCAAGTTTTCCCCCATTCAGCTCTTTGACCATAGCTTGTAGTCATGCCCATAAAACCAGTAAAAACAGCTACTCTTGCTGCCTTTTTGTTTGCTGGTGCTGGTTTTGCAAATTGTGTTGTACAAAAAAACTTAGCATCTATGTCTGTGTGAGGACTGTTGGGCTGGGAAGATGGATTCATGCTTCCAGTGCAGATGTGGTGCTGCCTTGGAAAATGAAATGTTAACTCTTGGAATGGCAGGAGATTGACTATTCCAGGGTGGATGTGGTTATAGTCGTATGCAGGTGGGATACAGAAGTCAGCATTTCAGAAGATGAGTTCACGTTTCTCTGACAGGACTTTGGTTACTGCTGTGCTGACCCAAAATACATGACTTCAAAACTAAATTTGTCAATATCGTCTAACTTCAGCTTGGTCTTGAGTGCCCAGTTCAGTTGTGGGGGATGTTCCACGTTACAAGGAATTAGAACTGCTCTCTCTTTGACTGATCAGCACTGATCAGACTGGCAGTGATGTGCTTGCCTTGGACATCTCAGTGTGTAATCTGAAGTGTTCTCCTTTTTTCAAAAGTATATTAAATTTACTCAAAGTATGCAAGCACTTCTCCATGTTTTTGCTTATGAATCCAAAAGATTATCTAAGCAACTGTTCAAAAAAGACCCTGATTGAATACTTACAACGCTTTTTTTTCATACTGAGATTTAGAAATCTTGTCTTCCATTTCCCATCCCTTCTCCAAAAAAACCCTCTCAGACAGACTTCAAAGTGAAATAGCTAAGCTGTGTCACCGGTGGTGGCAATCAGCATGCTGAAGCAGCATGGAGCAAGCTGCTGTCACAGCTGCTGTAGAAGCTCTCTCCAGTATTCCCGTTTAGGTCCCAAGCTGCCAGGCATGGAAGGTTCAGCAGGAGGCCAGCAGTGTGCAATGACTTTGTGGGGATGTACTGCTCAGCCCTCTGCTGTTTCCCTGCAGAGACAGGGGTAAAGGTTCATGCAGCCACCACCACGTCCCTGCTGTGACATGGTGCAGTGAGTGGAGGGAAGGGCTTGTCTCTCTTCTCCCACCCAGTTTGTCCAGGCCATCAGGGTAGCCTGAGGCTGAGTCACTCTGGTCACTTTGTGCTCAATCAGCTGTTGCTGGATTGTGTAGCTTCTTTACCCTTTTATGGAAGTGTGTTTAGGTGTGTCTTGTTTTAAAGTGGATGGATTTGTCTGCCATGCTTGGTGACCATGTACTGCTGGAGCAGATGATGGTGGGCTGTCTGCTCTCTGATATGGGGAACTGCCTCCAAGTCTTTCAACACCACCCAGATATTAGAGGACAGATGCTTTGCGCTGTTTTTGTTGACCTTTGAAAAAAAGTATTGTCTGTATTGGGAAAGGCTGTGTTGCATCCTGGGAACTAACAAGGGACTTCTTTACTGGGAGAGATGACCTGGCAGTTGGAGAGAGGCAGGAGAAGGGTTTGCTGACAGCCCCTGGCGCCTACAGAAAGGAGACTGAGACAAGACAAAGCAGCAGCAGATGCCAAATGAGCTGAATACTGGGTGGCACAACTTGCTTTATTGACTGTCCTGGGGAACTTCGGGAGGCAAATGAGCAGAGAGGCAGACCCTCAGACTGAGGGCTGTCACTCTGGTTCTGAGATTACTCTTTTGGGGGCCTGTGTAAATAGGAGTCTAAAAGATCTGTGCTGATGTAAAGGCCTGGAATAGCACTGTAGTTATCAGCATAGCAGCATTATCTGGAATTTTGGATGGAGAGCTGCCCTTTCTGTGCCTTGGTGTGGAGCTGTGCCCGCCAGCTTAGCTTCCCTGGGGAGAGGCCTGCCTTGGGATCACGGCAGTGGGGTGGGTGGCTGCTGACAGGGCCCGTCACTGCTCCCGGGGTTCCTCCTGGACCTTGGTGTGTGTTAATCCAGGCACAGCTTCAGGAACTTTTCCAGCAGTGAACGGGTGGGCTCTTCAGTGCAGTCAGTCCAGTGCAGCCAGGGCTGGAATTCAATTAATTCTTTGTTCATTTGCCAGCCATGCTCTCGGTTGTCTGTTATCTGTCTGTAGCCGATCTGGTGACTCTGTCAATCCATACACGATTTCTACTTTCTGCCTCTGACCTTCTGGGTCAGGTGTCACATTGGGGTTGATAAATGAATCCAGCATAGTCGGGAATAACATCTGCTCACCCCAGTTGTTGTTTCCTCAATAGCTGTCCAAGTACCGCTGTAATCATTGTGCTAATTTATAAGGACAACAGCAAAAAGTCGTGCATGGTTTAGCTCCTCCCCCTGGCCTTATCCTGGGGGTGAACTGCAGGGTATGTTTGCACTGTGCATGTGTTTCCTTTTATGTTTGAGCTGATGAGTTCCCCTCACTCTTCCTGGCTTGCGGGCAGTTTGAAGAAGAGATGGATTCCTTCCTCTCCCGGGATCGAATTTATCCCTGGGGCACATCTCTGTAATTGCAGGCAGCACACTTATCTCTGTGCAGGATGCTGCCCTGATGGGACTCTGATCAGGCAGCTGCGAATGGCGACTGGCACTCGGAGTCCCATTGACTTCCCCTAAAAGCATCTCTGCACTGATGAGATCTGGAGCCCCCCCTCTGGCTGGGGCTCTGCCCCGGACTCCAGCGAGCCGGCAGACACGGGCAGCGGTACAGCTTAGGGTGGCTGGCTGAGCATTTGTCAATGGTAGATTAAATCCACTGTGCGAGATGAATGTGAAAACGAAACAAAGCTTAATAGAAGCACGAGGAAAATTCTCCTTTGGTGTATGAATAAATGATGAATTAAAAATTGACGGCGTTGAAGGGTCTGTTACTGTGAGGGGAGAAGACTGCAGGAGCTCTTTGGAGAATGTGAAACTATGCTGGGAGAAGTTAGGATCCACGGGTTTGTATTTAGGAAGGTTTTTTTCACAGGAGATTTGGCATGGAGTAGTCGGCTGTTTCCCCTGCCATACCACGCATAGCTCCCCGGGTGTTAGGGAGCGGAATTTGGAGTGAATCCATGTGACAAGCCGAGGGCTGTGGGCTGAGCGCTGATGGCGAGTACCGCGAGGGGCTCCCCGTGCGGCTCTGCCGGGAGCGGCGCTTGTTGATAGAGGGGGGAGGGAGAATTGCAGCCCCTCGGGCAGCGGGGCCGGGGGCTGCGGGGGCGGCACCAAGAGGCCGCAGCACCGCAAAGGTCCCCCAAGGCGCCGCGGGGTGCCCGGGGGGGCTCGGGGTGAGAGTTGTTGAGGACGCGCCGCGCACACGCCGCGGTGCGAGGTTCCAAAAATTGCGCCGCGCACGGGGCGGGCGCTGCTGTGTTGTTTAAGGCGTTAGCAGGGCTGCTCTCGCCATTCGCTCATTGAGCAGCCGCGCAACCCCCAGATAAGGACGGTTGGCGGCAACTCCGCCCCGCCCGCCCGTCGGGGAGCGCGAACCGCGCCTAGGTCCCGGCGAGCGGCGGCGCGGCCCCGGCCCGTCCGCGGCCCGATGCCCGACCCGGGGGTGTGCACCCCGCGGGGCCCGGCGCGTCCCGGCGGCTCCGACCCGGCTTGGAGCCCCTCGGTAGCGGCGCTACCCAGAGTGCCCCGCGCCAGGCTGGCGGAAATTTGCATAGAGGGCGGGACCTCCGCGCAGCGCCAGCTGTGACAGAGCGCGCCCTCTGCCGAGCGGCCGCGGCACTGCAGGCACGGCCCCCGTTATCTCCGGGGAGCGCGCAGATAACGCGAGTCTGCGGGATGTCTGCGCGCCCTGTACGTGCACACGCGGGTGGGTCTGTGCTGGGACAGGCAGTGCAGATAGGCCTTTGTACAGACAGCTCTGTGTGTGCACAACGAGTACAGCTATGTGTGTGTGTACATACACACTTGTGTGAATGTACAGGGGTATAAATATATGTGTGCATGACAGTATCATAGAGTATCCTGAGCTGGAAGTGACTCACCAGGATCATAAACTGCAATTCCTGGCTCTTGCATAGGAAAACCCCAACAATCCCATATGTGCCTGAGAGCCATGTCCAAACACTCCTTGGGCTCTGGCGTGCTTGGGGCCATAACCACTGCCCTGGTTCTTTGTGTATATATGTACAGTTGTGTGTATGTAGAGGGAGTGCTGGTATGCCTATATATGTACACTTGTGTGTATGCACAGGGAGCTGGGCTGTGTTGGAACAGCCCCAGTGGCACCACTTCAGAAGCCTGGCTGTCCCTAACACTTCCAGGCATGATTAACCTCGGTGCTTATCCAGAAATTTAGGGGAAAAAGGTCTCATACCAGCATGATCACAATCTAGAGGATTATGCAAAGTGTTCCACATACAGGCTACACAGTACATTCAGTATGTGATGTACCTTTTTTTGGTAAGTAAGCATAGTTAATCAGAGCAGGTTTTCTGATCTGCAGCCTGTCGTGAAGCGTCTCTCAAATGAGATGTCTCTCTTGGAATTCCAATTGCGTCATAAAAGTATTTGGGTTAGTTTCTACCAGTAAATAATTAAGCAACTCTTATTGCATACAATTTTCTAATTATAATTGTAATAATGGCAATTAATTAGAAATGCTAGTTACAGCAAATACTGAAATGGTTTATGCACGTGATTTGTGTATTGCACATCTATACATATGAATTTTGCCCTGAGCAGCAATCAGAGTTGCAGTGCACTCTTAATTCATTGCCTGTTCTGTGCTTGCAGGTGGTTCTCCTGGGGATTGACATCATCTCTGCACTGGTGTCCCGCTTGCAAGATCGTTTCAAGGCCCAGATTGGCACAGGTGAGGGGTCTCTGTGGGTGTCACCATGATTCTGCCAGCACCTGCACTGCTGCGGGACTCAGAGCTGTCTTCCCAGGAGAGCTCTTGGGAGGCTCTTGGTGGTTTTCAGATTCTGCTGAGGGGCAGCAGGGCTGGTGCCTCCACTGGGCTTTGGATGGGGAGAGCAGAGGGGTTCTGCCACTGTTACAGTTTTTTTCCTGAGGGAATTGAATGTTCCTGTTTTCTCTCCTTAGTGCTGCCAAGTTTACTTGATAGGCTGGGAGACTCTAAGGACTCAGTGAGGGAGCAGGATCAGACCTTGCTGCTGAAAATCATGGATCAAGCTGCTAACCCTCAGGTATGTTCAACAGCCCTCCACAACATGAGTCACTGGCTGTGTAAGAAAATGAAAACTTTTTCCTGTCAGAAGGTTTTCTCTGCCATTTTTCTATCTGAAATGGCTTAATCTCCCTATGCTTTGTTATAAAATATTTGCTTCACTTGGGAAGGCTATTGCCTGACAGGATATACATGGGAGCATGTCAATGGATTTCCCAAGGATGGGATGGGTGTATGTCAAGAGTTATTGTTCCAGGTTTTTGGAAGTTACTTACTTTCTGTAATTATTAGTGTTGTTTTAGGTAGTGGGGAGTTACTGTGAAGTCAGCACAAAACAAAGATTTACTCTGATCTAAAAGTATCTTGCTCCTTTGTGTCCTTTCTGCTTGGGTGGGTGTAAAGCTTACATTTGAGCTCCAGAGGTGGTTTGGTGTATGTCTCCTGGAAGACAGAATCTGTTTCTTACCCCATCTCATTTTTTCTCTTTCCTGTCTGCAGTATGTGTGGGACAGGATGCTGGGAGGATTCAAACACAAGAATTTTCGGACAAGAGAAGGGATTTGCCTCTGCCTTATTGCAACACTCAATGCGTAAGTCAGAACCTTCTGCAAACCTGTGTTGTGTACATGAGTGTGCTCTGTGATTCATAATGGTGCTTTTTGTTCTTTGTTCCCAGATCTGGAGCTCAGAGTTTAACACTGAGTAAGATAGTGCCACATATATGTAACTTACTTGGAGATCCAAACAGCCAGGTGAGCTTTTGCTGTGAGTCACATCTAAAGGTTGTGCTGGTTGCCTTGTTGGTAAATGAGCTAATTGTGCTGCTGGTGGTGAGCTCTGAACAATGCTCTGCACACAGAACCCTTGGCTGGTTTTGGAGAGGTATGATTTGAAGTATGTCCAAACCAGCATATCAGTTACTCCAAGGGTTCAGCAGAACAACATGAATCTGCAGATGAGATGAACAAAAGAGGGAAACCCTTGTGGGAAGGGAACTCCTGTGCCTACGAGCCTGAATACAGGGGAGGCTGTGGGAGTTCTTCTGGGCCCAGTGCAGCACCCCTCACCTTCAGAGAGAAACCAGTCTGGGCAGGGAGGGCAAATGGGGCCAGTCAGACAGCCTGGCCTTCTGCACTGTCAGACTGTACAGGCAGCTTCTGAATGGAGGGTGAAGACAATCTGTACCAGGGCCCTTAAGCAGTGATGCAGCCCAATGAAAATATAAGTGGAATAAAATCTATTACTCCTAAGTGTTTTTTGTCTTCTTTGAAATTAGATGCATGTATGTGGGGTTACTGAGGAGAGGGAAGTGTAGAAGTAGTGTTCAAACTCATTGTGTAATTTGTACTAGCAGTTTTTGAATAATGCTGTTGGTTGTTCTGCCAGCATAGGTGACACATCTGTGATCCAGATCTGGAGAGAGAGTTCAGCTGGAAGGAGGTGTGGGGTGTCCAGCTGGAGGATGGATTTATGTCTGCTCTGGGGAGTTGGCCATGTTTCTGTGGCTGTCAGGGGATTGCCTTGCTAAGGGGAGGACTCAGAGTGAGGCAGCCTTGTGCCAGTGCAGGATGCTAAACCCATTACTCCAAGAAATTTAATTTAGAGTCCTCTGTAGTTCTGAGCTGGCCCTAAGCAAGCTGTTACTCTCCAAGGAAATCCTGGGTTTAAGCTTGGACTTGTTAAACACACAAGTGCCTTGGTCCTGCCATAGGTGAACTGTTGAATGAATTGGAAAGTTGGTGAGAGCACTGAGACATTTTCCCTCTGTGCTGCCTCTTCCTTTTGCCTGGCACAGGTCATTGTCCTGTATCCAGCTGCAGGGGGAAACAAAGCTGAGCTTTTTCCCTTTCTCGTGGGTCTGGTTCCTCATGCCTAGAAAGCCCATGCCTGAACTGGTCAGACAAAAATCGCTGTGACAGTGGCTCTGGGTGAAACAGTGCCTCCCCTGGGGCAGGGGCTGGTCCTGGGCTCCCCTGGAGCTGCTGCTGTGCTGCTGGTTCCTCCTGATCGCTGGGAGACTTGCTGGGCTCGGTCACTGCTGCCCTCTCTTGGAGAGAGGATCGAGAAACAGTTCCAGGTCAAGTCCAGTTTTTTTTTTTTTTTTCTTTTGTTGTGGATGTGGAAGCTGCTCCATTAGAACCTTTTTCAGAAATAGTCCTTTTGTTGTTTTCAGCTAATGCAGTTGAGTAATCCAATGTGCATCTGGTGTGACAACAGTGCTTAAACTCTCATCGTTTTCTCAAAAATAAAATCACTAAAGCTTTGTTATTGCTGGGTTAGACTAAAGCAAGTATGATGGTGGGGCCTCCTTTCCTTGCTCCTTGGGATTAACACAGTCCTGCAGCTGTGCCTCTGCTTAACTGAACACACAGAGGCAATCCTTGCTCTGCACAGGCTGGGTTGGGGTCTGCATACCCACAAACTGGGGCACCAAAGAATCCCCACAGGCTGCTGTGCCCAGCAGCATTGGTACCAAATGGGGCTGAGGGGCAGGATGAGAGGCAAGAGCTCTGAGTAAGGGCTGTCATGAGTGGAGGGGATGTTTGGAGGCTGGCAGTGACCTGAGTGGGAAGGCTGCAGAGCAGGAGAGTGGGGTGAGGTGGATGTCAGTCAGGTGTCAGGGTTTTCTTTGGCTAGGAGGCAGGGAATGTGTGCCTGCCCTTTGACTCCCACCCATAGGTAGTTGTAACTTCTGTCCTCAGGATATTGCATGTCTAGTCCTGGGGGGGTGTGTGGGTAACTGCTGGGCCAACTTCTGAGAAGCAGAAGTGCACAGCTCTGTAGGTCGTTTTGTAGGCAGAGCATATAGCTTGTTTACCTTCTCTGCCTGCTGTTTTAGTGGAGGAAGGGCTTAAGTACAGAAAGGTGACACGTTAATCAGATTTATGTCTCTTCTGTTGGCTGGAGGGAAGGATGTGCTCAGCAATTTCTTGCAAATCAGTTTGGAAAATATGCAAAATGCATGGTGACTCAGGTGCTTGATAACTCCTCCTCCCTTCCTCCCTGTTTTGCTATCAACATAGAAACGTAAGTTTCTAAGACAGCATTAAAAGTCAGTTTATTTTATAATATCCCACTAATATAAAGTCTGTTTGTGTCTCTATCCTTTTTTCATCCAGTAAATGTACCCATTGTACACAATGGGAGGAGTTTGGCAAAGGCAGCCAAGCTGCTTCTGCAGGAAATTTTTCATCTTGCACCTTCACTGCCTTTTCAATTCAATTACCCGCTGATACTGTTAACATGTGAAAGGCAGGGTGGGAAGCTTCTTCATGAGCTGCGTGGTAATGTGTCAGTGGCAACTGTTGTTGCTGAGAAATACACAAATTTAATTCTCTAAGGTCAGACTTATTAGAGATTATTAATTTAAATTGTAAAGATGGTTGATTTCTCTCATCTCTCACATGCAGGTTCGAGATGCAGCAATAAACAGCCTTGTGGAAATTTACAGACATGTTGGTGAACGTGTAAGGGCTGATCTCAGTAAAAAAGGGTTACCCCAGTCTCGGTAAGTTGAGAATACCCTGAGATCTTCACTATTATTGGGCTGCTTTTTATTCCCTCCCTTCCCTCAGAAGACTTCAGGAGCCACATGATTGAACCGTTTCCTGGGATCATTTTTTCATTTTTTATTTTTTAATCTGATAAATACTCAGATTTACTTAATGCAGATCCTGTACCTTTGCCCAAGTATACTACAGTATCTTTGGAAAACCACAGAAAATATTACAGATGTTTAGTTAACTGATTTAAGATTAAGGAAATTAATATTTTTTTCTGTATGTTCTGCATATGTAGAGAGGAGACACTTCAGAATAGCTTGTGTTTCTGCAACTTAGACTGTAATAAACAACAAAAACTCACAAACAAAAGAATCCTTTTTAAGATTTTATTTAAAACAAAAGCAGCTTCCCTCCCTTGCCCCCCTCCTTCACCCCCACTTAAACATTAAACAAGAAGCAATCAAACCTATGTCAAAACCAAAGCCATGTCCCTCTGCTTCTGCCATTTCAGGTGTGTTAGAAAGCTGCTCTGCATCTTGCCTCCAGTGCTCGGGGCAGAGCATGGTTAAACCTGAAGATGGGGTACATGGCAGCTTGTCAGTGCTCAGGGGGAAGAGGTGGTTTTAGAGTTGGGGTACATGCAGGTGGAGGCAGCACTGCTGCCCCTTGTTCTCCAGTGGAAACATCTGTTCCCACAATGTGCCTTAAAGTAATAAACTCACTGGGAAGGAGTGATGACGTGTGATAAGGATCTTCTGCTCTGCTAAACCTGTGACATAAATGGGAAGGTGTCGGGGCCAAAGATAAATGTTATGTAAAGTTGGTTTTTAGGGGTGTGTTTTGTGGTATTTCTGTAAATAGTTAAGCTAGACAAAGTGGTGATGAACTGGAAGCGCATCTACAATGAGCCATATTACATCTTCAGGAATGTATTATTTTCAATTATATCTCAGGTTTTCCTTTCAGCTGTGTTGATGTTGGCTTTTTTAATTTTAAAGTAACTTCATTCCATTGACATTTGCAGCTGACATTTTTGGCAGTGCTCCCAATGACCCGAGTGAAGCCAAATCTGTTCTATAACATCATAAGATGTTAGAATTTGATTGCCCAGGGAAGTGGTGGAATCACCATCCCTGGAAATGTTCAAAAGCCACATGGATGTGGCATTTGAGGACATGGTTTAGTAGTAAACATGGAGGTGCTGGGTTAAAGGTTGAACTCAATGGTCTTAGAGGTCTTTTCCAACCCCAGTGACTTTATGATTCTAATATTCCTAAAATTTATATTCAGTTGTTCATTGAGTATTTCTTTAACTTTCAAACAGATTGAATGTAATTTTTACAAAATTCGATGAGGTCCAAAAATCTGGAAACATGGTCCAGACTTCAGTTGGTGAGTAGAAGTACTTGTATTATTTTTTTAGTGCTTTTAGCAATTTTCAATTGGTGAGGCATTCAAATGGGTATAGAGCAGGCATTCTGTTAGGGGAAGCAAGTATGGTGATTGTTCATAAATATACACTGTGCTTTTGCAACAAATAAAATGAGTGTTTAGTTTTTTGTGTTTTTGTAGTATCAGAAGGAGAAGGAAGCCTAAGTTTTGAGAAGCGAAGGTGGTGCTGTAGCTGTCTTCTTTTCCTCTTGAGTTACATTAGGGAAATCCATCTCCTGTTCTCAAGTCCATGTGCATGTAAATTGTTCATAAGGTAAATTAAATAGTAATTTCAGAGAAGAATTGCCTTTTCAGTTTAATGCCCTAAAAGGCACAGAGAGTGTACACAATAATTCAGCAGTGTTCTGTTTAAAGCTCGTGTTTGTATTTTGCAGTTCCTAAGTGTCCTGAGGTTCCTCCCAAATCTGTCCCAAACCAGGACACTAATTTTGCATATTTTGTATGTTTAGGACTGATAGCCAAAGACCCTTATCAGAGCCTTAATGCTGTCTTGTTTGAGACTAGTATTTTGCTTACTGTAATAGCAAGTGTTTATTACTGTGTTTACAGATAAGGTTACCAGCTAGGAAGTAATTTTAATAGGTATCACTCCTTGTTTAACAATAGATTTTTGTGAGAATTCTTGGTGAGGAAATGCACGTTTCTGCTGACAGTTGAGGAGAGCAGATGAATGTGAGTTCCTTTCAAGCTTACACCCTCTGCAATGCCAGGAGCAGGGAAGATGATGTCCTAGTCATTCCCATCATGCTCTTGGAAGTCAAGAGAGCAGAGAGGTGTTCTCTCTTTTAAATACGAAGATACCTTTTTTATTTCTGGGCACCATTTTTCTTGCCATAACCATTTTACAGCACAGTAAACTTCGTCCCTGCAGAAACAATAAAATTAACTGATTTGAAAATCCTGAAGTTATAGTTTGGATTATTCAGAAATGTGATGTATTATCTTGTATGTTTGAGAATGATGAAGACGTAGTACAGGTTCCTCTGTGATGGAATGAGTTAAAATGACATTTTTGCATAATAAGGGAGTATTTTTTCTGTACAGGTGGATGAGGCTTACAGGGTGAAAAAAGTGCAGATGAGAAACAAATGTCCTTGTTCTTTTTTTAACAGGTGGGAGGGGAAGTAAATATTTAATCCTTTAGCAAACTTGTTTGGGTTCCCAACCTCCAGGTGATTTCTCTGAAACCCTTACTCAAACTAAAACAGATTTACTGCTGATTCAACTTCCATGCTTTCTGCTTGGCTAGGCTAAGGTGGAATTTTTGTCTTGCTAGCAGTGGAATAGAATGGGTTTTCAAAAAAAGAAAAAGCAATTTGATACATCATTATACTGTGTAGATTGCTCTTATTTGGTGTTTCTAGCAGGCAGACTTGTGATCTGAGATGTATTGGTACATCTAAAGCATTGGTGTGTACCAGATCTACTTTCAGGCTTTATTGAAAATTATTTTTTAATACTCCTCTGTCACTGTTTCAGTGAAAGATTTACCTTTTTTTTGTGCATAGAGGTCCTGAGACCTTATGATCCTCATCTTCTGTCCTTGACTCCATGGATAGGCTTTCAGGACTTCCCAGTGCAAGTACTCCTGTATTCTTCATTCTGTTTAATTTGATCTTCTGATGTCTCACTGTTCTTGCTTGTGCTGTGGCAGGATGCAATCTCTGGAGTCTGTGTATGGGTAGGATTTCTCCTCAGTAGAATCTCCTGTGTGAACATTGAGACAATGTAGCCTGAGAGGAAAAGGGAGAGTGGAAGAGTGTTAAGGGTCAAAGACAGCAAAACATAGGATCTCCTACTGTTCTGCCCTATCTTCCCTAGAAATGAAAAAGTCTATAGTTGCAGAGTTCAAGTAGTTCTCATTTGTGAAGTTAGTAATGATAACATTATTTATTGACATCTTTTGTGTGTGTTTGAGGGGAGGGTTTAGTTTCCCTTAGTGCCATAGGCTTGTTTGTTGTTTCTTCCTTGCCCTCCAAGCACAGCACAAATACAGTGTTACATGGTTGTCCTATCTCATGTGTCAACAGCTCTGTGCAACTTTCAGTTTATCTTTTTGAGCTTGTGTAAGCCAGCAAAAGGAGGCTTATCTTCACCCACGGTTACAAGTTTATTGTGGCCTAAAGGCAAGCTAAGTTTGTCAGGTTTCTTGTGTCCCTGACACTTTCTGAACAAAGGTGACACTTTCAGCAGTTGTCAAAGTCACCAGGGAGGATAGTGATAGATACTGCTCATGCAAAAGATTTGCCTTTCTCAGGAAATAGTAGAAATACCTCAGCCTTGTTAACCCTTTGAATCTGGCAGAGTGGTTGGATGGGTGACTATGAATGTGTTTCTCTTGTGGGTAACCACAAGAGCAAGCTGTTGGCTGAAAGGTCACTCATAACTGAGCACCAGACTTGTGCTAATTACAACGAGACTTGAAAGTGGTTGTCAAACCTCTCTT
Source organism: Zosterops lateralis (assembly GCF_965231275.1). Taxonomy (NCBI): domain Eukaryota; kingdom Metazoa; phylum Chordata; class Aves; order Passeriformes; family Zosteropidae; genus Zosterops; species Zosterops lateralis. Next base: position 27,181,387 of record NC_139767.1, on the reverse strand, counting down.
ATCACAGAACACAGTGGTACTGGGCAGCTGGGACAGCAGCTGTGGCTTCTAGAATGGTGGAACACAGTAAAAACTGGTCTCTTGGCTCTGTGACTGCTGTTTGGGATGACAGTTTCCTCTACCAGTTCACTGAGGATTCAAGTAAAAGGAAGGAATTGCAGCAGCGCTATTTGTCTATCAGGAGTACTTTGGAGATTATTGAGTTGCTCTAACTTGTTAAAGGTTTTATATCTAGTGGTTCCCAAGACACAAATGAACAGAAATCTTTCACAGACTATTAGAAAAGTTGCTTAAAATAATAGGACATTTTCTTAACCCAGAGAAGAAATCTAATGAATCAGCTCTGATCAGACTGTGAATTTCAAGTGTCTGAAAATAATTCATGTTTTGTTTTTGCTTATCTTTCTGTACTGTAGTCCATTAGTGCTTGTTTGACTTTATCTTGAATTGTTTGATTGGCTTTTTTTAGCTAGGCTTTGTTTTTATCATTTAGTAACACAAGAATCAAATGCATAGTGCGGTGGGGGAGGTTTGCATAGTAATCTGAGGTGTTTCATTAAGTCGGGGGAGGTTTTGGAATGCCCAAGTATGCTGCTTGTTGCTAGGCTACCAGCAGCCCTTATAGCTAGAATAGGAAGTTAAAATCCATGCTGGATTTCTCGATGATTCTCAGTGCATCTCTGTTTTGTTATTTGGCATATAATTAGTCAGCCTCTTGAAGCAAAAATTATAGTTTTTCCCCCTTTGGGCTTTCAGCAAGCTAATTATTTTCTGTGTAACTGCTTTTGCTAATTATGCAGATGCCTTATTCCCCTGGGACAAATACATTTTCAGCATGAAAGAGCCAGTAATTGCCAGCTAGTCAGCTGTTGTCTTTGAGTGGCATTGTGTGATGATCTTTAGTTGGATGTGATACAGAGAGGCTGTTGGACAGAGATTCCAAGAAATGCAGGCTGTATGATTTTCCTTGGTATTATCTGGAAGGACCTTAACATAAACTCTGCAGAATTTCCATGGATTTCAGTTGACTTTGAAATCAGACTTGGACTCCAGAAGAGTTTATAATCAAATTTCAGTACAGATTAAGAATAAAATTAATTATCTACTAAAAAATACAGACTGATAGGAGTCAGTGACCCAAACCAAAGATATAAGCGACCAAAATGTTTCAGTGTGTTTTTTATGCTTTTGATCATTGTGATATCCTAATATGATACTCTTTGATGTAAGCCTTCATTTTATTTATGTAGGTCACAAAATTTTTGGGAGATGCATTTATATTTGTGCCTGAAGGGATGATGTGGTGGTATTCCTGTGGGCAAGGAGGGCATTGAACCTTCTTGTTGATGTTGAATTTTGGCTCAGAAGAACAAGCTTTAGGGATGGTGGAGGTGGTAGTGTTCTTGGGCTGGAGGGAAAGCAAAGCAGGAGATCTTAAAGCCAGAATTCTGGAGCTGAGATCTCTCCCCCACGGATACTTGCATGGAGTAAGGTGAGGGGAGGATGCAATTTTGGTAGCTGACTGCATGAGTGTGTGTTCTAAGAGTAAGCAAGTTAATTAAAACAGTGCTAAAATAAAAGATGCGATAATTTCAGTTACTGAAAACCTATGAAGAGGGAGCAATGCTACTTTTCAGTGGATCTACTTCTATATTTGGGAGGGTGTATAAGATAAATATGCTATTTACCAAATGAATTCTGTTTGTGAAGTGGAGAACTTGGAGTTAAATAGATGAAAACTAGAACTATTTTAGATTCCCATGTTTTGCTGGTAATAAAGCTGAGTCATTGGAAGCTATTTTGATAATTATTATATGAAGGAAAATCACCCACATTTGCCAAGTGATGCTGTGCATATGAGGGTTGAATACTGTTTGTTTGTCAACACACATCCAAGCAGCAGAATTGCAGACAGGAAGGAAGGACAACTGTCCGGGATAACAGATATTTTGAACCAGTAAAAGCTGCACTGTGCTTTTTTGCATTCATACCTCCTTGTGCAATTAAATTTCCATTATGGCTTGCTCTCTATTAATGCAGTTCTCAAGCTGAAATACGAAGTGAAATAGAAGATTGATTTCATTGACTCAGCATATTTAGGGCGTGAAAAAAGCAAATAAATACCTCTTCACTTGTGTGGGATCTGTGAGAGAGCAGTAATGTCTGATATTTGAATGAACACCATTAACTGATAGTACATCCTTGTGGAAGGTATAAATGGACAAGAGGAGCTCTACTCCCTTTCTAACAGCTTTGTAAATAGGCATATTGCTGAAATTCTCAAATGTAGAAGGGGAGGGGTGTGAGCAAGCAGGCAGAGGGGGCACATGGAGCTCAGCTGCAGGCTGCACAGGCTTTTATTTTGGAGGAGAGGTGGCAATCGCCTGCTAGGTCACACAGCAAAGTGGTGTAGGAGGGTGGCGAGTTTGCTGGTGATTAAGTTGCTGAGAAACATGTACTGAGAGACGTGTACTGTGGGGCTGCTCCCGAGCACAGTGCCCTTCCCCAGCAGCTCCCCAGCACTGCAGAAAATGACTACAGGGAAAGGTAGGTGCTAATGAATTGACTACAGGGATGGATGGGTTTATTTGTTAGTGTCTGAGTATTCGGCTGCTGTTTCTTTTTAACGGTATGAAGAGACAGAAGCAATCTTGCAGTAAAAGTGGAACTTAAAAAAATACTCTGTGAGCATCTGTAGCCTGGTGTCATCAAGCTCAGTTTAAGATTCTGTAAAATATGATAAATGATCTGTTTGATCTGAAGAAAGAGGAATGTGTGCTTATATAAGGGACCAGAACAGGCTGAGAGAGATGAAGAACATGAATTTTCAAAAACCCTACTGGTCTCTTTTGTTTTTGAGTGATCATTGAGACTTCCATTTCCTAACTGTTTTCTTTTGCAGCATCAGTTGGGAAGATTATTTAAATTGGTTTGAGTATTTTTGAATTAGCATTGAATCAGAGTTCCAAGAATGTGCCAAATGGAGACACCACTTTTTTTATAAACATGTATTTTTGTGTTTTTACTGAGTTTCTGTAACAGGATATCTGTGGTAGTCGGTGAGGCTGGATTGGGGTGAAATGGAAAGGCAGAGGAGCTCTGTATCTATTCGCCTGTGAAGAATTAATTTACAGGAGGGAAGCCTATATTGGATTTATTTTTGGTATGTAAGAAGGCTGTGCATTTCATCTGAGCTTTCACAGATGATTTCTGTTAGCCATCTTTGCAAAAGCTGCATTTTCTTTCTTCCCCTTTTCTCTCGATTCAGTGTACCTGTTGTCTTTTTGAAATCCTTACTATACTGTGGATGTAGTAGACTAATTTTAGGAAGACTGAGTCGGTCGGTATCCAAATTTTATAGACCTTGGGTTTGTATTGATATTTACTGTCTTGTGGTGTGAGTCAATTGGCAGCTTTTTTTGCAACAGAACATGGAAATCTGGGCAAATTGAATGCTGTGGAATGAATACTGCATGCTACAGTATGTGCCATTTCTGTGGACAGATCTTTATTTTATCCTGTTGGAACATTGCTTTCCAAGGCAATTTCTGCATGTATTTTCAGAGGAAGCAGTGGATGTATGTGTGTGGTGTTCCTTGTTCGCCATCACTAAATGCCTCCCTGTGCCAGGAAATTAATACAGAAACCTGTCTGGGGTGATTCTTCTCCTCATGAACTGCATCACCTGTCAGTGGATAGTGTCACCATCTACAGCTGAGAGACCTTTGCACTCTGGCTCCTTCTGTCCAGGTCAAAAGAGGCACTGAGAATAATCCATGATTTTTCCAAAGTTGGAATTGTGAATAATTTATGTACTTCATTGTTTATTAGAGAAAACAAGCATGTATTTGTTGTTGCCAATGAAGCGTGATGATTTCATCATGCTGGGAACTTCTCAGCTTTAAAAGATCAGCTGATGGAATGAAGAGCCTGGGGGAGTGGTCCAGCTGATCTTATCAGTTGGGAAATGTCTCTGACCTCCAGGTCACTGTTGGTTGTCTGGACTGTAGCAGTAGCAAATGTAAAAAGAGTAGTAAGTGTGGAGGTTGTTATTGTATTGTGAATTCTGGATTGACTCTGAAGTACCTTGATCCAGGATTTCTTGCAAAGAAGACCAGAGTTACCCTAGTTGTTTCATCACTTCCTCAAAGCCTGGTGGTTTAATATGAACACACAAATGCTCTTCTGGCAAAACTTTGGTGTAGTTAAGCAGTAAGAACCACTTTACTACCAACATTACTAACAGATGTGCGTAAAATGCAGGCTGAAGGAGAGGGCAGTTAAAGGATGAGATGCTACTGTTTACTGTGGGCTTCATGAGTAAAAGATTAACGTGTACCACTCTATTATTACTGATGGAAGTTAAATGCCTGAATGTCCTGCATGTCTGGAGATGAGTTTCTTCATGCAGGGCCTGTTCTCCCCCATTGGTAAAGTACCATGTGTATCTGAGCAACCTCAGTGGCTGCCTCAGAGAGGACATGCAACTTAGAACACATGGCAAGGATGAATTTATAGTCCAGTGTCCATAAAGAATCAGAATGAAAAAATCCTACACCCTTCCCTCCCATGGAAACTGCAGTAACATCTGGTATAGCTGTAGAGGTGATCACAGTTCAGGAATGCCTAGTAGTTTGCTGTTTTCTCCACTATGGTCTTTTCTTTCAAATTCTTCCATGAGTTTTGGCATCAGGTTGGTTTCACCTCTAAAACAAAGCCTTAAATTTGCAGTGGTCATTGTCTTTGAAATCTTAGCACCAGTTTCCTGATATCTTCTGTGCTCTTTTCCCCAGCTGGCTCTCTTTTGTAGATGTTCTGTCAGAAAGAGCTTGTGGTCAAAGCTGGAGCAATATTAACTACAGTGGCATTTTTACATGAAAAGACTAACTAAATCTTAATGGTTTTGATCACTTAGCTTTGTCGTTTATGGCACACAGAATCTTCCAGGGGCCAGGTTATCCATAGGATGGTTCATACATAAGCCTATGCACACCCATTCTGATCACTGTAAACATAACAGTGATTTTAAGTCAGCCTTTTAATTCTCAGCAGTAATGGATGGGAGTACAACCTATTCAAATTGTATGGCACACTAAAGGGCAATCTGGTGAGAGTAAAAAGTATCCCATAGTTGTACACTGTGCAGATTTGTGAAGTTTATTTGGCTTGTGTTTGTGTTTGACACACACTGACTTCAACACTTGTTGGGGGTACACAGTAGAGTACTTCAGTGAGCACAAGTGGAAGTATCACAAACTTTCTGCTCCTATGAAAATAATTACAAAATTGTTCTTGACATAGCAGTTCTTGCCTGAGGCTCACAACTAGTTCCATTTCCAAGAAGGTGGTGGAGGAGTAGGTGTCTTTCTTTCCCCTTCCTGTATGCTGGCTGGGTGCTGGAGAGTAGTCTCCTAATAACTACTTTTGAATGAATGCTCTGGGCTGTTTTTATATAGAATCACTGTCCCAGTTAGAATTCAATTGCTGTCCTTAATCAGCTGCCTCATGATGGCCAAAGACTGCTTGGGGAAGAGATGAAATTTCTTGCACCTCTTGTGGAGCACTTTGATTAATTCTGTGCTGCTGCTCTCATTTATTTGATGAGATTTGTTTTCAGGTTGAGCGTGTAACAAGTGGACTGAGTTTAGTTGCTGTAATTAGCAGCCTCTGAGGACAGCAGTCACTCTGTGGTAATTGGTGAAATACAGGATAGGCTTTTATGGGCAACAGAAGTACATGAAACGTGTGTTTCTCCTACCAGCAACAAATAATATCCCTGTCCTTGTATATTGTAACTATAGTTGCAGCCTCCATAACTGTGAAGTTTTATTAAAGTGTCTAGACTGAAGAGCACCTGGTTAATTTCTAAAGAATCTGAGACCAAATGCTTGGAGGCTTGAAGGTCTTCTTGCACCGAGTTACTTTTCTTTTTCAGATCATTGACTTTAGGCTGGATGAGATTAGACTGCTGAGCCCATTTCTGAGGAAGACTTACTGATACAGATGGTACATGCAGTTTTAACATGCAGTGGTAGAACAAAACCTGCCGTTACAGCCATGTGAGTTGGGGGCATGAAGAGGAGCTTTTTTCAAAATGCAGGAGTGGACAAGTGCTGGTTTGTTGCTCCAGAGGGAAGTACAGGGAAGGCATTGTCTGTACTTGGCCCTGGCCTGGCATTGCCTTCCTCCTCCGTTATGTTCAGCTGAAGTATTTTGTTTGTAGCACAGATACAGTGATGTGAAATAGAACAAAACTGAGCTATAAAAAGTAAATGCATCCTATTTTTGTAGTATTAAGACAGCAAATACTGCATAATGACTGGGTTTCTTCTGCCTGCTGAAGGAATTAATTCTGCCCTGCTGCTTTGTCAAAAGAATCCTTTTGTTGCATTGTGCAAAGCAGTTTGAGTCTCTTTTTTTTTGTTTATTCCCCTGAAGCCCCAAAACTGCAGACAACCCTGAATAATCCTGGCTAGGTTTTTACACCCCACGTGTAGCCTGCAGGGATCTCACTGCAGACAAATCTTCATGAGGAAAGCTGCTAACGGCTGTTGCTTTGCAGTTGGCCTTCAGAGTCAAGCCAGGTGAATTTTATCACAAACAATGCACTACAGAGGAAGAGAGAAATACCTTCATTCACTGTAAAGTGTGGCCTGAACTGCTTTTTTCAGGAATGACAAAACCTATAGCAACTGCATTTCTGTAGCTGTTCCCTTTCCTGTGACATACCTAACCTGCCATCCCTCAGAACTTGTCAGTGCACCACAGAATCCTTTAGATGGTCTACATGGACGTTTCTGGTATGAAATGCAAATGCTGCTGTCTAAGGAATGTGAGACATATCTGGGCTTCATTGGAGACGAATGCTTGAATGCAGAGGTAGAAGAGAGAAATTTACACTTTTTTTTACTCCAGATCTGCTCCCTTTGATACTAATGGACTCTTTCTAATGATATCAATAGGAAATGCACAGGCCCCTATGTAAATTGTTGTTAGACCATGTTGTAAAAAGCCTTGTTATGAATATTTTAGGCATGACTACTCCTAGCCTTCCAGAGGGAAGGGGGAGATAGAATTTTAGGTATGAAATAGTGTTGGCACTGCTTCTGCTAGTGTTTATGCAGTTGGCAGCATTGGTGCTGCCTTCCCCATGTAGTGAGACTGTTCCCATTGGCTGTAGTGTGGGTAGAGGAAAGATGTGTACATCTTTAAGAAATGCGTGTCTTCCACATACGTCTCTCCTGAGTAATGGGACTCCTGTCTAGTGGAGCACTGGCTCATAATGAGACCTGACATTTCTAATTAGGGTTGCTTTATGAAGAATGGGTCTAACTCTGTTCTCCATCATTTATGTTTCTTCCCCTGAACTCCCCCCAGCTCCTGCTGGGATCAGGAGCAATCCTGGAGGCAGCCCTGGAGGGGCAGGGCTGCACACAATTCTTCCTGCTCCAGCTCTGCCAGTGTACTTCAACTCTGATTTATGCTCCTGCTGTTTGAGCTCTGTGCTGGGCAGGAGCTGAATCTGCAGAGGGTTCTAATCACATGGAGCTTCTATGATGTGGAGGGACAATCACACTCTTTTTCACTGGAGACTTAAATAAGATCTGATCCCAAGCTTCCACAGGCAAAATATTTATGCACCAGCGCACTGAAACTTATTCTCTGCTCCCTCCCCCGTAAGAAGCTTCATGCTTGTCTCTAGTGTTTTCCGTAGATGTATTTTTTTTTTCCCCTTTTCTTTTTGATGTGTGTGCTGGATTTTGTCTCACTGCAGTGGGATTTCTCCAAAGACTCTGTATTGTGTCTTTGTATGCACATCATGCTCCATGGTTACTGCTTCCCTTCATGGCACTCCCTGAAGCCTATTTATTATCGTGGACTCTAAAGCAGTCTTGTCCCTATTTTTGTCCTGTTTCTTGTTTGTAGCAGCACATTATAGGGAGCTCTGTTCACTCTGCCTGGAAGTGTGGGAGATGTGGCAGAATACTGGGGCTCTGGGAGCTTTGTGACAGAGGTGGGCTGTGCCAGGTCCTGTGTCTTTTGTATAAACTAGGCCAGCTGCTCCATCAGCTGCAGCAGAGTGTTCCCTTCAGGGCCTCCAGTGTGAGCATGTTACATTTGGTCCTTTCCACAGCTTCTTCCCAGGAAAGCTGGATCACAGAGCCATCTGAAACACCATGTTTTACATGCCCCAAAAAGGGTAAATAGTTCCAGTTGGAGGTGAGAATGTACCTGGACTGTGATGGTCAGTGCTCTGCACTCTTGGCCAGTGATGGTCTGACCAGCATTTGAAAACAGGTGGTCTCTGCTCCCTCATGGCATGGAGGGGGTTTCTGTGAAACTACACATAGGACAAATGCCAGTAAAAAGCTGTGAGGAGCAGCTCATTTTATAAATTCTGTGCTGGAATCTTGACTTTCCTGTACCCATAATGCATAGACCTCTAATTTGGGAAACCTCTGAATTACAAGTAAGATCTTTTTCATCAAAAGGTTTTCAGTTGGTTCTATGTAAGTTCCAGTAATCCACATACTTGAGGGACTGAGAGGACATCTTGGGGTTTTTTTCCCATGAGTGTGTATTTTTTCTCACTTTGAAGATAGCGAGTGAAGCACTATGCCCAGAGAATCTTCATCCATGGCGGTTTTTAAATTGAGTCTGGATGTGGCCTTGAGCAATACAACTTTGTCAGCCCTGGTTTTGCAAGGAGGTTGAGTCACTTGACCTTCAGAGGTTCCTTTTAACCTAAATTATGCCATTATTTCATTTTTCCTCCTGTAGGATGCAGTAGTTATGGAAGATCTTCAAATTGATTCAGTGGTTTTTTTTACTCAGTACTTTCTAGCTGTGTGTCAGTAAGCTGAAGGCAAGGTTTGCCAGTGTCATTTGAGATTGTGTCTGTTACTCAGCTCTTCAGTTTATCAAGAGTGGTAACTGGGCTAAAGGCAGAAGAGAATGTGACCTCAGCTAACAACACAACCTGATGTCAGCATGAAAAGGCTGCAAGCCACAACAGAGACACTTCTATAAATGGCAGCCTGTATCGTTTAATGCAGATCCTCTGCTGATTTGGTGTTATGCTAGAATGGGTGATAATGCTTCACTTCAGTTTTATTGGTCTGTCATCAGTGTGGCTGTCAAGTTGCACATGGGCATTTTCAGTGAAGCATTAAGATGCAGATTGCTCTTTGATTTTAATATTAAGAATTTAAAGCTTGATATTTAAATGTGGCTATATTCTAATTGTTTATTTGAACAGCAGTTTGCTACAAATTAGTAGGTGAACTGTATTTTGTTCCATTTAATCTGCATGCCATTCTTCAAAATACTATTATCAGAAGTCTTCTGAAACTTGTAATAGTAAGCTTTATTTTGCAGACAGAGCTCTGTGTTCTTCTTCCCTGTTTAGACAATCTAAATATTTCCTGTAACTCAGGATGTTGGAATTAATTTTCTTAATCTCAATAAGGTTTTTTACCTTTTTCCTTGTAATATTTGGAAAAGGAAGCTACATAAGCCTGGTTCTAGTTAAATGTAATCTAGATGACTAACCTAGATCACCTCAACAAACATACCTCTAATCCAGGCAGGAATTATCAGTGGTTGTGTCAGTGGGAGAGGCTTTCCAGATCAATTAGAAGGACCCTGTTTCAGATATTTAAAAACTAAACACAAAATTATTATTAGAAAAGAGGGACTGGAAGTTCTCCAGCCCATCTTTTGGGTTCTGTGTTTCAGTGAGGACTTCATCAATTCAGTCTCCAGGTTGTAAAGAGAAGGGAGTGTGTAGTGGGGACCCTTGAAGCTTTGCATGGGTAAAGTGACAGGGCAAACTGTTACAGTTTATGCTAATTGAAGCATTGATTTCTTATGGATATCCTAATGTAAAGGTTTTATGGAAATTCATGCCTCCCAGTTAAACAAATCTGATCTTACTTGCTTTCAATCTCTGAGCAAAACTAAAAGTGCATCTGTAGTTATCTGTTATGTGCTGTGCTTCACATGTGCCAGTTCCTCTGTTTGCTAATTCTTCTTTAAGTGAAGGCAAGCACAGATGGTTGCTAAAGAGAACCAGATGATTTGCCAGCATGGTGGTGTGTTTGCAGGAGTGGGATTTGGACAGGCCTAAGGCTGATTTGTTGTCAATGCTTTGAGTTTAAAATTTTCATTTAGAAAGTTGAAATTCCTATGTTTTGACACCATCTTTAGTTTGTGGTGTGGTTCATTTATGGGTTTTTAATTCTAGCAAGATGCATGTTGACCTTTCAGTCATTTGTTGTTACAAGGCCATGCTTGTTACCTGTTGAGCCTAAATGAGAATGGGACATGAATCAGACATGAGCAGAGAATTTCATGTAGGACACGCATTAATTCTGTAAGAGACACAGGGGTTCTTTTCTCCACAGTGCTGGGAGGCAAAGCTGTTCTCATCCCTTCACAGACTTCAGACTAAATCATGCCAAGACACTTTCACCAGAGGGGCAACATTAGTGTAATTTCTTCCTTTTAGCTCAACTGACATAGTGTAGCTGGACTGAAAGGCCCCTGGTGCTGGTTAATATGCAGGCTAATGGTTCAAAGTTTGCTTCCCTGGCTGGCTTGTGGCTTCTAAGCATGGATTCAGTGTTTAACCACATCTAGGGAGCTGATGGGATGTGCACTATATCAAATGAACCAGGATGTTCCTGGTCACTGATTGCTGCAGGCTGCCACAGCAGTACAAATAGTAAAGAGCTGTTGTGTGACTGAGCTATTCAGTTCCAGTCTGGACAAAATAATAATTCTTGCTATTTGCAGTTAAGTAAGTGATCTGTAATGGAGGTGAGCAATTCAGGTGGCTCAAGCTGGTTAATGGTGGAAGCTTCAGATGCACCAGGCTGATCCTGCTCTCATTTTGGGAAGCCTCAAATATTTTTTCTCTCTGAAGAAACTGATACCTGGTAAAGCAGTTGGCCACATATGAAGAATAATCATGTCTAGACAGAGATCTCTTTATTTCTATAGTACCTGCAAGTATACAGGACCTGCAGCACTCCTGCTGGATGATGAATGAAGTCAAAGGAATGAAGTCAAGCTGTGATTGGTACTTGCCTTCTCTGGAAGTGCTGGAGGTTTATGTATGTTTGAGCATAGAATTTAGGTTTAAGGATTTGATAAGACATTATTTCCCCCTACAATTTATTCCTATTTCTTCTGAATTCTGTTTGCATCTGGAGGTGGGATGCTGCAAACTGCTCACTTGCCCCGTGTGTTTGGTTTTCAGTAACAGCTGCTGACAGATGGCAGTGCCCTGTGAGCATTCCCTGTTATTTGTGTTAAACAACAAGGCAGCAGCAGCCTATATTGTCTGCCAAAAATTACTGAAGTGGGTGGAGAAAGATTTGTGTGGCTTTTTCTTCTGCAGCTTGGTCTGCTTGACATTTTCTGATGTGCAGCTATTGATACACTTCTTTGTTTCCTTTGTGTTATAGTCAACTGTTCTTGCAATTTTTCTTAATGTTCATACTGGTCCTTCAGATAGTCTAAGCAATGCCTGGAAACACCTAATAATAAAAACTTGCTAATTTGGTGCTCATATCTGCCTCTGCTTTCACACATCTTCTCTGCTATTACCACTTCTATACCTGATGGTGTTGAAGTCATGGAGTTTGTGAGAATTTTTCAGTGTGTCAACAGATAACAACCCTGCCTGTCAAAGTGAGCATTAACACTTTGTTACATGAAACATAACACATGGTCACTCCTGCTTCTGATTTGTGAAAATGTGAAGGAAATGCGTAAGAGCTTGGAATGTGACCGATGATCTTAAGCAGTTATCATAATTTTAAAAGAATTTACTTGCACATCAAGATCAGTTTTCTTGTAAATGAATAAATAGAAATAGTGAGTCTTAGCTCTCAAACAGTTTTTAAAACTGGTTCAAGTGTGCTTTGGGACAAATGTATTCGCACACCTGTGAGTCACTGTGAAAGCCCCAAAGCTGAAGGTTCAGAAATTAAACTCTCAGATAAAGTCTGTGACTAGTTGTTATCATATGAAGATTGGTTTCAGTGTCTCTTCCAGCTGGTAGAAAGAAGGTCTTGGTTTCACCTGGAATCCTGATGTTGCCACACAATTAATAAATACAAACCATCAAATCTGTTTTATTTGTATATAATACAGGTGTATTTTGCTTTGCATATGTGAGTGGGAAGCTGTTGTGAAATGAATGATGTGGAAGAACCATTGTTTTCCTTGTTAGATTTTACTCTGTAACACACATTTTATTTTTAACAACCTAGTCCCGTTTTTTAAATTTTCTCCATTCCTGTGTCTGAAATGAAATGTATTTAAAATAAAACATTTAAATTCTTTGACACGTGTTATTTTCTTTTGTTCCTGCTCTGGAATGTTAATTATATGTGTGTCTGCACACCTTACAGCCCATGAGAGACAAAGTCCCTTTAATAACACGAACTTAGACTTTTTTTGGTCACGCAGTACACAAATGTATTACAGAGCATTGTAATTTGAATGAGGACTGGCAGGAGGGGGTTCACTGGATGAGCTCACTCTTACAAAGAAAAATCATCCATTTTGTTGCTTGTGAAAGAGAAATGGTGCTCCTCTTCTCTGAGTCATGCCTTTTCTCCCGTACAAGAATGTGAAGTGAGTGGAAGATGACAACAAAGTGATCTAAAAAAACCCCAACTTAATAAAATGGAGATATAAGAAATCATGCAAATGTGAGGATGCATCGTACTCTGATTTCAAAGGTGCTTCAGGGAGCTTTCCTTCTCTCAGCTCTTGCCACTTCTGTGACCTGATGGCTACCGATACTTATCTTGGGATCATTATCTTCAGAGCAAACTTAGAAAGCAGATTTCTTCTTCCCAGTCATCACTTACGGTAAACCTGAGTTCAGGGAAAGATTTAATCAGTGCTATACACTGTAAAAGGTCCAGTAAGTACTTGAAGACCATTATCTCAACCTGGGAACCTGTTGCAGAGTTTCCAAAATAGAAATGTCTCAGACTGCATCTCTATTTTATTTTGTTGAACAACCTCGAAAGAAGCCTCTTTAGGCTTAAAGCAATCTATTAGTTTCTGTTGTTACTCCTGATGAAGATTTATGCTCAAATGTTGGGCTGTTTGGTTTTGCAGTTGGTTGCCCATGTATTCTCTTTTATCCCTAAGTGGTAGGCTATTACAATGATATGAATCCATTTAATCTTAATTTCTCTCTGTTCTCCCAGACCTCCTGAATACAAAAGTTTCTGTCCTGTAAGTCCCAGAGAGCAGGTGGACCTAAAAGTCTTCTTGCATTACAGTACATGCCATAACATGCCTGAGCAGGAGGAAGGTCTAAATTGGTCATCCTTGAACCACCCTAGATAGTTATGCTAGGCTTTGAACTTGTCGCTAGCAATTGTTAGTGGGAATATCAGACATTTAAATTATCTTTTGGGCTGATACTGTCTTAGTAATACTTTATTTTGACATCAAACTGTGGGGAGTGACTTTATAATAATGGGGAATAAGGAATCAGGGCTTCAGTCACTAGGAAGTATTTAATTGAATTGCTGGACTGGCAGGGATGCCTGACTCTTGCTTTTAGAGCATGATATGAGTTGATCTGACAAGTAAGAAGATGCATATGCACCAATTCCTGGGATGGCTCACAGAGCACACTGTGTTAATTCCTGTCTTGTGTGTTTTTTAAGAAGGGAATTTCTTAAAAATTCCCTTCTTAAAAAGGGAATTTCTCTATTCCCTTCTCTACTAACTATTTGTCCTTTTTCCATCTTCCCAAACTCTAACTTGGACAGTATACATCAAGTATCATACTAACTACTCTGGTTACCTAGATTTTGTCTCTGTTGGGTAATCTGTGTTTCAGACAAGTAGTGAAAGTCCTCATAAGTTTTAAGGTTATTGAGTTTAAGCTTTAGAGTGAATTGTATATCCTAGAACTGAAATAAGGGTAAGAACTGTTCATCTCAACATGTATATTTAGGCCCATCTTTACAATTTAACAAAGCAGAAACATGGTGTGTAGTGGAGTCTGTGGTTCTCCTAGTGACTTCTATGTTTATATCATAATCAGCCTGCTGAAAAGGGGACAGCTTGCTTCTAGGAGCTGAGCCTTTGCAAAGACTACACTTTACAGCTTGCAGTTTAAGAGTAAAGTGTAAATGTCATAAATGAAGGGACGTATCTCTCTACAGCACAGACAAATCAGTGCAAGGGAGAAGAAGCTGCTATCTAATTTGTCTATTTGAATTATCATTGCAGTGATCTTTCAGGGTCACAGATGTACAAAGTCACTGTGCCAGCCAGACTTGCCTTAGGGAAAAGAGACATCTCAAGCTGCTTAGAAAATGGTTCTTTGTATTCATAAAGCGTTGTTTTCTTTTTAGTTTTGACTTGTTGACTTCTTTAAGTCTTGCACCGAGGCAGCAAGTGTGCCTGTCGGAAACTAGAAATCTATGTAGGTGGAAATCAGCTGGGTTTTGGTATCCTGTGATGAGATTGATTTCAGTAACTTTTCTGAATGAGGAAGGACTTACACCAGCAGTGCTCACCACCTTGTCTCAATCTTCTTCTACATCAGCTTCTCATCTGGCGGAATCACCTGTGAGAATATGTCAGTGCTAAGGAAAGATGAGTGATTTTGACTTATTTTTTTCCCCAGTAGTGGTGAAAATGCTGTACCAGGCTTTTTCTGCAGTGTTCCCAGCTTTTGCATGGGAACCTCTTTGGTCTTTAATGTCTCCGATTCCATTTAGGTCAGCATTTGTTTTGTCAAGTCTTTAATGAGTAGATCCAGAGTAAGATGTTTAGCTGGGTTGTGGTTAGTGTTTGCATACTTTGTGGTAAATGTGAATGATTCCGCTTGGTTTATTTTTCTTTCTTTAGAGATAAGTTAAATTATGTTACCTTACACTTGCCATAATTTAATAGCATCTCAAGGGCTGTTACTTTGGCTCAGCTGGTGTCTTTTAACTTGTTAAGCAGCAATAATTTGATCGTGCGTCTGAGTCCTGAGGCAAATTCATCCTTCGTTTTCACTTGACAGACTTTGCCCTTGAACCAAGGAAATCTTCTGCTTGCTTGTAAATGTTTATTCAGAGCTTCCACCACCTCTTACCAAGTTTTGAACTTGATTAAAACTAAGAGATTAAGGTCAAAACTAGTCTGCCCTTAGTCCCTTTGTTTAGTTCTTCTTGTGGATGAGATGGTCTCGGAGTTAGAGTCAAGTGGTACAGCAGATGCAGCAGGGGAAATTGATAGAGTTCAGATCAGATGAATCGAGATTTTACTGCCACAACACATTTTTTCAATTTGAATTTCCTATTTGATCCTGACATATTGTTATTTGATGTAATATGTGGCTTTATGTGGGAAAACTGATTTCTTTCATCATTCTTTCTTGGATGGAACAGCTGTGGATGTCTTCTACTGTGCATTCAGTATGTGGGAAGAAAACAGGATGGTTACAAAAGAGGTCAAATGATCAGCTGTGATCAGAATCAATTATTAAGTCCAACTTTCAGTTATGGCAGATGGTTTTGGATGGCTGGACGACAGGATTAAGTTTTACCTAGGTGCAAGGACCTGAGAATGGTTGAAATAGGGTGCTGAGCCATGGGGAGACAGTGAACAGCAGCACTGACTGAGGCCACATAAAAATGGGTTGTGCAGGATTATGTTAGACTAATTAGGACACAACTACTTGCATTTCTTTAACTTCCCTTTTTTCTTTTGAAAGGAGGGGAATATTTGTGCTTATTTTTTTATAAAGCCTGAATAATAGTAATTATTTTTATCTATGCTATGACTGCATTATTTATATTCCAAACACTTCAGGAAAGATGCTTTCTTCTTTGTACCACATTAACGTTCCCCTGCTTGCTTGGGGTTTCATGTTGCTTCTGAAATATGAAAATCAAATTTAGTAGGCTGAAGCAATTAACGACAGAAGGAATAAAAGTTTCAGCAATGTCTTGACTCCACCTTTTTATCTGCTTTTCTCTCTCTGAGTATGACTGCTTTGTTTGCTGTACCTAATGATGGTTCTTTATGGGGAAGAACATGGATGAAGGAGCCTAGGTCTACCTTTTGTTTTAAAGGTGTTGGGAGTGGATGAAACAAGCTTCAGGAAAAAGAAGCCTTGTTGACTGTTAATATTTTATAAGTTGTGACACATTTTTAGATTTTGGTGCTTTTTTTCCCATGACTTTTTTCCTTGAACCCATGGGGTTTTTTTACATTGAGGCTTCGATGGACAGGTGAAGAAGGCCCAAGAAATGGATGTATCTCAGTAATTGCAGCTTTCCACTTGTAAATCAGGCATTCAGACTGTGCTTACAGTCAAAGCTGCATTAAATATCAGTCTGATTTTCTTAGGTTCTCTTAGCCAACCACGTGGAAACCATATGCTGTACTGAAGTATCTGTCAAATAAGCTACTAATTGGTGTACTAAAACCTCTCCATGCTCATTTTGAAACCATACAGAATAAAATCTGGGATAATAGCATCTTCAAAAAAAATCCTGCAAAGTTCTGCATGCTCCTGGATTCACCTCCATCCCAAATATATAGAGCTGGAAACAGAATTTAGCCTAATGTGATGGTGGTTAAATAAAGGAAATCATATACTCTCATACATCTTCTCTGCTCTAATTCTGACTTTTCTGCATGACCTGGAGTCAGCTTTCTTGTGTACCTGGCCTTTGTTTCCACTGTGTCAAAAAAGGGGTACTGATCCTATCTAGATCATACACAAATGTGGGCAGAGTGGTATTATAAGTTATTGCCAGTGAATATCTGTTCTAAAAGTATTTTTTCACTAAAAGTAAAACTTGTCTATTATCTACTAGTTCCTGCTTTTATATCTTTAAAAAATCCAACATTTTCATTGCTACCATTGTAGTTGCTGTTCTCGAGTGATCATAATAAATACAGTAAAATTTTCTACAATGATCCTGAGAAAAGTGAAAAGCTAGCTTCTAATTTACTATGTTTATATTCTCTTTGAGACACGGGATAAAAACCAAATGGGCTTGATTGTCAGGAAACCATTGCTTCCCTCTGCCAGTGTTTGCCAAACAGTGATGTGAGTAGGGATTAGGTATTTCTGACCAGCTCTGAGGAGTTGCTGCTCTGAGCTCTGGTTGTAGTTGAAAGTGCTCATGTAGACATTGCAAAAGCTGGCATGGGCTGCAAACGTTGACACTGGTGTACTGGTGCTGAAGCATGGTTTGTAAGATCCTGTGTGCATGCAGCTTCTCAAAGGCTCTGCTTGCTCTCAGGGGGCTGAATTAAAGTGGCGGGGAGACAAGAAAGTTCCTAGGTCCTACCTTTATTAGTTAGGAGTAGGCAGAAGCTCATGCTAAAATGCACCAGGAGAGTGCTGTGGTAGGCAGGCGGTGCTGCTGAATACTCCAGAGAAGTGTCAGCATCAAGTCTGGTTCCCCATCCCCTTCCTTTGCTAGCAGCTGCAGTGGCTGCTCTGGAGATCACAGAGCCAACTCTTCAACTCAGTTGCCATTGTGACAGGATCTCAGAGGCATCTCAGACCACTGTTTGGTAACCATTTCTCCCTGTAGAGTGTAGCCCAGATTATACAATTCAACTTTGAATTATTCTTAAATAAACAAGACTTGTCTGTAAACTTTGCTTATATATGTGTCTGTAGTACATATGTCAGTCATAGTCTGTAGTAGTATGTATCTTACAAAGACGAAGCATTTATTTTTGGTAGAAATTCCTGGTTATCATGCTGGTCATGCCTGTTTTACTAGTTGATAATCTTTCTCAAAAGGCAAGTAAGCTGGGAAGTAGTTGCTCCCTAGTTTTCCTTCTGTGGTTTTTCTTTTGTCTCAACCACCTTCAGTCTAAGACATTCTAACCTCGTGATTATTTCCCACTGAGCATTTGACAGTATTTTAAATGGTCATCTAATTAAAGTATATTAATTATGCATCAGACCAGGCATTCTGAGTGGGAGTCACTGATGTGTGATGTGTGTAACACTGTACAGTTTTTGCCAGTGTAGTACCCATGTTCTTGCATTAGCCTTTAACCAGACAGATAATGCCTTGGGACAGAAGGCTCCTGTTTTCTGTGGCTGTACAGGCTCTAGGCTGACAGCCTTGTTTTTCCCTTCATTGTTCTGGGATAACTGCACCTGTTTTGTTTCTTGGCTCAGAGGTGGTTGGAAAGTTTAGGATGCCTCACCATCTCACAGGAGGGGCAGTATCTGAGGTAGTGGGCAACATGTCCCTGTCAATGATTGTAAATAAACCTAAATAAAAGATACTGGAAAGGACTGGTTCTGCAGCCTCCCCAGTTCCCTCCAGCACAGCTTACTGGCTTAACTTCACCGACCCAGCCATCCTCTGAGACTTAACTCAAAAGGAAACAAGGCTTCAGCTTGGCATTTTTATCTTCTTGTAGATATCTCTAGAAAGGTTTCTGTTGAAGGACTTGTGTGCATTAGCAGGGTTTTCAGGATATTCTGTGGTTGCTGGAAGTGGGATCTGCAGCATTTCTGCCCCCACGGTGTGTGCTCTGTGTAACTGGAGGCAATAAGATTCCTTTGTTTTTTGGTTTTTTTTTTGTAACAGCGCCTTGTCGTAAAAATGCCAGGATGCTCTTTCCTTCGAACACAACTCTGTGTGCTCTTTGTCAGTGCTTTACACCTCAGTGTGCTGTGTGTGTAGAGAATGAGCATCCCTTCAAGAAGTGATAAGTGATAACAGTAGAAACTGCAATTTCCTTGTGTTGATGATGATGGGTGTTGGGGCAGTCAGCATGGAGGTGAGCTGCACTGGTCATAATTGCCCGAGGAGGCAGAAGGATCTGTGCAGGGAATGCCAATAGGGGAGTGCAGGCTGGAGAAGTGCCTCACCCTGGGATGTCATGGCAGCAGATGGTGCAAATGGCTGCAAATCTGGACCTGGGCTATGGGGCTGGAGTCACCTGCCCTGTTCTGCACACAGGGCTCCTGCCCTTCTCTGTTGAAAAACTGTCTATTTCAAATTGTTGGTATGCCTGCTAATTAAGTTACATAGGGTATAGGCAGTCCAGGTAAGACACAGTATCACCCATCGATTCTGCAGGTATCTCCTTATTCCTTCAGGTTTTGGCAAATAAGCCCCAGGCTGCCGCCAGCAGGTGTCTCCCTGGGAGCTTGGTTTAATCTTGGTTGCTGTTTTCCTGTAGCAACAACCCTGGGAAATAGAGAGAACTCAGTTTCAGGTGTGGCTAAGCTTCAAGCAATTGTCAAGAACAACTAAATTAAATTTTTTTTTCTAATGTATTTTGATTTGATTTCTGCTTTTCCCAAGCCATTTGCAAATGTCCTTTTTTGAATATGCATAAAGCAGTTTTGAAGATAAAATTGGGAGAATAAAAAAACATTTGTGGCACTACTTGCATCTTTAGTAGGAGGAAGAGAAAGGGATCAGTACAAAAAACTATTTAGGGATGGAGCTTAATCTAGACTCTGGCAATGCCCTGAAGTCTTCATACCCTTGAGAATGTCCCTCAGCTCTGTTTCAGTTTACTCACACATTAGCAACAAATACTTCTTGCTCTTGTTGAATGGCTCTGCCTTGTAGTAACATTTATATAATTTTTAAAGTGAATACTGTGGAAAGCTGACCACAGACCTGGCAAAGGAGGCTGTTGCCTGGGGTGCTGGGTGTAGTGTGGATGACCAGCAGCTGGGTGATGCTGATGCCCACTTTGTCTGCTGCTTGAATCCTGACATTTCCTTCTTACAAAAACAGGGAGTCCAGGCTGTTGCCATAAGTTTCCCAGCAAATGCAGAGATGGAGGTGAGAGCAAGGAGGAGAAAGGTTCATTGATTGCTCTTTAACCTGATATATCCCTGCTATGTGTGCATATGGAAGTGGTGCCTGAGGGAGTTCCTGTGCCTCTGCAGAATGGAATTTTTCTGTCTTGTGAATGAAGGCAGAAGAATTCACTTTCTTTTATATAATTATTTGCATAAATAATTAAACTTCAGTAAGGCTGAGGGAAAATCTTAACATTGCCACTACAGTGCAGCACAGAGGATTAATATTAAAGTGGGAAATAGTGTTTTATCTGCAGTTCGGGTATGACAGGATGCTGCAAAAAAGCTAATTCCCTTAGTTCTGTCAAAATGTGTTTTCTGACTCTAAAAGATCTCCCTGAACCATCCTGCATCAACAGCCTTTCTCATTGATTGGTGTCTCTAGGGCTCAGGGACCCACTTTGTGTCTTTTATCTCTGAAGATGATGCTAATGAGAGCACAGTGAGTAGAGAGTAATAAAGCAGTGCAATATAAAGGGTATTTGCAAGGGTTCAGGACAAAGTGGGGCAGCACCCCCAAGCACAGTCAGCAGGGAAAGCCATGGCAGTGAAGCACAGAAGCAACATCCTGGTGGGCAGTCTGTTATGGGCTCTGAAATAGCTGGGCTGTTTGAAGGCTGGGGAGAGGTATGGACAGCCTGGCAGTGAATGGAGGGTGGCTGTCCCACAAGGCGTAATGAGGAGCCTCTGGGCAACCACAGGGGTAAGTGCAGGGCAGGGAAAATCTGCTTTTGCTCTTTAAATTGAAACTTTATGTAAATGCAAGGGCTTTTGGGGTGGGTGTGTTTTTCCAAGGTATGCACTGTGGATTTCCTGGCGCTCTTGAGGTCTGGGGGGAGGCTGTGTGGCTGGAAGGAAAAAGCACTGTGGGAATATTGTATTTCCAAGGATTATTTTGAGGAAAGTAAATCCTTATCTGTATCTCTTCTGCACTTTGATTTTGCCTTATGTACATGTCTGCGTCTGTCTCTCAATTATTTAATTTTGTAAAAATCAGTACAGGGTAAAGGCTGTGTCTGCACAGTTCCTTGCACAGAGGTGCTTGATTCTTGTTTAGGTTTCTATGAACTGCAATAAAACCATTGGTAAAACTTACAAATCCTAGCTCTTAATTAATTTATTTCATTTTTGGATGCTTTTGTGATTTCTTCTGGCTGTTTGAGCTGGTGCTCATTCACTCAGTATCATAGTTATTATGTTGTCTCCTAATTAATTTAATAAAGCTTGTAGGAATGTAACATTTGTACTGCTTCCTCTCTAAATCTACTTAAAGCTAATGGAAACTTTCATGTGGCTGAAAACTGTCTAAGTGACAGTTTCACTAACTCTTAAAACTCCCATTTCCAGGTGTGTTAGTTTCATGAACAGAAGTTTCTTAAAACTTTTGTTTACTGTGTTCTTAGTTATGGTAATGCTCATAGATGCCATTAGAGGGGGCATGCTGTGACTTGTTGATGTGATGGCATTAATACTGTCAACATTATGGTTTAAAAAGTTGTGTTTTGAAGTAAACAGGCTCATTAAATCATTTTTATTTGTCTCTTGTTTTCAAGTCTTCAAAGCTCCTGTTCTCAATCATCCCTGCTATATCTTAAATGGGAGTAATCTGGTTCCAGGATTGAAATTTTTAACGTCCCTCAGAAAAGTAACTTAAATCATCATAAGTTGCATGATTTCAGATCAATCTTGTGCAGGATGACTTTGTTTGACTTGCCAGGCCAGTCCCTGAGAGCAGATTTTGAATGTTGCCAGGGCTATTACTTATTCTTGCAGGTCGAAGTTGGAATTTACTTTGCATATGGTTATTGTGTCTGCCTAGTCTGGTGTTGGATGTGGTCAGGTCAAAGTGTAGAACAAGTTCCTCATACTGGTTTGGTAAAGTTAATTTTATCATACTGATACGCATTTAATAAATATAGGATTCCTCACTAACAGAAATGCACTTTTGAAATTATTTCTACTGTCTAAATGTTC
Organism: Zosterops lateralis; assembly: GCF_965231275.1. NCBI lineage: Eukaryota > Metazoa > Chordata > Aves > Passeriformes > Zosteropidae > Zosterops > Zosterops lateralis. The sequence goes on along the minus strand of NC_139767.1, from coordinate 27,159,567 downwards.
TGCTTATGGAGGGATGGCAGGCATGAATACTCTGAACTTGCTATAGTTACGTGCTTGAGTCTAAGGAAGGAAAACTGAAGTATTTGAGATTAAAGAAAGCATGTGGTGTTATAAGAATTATTAAAGCAAAAAGTGTTTTGCACCTGCCTGGCCTGACATTCTTGGCCTGTGTCTCGAAGCACCACCTTACCTGTTCCTGATGGCAACCATGTTGTTTATTGTATTTATTATGGCCACAAATACATTGACTAGATTTGCATTGTTGAAACCTTACTGAGAAAAACTGCCACCCATAATGGTGCAGATTCTAGTTCAAATAGGGTGATACATGTGTGATAAGAGAAAAAAAGCCAAGGTACTGGACGATGAGTATATCCTTGTCATTGTTCAGCCCTTGGAGCAGTTCATGCTGAAGTCAGGTTTTTGGGACTCCAAAGCCAGTTGTGAAGGAGATGAGGTGGTTCAGCACATAGTGCCAGAAGGCAGCAGCAGGGGTGAGCTGGGACTGGAGCTGGGACTGGAGCTGGTGACTGGGTCAACCTGGAATAACTGGATGTGATGGGAGAGAGAGGGGTAGGTGGCGTTGAGAGGGCTGACCAAGGTCACTGAGCCCAAGTGGGTGGCATTTTAAAGGCTCAGAACACTGCCTGGTGTGGAGGGTGGGAAGGGGGATCTGTGTCTGGGGCCGGGGAGAGCAGCTGGGGCACACTGGGAGATGGCCCAGCAGGAAACCTTAATGATGTGCTGTGCCCATGTACTTCTGCTTGTAGCTGTGAGTCCTTTGTTTTTAAACACTTAATCCTGCTGAGGAGCATATACATGTTCCTTTATCTTTAGTGGGTTTACAAACTCATTTTCCCGGAGAAACCTCTACAATACCTGTGTTGGAGTTGGACAGGCTTGCAGCTAAGCCATGCATGGGTTTTGTGTGTGCTAATGGAAAGAGGCATCTTAACCTCAGCTGAAGCTGTCTCCATTGGACACCCACAGAGGCTGACAGCAGAAGTCACAGCTGGAGATGGAGGTGCCAGATGCTGCCCTGGGGGGAGGGTATGAGCTGAGATATCAGAGGGGTGCCTGTCTCAAAAATGGGGTCCAGTGCTTCTGGACTTGTGCCTGGCAGAAAGGAGTAAAGAGGAACACACCCTGTTTTCTTTGACATCACTAGTTTTGCTGGTTTGTGTTCTTGGCTTGTAAAGGGCTCTCAGATCATCAGGGAGCTGGGCTTTGCCCAGCTAGTAGGGGTTTACCATGGAATTTGGAAGTGCTGTAATGTTTGTCAGTTTTAACAGCTACCTGTCTGCTCCTAGGGGAGCATGCCATAGGAATGGTGCAGAGACAAGTTCCTCTGGTGTCATCACTTCCATCTGCACTGAAAGGGGAGATTCTTCTGAGAGTGATGTAGATGATTTCATGCAAGAGGTACTCATCTTGCTGTTTCAGCTGGTCTGATGCTTGGAAATGGAACAGATGATGAGTGGGCCCAGGGCAAGTTCAGTCCTTTACAGAGTCGCATCTGAAGACCATAGTGGGGCATCTTTGTTAGGAACAGGTATGATGGAAAGCTCTCTTCCCAGTCTGTCATCACTACAGAGTAGCTGTCTTCTCTAAAGCTTACAAACTAATAACTAAAATATTTGAATCTAACATCTTAAAGTTTTTAAAAGCCAGAAAGCATCTTTTTTCATTGGAAAGGACATTTGAGAGACTGCTTTAAAAGGTCCCAGGTGGTGCAAGCAAGGGAAGTGCTGGCCCTTGTTTACCATGACTCCTGAATAGCTAGTGCAGCCTCTTTTCCTCTTTTCCTCTTTTTCACCTTGCCCAGACCTGAAGGGGTTACATTTTAAAATGAATAATGACTAAATTTATTCGTCATGGACAAATGATGACAGCTGTTGAGATGCTCCTGTTAGCGCTTCCCAGGGGATAAAGTCAGGCTGGTTCCTAGTGCAAGCCAGCCGAGCCAGGCAGACTCAGCTCATCGTCATCCCGGATTATTTGTCCTGGGTTCCCCTCGCCAGTAAGGAATTCCCTCCGTAGAAGTGAACTGAAGTTTCCCGGGCTGAAGTGGGTGTTGATAAGAATTGTGCAGATCTGCAGCTGTAGAGAGAGGATAGAGAAGCCATGGCTGTTTAAATCCACGTGTGAAGACAGCATGCTTAATGAATCCGAGGGGCAATGATTGATTATGTTCTGGACTGAAAGCCGCGGCGCTCCGTGAAGCACTCTTACATCTGGGCACGCTATGGAAAATATGAAGGAATGTTGAGGAAGCTTATTTGCAGAAGGATATGTACTTGTAAGCAATTTTCTTTTCTTCTTAAATAATGTAAAGGAATTAAAAAACGTAAAGCAGATTGTTTTCTCTCTGTCTCTGAGGCAGCAGAGTGGTGAGCAGACAAAGGCCTCTTTTAGACGGGCATGTCTTGGACAGAGAGTACTGTAAGGTCCTTATAAATGAGCACCGGGGGTGTCTTGTGATGGGAGAATGTCAGTGGTTATTTAATGTTAGAACGGGGCACTGATTCCGCTTCAGTGCACCTCAGCTGGTGTCCTGAGAGTTGCACCCATGCTGAATTTGCCTTTTGGAGATATGCTGAAAAATGTGATCCCAGTTCAAATGATTATTATGGGAAGGAATCAATGGGTGGCAAAAAAAAAAGAGGTTTTTTTAAACAATGATGTATAGTAGCTTGATTTTCTGTTCTTTTCTGTACTCCCATGTCCAGGTTTCTTTCTGTTCTTTGTTTCTCTTTCTGTTCTGCACACGTGCTGCTGGCAGACTTGATGTGCAGCTCTGAATGTGCTGCTGTCATTCTGCACTGCTCGGATGAGAAAATGTTGTTGGGTTATTGAAGGGATATTCCAGTTTGATAAATATGTAGTGCTTAGTTTGCAGACTTAATAAACAGGAAGATGTGATTGTAATCCAGTCATCCCCAGAACTGTGGGCGGGTTGGTTTGATTTTTGGGATGTTGTATTTTTGCTAATGCTCAGAAAAGCCTGATTTAGAAAGAAATTATAGTCTGTTTAGTTGGTAAAATGCTACAGGAGTGCAGTGCTTTTAATATATTTTAAAATATTTTTTTAGTTTCGATTTATTATATGAAATAGCAAACCACACCCTCTTCTCTTTTCAGAGGGCTGACGCTTTAAAAATGCATATAGAAGGGGAAATGAGTTAAGTAAGGCTGCATCTAGATAGCCTAAAATGCAGCTGATGGAGAATTTTATTACCTGATGAAAGAGGTTATGAACTAGTAAAAGTATCTTTTGTTTCGAATATGACTGACTTTCTCCTGACTGTTAATACACATATGTCAAATAATAGTTTGCTAAATATTTATATAGGAGCTTTTGAAATAAGTACAACTGGGACAAGTTTTGCTTTGAAGTTTTCGGATTGAATGGCTATCCAGGTCTTTCTGAATCACTTAAACCTTGTCCTAGAGGCTTCAGAGATTATGCATTTTAAAGCCTATTTTGATCTGCCCTGACCTTGGTGCAACTCACACCAAATAGTGTTTTTGAAATAATTCCTGTTCCAACTAGACTGTGTCTTTTGGAAAAAGGAAAAAAACAATTTTGCTTTTTAAGAACTGCCTATGGTGGAATTCACTGGATGATGCACGTCCTAACCTCACAGAGGGTCAGCCCTGTGATTATTGACAAAAATGGAGGGGGGAGCAGGAAGGAAGAGAGGAAAAAAAAAGGCAACTCGGATTTTAATTTGTTTTTAACCTCCAGCCAGTTGCCTTGTTGTATATTTTTCTGTTACGTGAGAAGCAATATTAATAAATCACGTTGGAAAACTGTGTTAACAAATCTTCAGTAGCTGTGTTAACACAGAATGTAATCAAGCAACTTATTAGGAATCTGGCTAGACTAAACAATCTCTTGCAGAGAATATTCACTTAATTGAATTAAAAACATATTTTCTAATCCTTTAATCATTCTCATGATTGTTCCCTGAGCTCTTTTCAAATTATTTTTGAATTACATATGTCAGAGCAAGACTGGTGTCAGTAGGGAGGTAGCATGGTCTCCATGGCTGCCTTCAGGCACTGTGTTAAAGAGACAGCCCACATCCTAATTGTGGCTTATATTCTCTTTAGCTGTGTGACCTGAAATTTATTCAAGTTAAAGTTCTTGTGTTCACTTTTGCCTTGTTCAGTTTTTCCTGAACAACAGTACAAGTACCAGTTATTATTTTACCCCTTTCCTTTAGAGATGCTTTTTCCCCTAGTCCTTTCATATATTCTAAGACATCTTGAACATCAGAATTAAGAGATGTCCTTATCTGCCTTCTATAACTTTTTGGATGCTTTTGTGTACCTGCCATGTCAACATTGAGTTGTGATTGGAGTATGGCATCATGTGCACTGAGGAATATCAAAAATGGGGTGTGTACGTTTTTGGATGATCTGTGATAGTTCTCCAGTGTCCAGCTGCTAATAAGCCAGTGCCACTTAGGGCAGAGAAAACTGAAGGTGATTGAGCTAAGAACAAAACAGGCTTTTCTTCCTGTTCTTTTGCCTTCCCTAGAATATGCCTATAACTGTTATCAAGTTATTTTTTTACTTTCAGAAAGCTCAGCCTGTATTAGTGTCATTAGTGTCTAGCTAGGAGCTTGTATTTGTTACTAGATGTTCCCAGATGCTTTCCTGAGCAGGGATGGATTAAAGCACCTGCTTGACTTTTTGCCAAGTGAAAATTGTGAAGGAAATGTTCCTAATCTGGTGAGGAGTGGGTGTGTACCTTGGGCTGTTGGAGAGGGACGGACATGAAGCAGGTCTCAAATCTGAATGAAGTGTTCATGTGGAGAAGCTGAGTGATGAGGGCTGAGCTGGCCTTCTGGCCTCAATAATTACATGTTCCATCTATATCAGCTGCTCAACTGCTTTGTCACCTTTCAACCTAAGGCTGTTTTTTCAAGTGAATTAGCTAATCTGTGTAAAACTGCAGTATAAGCAGTCCTTTGGAATTGAAGTAACCTTGACCGAGAATCAAAGCAGCTGTAATTCATTTTTAGTTAATTTATGTTCACATTTGGTGGTAGAGGCTAAAGTGGGATGTACACAGAAGGTTCTGTAAGGTTTAATGCACCTTATATTTATGTTTTTATGAATTTGAGGAACCTTTTTGTATTTCCTTGTGAGGAATCTCTGGTGATAATTTAAAGAGTTAAATGGGATTTGTAGCTCCAGATGGGTCTGTGATTAATGGTCTGTGGCTCATCAACAACATGGATGTTGCCATGTGAACTTTGCTGGGTGATGCTGTTTATCCTTGGTCTAGTGTGGGCAGTGGGCAGGTGGGACAGGGCAGCCTCTGCTGCTGCTGCCCTCCACACTTGGGCCTTGGATTTGCTTGTGGTCTTAGTTTCACTACAGTCCACGTCAAAGGAGATCTTGGAGGCATAAATGTGAGAGATGCAGACTATCAAAAACCTAAGTATTATCTGGGGGTTGCATCTTTCTGCTGTAGATTTGAAGTTCTTTCTTTTCATTTGAATACATTTATTGAAAGGGTTTATAACAGTGGCTGCAATAGCGAAGCATTGGGTTCAGAGAGCTGGTGCTATTCCACGACTAACTGGATTTCTAGCATGAGATGAAGGCTGGCAGAGCAGGCTGGAAACATGTAGCATGTTTGCCATAACACAGTCATGCTCCTTGGGACATCCCTTTGCTTCATTGGACTTACAGCTGAGTGTGGTTTTTTGGCAGATAAAATTTTTGATGATGAAGACTCCGTGGATGGGAACAGACCTTCCTCAGCCAGCTCCTCTACATCTTCAAAGGCCCCTGCAAACTCACGCAGAGTTGGGATGGGCACTACCCGCAGACTTGGCTCTGCAGCTCTGGGCTCCAAGTCTTCAAGTAAGCCAATAGCCTATATGAATTGATGTGTCTGTGAAGTATTTACAGTGTTCATATTGAGCTTCTTGCAAGCACTTCCAGGCTGGCCCCCAGAATCCAGTAAGAATTTTTTCCTGATGCAGTCATTATGTCTGTGTTCTCTGCATGCCACAGGTAAAGTCTGGTAGGATGAATCTCCAAGCAATCCCCACATCCCCATAATTTATTTTACACTTTGTGAGAGGTTGCACCTGTGTGGTTGTGCACTGAGGGCTATGAATTAATCATGTTGGTGCTCCAGTGTATAGATTTTTGCCTTTGTAGTTCCAACTCTGTCTGACCTGAGACTGCCTATAGCTACATGCCAAACTTCAGCCCTTGCAGTCTAAACCTGACACACTGGTTTTCTTCAAAGACCTTTGGGCATTGCTGGTAATGAAGGTGCAGAAAGAAAACTGAGCAATCATTCTGAATGTTAGCAATAATTCTACATGTAGCTCTAATTCTATATGTGTCCTAGGGAAAGGGAGAAAGTTCCCTATATCAGGCAGTCTTTGATTAGTATTCCAGAGACTATTTATCTTCCTTATCATTTGTCTGTTTGTGCACCTGTCAGATCTCCACCTTCATCTATTATAGATGGGATTAAATCCTTTAAAATAAAGTCTCCCATATAATTAAAGTAAGTATTCCCTTTCATCTTTCAGACTGTGTCCCCTAACTGTTGAGTGACTACTGTAATGACTTCCCTAATGTGCCCTCTGTGCCTATGAGTTGAAGGATGCCACGAATGTCTCGCCAGTGCCTGGCATTGAATTTCCCTGCCTCTGCTTTCATTACATCTGCAGCCCTCCCAGGTCGCAGGGGTAGTGAACTTTCTCCTGATTAAGTGCCTTGATAGCTGGTGGTTTCTTAATTGATTCTCTTGTTGATAACAAGATTGAAAAGGCTTTTTCATTTGTGTGTCAGCAGCCAAAGAGGGAGCAGGTGCTGTGGACGAAGAAGACTTCATTAAGGCATTTGAAGATGTTCCAACAGTTCAGGTAAGCAGAGTTACCTTTAAACCGTGCTGTACTAAAAACCAGAAGGTGGATATAGGATCTCATGCTGATCACTGACAAATTGTGCTTTATTGTGACGTTGGCAAATCTTTAAGGGGGGAAGCAGGTTAGAAGTTGAAGGGAGGCAAGTTTTGAATGGTGGGATGTGCTCGTAGTTTATGTGAAACCCTCTGGGTACTGAAAGCAGTAAAGGTGACTTGTATCTCAGGGATTGCTGGTGTCATGAGTGTGACAACTGGACCATGCACGTTTGCTGAGATGCATCACATATCCCCTCTCCTTCACTGGAGCTTTGTGTTTGGGACAGCTGAACAGCACATGTGTCCACTCATGATCTTCTGTAGGTTTTGACTAATATAGCCACTAGTAGCTGCAGGAATGCTGTTTAAAATTGTGAAACTGTAGTAAAATAATGAAATATGATCCTTTAATCATCTTGTGATAATTTTAAATTTTTCGGTTGCAGGCAGTGGGTATAAATTCTGTGCACTATGCAAAGCCAGTTGTGTCCAAGGCTAGCACATGATATTTAAGCATTGAGGAACAAAGGACATAAGAATGTAGTTGGGAAGTGATCTGATTTTATGGAGTAAATCCTGGATTACAGTGCTACTCTGTATTTCAATTTGTAGATTTATTCCAGCCGGGATCTTGAGGAATCCATAAACAAGATCAGAGAGATACTATCAGATGACAAACATGACTGGGAACAGAGAGTTTCTGCGGTAAGTAGAGAATTTAGATAGGATCTCTTTTAATACAAGCTTTTTTTACACTGGGCTTAATCCCACTGAAGGTACTGGGAGAACCTCAGAATAAGACTGGAATGTAGCTTTAGTGGTGAGCACCTGTCCTGTTATGTTTCCCTAAACTTGAGGGAAACATTTCCTCGTGAGACTGAATTTAAGCCACATTTGTGAATGAAATTGGTATTTGATATACAAGAGTCTGTTGAGACAGCATCAGGTTGAACTGGAAGTTAGAAAAAAAATTTGCTAGCAGGTGCTTAAAATCAAAATGTCAAGTCTTATTCAGAATATCTTAAACTAATTTGATGAGGCAGAAGATTACTTTGCTTACAGAGAACTTATTTATACTTCTACAAAAGGGAGGTGTAAAATAATTCAGCAAGGATATACACACTTAAGTTTTGAATAAATAAATATGACTGTGGGAAGTGGAAAATTGGATGTTATATGCATGTCAAGACTGAGTATTATTTACTGAGGCAAGCTGTATTTTCATGATACAGATGCATGGTCTTGTCTACACAGTAGACTTTCATCACTGGTGTAGCAGCTTTGCCATGTCTGTCAAACCCTGTATTAAAGATCTGAGTGGCAGACTGGGCTGATTCAGCTTACCTCTGTTTAATTTTATTTCTGTACTGAGTAACAGGGAGCTGAAATCGAGGCCATGTGCAGATGCATTGGTACACAGGAGGGGCTGTGAAGGTGTCCGAGGATTGTCTGTTGGATAAGATGGTGGTCACTGTAATATTAATAGGAAATTTCCCATTTTGATGGGGTCAGGGTTCCACTTCTGCTAGAGCCAGATAACTGTTTTAATGAAGTCAATGGACACATTCTGGCCTGAATGTGAACCATGCCCTTTAAGTCTAGATATCTTTTTAACACAAGAGTCAGCTGTGAGATTACCTAAACATTAGAAGCTGCTGTAAATAGGGGAACAGAGGGGAATGTTTAAGATACCTTTTGGTTTAAAAAATATTGTTTGGGTTATTAACTATACGATTTGAGTAGCTGTATGTAACACTTCTGGATTTCTGTAAGTTAACAAGGATGTTTAGCTTATTGTACTTAGTATGTTAACTAACCATGGGTTGAATATAAGGTAGGAAATAATAAAATTACTTGGACATCAAGAATCAACTACCTGGAATCAGGTATTGGTGCTGAACATAACTGTCCTTTTATTTGCTCCTCACTAACAGTTGCTGATTTCTTTTGTGCTCCTAACAGTTGAAAAAGATCCGCTCCTTACTTTTGGCTGGAGCTGCAGAATATGATAACTTCTTCCAACACTTAAGACTTTTGGATGGAGCATTTAAATTATCTGCTAAAGACCTGCGGTCTCAAGTTGTACGAGAGGCTTGTATCACGTTGGGGTAAGTTTATTTTCTGTGTGTGTTTGAAATGTGATGTGGAAGAAAAGGAACAGGCACTGGTTAAAACACAATTAGGATGCAGCTTGTGCTGCTAGTGCTATATAGTTAAAGATAGAATATGATTTTTCTGCATCTGTTTCAAAACCCATCATGTAGGCCACTAATTATAATTCTGCCGAGCCGTGTTCCTGAGTACTAAACAATGCTGATGTGGGATACACAGAATGAATGAGCAAGCCATGCCTTCATGCACAAGTAGGGAAGCATTGAACAATAAAGCTGAAAATGTTGATGTTTTGTTCTGGTTCAGATTGAACTAGTTTTTATTTCTGATAGTCTATCTTTTGTGAAATACTTCAAGAAAAAGGGTGCTGCAGTGTTTCTGACATGTTGTTTTTGTTTTTTTTTTCTTTTAATATATATGTATTAAGGCAAAATAGGGAGCTTCAGAGAGACTGTAATATAAACTAACAAAAATATTCTATCACCTTGATCCCATTTGTTTGATAGTAATTTTTTTGCTGTGCTAGTTACTTTATTTTATGCTGACCTTACTATTTCTCAGGGTTCAGATGAATATAGGACACAAATTTGAAAAGAAAGGAAAGGAACTGTTTTTTGAAACATGGTGTTATCTGTCCTTTGGAGTCGGAGAGGACATGACAGTTGCAAAGATTGAGATGTCAGATGTGCTTATGTCAGATGTTCTGTACAAGTCTGACTCGCTTTATCTCCAGCTCACTTACCAGCATGACTTCATTCTGTTTTTCAGACATTTATCATCAGTTCTGGGAAACAAGTTTGACCATGGGGCAGAAGCCATCATGCCAACAATTTTTAATCTAATTCCAAATAGTGCCAAAGTCATGGCCACTTCTGGTGTAGTAGCAGTTAGATTAATCATTCGAGTAAGTATGCATCAAAAGAGAACAGTGTTATAATTTCCGAACACTGCGGTGTTTCTGATGAAATATGAATGCTGCTGCAATGAAAATAAGATTAGGTGCCTAATCTACTTTTCTGATAGTGCTGGACTTGGCTGTCTTAGATGTTGTGCAGCCTTGTGCAGATGATGCTTGTTAAGCTCTGCCAAAATAGTAGGGGAAATAGTTCTTTTTGCAGGGCAAGATATTTCCATCCCTCTAAGAGCTGAGCAAACATTTTTCTTTGAAAGGGTTTTAGACCAGCCTTGCAGCAGACTCATCCTCTTAATTATGCTCTAAAATACATCACAGACTGTCCATGTTTCTCAAAACTATTAGTTCACAGTGGTGATTTCTGCCTAGTGATTCATTGTGTAAGCTGTAGGTAGCCCAATGTCTCTCAAGTTGTCACCACTGGCAGTTTAGATCCTCCTGCAGTGACTTCAGCTCCTTGACTCACTAGAGAGTGTCATTATAGAAGAAAATCAAGTATCTGTTAAAGGTATTTTAGCTGATAAATTGTAAAATATTTTTAATATTAAAAATCTGTCCATATCTGTTAGTGTTCCGTTTTCTAGAGGCTCTGTTTTTAAGAATTGAGCAGCAATAAGAATCTGAATACTGAGCTCAGGAGGCTGAAGGAGATGGTCTTTCATTCTCTGGAACTGTTATGTAAAGATTTCTTCCTGTTCTTGTTTGTTTTCTTCCAGCACACGCACATCCCTCGGTTAATACCCATCATAACCAGTAATTGTACCTCCAAATCTGTTGCAGTTAGAAGGTGAGAATTTAGTTTGAATTTACTGTTTTTCACTAGTAAATAGGTGCTTTGTGAAAATGTGAATGTATTTGTTAAAAGGGTTGAAAACACACTTACTTATTATAACGTAAATCTCATTCTTCTCCATGATTTGAGTTCAAAGTCAGCTAACCTGCATAAACTGCATCACTGCAGAGAGGAAGAGGCATTTTTCCACAAGGAGAAATGGTTTTTAAACTAATTGTTGTCCTTACATATTGTTATAACAACATATTATTTTGGCATTTTTACAGACACGTTCCTGTTCCCCACTGCTGGTTGTTACAGTGACTTGTTTTCTTTGAGCCAGTAAATCAGTCTTATGTGAAAGCATCATCTGGAAGGGAAGTTGGACTGAACGGTCTAATGGTCCTGTCTGCATTTAAAATCTAAATGCTTCAGTCCACTACCTCACTGGGAGACTCTTGCCTCCTCTGTATACATTAACTGGTTCTTTTTGAGTTAGATGAAAAGAAGGGCTTTGTGGTTGCTGTATTTAGTGTCAAACCTTGAACACGTCAGCACACTTGTGCCTTAAGATTCTTGAAGTGAGGAAGAGAGATTAAAGCCGCAAAGGTCTGTTCCCACGAGGCTAATTGTGAGGTTTCTGTGGAAGCCTGGACTAACAGGTGTACAGAATATCAGTGTCAATCTCCTGTTTAATGAAAAAGGAAGCTTCCAGGATTGTTTTATGGCAATCCCTCTCTTCAGGCTTCTCTATAGCAAACTGCCTCTAATTTATCCTTCAGACTGTTTATTAAGGTTTTTTTACAGCTGTTGATACATTTATTGGGGTCAACACTGAACTTTGATGTCCCAAAAAGCTTCCTAAGCAAAGATGTTGTTCAGAGTCAAGTATGGCAAAGCCAGTTAACTTAAACTCAGCATTTCTTCTTTCTCCTCCCAGGCGTTGCTTTGAATTTTTAGACTTGCTGTTGCAGGAGTGGCAAACACACTCCTTAGAAAGGTAAGTTCTGAATACAAGTGGATTTGTTCTCTCCTACTTACCTGGGGAGAAGGAGATAATTTTCTGGATCGTTCTGGAGAAAGGATCATTTAGGAGAGATTATATTAAGTATCTGTGGAAGAGATGTTTTTGACACCCAAAAGAAACATATATGCGCATGCATCATTTGTTCTGTAGTTCTGTCAGAGTTTGGTGGGTATGTCTCCTATGCCAGCCTTGGAAGACCTGGCTGAGCAAATCCCTGAACTCAATAACTTTCGTTTAACTTTTTTTTTTTCCTTTTGCACCCTGAAGTGAGATGATGAGGCGAAGTCTGCTGCATGCCTTATCAGGAGCTTCTGAGACTTCTACATTACTTCAAACTCTAGTGACCAGTTGAAGTAATTGTGTGAGGGGAGATTGGGACAGAACTTCCTTAGCCCTTGAGGGCACAAAAGTATTTAGGGCTTAGGAGACTGTTCTTGAATCCAGGCAGTTTGGATAGATAAGTAAAGATCTCTGAAGAATGCTGCTTGTTGTTTTCTAGACAGCAGTGTGGATGAAATAAAATTGACTTGTAAGAATAAATAAATAAAAGTCACAAAAGATCCTTGATGGAAATGAAAGGATGTGGTGAACTGTTTGTTCTCAGAAACCAAGGCAAAATCAAATTAGTCATTTGTTTATAAGTGTGGCACATCTTTCTGAACTGCTGGATAATATTTTCTTTCTTATTTCAGACACATATCAGTGTTAGCTGAAACAATAAAGAAGGGAATTCATGATGCAGACTCTGAAGCCAGGATAGAGGCAAGAAAGTAAGTGGCAGCTGTTGTTGGTATCTCTTCTTCCTCCCCTTCTTTGCCCCTGTCTTGTCAGTGGTATTGCATGGTTGAGACAAAAATCCAGACAAGATACATTCTCCTGACTTCCCAGCTGGTGGAAAAAAGAGGGGCTGAGGGGTGACCATTCTGTACAGTTTCCTGAGGGGGGGAAACAGAGAGGGAGGTGCTGATCCTTTCTTCCTGCAATCCGGTGATAGACACCTGGGAATGCTTTAAAACTCTGCCAGGGGAACTTCTGGCTGGACATCAAGAAGCATTTCTCTACCAAGAGGGGTCAAACACTGGAAAAGGGTTCCTAGAGAGGTGGTCAATGCCCCAAACCTGTTTCAGGGGCACTTGGACAATGTTCTTAACCACAGACTTTAACTTTGGTCAGCTCTGAATTGGTCAGGCAGCTGGACTAGATGTTTCTTGTTGGTCCCATCCCACTTAAGTAGCCTACTCTATTGTTATTTGCTACTCTTTAAATAAAAGTCCTTGTGCTAGTACTCTCCTAAATAGTATCCTAAATTAAGATAGTATTTTATGACATTGAAAAAAAATGTTTGTGTATATCTATAGGAAATTCTAATATTTGCAATTAGTTTTATTCTTTTGAAGCACATCTTATTCTTTACACATTTCCATTAATATGATCATACTCATGGTAGTATGCTGGTGTACCAGCATACTCTTCTGAACAGAACATTGCAGAAACGTTTTTCTGCAGAAAGAGGGTGGTGTAAAACGTGAAAACAATGAGCAATAAATTTTATTAATCTAAATGCTGTGTTTTAAGTAGTGGTGTTTCACAGTAGGGCTACTTAAATCCTTTTGAAAAGGAAGCATGTCTATCACTGAAAATTACAGTAGTCACTGAGACTTCACAGCAGGTGACTAGTTAAGCTGAATAGACAGCAAGGAGAATGGCAGGGGACTTCAGAGAGCATGCTTAATTCTCTCTTCCCATGTTTATTAAGTAGCAGTGTGGCTGATTGTGAGATAGAAATTTGTTTTCTTCTTGTGATGTGAGAATGCATGTGGCTTCTCTGAGGACTGGCTGTCACACACAAACAATTCTTGATTCATTTGAGCTCATGATCTTACTCTTAAACTGCCCATTAGTTGTCCCCTGAAAAGTACTGAGAGTCTTCATCTCCTTTGTGCACCAAGAGTGAATGGTGTTAACCATCAGCCGGGAGGTTTGGACCATAGAGGAATTCTTCCCTCATCTTAAAATACTCTTTCTATTTTCATCATGGCACTGGTTTGAAGTCCATGTGACCATCTCTTTCCTTTTCCTTGGTTTTTTGTTTTTGTTTGTTTTTTTTTTTTAAACCAGAAAGACAGGCAGCAGCCTCAAGTCAGTACAGAGATGTGTTTCTGCAGCATTCTTGAAGAGCTGTTGCTAAACTTAAGGAAAAAGCCGCAGCTGATGCTTTCCTGAATCAGGCCCATTTATGTGTGTTCTGCCTTTGGCATGTTTTTGAAGTAGCTACTGCGCACCCAGTCCCAAACTAGTGTCAGTTTGGGCCTGCAGTCTCCTGTGTACAGTAGACAGCTGGAGGGATGAGAGTTTCTTCCTAATACAGCTTTGTTGGCTACTCCTATTTTTACAGCAAATGCACCAAATAATTCTTTCATTGGTTTGTCTTTTGTGCAGCTGATTGAACAATACAATGGTTGAAAAAGCTGTTTGTCTTAAATGTGTCAGGGCAGTACCAGTCCTTGAAGTGACTAATGAGGCCACTAATGGGAATAGTGAGAAGGGCTCTGGCTGTGCCTTTGTGCCACAGCCCCCTAAAACATGCCAGGGGTGTGTTCACAGTGCTGTGTGTCATTTCCAGGTGCTACTGGGGTTTCCACAGTCACTTCAGCCGAGAGGCAGAGCATTTGTACCACACCTTGGAGTCTTCCTACCAGAAGGCCCTGCAGTCACATTTGAAGAACTCTGACAGCATCGTGTCCTTGCCACACTCGGATCGCTCCTCCTCCAGCTCCCAAGAGAGTCTCAAGTAAGGCTTTCTGGGTCACTACCTCTCCATTTAAACAATTGCTGACAGACAGCTCCATTGAATTGAAGGGAGCCATCACATTGCTTTGTCTCATCTGGTCATTAGTTGGACTCGACACTTGGTTACTCCAAAATAGATTTATTTATTTATTTTAACCTAACACTGTAAGACAACAAAACTCTCTACTGGCTCTAAAATATAATCATTATCTTGACTCCATAAATAGTTTTCTAGGAAGCTATTTGTGCTCAGCAGATACTGTTAGTTATTCCTTTCAGGTGCTTAAAACACTGCTGAGAATAAAGTTCTGCCTTTAGCATTAATCCTAGAGGTGTAAGTCTGTCTCTTTCCAGACAAAAGAAAAAAATGACTAAATTAAACTTGAGTTGTAATTACAGAGTTAATGTGTAACTCTTATGTTGGGTATTTTAGCTACTCTCAGATATACAGTCAACATAGACTCCAAATGTCTGTAAGATGTGTATGAAAAATATCCATAACTTACTGGTGTAACTTTTTAAATCTACAAAAAGTGTTCTTAAAAATCTCTTTTTGCACAAATAATGTGAGTACTAATTTATTTCTTAATGCTTTTATAAATAATTTCATGGTGGTGCTGTATTTATTCTTAAACAACCAGCTTTGGTAGTTTATGCCTGCCTATAAATGGTTTCCTGTTAACTTAATTGTGTACTGAGGGAACAGAATTGTACTGCTCTTGATGACTGAAATAGAAGTTTTGTTTTGTAAGTAAGAGTTTGTATTAACTTTCAGCCGTCCACTGTCTGCCAAAAGAAGTCCTACTGGAAGTACAACATCAAGAGGTGAGAACAGGAGCTGAAAAACGTGCTGAGGTGTTGTTGAGGAAGTGTGACATTGTTATATGCAAAACCCAGCTTTGATTGCTGTTTACTACTCCCTAAAATGGCAGCTCAGGATGTAGAAATTTTAATTACTTTCTACATCAGCTGATTATTAAATAATACTTTTAAAAGAAATTAGTAAATCAATAATTTCTTACACCTCAAGAGCAGCCTAAAAAGCCTTGAAAATTGTAGCCAATGTATGTTTAGCTTTGTAATAGCTTGAATAAACTTCTGCTGATGCTAAGACATGCAGCTACATAGTCTAATATTGCCTTCAGTTTTACATTTTTTGTTATTTATTCTCTGTGGTTTCAGCAATGACTGGAGGTGTTTGCACGGAAGTCGTACATTGTTAAATTCCATCTCATTGCTAATCTGTTTTTCTTGTCAGATGGAATATTTAGGTGCAGCTTTTCTGTCCTAAGTAAATGCATGCAATAATCTAAATAATACATTTTAATATAGCATATAATAGACAAAACTTTGTTGGTAAAAGATAAGCTGCCTTTTACACCTGATCAGGGTTGGGTTCTGGCTGGTTTGTCTGTAACTACACCCTACTGAGACCTTTGATTCAAGGAGATGTTGTTGTGTAACCTACTTGACTGTGCACACAAATGCATGTTTGCTTGCAGCTGAGTAGTCAAGCTTCATGCTTAAGAGGGTGAACATCAACAAGTGATGGGAACAACGATCCTCATGAGAAGATGAGGTGTTGGGAAGGAAGTTATTAGAACCTGGACTGAAGGACCTGCAGGTCTGTTTTGGCCAGCAACTCTCACATGCCAGTGATGGGTACTGTGGTTGAACTTTCCCATCTAGACTCTGTTAGAAGTTTCTTTTTACTGGCCTGGCAGCCTTTTTGATCTTATCATTTAGGCTTTTAGAACTTGATAAAGTTCTTAGAGGTTGCACCAGGGCAGCATTGACGAAATATCTTTGCAGGCAACGTGGGGAAGCCCACATTGCCCTGATAAAGCATTCTTAGTTGAGGTATTTCAGTGCCAGCAGGGAGTGTTAAAAATAGTACTTTAAACTGCTTGTCAGGCTCTTTGAAGCACACAGCTCAAAAAATTAATCTTCTTTATTCTGGATCTCCCACTCCCATCTGCAGCATCTACAGTAAGTACAAAATCTGTGTCAACACCAGGATCTCTGCAGCGATCCCGCAGTGACGTCGATGTGAATGCAGCAGCTAGTGCCAAGTCAAAAGTGACGTCTTCTGGAGCATCCACCCCCTTCAGTTCTGCTGCAGCCTTGCCCCCAGGGTCATACGCATCACTAGGTAAATCTACATGTTCTACTCTTGCAGTTAGCCTTCTTTAGTAGTAGAAGGTGCCTTGCAGTTTTATTGGAATAATAAACTCTGACTAGAGGAATGTACCTCTGAGATAGTTACCAGCTCTCCAGGATCAGTGTGTGATCTCTTGCCCTTTGGGACTAAGGAAAAAAAATACGGCAGAACTGACTTGAAGCAACAGTTTTGAATTGTGTAATAATCTGCGTCTTACTCTTCTTTCTGGGGAAAAGCAGAACATACTACATAGAGTTCTGGGATGTTGCTGAGGACAATGCTATTCAACTCCTTTTGACATGTTCCCCTGTCTCTTTTCCTTCTTTTCCTTCCCTTGCTTCCTGAAACTGGTTTTCTATTAATTGATTTATGCTTTGAATAGTACATCTTGAGTTTGTTCCCTTCTGTTTCACAAAGGAGAAAGAGAAGCAAAGAGGAGGTCAGCTTTGCCATGCCATCAGACAGGATATAAGAATCTGTTCCTTATGCTGACTCTTTGGATTATAGCCACATATCACCTTATTCCCTCAGAGCATTGTGTATCACCTTCAGGTGTCTCAGGGTTTCTTAAAACAAACTTTGCACTGGATCTTTCTCTCCTGGAGTTATCGTCGAAGGAGTCACAAAGGAGGAAATGCAAGGCAGTGATTGACACCGTATTTGCTGAGCTTCATCTTGGGTGTGAACAGAGCTGATCATCTGAGCTGATTTCTCATTCTGCTGGTTTCACACTAATCTAATGCTAGACTTGTCATCATTTTACCTTTACAACAGGGAAGAAACTCAGGGGTCTGTGCTCTTGATTTAAGCTGTGTACATTATCCTCACCGAGTCGGTTCAGGAGTTCCTTCTTTTAATGTAGGGCATTTGCTCTTTAACCTGTTAAAAAGTAAGTGGTGGACTATATAGGGATGATTTTTATCAATTCCTTTTTCAGACAGGTTTCTTTCATATCTGAAATGTTTTACCTTGGATTAGATGCATTGGTTGTATTCAGTTCAGAAGTTGAATTCTTATTCTGATTTAAATTGTTCATACTTGGTTCAAGATGCCGATACATTGCAGTGGAAATGTGATTACAGAATGTGAAGTTGATCACGTGGTGGTGGGCTTACAGATGCAGCCACTTTTGAGTTGTGCTTCACTCTGGCTTCGGTGACTAAATTGGCTTCAGTCTTATGTCATGAGGAAGAAAGAAGAGGGAGGAAGTATTTATTTAAAGCTGACTTGGTCCTTGAAGTTTAGAGACTGGATCCAGTGTCAGTCTTGTTCTTTAACCAGGCTCTAGTAGAAAAGTAGCAAATTCACTCTTAAATGATGTGATGGCTGCTCCTGAAGGATCCTGCTTTCTTTTTAGATAGTAGGGACATTTATCACCTGCACATTCCCATGAGAGAAATGATGAGGCAAACAATGAAAATGGAGTTGGGCAAAGGTTGGTTGTTGCAGGAGGGAAAACCTCCAAGTGTTTTCTTCCAATACACCAAGGTTTGATTTGCTGCTCGGTCCAACTTTTTTAATTTCTTTAATTGTATTAATTTTTTTTTTTGCATATTTATGTGGCTAATATATAGTGCCCTCTTCTGTTGATGATACTGATTTTTCCCTATTAACCCTGTCCTTACTTTTCTTTGATTTGCCTAAAGATGGTACTACCAGTAAAACCGAGGGTAAGCAGTCTCTCTGTGTAACTGAGGTGTGTCCACAGTCGTACTACCCTACCTGGTCTCTGTTCTCACAGTGTTACCTGGTTCTCATCCATGTTCACTGGTGACCTGCATGAAGTGTTGCATGGTTGTCCTGCTCATTTTGATGCCATGGGGTATTCTTCACTTTCTCTTTGAGCTCCTCCCTGCTAATAACATAAGTCTGCTTTTGTGGCTCTGGTCACTAAGTTGTTATGTGGGTTTCTCTATTTAAAGCACTGCTTTTGGTTGAAGGTGACCTGTGTATAGACTAAAGAAAAGCCAACAAAACCCAAAAAAACTCCCAAACAACACAAGGCTTGTGATTTCTTTTCTCCTTGATGTGTAATGGTTTGCTGTGTTTTTCCATCCAAAGCTCAGGTCACAACTGCCAAATGCTTTCGGGAAGAGACTGGGTAGTGAGAGAATTGAATGAGGTGATCACATGGCAGAAAAATGAGGACAGTAAACAATGATCTCTAGGGAAGGAATATTTAGTTCAACCTCTTTAAACCTGACCTTCTCTTTTTGTTGTTAACTGTCTAAGTGAGATGGCTTACACCAAAGACAGTTGGAGGAAAGTTTTTTTTTTACCATAACACTGAGCCTGATAGTTTGGGAAGGATCCCAGTCTGTTTTTCTGGCTCATTGTCAAAACTTGTTCTTTTATTTCTTCGGCAAAAAAAGTTCACTGGGAAATCACTTTTTCTGAGGTAGACGGGAGTTGAAAACAAGAATGTTTTCTACACAGAATGAAGATACCACACTCTCCAGCAAAGCTTTTTTTTCCCCAGTGAGAGTCTCTTTTCAAGGGATCTATTACTGTCTTGTGGGACTGTGCTTGTATCTTTGATGGCTGCTTGTATTTGGATGTGGTGGTCTGAGAAGTGCCACTGTCTGTTGTGACATCTGTGTTATTTTCATTACTATTAGTGATGCATTGATTTATTATTTGGAAGAAAAGGTCTGTACCATTTTTGGAAATGGTACTTAGTGTTTAGAGATGAGCTGACCTCTGCATCTTGAGCAGGAAGTATTTGTGCTTTGTGATCTCTCACTGATAAGGAATATGAAGGTGGCCTGAGACCTGTATTTCTAAGTTGGTCATGAGTTAGATGAAAATTCCAGGTTGTTCTAATAACTGATCTTTTTTATTCTTCTTCCTTTTTTTTTTAAATTGTTGACTCTTTTTTCTTCTTTCTTTCATCTTAGTTCTCAAACCCATCTATATTTGGCCTACATTTGAAATGCTGAAAGTTTAATGTTTTATATGAAATACCATATGCAGCTTTCAGTCCTCTTCTTGGCTATAATAATGTTTGCAGAGGCCTGTTAAAACAGCTATCCTGTGGAATAATACCTCTATTTTATTTTATTAAATACTCTAGTGTCATGATGCAAAAGGGTGGGGGTTTTATTGGTTACTGTTTTCAATTCAGTTACATTAGGAGCAGATTTGATTTGGTAAAAATCTGTAATAGAAACCAACAAGTTGCTTGGGGCAGGGAAGATTGAGATGGACTTTCAGAAACTGAGTTTGCTATCCCCTAAGTTTTAAATACCAAGTCTTATATCTTCTTGTTTGCTGTGGGATTCTTTTGGTTTTTTAGGAGGATCAGGGAGAATTAAAACTACAGAGTACACTATGGGCAGAGTCTTTCAAGAATGAGTTTAATCACTGTTTGAAACTCTTCATCTTTTTCCTTTGAAATAGTTCAAGGGAAAAAAACCCCTTTATTCAGGATTGTGTTCTTCACTGAATGATGAAGCTGAGTAAGGTCTTCTGCCAAGTCTGTGATCTTGCAGATTGAATCAGGAACTACAGGGAAGATAAAACTTCGTATTCTTGACATGAATGTAAAAATTAAGAGGGTGGGGATAGAGAAAAACATCCTCTTGCTCTGGAAACAGAAGGAAATTAACATAAAGCAGAAATGTCATCTAGAGTCCTGCTCCTGTGGTTTGTTTTGGTTTTTTGCAGGTCACCAGTAAGTAAGAAAAAATTCCTGTGTCTTTTTGTGTGGTTCAGCTTGACATTAAATCTGCAGTCTGGTTCCCATTGTGGCTTTCTGTAGCTACATTGTAAAATGCTGCTCGTTCCCCTCACTGGGAGCCAGCATTGTGTGCACTTGGCAGATCCCATCTGCTTTGCCCTTGGTTCTCCTCATGGGTTTGGTTTGGAGTCAGGCAGCTCAAACAAAGGAGCAAGATAGAGTAGGTAATGCTGGTGGCAAGAATGCCAACTAAGAGCTGAATATCAGTCCTTTGGTTTTAAGTTGTGACCTCCCAACAACTGGCAAATGCTGTAGAAATGCACTTTGTTACAGAAAGGTAGGTGAGTCTGTATGCCAGTGAGGTTTGTGCAGGTCTTTTGTGCAGTGCACTGTTCACTGAGCCTTCTGCTTTGGAGGGAGATCTCATGTAAAATCCAGAGGCAGCACAGCCTGATGGCTTCCAGTAAGGATCAAGTGCCTCTCAGGGAAAATCGTGCTGCAGAGGCAGCACTTTCTAACATTGGAGGAGTGCATGGAAACCATTCTGATGGTGGTTGTAAAACGTTTTTTAAATATTATCTATAAAGCATATTTTAAATTGATCTCTGTGTGTCTCCCATGTCCATGTGTTATTTAGCAGTGATACAACTATGCCTAGAGGCTCTTTCAGGAATGTTTTTTCTCCAAGTGGGGCAAAAATCACAGTGCTGGGTAACCTAAATTAAAGTGAGTTGTGGAGCTGTTACATACCATTTCTAGACTATTTGAAAACCATTTTCTTCAGTGTGATATGCAGACTGAGTGACATAAAGCCTATGACCCTTCTGAGCACTGGGGAAGGGGATGCTGCAGTATCCACCCACAGGGCTCCACCTGCCAGGTGAACCCTCTTGTAAAGCACAAATGTTATCATAGAATCTTCCTTAATTTGTTCTTTTTCTGAAAAAAAAACCCAAGCACACAAACAAAACAAGCTTTCTAGGTTTAGGCATTTGTTAGACATTTCAGGGTTGATTGTGAACCATTGTTGTAAAAATGCCAACTTCAAAAAATGAAACCAAAACCTCCTAAAAATCCAGAAATGGTTTCTTAGCACAACGCCTTTATAGGGAGTCTTTCAAAATCTTTTCTATACAAACAACAGTGTGTCACATGGCAAATTTAGATCAAGGGCTTTTTTATGGAAATACTTTAATGGTTTTTGGAAACTAGTTGGGGCCGTCTTTATCTGTTCCTTTGCTGTGTTGTTGTTGTTAGGACGCAGCAATGCTTTTAAAGGCATCAGAAAAATAATGGTTATGAAATATGGATTGCTACATCTGTAGTTTGAGCTAGATATGGAGACAAACCCACTTGAAAACAAAGAAGCTTTGGGAGGGTAGGTGTTTGCTTGAATGCAAGAACAACAAAAAAAGTCTAAATAATTTACTTGATATTTTATTTCCAGTCCTGCTTGAAATTAGTTTTTCTGTCTGGGTTAGAATGATAGAGATAAAGCCACACACATAATCCTATGTGCAAATAACTCTTGAATGTGACTGCAGATTCTTGTTTGCAAATGAAATTCCTGGAGAAATGTAGAAGACACATTTGTATTGTATGGATTAACTACTATATAGATGCACGCTGTACTTGGTATAATTTATATTAAAAAGCCATTTGCATAATGCAAGTTCAGTGCAGCATTAGTTCAAATGCTTGTCAGCAAGCATTATCTTTTATAAAAGATGAGAAAAAAAACGTTTCAGTGTTGGGACTCTCTTCCTCCTGTGGAAGAACAACTTCTCTCACACTGTTCTCTCTCACACCCAATAGGCCTAAATCAGTGAGCAAATGTACCAGTCCAAAAGGAATCAGAATTTTGTTCCTGGGCATTCATTCATTCATTCAGAAACTGCTGAAATTGGGAGGAATCTGTCCACCAGCCCTCAGGGGTTTCAAAATAGTGCTGAATTCTCTTCTTCCAATCCTGCTGATAATCACATGTTAATAAAGTTTGCCTTAGATTTGCTTTGTTCTTTAAAGCCTCTAGAATTGGTTTCAGAAGCTAATCTCAGTTTCACTTTATATATTATTTTAGGCTTTTTATTTCTTAAGTTGGAAAAGTCACACGTCTTATCCCAGTTTTCCCATTCTTAGTCACCTACTGATGAAGATGCAAGAAAGAAAAAAGCTTTTGTAGATGCAGAAAAATCCTGGATCTTAAGCGGCCTTTGTTTAGGAGGAGACATTAGTCCCTTCTCACCCATTCTTGGCCCATGCATGTCACTAAATGTGTCTTCCAGTACTGCCTGTTACTGTTTGTAGAGTTGAATTTCAGCTTGATTTCCCCCTAGGACTTCCTGCAATGTCAAGGCCTCCCATGGGCCTTCTGGAAGGATGTAAATGAATTCAATTACTGGTTCCTAAGACTGGTCAGGTTTAAACTTTTGTCTTACTGTGATGCCTTCCTGATAGAAATGAACAGAAGCCTTGAGGCTTCTGAGAGGAGCATGATGTCTGCCTGCCTCCTTCCCCATGCCCACCTGCCTTGGAGCCTGTGTTGGGCTTTGGGTCCATACCTTGTTAACAAGTGATGGAGTGGCACTGCTCACCTGTGTGTAGCTGTGCCAAACTGGCATGGGGTGGGCTCTGGCTGGCAGACAGCTCTAGAGCTGCCTCCGGCAGTGTATCAGGCTGACCCTTTGTAAGGGGCAAGAATGCCCTAGAGCAGAGGAATCTGCACCCTTGCTGGTGGTAAAGAAGACATCAGCAGCCAGTTTTATGGCTGTTGGACGCACATGGGTGTGCTCAGAGCTTATTCAGTTGAGCCAGTGATTAAAAAGTTTTGTTTGTGTTTTCCCAGTTTTATGCTGATGATTGCTTCCGTGTCTTGTCTATAAACAATTGTTTGAATGTACATACCTGTACTTTGCCTACTGAGCTGTTTAAAAGCTAGGTGCTGGTGGAGGGGCTTGAAGTAGAGCTTTTTCCCTTGTAAACAAATTTTCCATTTCTTCTCAAAGTTAGGCATCTCCTTGTCACTTTGTGTCTAGCAGAAGCTTTCAGACAGTGTCATGAATATTTTGAGAACTCAGAGAAGGAACATAGCACCCAATCGCTCCGTCTGGGCTGCTTGCCATTGTCTTGTCCTGCATGTGTGCCTTATGTGAAATGGGTTTTTTTGGGTGGGAAGTGTGTCTCTCCCTGTTCATATTTTTCTGTATGCTTATAGTGGAGACAGAGGGCAGGAGATGAGTATCTATAACCAGTGGATGCAGTTGTCTAGACTTCTCTTACATGCTGTGGGTTTTTTCTTTTCATTATTGTGCCTGAAACTTGAAGTCATCCTCTGAATGCAGGATAGCACTGGCATGAGTCCTGAAAAGAAACTTCAGATTTGGCTAAGAACTGGTGTTGAAAAGTATTGATGGAGACTTTCTTTGTGTTACTCTTAATTATCATTTCTTTCCCATTAACTGGAGACAGATAATTGAAGCTTAGCACTGGGAAGAACATTCTGTAGGAAACAACCCTGCCCCAGGAAGGGGATGAACCGATGACCCTGTAAGCTTTCCCAGCTCAAATTTCTGTGGCTTTTCCATGAGGAAAGGACAAAACAAGAAGTGAGAACACTTTGAGACTTTATATCCATTCTCTGCTTAAATAAAGAGAAGGCACACAGAATCTGTTTTCCTCAACAGTGATTATGTTAAATAGGCCTCTCCATTACAAGTAAAGTTGCACTGATCTCTGGATAAATATGAGGGACCTGTAAACAGCAGGGAAAATCCAATGAGCCCGAAATAAAAGTGTGATCAGACTGTTGACAGACTGTCACAGGAGTGCATGCCAGCCTGTGCAGGTGGAGGAGGATATAAAGCACCAGACAGATCCTTGGAAATCCCAGCGATGGAATTTGGGAAGGCATCTGTCACACCTGTCTCTGAAAGGGTGATCACCTTGTCAGAAAGTAATAATTTGATACAGGAAGCTGCATGTAGGAGACTTGAATTTTTTTGTTGTTGATCCTTTGTAAAAAAGCTACAATAGAGCAGGAGCAAAGGCTGTAGAGGTAATATTTTTAAATTAAACTGGCTGATAGAATTACAGAAAGCAAAGAAATTTTTGGAATACGGACTGTGGCTGTTTCCACTCCCTTCCCTGTTATCTCAGCCAGCCTAATAAAAGGTGTTGCCTCTCCCCATATATTTCTTTTGTACCCCGGGTAATTGTGTGTATAGTGTGTTAGACAGTGCTTCTGCCATGGAAGAAACTTGTTAACAGTGTGATTGTCTTTGCATTTCTCAGGTCGGATTCGCACCAGGAGACAGAGCTCTGGCAGTGCCACAAGTGTCACCTCAACGCCTGCTGATACTCGGGGCCGCAGCCGGGCTAAAGTAGTTTCCCAGTCCCAGCGTAAGAATTGCTTTGCTTTATTCCTGAGAGCAGAACAAAGAGGTTTTAATGTGTTTCCCTTGAATTGAACCATCAGAGAATTGGGCTCACTTTGGACATGTAATAAAATGGATCCCCACCTAGCCAAGTGTGTGCTCCTGCTGACAAACAGGGCCCCAAATCCAAGTGCTCAGTTGTGGCCTTTTCTTACCAGTTGTGCAGCAGAATTTCATGTCGCTGTGATGTGTAGCTCTAAATAACTGGCACTGTGTCTTGCTGAGACACCCCCTGTGCCTGTAGCTGACTGCTTGCCCTGCCAAGCCTCTCCTGCTTATGTGACTTTATTTCTGTATGTGTGAACACGTGAGCTGTCTAAAATTAACAGAGTTTGGCATCAGTTGAAAATAGGACATTACCTATTTTGTGTAGATATGGGAAAAAGGGTTCTGCTTTGATTCACATGACACATCTGTGCTCTCTGGCTTCCTGGCAAGGCATGGTTTTCTCCTAGGAGCCACACATATGGTGCTGCTGCATATTTGTCATGTGTATCTGAGGAGAATTTTGTTACTCAGGTTTTAAAAGGCAACTGGGGGGAGGGCAAAACTCCCTGTTATGAGGACCTTCAGCCTTAGGAGATTTGGTTTGTGGAAGGACCTGTCTGTTCTGAGGACTTGTCTTGCTTTGTACCCCTATTTGAAAGCCTTTCTCTGTTCATTCTTTCATTGCTTTGCTCTGTCATGCTGGAGGGATGAAAAAGCAGTTTATAGGCTTGTGTTAGGCTGGGAGAACTGCAGAAAGATAGAGTATATTTAACATGGGGCCAAATAGAAATCTTTATATTGAGGTCATAAGGACATATTTGGGCTATTGTAAATTGATTGCTTCAGTGATGAACTTATCCAAAGCCAGAAGTGACCTTTTTCCCCTAAATTTAGTTTGGTGAAAAATGGTTGGACCAGATGAGACAAGTCTCAGAAGTATTTAAAAAGTAGTTATTCTTTAAAAGTTTCAAAGATTACCTAATTTTTCTATAGAATGCCTTATAAAGATTTAGGATGGTCATATCTGGACCTGCTGCCTTGGTCTAGTTTGCTGAGTTTCCAGCCTAGCCCAACCAGATGTGATCTTTATCCTTAAACCAAATGTTGCATGGAGTAATTTACAAATTCAAATACCATGAGTCAGTCACAGGACCGAATTCTCCATGCCCACACGTTGTTGTAATTTAATAGACTGGGTTGCGGTGCAGTTTAGAGCAGAACTTGGGTCTTGGTGTCTTGGTTGATATTTTGCTGAGAAGTTAGTCAACCTTGGGAAGTTTAGTTACAT
This sequence comes from Zosterops lateralis, assembly GCF_965231275.1. Classification (NCBI taxonomy): domain Eukaryota; kingdom Metazoa; phylum Chordata; class Aves; order Passeriformes; family Zosteropidae; genus Zosterops; species Zosterops lateralis. The sequence continues at coordinate 27,133,461 of NC_139767.1, read as the reverse complement.
CTGCACATTAACTCACTGCATTCTGCAGAGGCTTTAGGAGTGACATGTTTGTAAATAAAGCTGTCTGTATTGTGTATAGCACAAACCGCATGCTGAACGCTGTATTGTCTTGCTGTCTTTTAATCCACTTTTTGCCTGTCCCTTGGTCTGCCCTCATAATCAAGGATCCAGATCAGCTAATCCTGCTGGTGGTAAGAAACGTTTTCCCTTTCTTGCTTTTTCACGTTATTTCCTTCACATTTTTTAACTGCTAAGCTTCTAGCTTTCCTCATTCCCTCCTAACTGTAAGACTTTAAAAGCATTTTGTTGAAGTCACAAATCAAAATGTGTATGGCAGGTGATTTTATTTCTCCCACTAATCAGACATGGTAAGCATATGCTCTGATGTCAAAGCTGGCTCAGTGCTGCAGCTCAAACCCCAGGGGCTGAATTCTTCCCTGAGTTCCTTCAGTACATCCCTGCTGACACCAGTGAGGTGACTTTTAGGTTGTGGTGCTGTGTGGAAGACTGGCACCTTGGGGTGGGGAGAATGGGGCCAGCACCACATAAAGTATTGGAGTATATTTGATTGGTTTGGGATGGCTCTGGCCAAGAAATTGGAGGGGGCAAGTAAGTTTGTACATGTGCTATGGTGTTGTTTGACTAATAGACTAATAGAGTTGCATATCTTCTTAAATTAAGACAGAAGAACAGCCTTCAACTCTTACTAGTTGTAACACTATCTGGAAATGAAGTTTTTGTGAGATGTGTAGATGCATTTCAGAAAGAAATCAGTATGAATATTGGTTCAAAATGTAAGCTTGCCTGAGTATGATCTTGCAACCCTTTCAAATACACTTTTCCTTGCTGTTCCAGCAAATAATTTAATGTCAGAAATAGTAATGGCAACAGCAGATTTTCAGGGACTCATGTACTCATTTCTTAGAAGAAATGTAAAGTTGGCATGGACTATTCAAGCAGACAAAGAAAAAATAAAACAGGCCACTATTCAACTTGCTAAAAATTTTCATAATCTGAAAAATAAACTTAGGTTTAACTAGCCAGACCTAAGTAAGCCGGCATCTCTATGAGTGTGAGGCTCATGGGATTTACCCATTTTTGTGCTGATCTGTTCAGATGTGGTGGGTCTTTTATTTTCCTTCACTGAATCATTGCAGAAGAGCAATACCACCACTGCAGTGTAGCACAAAGCTGCCTGAGCTGCTTTGCAGCAGATGACCTGTGCCAGAAGCCAGGGCACTGCAGCACAGCTCTGCACACAGCCTGGTTGGTGTTGCTTTATGAAGAGGTGAGGCAGCCTGGAAATCCTTTGCTACTGCAGCAAGGCTGCCCCAGCACCTCCACAAGCTCTCCTAAAGCCGACTTGGATGTTCATTCACTTCAGTGTCTGCTTTGGGCTTGATCTCCATGGGCAGCAGAAGGTTGCTCATGTCAGTGTTCATTGTCCACAGGCTTTCCTCAGTCTTCTTGAAAGCTTATAGGGAACACTTCCATTAGGCTTCTGAGGGATTTGGATTAAATTCTTAAATAGAGCTGATTGTGTTCCAGTTTTGCTGTCAGCATGTTTAAAATCCTGGAGGGTTTTAATTGTTTTTTCCTTATTTCTGGTTCTCTTCTAGCTGGTAGCCGGTCCAGTTCTCCGGGTAAGCTCTTAGGAAGCTCCTATGGTGGCCTGAGCAGTGGAACATCCAGAGTCCAGGCAGTGCCATCATCCTCAGAGAAGCGCAGCAAGATTCCTCGGAGCCAGGGATGCAGTCGGGAGACGAGTCCCAACAGAATAGGCCTAGGTAAGGACAGTCACTGCAGTGATGGGCTGGCTGGTGTGCTTGAAGGAGGGGCTTTCCTCTTGACTAGGAAACTGTTCATGTTACTGTTACTATGACTTTTTCAGCTGACAAGTTAATGTGATTGTGGTTTATAGGAGAGTAATTTCAATTTTCCAGGTTGAGCTTATGGTTTCACAGTAAGCCTAAAGATGTCATGATGTGTTTTCTGTTTGAAATTCAACATGAGCAATATTATTAGATCAGAAAACAAGAACAATTACGAATAACCATCACAGCAAAAAGACCTCGTTTAAGCTTAGTCCTAAAATGAGTTGAGCAGTCTTTATAGCCACATGGAATCAAGGGCAAAAAGCGCTTCTTGGATTATTTTAGAAATTTTGCATCTTAAATGGTTTGCTTCTCTCATCCTTAATATCATGGAGCCACGTTCTTAGAACACGTTTTAGACTTATGTATTAATTGTTCTGGTTTTGATACTCTCATCTCAGTGACTGTTATGTAAATATTCTGTAATAGTTTCTATTTTCAAATTTATAAGCAGACTTTTTATTTTAAGTAAGGTGAGTAAATATCAAAAATATAAAACTGGGTATCTTTGACTTGAAGTGAAAAGGTATTCAGTGTGCTGTCCGAACATTTTCGTTTTTTAATAGAAATTATTTTGTAAGTTTGAAGCTAATGTAGAAGAACATTTTAGATTATACTGATAATTAAATTATTTTATATCTCCAAAGATTTCACTAGTAGATAGAAATTGATTGAAATTGTAGCCTTATTGTTGGCAATTAAATTGATAACTATTCCCTTAGCAATAGTTTTATATTTTACATTTGAGCTGCATTTTTATTTAGAGGAGATTGTTAATAAAGAAGTGTTATATTCATTCTTTTCAGTATTCTGAAATGAGTTTAAAGCACCTGTTTATGCCATTATGACTCATAAAAAATACTGCATATTCATTGTGACTGCTTTTCCAAATTCAGTGTTATTCTCTTGTCTGGTCTATGTTATGGGCTCTGTATAAATACATTGTGCTTTTCTGTCATTGCTTTTAAAATGTAAAGTGCCTCCCGAATACTAGAGGCAATTGTTCTGCTATCACTGTGTAGAAGAGCATTGTTTTTTAGGAGGAAGCAAAGAATGGTGGATGGTACATCACACATGCTTAAGCTGATCATCATACTATGTGGTCTGATTTGAAACATTCTTGAGCACCTGAAGGGAAATTGCCTTGTGTAGAATCCTCACTCTTGGGTTGCCTGCTTTCACGTATATTACAAGAACCTTGAATTCTTTTGAAAGAGTAATTCGTGTCTCGTTTCTCTGATGTGCTCCCTGAGAACACAATCAGTGCTTGTTCTTTGAGAGTGGGAGAGAGCTCTGACATCTATCAGATGTGTGGCTTTCACCTGCTCCCCCCAGGTTGATGAACACAGCCTGGGTTGAGCTGTTATGGGAACAGGAGTGTCTGACACTTTACTGTTCAGTTGCAGAAATTCTATCTATTTATTGGATTTTGAAAGTTATGATACTGACCCAGATGGAGATAGCTTTTGAGCTGTCAGCTATGTACCATTATTCCTTTGTACTTACTACTTTATAACATAGTAGCTAACAGTATTTTATGCTTCCTTATTGTGTTGCTTCAGTCACTATATTTCCTTGATATTTTATTTTGTTTGCTCATTTCATTAAATAGACTCCCACTCACCTTGATTCCAAATACAGAAACCATCCCCTGGAGTTTTTGAGGCCCTCCTGGGGCAGCAGCAATAATAGAGCCCTGTGCACATGGATGCCTGTTAGCATCAGTATCTTTCTGCTAGCTTTGATTTCCATGATGACTGCAGGTATCCATGAAGTAGATTCCTTCTTTGTGCTGGGAACCTTGAAGAAGGTTTTGTTTCCCCAGAGGCAGCACAACGAGGCACATTCAGTGTGCTGAGATCCTGTGTGGTCACCTCTGTGGCTCTGCTTGTGACACTTCAGTTTTAAGCTTGCCTCTGCTGTCTAGTCAGTGAGTTTTACTAGTGGTGATACCCTCTTGGGGAGGGAGGAGTGCAGTCCACTTAATCTTGAGTGTTTCTTTGGGCCCCTTGAAGGAGATCATCTGTGAATTGAAAATTATCAGCCTGAACTTAATTCTGTTGGATGCTCTGCAGAATGTGTGGCACAGCTGGATCTGAAAGCAGTGAGAGATTCAAGACAGCCATTCTCCAAAAAGTGGAGCAAGCACAGCTGCCTATGAGTTTCATGCAGCAGCACTCTTTCTGTTGGGATTATGATGTGTATATTTATTGGAAATCTGCAGGCAGTTCTTGACTTGCCTTGACTGGGTGTTCCCCACTGCAGAGCTTTCCTTTGGCTGTTTGGCAGAATTTCAGACTCTTTAAAATGCTGGTATTGATGTAAGAAAGCGTCTGCTGATTTTTAGTCTCCACTTAAGAATCATTAAAATTCACACCCTAATGAAATACCAGTTTCTTCCAAGATTGGTAAACAGGGGCACTTTCATGTTCTGCTGGTGATATTTGCATCTGTTGGGTTCCACTGAGATAAGACTGCCTAATAGTGTGTTTTAATAATGGTGTGAGCCATGGGTAACTGCTCTGACTTTCCAGATGAAATTGATAAAACTTAGATGTACAAGTACACATTAGAAAGTTGGAATATTATTGGAAACAACCCATCCTTGTCCTGTCTGGACTTTCTCACAGCAGAACTGGCTGTGGACACACTGTCTACTTTCATGCTGCCTGCTTCTCTTAATCCATTTTGCCACGCATTCACTTGATTTCTGTCCAGCTTTTGGGGGTTGAGAATTCTCAAATTGAGACTTGATCTGTCTTCTTTGCTTTTTCTCCCTGCACTGCAGAGACAGGCTGTCACAGTGTGAGAGACTTAGCTAAATGACAACACTGCTGGCCTTTACTGCTGGCAGTGTCTAAGGGAAATAGTCTGAGTAGTTGATAGAAAATCCTCTCTACACAACATGATGGGGAAAATGTGAGGCAGGTGCCTGGGAGTCCACAGCAGACTCATCCTTCAGTTCTTTTCAATCCATTTATTTTTCTTGCTTTTCTTTTGTATCCAGTAACATGCAACCCTTTTATTTGACCATTAATCCTGAAGTACTCAGTGTTTGGCTTTGAATGTTCTGTTTGTGCATTTAGTATTATGCTTCATCTGTAGCACTGTCCTACTGGTGTAGGACAATGCAATTAAAGTGCATTTTCTTCATACTCCATGCTGCTGCTGTTAGCTGGTATGGGAAGGAGAATCTACTGTGTACATCCACTAATTTTTTAATCATTCAACTCTCTCCCTCTCTAAAGAGCCTTTACTGTTTTTAGTAGGGTTGTATTATAGAAAAGATGGGCAGATCTTCTCTGTTAAAGAGAAATGATTGCTTGTGCAAACCTGATGTGAAGGCTGCCATTATTTACATCTAAGCATGAGACCCAAGAATGAGAAGTTTGCTTCTAGAGAGTCTGCAATTTCAAAGCTAGTATTTGTATGGACAACTTTAGTGCTACTTTTACCTGTAGTTCACCTGTCAGCTTTTTCCCTTGTACATCTGAGATGGGATTATTGTACTCATGGACCCTAATTTCATCCAGTTCTTATAATTTAGTCTGTTTTATTTATTGTAAGACCATCTAACTCAGTACCATTAGACATTGTGGTGATCTAATCCGCTTGGTGGATAGCTCATCTTGCATTGTCTGACATCAGAGGTCAACCATCAGAACCATTAAGTCATCGGAGAGATATAAACTGGGTTTTGCAAAACTGGGAGGGATTTGACAAACCAAGAATCCGGCAGAAGTCTCTATTTAAATTTTAAAACCTAAATATGAAGGTTTCTATTTTGTTCTGTACTGTTTTGCTTGAACGATGCTAATATATCCAGTGTATGTGAGAGCACTGAGGCACTGTAGAGGAACTTCAGCTTGAGTCTAGGTATTTAAGTTCTGTATACAAACCAATAGAGATTTATAAGAATATATATATATTCTGAAGCATGCAAATGCCATTGTATTTATAAAAACGAGGATACAAAGTATTAGCACTTTATGTTATGCATATGCACCTCTGCTGTGTTGTCATCAAAGTTGGTAGATTAGGTTTTACTTTGTGCCTGAGAAAATTCCTCAACACCAAGTCCTAAACACTTGAAATATGTTACTGCCTTTTCAAAACAGCTAGGGAAATCCATCTTGTCATTAAATTCTCCTGACAATCAACTGCTGTTTTTTGCCCTAAGTAGGTATTGTATTCTTTATCAGGCATAAAGCTTACTAAATAACTTTCTGCAAAGTTTAAAACATGCAGGGTCTCAAACATCTGCAAGCATGTAGGGTTTTGTCCAAGAAAATAGTTTAAAGCTCTCCTGAAGTGTGCATACGTCTCAAACTGTGTGCATATAAAACCATAAAGATAAGCTTCTTGAAGTGTCTGAGGAGCAGAAATTAGCTTCTGTTAAATATCTGAAGCTACTGCTCTCTTCAAATTCAAATCACCTTTTAACCTGTCTTTCAGGTTCAGGTTTTTTCCCCAGTATCTTCCACTGGAGAAAGATATCTCTGCAAGTCTGTGCAGTACACCTTTTTTTTTTCTTTCCTTAGGATATTTGTTCAAAAAACTCTCCTTGTGAAAGGCAAATCTATGTAAAAATATCGTATCAGTATTTTGATTACTTTAATGAAATTTTTGTCTGCTATTTTGTTCCAGAAGAGTGTTTATTTTAGCATTAAGGAGGAAATATTCCGGAAGGGTTTCTTTCAGCCTCATCTGTTTTGCAACAGTAGAGCTTCCCTAAATGATTGAAGATTCCTGCTCTACTTGAATAACAAAACTTGGATTGCTTAAGAAAAAAAGCAGACTGTCAGCCAGACATTAATGCTGCTGAAATTTCACATCACAAACACAGCTCAGCATGTAAGGTAGTTGGTTTGTAAAGAGTCTGAGCAGGCTGCTGCAAATTGTAATTACTAATGTACTAATTACCATAACTAACAGAACTGTGACTTGACTTTGAGCTTTCTGTCCTCATTAAACTTGTTCACCTTCTCTGAAACTCTCCATGCTGCATGCAAGCACGGAGCAGTCGTATCCCCCGACCCAGCATGAGTCAGGGGTGCAGTCGTGATACCAGCCGTGAGAGCAGTCGAGATACAAGCCCTGCTCGGGGCTTCCCTCCACTTGGTGAGTACATGTAGGCATTGGAGCTTTAAGGGTCAATATTTTTTTTTCCTTTTTCCCTTGTTGTGATTGCCCTTTCAAGACACTGCTAGGTGGAATGAGCTCTTTTCTGTCCTCTGGATTCCTGACACTCCCCGTTTCCAACCCTGCTTTTTTCCCCCCTTCTGTTTTCTTCTGCATGCTTCAATTCTGGTTCTCAGCATTTCACTGTTAGCAGAGAAATAGCTTAGTTTGAACTTCTGCAATTTTTAGTTTCATTGAATCAGCTTGTATTGGGCTGCTGTGCTTCGCTTTATAACCCTGATGGAAATCTATGGGAGGGCAAGCCTGGATTTTCTAGGTTACAGTGAAGTAGTTTTGTAGCATCATAGCCTGTTGTTGAGTGATTCAATTATTCGTGATTCGATTTTCTTACAGCTAGGTATAGTTACAGTATATAATTTCTATCCTAAATCCTCCAGTGGAGATAGCAACTCTCTTTTTGTAGAGGTTTTACAGGACAGTCAGTCATCAATTAAGTTGCACATGTTTTGTAGGAAACTTTATCAGGCAGCGTAAAACCAGGGAAAGACTTGAGATTTTAAAGGAGCATCATTAAACTGCAGTTAAAGTGTACAGTACAAATAGAAAATCTCATTACACTTACCATATGCAGTTTTTCTGCACAATGCTGAATACAGCAAGATAGTTAATGTTTCTGATCAAATACCATATCATATATTCAACCAAATACATTACTTCTTGTATCAAAACTTGTCATTTCAGACATAAAATACAGTTGATCTCCAGGCCCTCTTCATTTATTTAGTAATTTAATGAAGAATGGTGTTACAGTATCTGTTTCGCACATAGTGACAAAATAGTGTTATATGATATAGTGTGTAAATGGAACATAAAACAAGTTTTAATATTGGAAAAGCTTTTGGGTTCAATGACTTCATTATATTGAGTTATAAAATAATCTGTTTACATTAATATCTCAACTTCTCGTGAAAAATGGAAGGAGTTCAACTTTGATTCATAACTTCATCCATAGCTCGTTAAGATAAATAGATGAACTTTTTATTGATTAAATGAAGCTGATTTAACACCAGATCTAGAAAAAGACACTAGATCCACAACTGTTCTATATTTTTATAATTAACCTGCCTAGCTTCAGTTTTGGATGAAGCTTTCTTTCTCAGCCAAAATGTATAAGTAGACTAGATTTCAGTGTTAACTCATCAGTATTCTATGTCACTGTGCTGTGCTTTGTTTATTTTATTGAAAACACAGTAGTTGAAGTACTGTCTTGAATGCTTGTTCTGAAGAGCAAATGCAGTATATCAGAATCATGGTTGGTGTGAGCTTTGTACACTTCCAACAGACTCTTACTATAAAATCTCAGTTACAGATGTGTGTTAGACTTTCACTGTGAGGAAATTGTGAGGCAAGAGTAATCTCATTTTAGCTCATGATTTTTAATTACCTGAAGAGTAATGCATTTCTAGAAATACATTGTTATTGGGTCATAAAGGTTACATGGGGAGGAAATACCAATGTAACAACAGTAACCCAATGTAGTTGTTAACCTATTAACTTTTTCTTGTGTTTTCATTGAAATGTTTTAAGATCAAATATGTTAATCAAACTTGTTAATTATGTGGTGTGTAATTCATCTCAAAGAAATCTATATATGTCAGTTTAAGCCAAAACAATGTGGTTCTCTTACAGTATTTTTAGAACCCAGTTAATCTTGCAATAATGCAAAGGTAATATTATCCTGCTGTGCATGGTCTGGTTTTGCTTATAAAGATTAACTTGTATATTTGTGAATTGTGCTCAGAGTAACTAAATGTAAATTACAAGATTCTTGCATTTAATGGTATTATGGTCAGTGTCAGCACTGACATGCTATTGTTTTGCAGCTTGTTTTGGGGCTGCAGTGCAGGTATGCATGCCTGTGTATCATGAGTCCTGCTTCCTAAGTTAGTAAAAACAGTCAAGAGTGAATCTATACTCAACCTCCTTGCAGAGATATGGGCTTTAAAATTTTTTTTGTAACTCCTTTTTTTAACCTGGGCCTTGATCTTGCAGTGGTGTCCATAGGGGCACAGTGGATGGCTTGGGGGAAAGTAAATGTGACCTATAAACCTTAATTGTGAGGTTCAGTCCATAATCCTGCACTGATCATGTAAATCTTTCATGAGTTTAGTTATGATGTCACTGGAATTGTTCTCTTGAATAAATGCATGTGTTCTCAATGGCCAAAGACCACATTGCATATAGCTTTTAGTGAAGCTCTCAAAGCCAAAAAACCACAGAATTTTATTTTTCTCACGTTGCTGATTCCTATTTCATTATATTTGTGTTTATGAATGCTTTGACTTAAACAGAAGACTTAGAATTTTTTGTGCTGCAGACTTATGCGCATAATTGACAAAGCCTATTTGTATTGTAAGGTGATTCTGCTTTATTTTTTCAGTTTCTTGACAGTACTAGTTATGATGTTAAAGCAACAAGGCCTTCAGTGAGTCTGTGGTGATGAATTGCTTAAATGAACAATCGGTTTCTTGGGTCAGTTGCTTTGAGCTGGTGAGCATGTCATTGCTAGACCTAGGGAAAACTTCTTTAGAAAGACAAAATTTCTGTAATTTGGGAATGACTGGGCCCATTTTTCATTTGCTTTCATAAAGAACTCACTTGTATGCTGAATCCAAGAACTGAAAACCTCTCCAAAGGCATTTTATGATTGATGTGCTGCTAACAACTGGGAATTGAAGTGGGAGCTATATTTGGCTTAGGCTCCTCTGCTACTGTGTGCGTTCCATTGCTTTTAACAATTTGTATACATGTGTCATTCTAGATGGGTGTGTGATGTGCATATTCTCATTAGCTCTGCATGTACCTACTGAGGTTCAAGAAACATGTATGCAAAATTTGTTAAAAGCAAGAGACCTTTGGAAGTAGCAACACCTGAATATGTGTGTACGTGCGTTTACTTGGAAAAGAAACCAACCCGAGGACCTCTACAGTGGTTGGTGACCTCCCTGTATGACTCTTTCTACTTATGTGGTTACACATTCTCTTTGTTAACATTGGTTTTATTATGCATAGGCTAGAATGTTGTGGAAAAATACCTGCAAGCACAATTCGTAACCATTCCTCATGGCTTCACTTTAGGGTTTAGATCAGACACATCTAAACCCTTCTCTGTAGTTATGTGCTCCACGTTCTCGTGACGGCCGCCTGCCAGACCTGCAGGTCTGGAACGTGACTGATGTGCATCAGGGTGTTTTTGCTGAGCTGCACCCAGTTTGGGATTGTTCCAAATGAGTTTTGTCATGCATTGTGTTAATGGTCACGAGGGGAAGGGGGGAAGCTACAGGCGGAGGCGTCGCTGTGGGGCTTGCACTGTACCTGTTACGCATCCACATAAGCGCCATTCCCTGTCACTATGAAACACCTCTGCCGGTAGCGGTCACACGCATCCCCTTTGGATTGTGGCATTTTCTGTCTCGGGTTCAATGTGTGTTAATCCTGTGGGTGTTGCCATTCCTTCTACTTGCAGCTTCTCGACGTCATTCCAGGTCCACTAGTGCTCTCTCCACTGCTGATTCTGTTGGGCAGTCAGGTGAACAAGCGCTAACTGCATGAATCCGCTTCTTATACGTCGTCTTGTTTTACACCATCTTAACATTTGCCATCGTGTACATCAGCCAGCACTTGGCATGTGCTTCTCACCACTGCGGGGCTTTCTGTTCTGGTTTTGTTCAACATGGCTTTTTGTTTTGAGTTTCATTTTTTTGGATGTTTTTAATTTTGTGTATTTAAGGAACATTGTGAACAGTGTTTAAACAAAGGGTGATCCAGGGCTTTCTCAATTCTCCTGTAAATTGGATCAGTTGTGCAGCATGGGCAAAATCCTGACTGATGCAGAGTACTTGCAAATTCTGTTTGCTCTTTAGCAGTGTAGAACTTTCCAGAGCCTAGGATGGGATCCCAATGGGTTTCATCCCGTTTATTTATTACTAAGTATTGTGAACTTCTGTCTCTGTTAATGAAAGTTTTTTGTGGGATCCCCTCCAAAATACACAAGAGCAGCAAAAATTAAGCACCTGATGAGCTTTCAAAATGAACTTTGGAGCATAACACATGCTGATCCATCCTTCATGTAATTCTGAAGGCCTTGTCCAAAGTACAGGGAAGTTTCTGAAAGGAAAAAATCTCTTAATTTCACTGGGCTTTGTGTAAGGTGAACAGTTACATGTAATGAGAAAAATCTGCGGATTCCAGTTGCTTTTATCCCACCCCTGTACTGGATTTGCAGTTACGGAGAACACATAATTCCTTTTGAAATAATGATATTTTACTGGGAATCTTAAAAAGAATTGAATGATGGCTGTTAGCTTTGGGACAACAGTGATTTAATCGTGAGGACAAAGATAATGTAGAAGATGAGAGCTTCAGTGTTTCCTTGGAGGTTAAAATCATATAAAGAATTTGTTATACTGAAAGTTATTTAATTAACACCCTTCAGATAGGGAGTGAAAAATGCTCTGTTGCTCATGAGTCTAGTTAAATGGCTATCACTTAACTAAAACTCTCAAAACATTTCCCTAATCATGTTACTCAACAGAAATGATGCAAGCTGATTTGACTGGCATTTTTCAGATAAGAATTTGAATTTGTATTTAACCAAAATAATTAAAATATTTAAAATAGCTCAGTTGTAATACAGATTTAAGCTTTGTTTGCTTTTGGCTTCCTGTGATAGTCACTTCACATTTGGCTCCTGTGGTTTGTTACAAAGCATAATCAAATTTTGTATGGTTACCTGTGTACTACACAAGGCCAAAATCTTCTGAGAAATGGCAAAATAGGATTGATACTGCTGATGGCAAGTTTTCACCAAGTTTGTAACAAGTATAATGAATTAATCTAGCCAGGGAGACAAGAGAATGTGGCCAGAGCATAATATGAAGATGTCTTGCCCAGTAACACCAGGCTTGGCTGTAGTGGTTATTCCTGGAGCCAGGTGTGTTCCCAGTCCCACATCAGAGATATGTTGAGGTCTCTCCTGTGGTCTTATTTCAGCACTCAAATATGGCAGTGTCTTGGGGAGAAGCCCAGAGTAACTTGGGTGTTGCAAATTTAAAAATCACTGAACAAAGTAGTTCAGAAGATTGCTGATAGCTATGGAGATAGAAGCCAGCATGCCACACTGTACTTAATGTGTTAAAAAAGCTCAATTTTGTTTATTTATGCTGGGTATTTAAACTGATCTACAATTGAATTACTTTGTCATTTTGTTCTTCATTTTAAAAAAACCCCGAAACAACTATCGTCCCTTTTCTAATGTACTACTAAATGAAAACAAATGACAGTGGTATTTTCCATGCTGTGTAGTTTCAAAGGTTAAAGCCAAATTCTGATCTCAGTAACACTCGATTAATGTAATTGAGTTGGTTTTAAATATAAAACCACATCCAGAATTTACCTCAACATTTACAGCCCTTGCACTGTACCAGATCTCATTTACATTTAGGAAAAATCCTTTTCTTCTGTACAGCTTTATAGTGTATATATCTCTGTAGTGGTCACTTTAGTTTCAGTCACACCTAATGCATTATCATCTCTGTGCTTCTGTTAAGAGTGCACAGATTTTTCCATTTTAGGAATAAAGCACTATTCCATCTTCATATTTGAAGTGATTCTTCAACTCAAGTGCATTAAAAAAGGGGATAGTAATAACACATACAACTTTTATTTCTTTGTGAAATGTCATGATTTGATTACTTTTTGGCAGTAGTTCTAAGAAGTTTGTTTATTTTTTTTTTCCCTTGTAATGTGTTTTGTAGAAAACGTGCTTTTGTTGTAAATCAGAAATGTCTTGTCTGGGTATGTAACTCTAAGAACCAGTAAATTTTGATAGATATCACTTCTGTTTGAATTAAATATTAGTCTGCAGGGTTTTTTTTTTCTTTTCAAAATACTTTAGATTTTTAAAATCTTCCCTATTTCCCCATAGTAGCTTAATCTTGAATAAAGCTTTGTAATTAGGACAGTAGAACTGGCCAACTGCAATCTCAGATTTAAATTATGCATGTCAGTGAGAGATAATCCCTAAAAGATAGTGCAGTAGGTTCATAAAGAAAAAAACAGTGAAATTTTGTGATATGCAGTATTTTCCTCAAAAACACATTAAGCTGCTGAATACCATGTTTGGACTCAGTTTTGAGCAAATCCACAATATGGTTCAGCAATCTGATAAGTAGTATTTTTCCACTGTTAAATTAAACATAGATGAACTATAAAAGACCTATGTGATTTGACCCCTCTCTCCTACTGCTTGATGTGGATCAGCTGAAGGTCTCTTAAATGGGTTCATGCAGCTTGATCTGTGCACCATTGAATTTGCTGGCAAAACTCCTGTTGGCATGTGTGGGTACAGGGACAGAGGTGTAACATATGTTCCAGGAGGGATTATTTGATGTCCTCCATGAGCAAACACAAGCCCACACTGAAAAAAACCCAACCAAATTGGAATGTTATAACCAGTCTTTCTGCTTATGGACCAGAGCCAGGATCCCAGAATCTGCTATCTGATCTGTCCCCCTCTAGAAGGACTCGCCTGCCAGAACCTGGCCTGTGTTACTTAAGTTACTGATTTAGTCACAGCTCTGCTAGTGGACCTTTCTGAATTTGGCTTTGCTAAGGAAAATCATTTCAGTAACTTTTTTGGTAGACCAGGCAGATGATAACGTAAAATAATTAATGTTAGGAGTGTAAATGGCATTTTAGACTCAGTGCCATTGCTTTGGATGCCATTGAGAGCTTTGCCATCAAATTCAAAGCGAAAAAAGATGATATTGTCTGCTCAAAACCAGTTTTGATATAGAGCTCTGGAATTTAAACTTCTCAAGAGAACCAGAAATTGGAGTCACTTCACAAGTGAGTTATTAACTTAATTTTTATACTGTGAAGGTGTAAGGGTATATTCTACTGGTTAATTAAGCCTTGAGTCATAAGATAGACTAATCTGGTGCTGCTAGTCTCACATCCTTGCCTGAGAGAAAAGGCTGCAGGGTAAATGAGTGCTCGAGTATTTACATGTTCTGACACTGGGCATGGTTCTGTCTCTCTGAAGTTCATGAGAAGCTCTCTTGATTTCTGAGAGTGCCAGATTGGGATGGGCATGTCTGCCTCTGACATTAAAATAAAACTTTGAGACAGCTGAGTATAAAGAAACAGAAAATAGATACCCTGCTTCCTAGCTTTAAATAAATAAATAAATGAAAAGTTGCCCTGAGGATCCAAAATTGCCTCCAACGCCCAACAAACAATAGTTTATTTCTTACCCTAATGGCAGACTCTTTGGAGCTCTGGGTAAAAAAGGCTGTTTAATGGAAAAGCACTGTGAGTTCCCAGAGTCCATGGGGAGAACTACTCGGGCACCTGATTAGGATTCCAAATGAATGTGAATTCATTTAACAATCCCTTTCACTGTTGTCTTTTGTGCAGACCGGTTTGGACTCGGACAGCCAGGCAGGATGCCTGCTTCTGTGAATGCCATGAGAGTCCTGAGCACCAGCACAGATCTGGAGGCTGCTGTGGCTGATGCACTGGTAAGAGGAAAAATACAAAATGCTTCCAACACCGGAAAGTGGCTTAAAGTTACCTGTACGTATGTTCTCCTCTTTCTAAATAGCCTTATTCTGATCGTGCCAGTGTCTGATGCTGTAGAGTTACCTTTTGCTGTTTTGACTTTGAGTATACTGGCAGCAGTATGTTTTTCCTTATTCCATGTCAGTTCTCTGTTGTCAGACAGAGTGCCGTGGCTTGGTGCTACAGCTGCAGGATGGGTTGAATCAGCTGTTTGCCTTTCACTTGGCTGTCAGAGGATGTGCCCAGCACTGTGATGGTGCTCAGCACTCATAGGATGGGAGATTTCCATCAGTCCTATTACCTGCATGAAGATTTTGTCAGAAAAACAGTGTTCTCTGTTAGTGGCAATTCGTAATCAGATTTCAGCAAGGACAAGTTTCTGCCCTGTGTTATTTGCACCTGGGTAGATACTCAGAGAGCTCATAACTTGGCTTGCATGGAATCTGTACCATCTTACGCAGTTATGGTGTAAGTTGAATTGTATTTGTCCAGTTTGCTGCTTATACTTTCAAACATTCACTGCTATTCCTAGTAAATTTTATGTAATTTAAAGAAAATGTTGCTGTCCTGTATAATCTTATTGTATAATGCTATTTCTTGGTTAGAACCCAGAAAGTGTCTTCAGCTTTTTAGAAGGCACATGCTAAGCCTTTGTATGTACCTCTTATATTTGGGGGAGAGACAATTGTAGAGGCAGGATAAATTATTGTACTAGCTGGGTACCCATGGGTCTTCTCCAGCTTTAGACCTGAATGAGGAAAGGTTTCCCTGATGTATCTTGAAACAGATCAATCAGAATCAGTCTCAGACGCACTTTAAGGAGGATGAACCCTGTTGCCAGTATTTGTGGTAGATGGCCTTTCTCCATTTCTTACTTCACTTTCCCCAAGGATGGCTAACATTTTTCTTTTTATGTCTGATTGTCACCCAGCTCATGGCACCTATTAGAGTAGTTCTAGAAAAATGTCTCTTTTTACAAAATCTACCTTACAAAACAAAGAAAGTGTGAACAAAGAAAGAGCAGTATGTAATGGATGGCACTGTTGGATTTAGTGGGCTGAATCACTAGTGAGCATTTTCATTACCAAATATAACAGCTTGTGAGCCAGTTTCTCAGCACCTCAAGTTTGCCATCAGAGCAGTTCAGGACATAATTACAGACAATGGTTTTCCTGTGTAAATGAAATCAGGTTTTATCCCTGCATGTGAGCAGCTGCTGAATACAGGTTTCTTGAGGGAGGAGAGTGTCACAGTGTTTCAACTGACTGCTGAGCCCTGAGATTTCTGTGGGTGTGACTTAATCTTCAGCTAGATTTACTGAGTGCTCTTTTAAATATTCCAGCTTTGAAGTTAAGTAACTGAAATGTTAAAATTTTGAAGGGTTGAGCACTTAAAAGGGTAATACTTAAGTCTAGCTGGAAACTAGCTGGTGCTGCTGGCTTGGTTGATCAGTCTGAATTTGTACGGCTTCAGGAGATGGAACACAATCTTGTTGATCTCTTCTTTCCCACCACCCCAGTTTTCTCCTCATTGCCTTCTGACAACAAACAATTTACATAGCCTGTGCAGGCTCCTTTTGAGAGAGTGTTGTGATGCCAGCTTTTACCGAGTCATCTTGTTTTCAGAGAGTTGTCTTTTCCATGTAGTAAGAAATGAAAAGAAGTTCTCCAAAGATGGCTTCAGCCAAATCCTCAATTGAAACAAAACATGGTGGGTCATTCTGTGACCTCTTACTCCCTCTGTACAATTCCAGTTGTATCCACTGCTTCTGTTTGAGCTGGACTTGGCCTAAACCCACAATGTCTGTATTGGGAATCAGTGCTTGGGTCTGTCAGAAGAGCTCAAAGGGTGATGGAAACTGTGCTGTTAAGTAAGGTCTTTAAGCCAGTGGTGCCAACCAGGGGGTCTTAAAAGAAGCTAATCTTCAAAACTGTGTGTGGTGTAAGAACTGTGAGTTTAAAGAGAACTTGGCAAGTGAAGTTGATTAAATGTGCTGTGCTGTAGATAGTGGCTTCCTCACATCAGAATTTCTTTGCAAGACTTAAAAATGAAACATTGCTAGTAATAGTGGGGAAAGAGAAATCACTACCAAAATCTCTGGTATCTTTCATTGCAGGTTTCTGAAAAGTAAGCAAAGAGGTGCTGAATATAGATCTGTTCCTAAAAAAGTTTTTAACAGATACTCTCACTTCCAAGCTCCCTAAGGGAAATTGTAGCCAGTATGAGTAGTGCAACAATTAGGAGATAAAGCCAGGCATTATTATACCCACTTTTATTTTGCAAAAACTGTATTTTTTTTTATTTGCTAAGACACATTTGCTATACATTTTTGTTGCAAAAACAAACCCTACATAAGCTTCTGACATAATTCTCTATGCTTTTTCCCACCCTTCAATATTTTCCTGCCTACAGCTGTTAGGAGACTCCAGGAGCAAGGTACTAGTGCTTTCTTGACTTTTTATTTCTACTTTCCAACTCTCCCCACCCTGTTGCTAACGCCCATGATACTGCACGTGAGTTAATTTGTATGCTTCAGTCCTCCAGTCCTAGTGGAAGCAAAACTCTGCTGGCTTTACAAGTCCAAAACCTGCAGGACTGGACACTGGAAGGGATTCTGTAGCAAACGCTTCAGAATATAGATGATCTTTTTTTGACACATTATCTTGTCAGCCCTTTTCTTTTAAGGTTTATTTAAGAGGGTGTTTTTTTTTTTTTGCTGCCATAATTATGCTACTATTCTTTCTGTAAGGACCAAGGCTGTCAAAGATATACCTAAGGGAATTAGGTCCTTTACTGCCATGCTATAGAAATGAGTGGGATTTGAGTACTCAACTCCCTTAGCAGCCTCTGGAAAGAATCTTAGCCCAAACTAAAAGAGAAATTCCCATCTCCTGTATCCAGTGCATTTCTAGAGTCACTTCAGTATCAATACCAAAGTGACTGGGCATGCCAGCACAGATTCTGTCAGCTATTTCTTCCTTATCTTTATTTTTATTTTAAAGTAGAAGTTGTATCATCATAGTATCTGTGACAGTGGAACTGACCATTATTGCCAATAGAACATTTATTGTATTTAATTTCATTACCAGTAACTTAATTCTACTGGGCATAAATAAATCATTTTCATGCTGGGGAAGGCAGACCCTCTTCCCCTGGGTCACTCAGTCTCATTGAAATCAGTAGTGTCTGTCTTGCTCTGCTGTGAGAGGTAAGCAGGCAGTGCATGGTGACGTCTTTAAAACACTTCAGTCACTATAACAGTAGCACTAATCTTCCTTTTAGTGATTGCAAATAGAATGTTTTTCTTTTGGCACCGATGTAACTGTATATAACTTGGTAAGTCCGAGTTTGCCCTTTTCCAGAAAAAGACAGTGAGGAGAAGATACGAGCCCTATGGGATGTACTCTGATGACGACGCCAACAGCGACGCGTCCAGCGCTTGCTCGGAGCGCTCCTATGGCTCCAGGAACGGGGGCATTCCACACTACCTGCGCCAGACTGAGGATGTGGCTGAGGTGCTGAACCACTGCGCCAGCTCCAACTGGTCTGAAAGGAAAGAAGGGCTCATAGGTCTTCAGAATTTGCTGAAAAGCCAACGGACACTGAGGTGACTTCATCATTTTCTGGTGTCAATAATTGGTTAGGGATAGCTACAGCCAGAAGGCAGTATTATGTACCTGCCTTATGGACACAGGTGGTGTCTTCCATGGCTGTGAAGGCTTTGTCTCCACAATGTGGGATTGCAGTTAACTTTTGGAAAGGTTTCTGCTGCGTCATCAGTATAATTTGTGGTGGTAATGTAGAAAGGGCTGTCTTCTCTTGGCCTTCATCTGTCTCATGAAGACCTCCAGTGGTAGGTGCTTGTTGCAGCACAGTGATGTTTCCCACAGTGGTGCTGTTGTAAACTTATTCAAGGAGTGGTGCCATTTTACATTAATTAGTCTGTTTGAACTTTCAATATTTTTTCCCATAGCAATTTAGTTGGTGAAGCAAACGTTTCACTTACTCTGAAATGACTCAAGGTGTGTGTTTCAAAGCTGAGATCAGATAGTGCTGGCTTTGGCTGTACTTTGACTCTTTATGAAGGCTGTGTTAGGTGTAATTATAGATCCTATTTGTAATTCTTGAAAAACTTTATATCAGAAACTTGTGTCCTATAAGTGGTGTAGTGTGTAGTCTAAGTAAAGGGAAGTTTCTTAGGGTAATGAAGTATATGTACCAACTCTGAAACGGCATATGGTAGGAGAGGGAGACCTTTTCCCCTTGCTAAGAGCCACAACACCCCTTCAAACACCTTTGGCATATCACACCTTAAAAGATGCTTTAGAATTATTCAGGAGGTCTCAGAATTATCCAGTAGTCATGTGGAAACTCCTTGTGGCCACAGGTCATGTTAACTAGACAACTGGCTCTCAGGCCACAGACATTTCACCCTTAGTTTATGGAGAAAGTGTTTGAAACAAGCTGTTTATCTCCTGGGTCCTTTGAAGGTAACATTTACAAATAGCTGTGACAATTTTATTTTTCTGTTATGAATCGTATGTACTTAAATTATAGCCAAGTTTAAAAGTGGTTGTTTAAAGATTCCCTACTTGGGTTTGTGCAATTGCTTCCATTTTCAAAGGGCTTCACACTGGCTGAAAACAATTTGATGGTTCATGTTAACAGTCTGAATCAAAGTGTACTGAGAGCAGGCCTGAAAAAGTTGGTTTCTTGCCATCATAAAAATATTCTAGCACTTCACATGATGTGATACAGGCCTTAAATGGGAAGTGCTACAGGTTTTTAAAATGGATAATTAGAGTCTATAGATCAGAGATGCTTTTTGGTATGGTCTATTTCTGAGTCTCTTAAAAGATACTTCCACCATGTATGTTGTCTTCTTTCTTTCTCTTTAACAAACTGTCTAGAAAAATTGTGGCACCTCATTACTTGTATGAAAAAGTTGGGTGAGATTTTGATTTTGCCACGAAAGTGTGTGAGGATTATAAGCAAGGTTTGGAATGCTGCTGGGGATAGTTGCAAGGGAGGAAGTGCTGAGAAGTTTTGGTGATGGGCTGTTTATCCAGGTCAGTAGATCTTAGCAGAAATACTGGTGGAATAAAACTCTTGATTTCAACCCTGCTGGTTGTAGTGTTTGAACTGTGCTGTCACAAGTCCCTCAAGCTAGCAAGTTGTATTAACTTTGATCCTGAATAATCTTTAAATCTGTCCCAGAAACTACACCTCTGCGTAGTTTTTTTTTTTTTTAATTTGATACTGTGTTTAGTTCTTGGTATTTCATTTCGGTTTCCTTTTGATCTGCTTCCTCCTTGGTTCAGAGTTCATCTGGTGCCTGTTCTAATGATTAGATTTTATCATCCTGCTTGTTCCCATGGTATCTTGAGAACATCATCAAGGTCATTAGTCCAAGGGGCAGGTCTGTCTCCTAATTAAACCTGATACCTTCTGTTGTGGTGTAACATGTTAATAAGAGACAGTGATGTGGCTGGGTTTTCTTTATTATTCTGAACTGAAAGATGGCTGATCCTGTGTTAGCTGGGTTTTACATATCCAGAGATGTGCATGCAAAGTGGAATGGATTTACCCATCCTCTTTTGTTTCATGCAGCTTCATGTGGCCTACTTTTTTGAGGGCTCCTCATAAAGTCTTCTAAATAAAACAAGGCAAAAGAGTCCCTTAAGGAAATATTCTTCCATTGCCTGTTGCAGTTTAGTTCTTGTATTGTTACTTTGGGTCTGTGAGCTTTTAGAAACCGACACGCATATACGTGCTGACTTTATATAACCTTTGTCCAGAAAGAAAATTCATTAGAGTAATAAACAGGGGTTCATTCAGAGAGCTGCAATCTGCATGATGTCAGGAGAGTGTTGTAGTCATTTTGAGCCTGTGCAGCCTCACCCTGACTTAAGCTGACAGTTTACTGTGATGTTGTTACAAAGACTTTTTCCCTCCCTACCAGACTCTTAAACCCATTGGTTTTGTGCCCTTTTAAAATTTAATCAGCCTTTCATGCATAGATTTACTGGAGGGAAAAAAGTCCTGTGTTACTTAAAAACAATCTAGCATAAAATATCTGTAGACTACTGCCTTATTCTGGTCTGTTTGAAGATTATTTTTAGAAAGAGATTTTGGTGGATTGTAGAATTAATGTTGGTCCAGCAATATGTTCCCTATAGTAAAAATCTTCAATAACTCTTCTCTGAGCAGTCAGTGTTCATTCCTCTAGTTGCTCTGGTTTCATAGTAATTGTGAAAAATGCCTATTTGCATCTGTAGTATGCAGGAAATGTAACTTAACTGCCTTGTTCTGTTTTTGTTTGCACCATAAACAAGAAGAGCTGCTGTATTTTTTGCCAGTTTGCCTTGCAGGAAAGCTAAGACTTTTCAATACGTTGCAGATAAGAGCTTTGGCACCAAAGAGTTCTGCTTTTGACTCCAACTCAGGATCTCGTGCATCATTCTTTTTCTCCCTGCCATAAAAAGAACACTACTGAGCACCTAATAATCTCTTACTAATAGGAACTTAGATTGTTCCTTGATGTCATTATCTTCTGATTTAATAGGTTGCCGTTTGTTAATGTCTCTTCCATTTCTGTATGTTTGGCTGCTCAAGATGCCTGCCTGCTGTCAGACTTTGGAGTCAGTTTGGATCTGTTAATAATCTCTGATTCTAGACTGATACTACTGAATAAACTGGGAATTTAAACCAAAAGATTTGATTAGTATATAACCAGAAAGTTCTGATTTTACTTGAAAATTTGAAATCCTTGACACAAAGGAGACTTGAAAAACCTATCCTTAAGTTGAAAAAAATGCATGATTCAGTGATTCAGCGACCTTGACCCAGACAGAAACTAAGTGCCTCACAAATGTGCACATTTAAGTTGCCTTCTGGAATCCAGAATAGAGAAGAAAATAAAAGCAGCAGAAAATACAATTGTCTGGTTAAAGAATTAAGAAAAGAAATGTTTATTAGATTCTTACTGTAAAACGGTGATCCCAGCAGTTAAACTGAAGTGCCAGTAAAGGCTTTGCCTAGAAATAGAAAGTTTTCAGAAGTGTGACTGAAGTAACATTTAAATAAAGAAGGTTAGATCTTTCAGCTGTTAATATTTATTAGCTGCTTTTTTTCTGTGACTAAAACTTTGGCATTAATGTCATGTTTTATTTCTGTATTTTAGCCGAGTCGAGTTAAAAAGGCTGTGTGAAATATTTACTCGCATGTTTGCTGACCCACACAGCAAGGTAAGACCACAAAGCCTTGGCTCACTCTCCTACATTACTATGTGTGCACATTTGACACTGTTCCAAGATGAGTGGTTTGTATTTCTACCCCTGCCATCTGCCGGGGAAAACTGGCATTTAAAAATCTCCTTGGTTTTCATTTGTTTTACGAGGAGGGAATGTGTCTCAGTCTCTGTTACATTGCTAGGAATTGGTTACTCCATGCTTCCTGAGGAGCAGCCTAATGCCTTTTAGAGGTCATCTCCTGGAGCCGGAAGTTCAGTTTGATTTGCACTTCTAGTGTGTGTTTTTGGTGATGCACAGGGAGGAGTGGTCCATGAGGGGTCATGAGCATCACAGACACTGGGGTTTGTGTGCTGTGTACACCTGGGAGCAGGTGTCTCACCAAGATACTGTTCTGAATTTTGTAATCAAGGTCTTTATATAGCTACTCTGCCTTCCTTAAAATGCTGACCTTTGAAGTTAAAGGGTGTGGCATGAATTTACAGACATTTCTTAAGAAGTGGGCCACAGAATGGGGAGGTAGGGCCCATAGGCATGTTCAGAATTATGGATTTCTATGGGCAGCTAAGGAGGAGGAGAAAGAAAGGCCCGGGGAATTTCATGCCCTTTTCTGAGTTTTGCTAGTTGAGGAAAACCAGTAATGGCTGTGTAAAAACATCACCAGGTGGGTTGAATGCAGTTTGAGAAAGAATAAGTTGTATAAACCTTTGTACTTCAAAACCTCTTGGTAAATCAGTTTTAATACATGATTACTGGGTGGACATTCCATGGCCAGGCAGAGTAGCCTGTCACTGGTCTTGCTCAAAAAGTGCATTTTTTGCCTTAATTATACTGTGACCCAGCTGCGCCACAGGTCTCACCAAGCTTGTAGTACCTACCTGTAAGTTCTTAATGCTTTGGTTCCCCAAAGTATGTGTAGTAGAAAGGGTGGAGGTGTAATTATTTGTTTGCAAAATATTTTCGATTTCTAAGTAAGGTGGGAGTTCATTGCACACTGGGCTCAAGTATGTCCTTTGTGGCTGCAGTGATCTGTCATCTCCACTGCTTTTATAGAATTTCTGATACAAACTCTGTAGTTGTGGTGTAAAACACATGTAGCTTTGTTCATATAACTGTATATAAACATGTACAGTTACTTTCTTGACTGAGGAGATGAAATCTGATCCAAGGTATATAATGTTTTAAGTAACTCTGCTGAGAAGAGATTGTGTTTTAAGAAAATGTAAACTTTCAATGAATGTGTCTTTTATCTGTTGAGAAACTGCATCCTTGATCACTCTGTGTGCTAACGAGTGGTTTGTTTTGTTGCATGGCCTGCTTTGCCGTGGAATTCACAACAGAGAGTAAGTGTTTTCTACCCCCTCCCTTCATTCGTTACATGTGGTATTTTAATACAACACATTTTAGACATGTCTTGTCTGATTTTTTTTTTCTTGAGCAATGTAGTCACTAAAATCATTCATTCATGAAACTTTTATAACAAAATCATCCTGAAACTTAGACTGTAAACCCCCTTTCCCTTTGAATGTTTTTATTTTAAGAACAGTTTTTCTAACACTTGTTTTGTTTATAGGTCTTCAGTATGTTTCTGGAAACACTGGTTGATTTCATCATCATTCATAAAGATGACTTGCAGGATTGGCTTTTTGTTCTCCTGACCCAGTTGCTAAAGAAAATGGGAGCAGATTTGTTGGGGTCTGTGCAAGCAAAAGTTCAAAAAGCTCTGGATGTCACCAGGTAGAGTACTCGGGCAGCAAATGTTGTGGAGGGTTTTTTGGGATTACAGGAAGTGCTGTGTATTTTGAGGGCTCAATCTTGATGAATATAAGAATAAAGGAGAACAAAGTTATGTCACAGTATTTCAAGTACTCAGTTAAAAAGGCCTGTCTCTCTTCTAAATAATTAACTTTTAAAGCATGAATTTAAAAATGTATAACTGATTAATTTTAGGGTTTTGTGAGGTGTGTGCTCAGATATCAGGTTTTTTTGATTGACAGGTACCAAAAAAATTGAAGTATTCGAAATATGAAAGGGGCTGTACCACAAAGTTCAGCACCTTTTTCATGTTGTTCAGACACAACAGTCAGGTCAGGATAAGACTTTGAATGCTGTTGCAGTGCTCACGCCAATTCTATACTCCATGCCCTTTTTAAAGGATGTCCAGCACAGGAGACTATTGTAATAAAATTCAACACATACTAGAAATGGGATAATTAAAAAAAGAAAATAAAAATTAGTAATAATCTAGGAGAAAATAGTGAAGAAAAAAGAGGAGAAAGATCAAAACCAGGTGTGAACCCTTAGGACAAGATAAACCAAGCTGCTTCTGGAGATAAGGGAACAAAGCAGAGTCTGAAATGAAATGGACAGACATGCCAAAAGTGTACAGACAGTAGAGTAACAGTGTGTAAAGATACTGATTTAGCAGTTCTCTCCAGTGTTGTGTCAATAACTAGCCAATCCTTAAGCTTGGAGTTTCTCATACTGACAGTAAAGTTACCAAGAAGAAAAGTGTGTTGAAATCTGTTCTGTCAGCTTTGAGGTATTGAGTTAATTTAGTTTATGTTGCATTACATTTTTGCTTTTGT
This sequence comes from Zosterops lateralis, assembly GCF_965231275.1. Classification (NCBI taxonomy): domain Eukaryota; kingdom Metazoa; phylum Chordata; class Aves; order Passeriformes; family Zosteropidae; genus Zosterops; species Zosterops lateralis. Next base: position 27,108,984 of record NC_139767.1, on the reverse strand, counting down.
TTCCTTTGGACAGGGATTCTTTTCCATTTGATCAGCAATTTAACATTTTGATGAGGTTTATTGTAGATCAGACCCAGACACCAAACCTGAAGGTCAGTATCAAAAGCCATTTCACTAAAGCATCAACATGCTTTTCTTAGCTTGTCATGTCAGGCATACCATGAAACATAGAACTTATGAGAAGGTAATTGTTGTATTATGTGCATGATGTAGAAATTTTATTGGCAACTTGGAGACATGTCCCAGGGATGCTTCCTCCCCACCATGTGATATAACTCTTGTCAATCTGTAGTGGGATCTGTTCCTATGAAGAAAATGCATCTTTGCCAACTCCTGAGCTTCACAAATCCCTTTTCATTTCTCAGGTCAAAGTTGCTATCCTGAAGTATATTGAGTCCTTGTCAAGACAGATGGATCCAACAGACTTTGTGAACTCCAGTGAGACAAGACTTGCTGTATCTAGAATTATAACTTGGACTACAGAACCAAAGAGCTCAGATGTGAGAAAGGTAAGCCAGGAGGATGAATTATTTGCAGTAATTATTGCTCTTCAGGAAGGAGAAAAAAAACCAAACAAGCCTGTCGTAAAGGTAATGCAAAGTTCAGTCCTTACAGTGTAACTTAGGCCCTAATTTTTTTTTTTTTACATACCTCACTGTCCAAACAAAACTGTCAATTCAGTCCATACACAATTCTGAAGCATGTCTTCGTATTTTTTTTCCTGGTAAGTACTTGTGTGACTTTAACTACTATTACCATACAAAAAGAGCTCATGGTTTCAAAATGTGCTTTTTCTTGAGCATTCTGGAAATATCTCTAGGTTTGTATTTTGTTTAAGTGAAGGCTTTGTGCTTTGTAGGCTGAAAGCTAGCACAATTTCAGTATTATAATGTTGTTAAAAGAGAGTAAACAAATCAGTAAGCTGCCAGGGGCTCTCAACTCTTCTCTTTTAAGTGCTGTGTGTTTATCTCTACCTGGAAAAAACTGACACAATTAGGTCAGGCCTGGGTAACAGTTACCTTGTTCTTTATCTTGCTCTCTATGCAAGTGTCAGACAGGCTAAAATGGGACAGATAGTGATACTCATCTCTCCCAAGAGAAAAGCAAGACTTAGTTTTATGTAGTCACATTCGTAAAACTGTATCTGTAACACAATTTAAAATTATCTTCTATTTCCAGTAGGAGTCAAAGGCTTTGAGATGTAGTTGGATTTTAAAAAAGCTCAGCCAAATTTTAATAATTCCAGAATGTAAATATTGTATGAAAACGTAACACTATATGCACATAAATTGTTGACTTAATACTAGAATAACTTGCAATTTTATAACTTTGGAAATAATAAAATTACTTTTATTTGATTCTGATGAAAAGATTGCTGGGTATCAAATGTGCTGCCACACACATGTGTGCGGCATTATGAAGCAGCTGAAGGAAGGCTTCAAAGAAGCTGTTTGGGCGTGTGCTGTTTGCTTGCTCACATACAGGTGATTGGTTCTGAGGGAAAAAGGAACATCCTCTTTTCTGAAGAGTTCCTGCAGGGATTATTCACAGCACTGTAACTGAAACCTGTTTCGGTAAGGTAGTCTCTCTCAGGAAGAAAGGGGTACTATAAATTCTAGACTTAGATCTGGAATATGGATTTGCATTTTAATGTTTCCGTGTCCAAAGTCAGGAAGAATTGATCAGGCAGAGCAGCTGCTTCTGTGTTACAGTTCAGGTGAGTCTCAAGCAGTTTACTTCACTGCTGGGCTGTGAGGGAAAGTTGTAATTATTTTAAGTAGAAATATGCATTGAAAAGCAAAATCTCTTCATACTGCTCAGCAGGAGAAACATTCCACCATTAGGGGTCATCATTGCTGCATGCAAAGGAAAGCAGAGACTATCTGCTGCAGCTGGAAAATGGATGTGTGCTGTTCCCTGTGGGCTGTGAGGAGCAGGTGCTCACTGTGTGGTGTCCATCCTTCTGTCTGTTCCAATGGCTTGCACAGTTCTGGCAAAAGTTTCAGCAGACTCTGCCTGAGTAGTACTTGGGCAAGTGCCTTGAGGCTGACAAGAGATTGCTGAATCAGAATTCTTTTTATTAAACCTGCATGTGACTTGGATTTGCCTTTGGTGCCAGTAGTTTTCAGATAAATTATTATACAGTTAAGCTAATTTAGGCTACTGAAAACAAATGCACAGGTGATCTTTATTTTATCATACCATTGCTGTACTATGATTTTATTAAGAACATAGTACAAACCAGAGGCTTTAGAAGAAACAGTGCAGCAAAGGATTTATAAGGCCATTATCTCTGTCAGGACTGTAGTTAACATACTTATAAATTGATTATGCAATAGTGAATTGGATTATCAAAAGCCAATCTAGGCAGGTGAAATGTTCTGAAGAACACAATTAAATATTGCCATGGTGTTTTGGCAATATAACTTGGGGAAAAAGAAGTAGAACCTTTTTAATATCAAGATGATTCATTTAAGCATCAGAAGATTCTGCCCTTGTGGAAGATATTATGGTGACCTTCAAGATCTGTGGTTTTCTAAATGCAAAGCAGACCATGCCCTGTAACACTGTGACAACCTGAAAATGGAGACAGCAGTGGAGATTACTGGGGAGAAGGAGAAGAGTCAGTTTTGTCTTCAGGTGGTTGAAGTACCAAAAGAGGCTTGTAAAAAGTGTAAAAATAGGTCATTTTTCAATGGAATCTGGTCTTAAGACTACCAGTGCAATGAACTCAGCTCTTGCTAGTGACGAGTGCACATCATTTGTGGTACCAAGGGCTCCTGGGTGGTGCAGTCCAGTTTACAGGTGTGACTGTGGCTGACTTGGTGGAACAGTGATGCTTCTGCTCAGGTACTTGTGGAGGCAGGGACTCTCTCCCCCCAAGAAATGGAGTCCCACAGCCAATATCCTCTTCACCCAAGTCTGAGTTATCGAATTCTACCATAATGCAAGTAACATCTGTGTGTGGTGGCCTTGCTGTTCTGTCCAGAGTTTAGCTTTGAATAGTGGCAGATAAAGCAACTTCCTCACAGTGGTGATATCTGTCAGTGAGGAAGGCATGTGGCTGCTGTGTACACGTGGCAGTTAGTCATGCAAATCTGATCCTATAATGGCAGTCAAGGTGTCTGTTCAGGAAATTGATTATATTTTCAGTCTATACTGAGATTATCCTTTTGTTAGTGAGTCTCTCCATTGCTACTACTTACCGTGTGTGATGGTCATGGGGGTCCCAGCCACAAAGTGTTTAGGCACTGGGAAAAAATAGAACAAAACATTACATTTAGCCCAAAAACCTTTTCAAACTGAATGCTACAGCTTTATTAATAACTTTGTGTATTCTTTGACAACATTTAAACACACTTAATGAGCACACTTAACCAATCTGACACAAACTGAACTATAGCTTATGTTTTGTAGTTAGTGAGATCAGAAAAAGTCAAAAGAAATGCTGTTTTTCGTAAAACAGTTTGTGGTCCTGTATGCAATGACATCTGTAATTAAACATAAGCTCTGTTATCACAAAGAAAACACAATGTTCTATGAGGAGTGTGCAATTGTTACTAAAGTGTGCATTGACAAAATGTTGTGATTCCCTCTTAGTGCAGAAACAATTTAAACTGCTGATAGTAGCCATGAACTATGTACAGTTAAAATTATTGTCAAGCTTTAGGTTTAAAATAAGGTGATATCCAGTGTGTTATGGGTAAATATTTGTCTCATTTTAAAGATTGTTAGTACTTGTGAGTGTTTACCCTGCATTCAGCTTAAGTTTTCCTTCCTGCAAGCAGTGCTGGAAGAAAGGTGAAGACATTTGACCTCCTGAGCAAGAGCCCCAGGGTAGGAGCAGGTCCTGCAGTGCTGCGTGGAGACCTGGATGGGATGTGGTTCCAATGTGAGGAGAGCACCTCTTGGGGATTCCTGCACATGCAGCCAACTCGTGGCTTTTCCCCCAAGAACAGTTTATCAGTGGGCAGGGCACAGATCAAGATTTCAGATAACTGAGCTGTAATTCGACTGCAGTAACATCTAACCTTGTGTGAGGTACTTGGCTTTCCTCTGCACTGATTTATTTGCTGCTGTGTAGCAGGGTCTTAAATCTGATTTACCTCTGGAAATTGTTTAAGATTTGATGAAATAATTTTACAAAAGCCAGTTAATTGCCACACAGAAAAGGAAGACAATGGGAATGCCAATACTGTGATGATTGGTCTGTGAGGACATTATAAGTCAGTAACTTCCCCATTTTATTTGTAATTTTGCCAGCAAAGTTGTTGTGCAATCCTTATGCAGGTAAAGGGCTGATTGAATTTGGATGACAGGCATGGGCTCTGTGTGGGAAAATATTTTGATCCTGGAAAAGAGCCATCAGTTTGAGAATGGAAATTAGAATAAGGCTTCTCATTTGATTTTGGCCAAAGCCTACAGAAACCTCGTGTCCAAGGCTTGTCTGAATGGAAACTTTTATTTAACATGAGTGCCCAGGATTTGTGGGTGTGGAATCAACTGTGAGGGCACACAGGATCTTAGTGTTTAGGAGGACCTTGTACAGGCTGGAAGGGAATGAGGCCTCCTGAGGTGAAGTGCCAGTGACAATTCTTACCATCTTGTTAATCAGCCCAGCTCTGACCTTAATGATAAATAGAAGATCTGATAAATAACAAGATAAATAATCAAGATGATTGGTTATTTGGAGTACTAATCTCAAGGCTGAAGAAATTTTTCCTTTGTTCCAAATACCCTGACTGGCTTCTCTGTTGATGCAACATTCCTATGGTGGTTTTGTTTTTCAAGCCTGAAGGCATTTTACATGTTATGGGCAGCCTTGTGTCACGTGTACATCACGTTCTGCCTTCCACTTACGTAACTGGGAAAACTTTTTCTTTCAACTGCCCTACTTGTCACTGCAAGATGCCCTTGAATACAGACAGTTGGATGGGTTTTGGTAAGGAACTAGAACCATTGCACTGAATCAAAAAGCCCAGGAGGGTGCTTATGTTGCTCTAATTTTCATGAAGATGAGGACCTCTTGAGAGTAGGGCCTTGGGGAAGGCCCTCCTTGGATTGCAACCACTGGTTTGCAGATGAACTCGAGGGATATCCAAAGAAAATGAGTTTGGGGTCAGATTTTTTTTCACTAAAACTGATTGCAAAACAGTTTCTGAATTATGAAGAAGATGACGAAGATTTCAGAGAGAAAACTGCAGGCCCAAAAGACACTTCATAAGCTAAAGCAGGCGATGAAGATGTATTTACATCTTTAACTGGGAATCCTCAAGGTCATTCCTTGAGAAATATTGATATTGTCACTTTGATAAGCAAAACCTATCTGTCAGTAAAGCCTAGATCAAGCAACTTTGGATAAAATATTGCTAATACCTGTAGGATTGCCAGTGACAGGAGAGCAAACACTTCTAGGGAAAGGAAATTAGGCTCCTGTTCATGGTCATGCCGTGAGACCTCTAAAAACTCTTAGAAGTTTTAATCATCCATCTAGCATCAGTCTGATTTCAGCTGCTCTGGGATAGATGTCACTGTACAGCACTCTCAGAGCCTCTTAATGAGCTGAAATAACATTGCTTATTTGTGCTGGTGTTGAGCAATAAACACTGTTGGTCGTGACCTGTTACAGTAGCACTGGTGAAGAGGACATTTGCAGAAATATTTTTGAATGGCAAAGTATTTTAGTACTCTCCAGCCACAGGCCCTTGCCCTTCTGGGTCAGAGGTTTCTCTAGCACTCTTGCAGTATTCCTACACCAGATTTGTGCATTGCATGGATTCCATGATAAGCCAAGCTACCAGAGCACCAGGCATTAAGATTTCATTTCAGGCTTATGGAATCTTAAATAGGACTACATCCATATTGCTGAGGTCAGCCTTTTAGCCAAAGAATATTCTAAAAAAAAGTCAAACTTAGTTTAAATGCCCAGAGGAACTTCTATCAGGCATTTAAAACATAATCAGTGTTAGGAAAAACAATGTAACACATGAAAAATGGCACCTGGTGGACTGTAGTGTTTACTTGATTTAAAGCTAACAAAAAGGATCTCTGTGTCCTAGCTGTGTTTCCAAAACAGTATTCCTCATTTTCTGTTTGTTTTGAATTTGATGCTACAGAGCTATGAGAGCCCAAATGTTTTTAGTGTACGCATTGTAGGGAAAATGGCTTTCACCCAGTGTTAGTGGCTAGAAAATCATGATGTGCTTGTTGGAAGAATGATACTGGGGTGGACTTCCTTAAATGGAATCCCTCTACTTTATACACCCTTCTAGGATGCTTTGAGCTGAAAGCAGTTTGAATATGAACACGTACTCTGTTTGCTAGAAGAGGTAGTGCTTGGTAATATGAGAGAAGAAATGGCTTCACAGAATGTGTATACTCACACTTATGTGTCTGTGCACAATATGTTTGTGTGTACATACCATTTAGATAAACACTCACACACCTACACAGGTATACGTGATGTTTCTATTTTGAAAATCAAGTCTAGAGGTGATGTTTATATCATGCATTGCAGAGCTGTTTGCAGTGTGACAGATAATTCTGTCATACTTTCTCTAGCATTTCAAAAATCCTTGCAGACTAAAGTGCATGTTTTCACTACAAACCACAGGACTTCCAATAGCTCTTTTTCTTCCTTAGTTTATATGTGCGAAGTTTTGCCTGAGAATTCAGACTTCTATCATGCCAGGTTTATAAGCAAAGTTTCTCAGTTGTTAATGAAAGATAACCTATGTTTCTAATCCTGAAACCTGTTTTTGCAACAAGTGCCATTTTATTATGAGCAAAGTTACTCCAGGTAGCCTTCATCAAATTTGATTTCTGGAGGAACATCTGGTTGTCAAAAAATGGTGAACATTTTTGCCATGGTCCTTTCTGTGCCCAGGTCATGAAACAACAGCACACGAGTCATAATCTGCTATAAAACAGTATTCCAAACATGTGGTGGTTTAGTGCTGCATCTTTTTTTCTGTCACTTTTCTGAGATGCCTTTGACACTTGTAACGCAACCATCTCTGACTTGTAAAAACTGTTTGTGATGTATCAAGGATGTGCTGTGTAAAACAGAATAGCAGTATGGATTTAATCTGTTTCTGTATTTAATTCTGTTAAACAAATTCTTCCTTTTCAGGATGTGGATATGAACAGCATATGCTAATGCAAGTGTTTTGGGCAAACTGTATGTTTAAAACTTGTACTTAAGTTAATGTGCTTGGATAATGTATAAACTGCTAAAGCCATTGTGTTTCGCATTGCCATGTCTGTAGTGTGGATGTCCTTGCTCATCTGATTCTAGGCCTGAAAATGGAGCAAGCAGAAGGTTTGGTTTAGTAGATTGTTTGTTCAGTGCCAGGAAATACTTAATCGTCTGCTGGAAAGTACACTGAAATAACACTTGTTTAGAGCTTGCAGACTCTCAGTAGATGGGAATAACTCACTTAACACCAGCTACTCACTGGAGAATTGAAGCCGTGTGCCAGTGCGTGCTAATACAAGCTGCCTAATGTGCAAGTGCTGCCCCTTGATCTCAGTGGATCTCTATTTGATCTGTAGTTTAGTATAATTCAAAGTGACATGAGAGAGAGCTTCTCTGCTCCATTGTGCCTTAAGTTATTAAAAACCACATTTTTCTTAGACTGAATGGTGAAGTGTGCGATGCATTCAGAATATGATTATGTTTGTCAGAAGTGAATAGATGTTAGTGAGGCTCTTCCCCAGACTGATCACTTTATAGAAGGTATTTATAGGCAGTGTTGGTTCATCAGACTGATGTCCAGAACTGGAGACAGGAGTTTGCAAGTTTTTAACTGTAACTTCCTCTGAACTTAGAGATATCTGTGAGGGCAGGTGCAGGGAGATGCATCTATTCCTGGCTGGCCTGATGCAAAGGCCATCATTTCAGCACTGCCTAGGCTCTGCACCTCAGCAGAGGTGTTCAAAGCAGTTGTGGGACCACCAGGAGCTTGCCAAAGTAAAGCCTTGTAGAAGAACCAAGGAATGATCTGTAAGCCTGAGAGCTGTTGACAGATTTAATTTTGGATTTAATTTCAGCTGCCCTCTGCCGAAAGGAATGCTCTTCTGATGACATCAAATAATGCTTTTTTAGTTTCCATTACTTGAAGTGAAGCAAGAAATTAATCAAAATTCTTCTGCAAAAAGATAGCATGTGTATTGTTCAGGTGATTGAGTTGAAATACATGTTTTCTTTGAATAATACGAACTTTCCTGTTTATCAAACCCAGACGATGCATAGTTGGGTAGGTGAGGATTTGCCAGCTAGGACAACTACAGCCTCCTCAGGGCCTGGTGAAGGAAACTTGGAAGAGAAGTGTAAACAGGTAGACTGAAAGCCTTGTGCACTAATCACACTAATTGTGTTTGCAGTCTCAACTCAACTGTCTAGCTATGTAAAGAGACCTGGACTCAGAGCCTGAAAAAGGTGTGTCTGTCTGAAGTAATTTTGGCTTTGATATGTTTTTGTGTTAACTCTCTTATTGTAGTTCCTCATAAAGGATCAGGGTACAATGTCCCCTTCTTTTATGGGGCTTTATGTTGGGAGCCCATCACCAACAGATGTTTGAGTAATTTGCAGACTGCCTTCCTGTAGCTCAAGCAACTATCTGCTTATTCTGCTTGGTCCACTGGAGCAGCAGCAACAGCAATCATAAGGCACTTTTATTAACCTTAGGTCACTGACCACATTTCCTTTCTAAAATTAATGGATTTTTCTACTTTGCCTTCATCTGTTTGCTTGATAAGCCCAAAAGATTTCAAAGACACTTTATTATAATTCAGCCAAGATGAAAAAGTTAGAGATTTTGGTAAATCTGATTAACATCCACCATCTAGGTAAAAACAAAAACCAGATATTACTGAAGCATTTGTGTCTCTTTAGCAGTTGACACTGTCGGACAGCAGGAATTGCAGTGACCTAAGTGTGAAACTTTTGGAGCTGCTACTGGCTTGTGGAATCTGATCTCTCACTGCATTGTGATAAGGAAAATAATAAAGTTACATAAGCAGTCCTTTGCAAATGATTCAAGAACCTGACACTGAGCCAGACCCCCTCTCTAGCATAGTCAGGCTTTGAAGTGACTGGAGTTTCTCCAGTTTCTCCAGCTGAAGCCAGCAGAGAATGGCTTCATTAAGATTAGATAATCTGTAGGGTCTACGTTATGTGCCACTGAAGGAGATGGATTAGTGTTCTGTACTAATGGTACAGGGACACAAAGGCGAGGGAAAATTCAGATACAACTTTCTTCAGACTAAATATCATCAAGCATGAGTGTTGCATGGAGAATGTTTGTACATTGTGTACAGAAATAAAGTTTTTTTGTTGCTTGTTATATTTATTTACTCTGACAGTAATCTAATGAAGCAAAATTTTCAGAAGACATCCAGAAATTCAGAGATTATGAAAATGTCACTGGTTTATCACAAGCTGAAATTCCACAGATTTAAAATTCTTAGAAACATTATCTGTAGATGTCATTTGATTAGGTAAAAATATGCTAGATAAGTGAAACTTAAAGGATTATAAAGTGTGTCCAGATCTAACTATTACAACAGATGTGGAAATCCTGCTCCTGATGCTCTTCAGTACTGAAATAAAATTACTTGTATTAGAAGCATTGCAGGAGTGAAACTTAGAACATATTACAAATGTCATTTCAAGCTAGCATGGAGCTTCCAGCTTTTCAGGCCATTGAGTAACAATGTTGGCAGTATGGTGGTAGGGACCAAGACTTTGTGTATTAAATATTAAGTAGGAGATTATGAGTGCCCTTTCAAATAATGACTTTTGCCTGAAATAAACCTAGAAGTGCTGTTGTGTGTCCAAGGACAAATTAGAAAGAACACAGACTGGGTTTTATCCGTGTAACTCCAGTGTTGCCATTGAGACTTTTACTGGAGCACCATTCTCAGGATGTAGCAGTCCTTGGCTTTATTTCAAAAGACATAAACCCTAGGTCTGTTTTCTTTGAGCCCACAGAAGATCATGAGCATTGGGAGCTACTGTTAAGAACTTAATTCAAAGCCCAGTGACTATTTACAGGTGACAGAAAAGCTGCTGAGGAGCACTGAGTAAACAGAATTCTGGCAGACACTCCTAAAGACAAGCTGTATTTTGTGCAAAGAGGGAGGGCAGACGTAGTTCTGTTTTTTTTAAAGCCAAAATGCAAAAGTGGAACAAAACTGTAGTATCCTCTGAGACCTGAAACTTCTCTCAGCTACTTCTGTAAGACAGTGTCTGGGCTATTAGTGTTTGTGGTGGAGCTTTGCTGAAGGTTTCTCTCAGATCTCCGAGACACGCCTCGAGCATCTCTGTTGGGCAGCTCCTGACGTATCAGTTGATAATTCCAGATATTCTAATCTCTAAGCAATCTCTCAATCTGTGAACCTTGTTGATCAGTTTTTATGGGGTTTGGTTTGGGGGTTTTTTGGTTTTGTTGTTTCGGTTTTTTTTTTTATCTCAATGAATGTGAGACTTGCATGTTCTGACACAGAGGATCTGCATGTCCACTCTTAACCATCGAGGATACGCATGCCGTTCACCAACGGGAATGTATGTTGGCATGACTTGTCACTTTGCATTCACTTCAACCTGCTGTTCCTTGTTCTGAGATCTCTTGTGTGCAGTAATATTTTTATTACAGAAAATACTGTGCTGGTGAAAGCTTAAAAGTTCTTGGATCAAAATGGACAGAAATACACTTCCTTGTTGGATACCAGGCAGGCTTCATGGCAGAGTTGTCCAAAACTTCAGGTCAGAGGAGGGTAGACGATGGAGTTGAGAAAGCCATGGGGAAAACTATCTCCCCACTTCTTTCATCCTTAGATCTTTAGAATGGAGTGAATAACTACATACTGTGCTTCTGTTCAAGTCAGTGAGAGTTTTGGCAGGAGAGGCAGCATGATCCATCTGGAATGAAGTCTGAAGACCTGTTGTTTGCTGCAGTCCTTGGAATCCTATTGAGTGTTGCGGGCCTTGGTTCCTTTGTTGGCCATATGAAAAGGATGATACTTACCAAACTTTCATGGATGGAAAATGTTTTTATATATAAAGCTGTGCTAGTTGCTGCTGATGGCAGAAGAAACAGTATAGCTTGCATTACAGTTTGCACACTGAAACAATGAGGTACTGTGATTCCCCTCCACTATGAAGGGTGCTTGTGTACCCAAATTCATCATCTGTGAAGAATTCCACTCCACAGGGAGTTGTAGAGACAATTAATTATGGTAACTTTGGAAGCACATTACTTACTAAAAAATGCTTCTTTTAAGTGATGAGAACAGTAAATGTACATTTATCCCCACAGCAGTGAATTATGTTTGTATCCTTTTCAAAGTTATTTTTCATTTTCAGGAGATTTTAGAAAGTTACTGAAAGGGTCAAACCCAAATGTCTGCTCTCCCTAAGCATATGTGTGTGCTTTTCCAAGATAAGAGTGTCTGTAGCTTTGCTGCTTAAGTCTGTGAGCCCAAGCCACTGCTTTGTGTCCAGATACGTATTCTGGAAATTGATGTGTCAATGGCTACACCAGCCCTTGGAGAAAGTGCTGCTGCAGACTGGCAGAGGTCCTGCATCATTGCTTCATTTTTATTGTTCTTTTTATCAATGTTTGTATACTGTTGAAGTAAAATCAGGGAAAAAGCCCACAGAATTGATGCATCCACACAGGTTGGATGCTGCTGGGGAGGTCTAGTTAAGAACATGTGATTGTTAATTACTTTTTCAGGTCTGTGGACTGTGATTTATTCTGCTTCCATTCCCATTTGATTCCATTGTCTTAGTTCAGGATCTGCAGAGCTATATGTTTGCTAATGGATTAGGGGAGATCCTGTTCTGGCAGGAGTTCTCTGAGGCACATAAAGTAAACCCTGCCCAGTAAAATTAATGGTAGAATTATCAATTGTTTCAGTGGTGCCTCGATTTCACTTACTTTCCCAGATTTAGGAAATCTGGTTTAGCCTGCCCATGGTCGAGATGGTTGCCACCATCCTCATAAATCTTCCATTTCAGATGGAGTTTTTTATTGCTGAAACAGCCTGAGTGGTCAGGAGAGGTGGATTATCTGATGAAACAAACTTGGAATCTCTAGGAGGAGAGGAGGTTGGATGGGAAGAGAACTCATCCCATTCACACATAAAATAAAAAGCACAGGAATGACAAATTGTGGTCCTAGAGTCTTCATACTTGTTTGAACTTCTAATTTTGTTTTCAGTCAATCTTTGCAGTAACTTGTTCAGTTGAAATACGTGCTGAACAGGACAATGGTAAGAGTTTCTCACTAACTGTGAAGAGCTGTACAGTACACATCTGGGAAAATAGTGATATAAATGCAGAAATATATTTAAGCTTTAAGAATGAAAACTAACTTTTGCTGTTAGTAATTTAGTTATGATCTGTCACAAAGAACATTTCAAAGATTTGTCTGGTAGAGGAGTCTTCTATATGAATGAAACACACATCATTTACTGTAAGGGTCACTACCAAGAGAATGCATGCTCTTTTGAAAGAACAAAAACTGATGGTCTCTTTTTTTTCTTCTTTTCAGGCAGCACAAATAGTCCTGATTTCTCTCTTTGAATTGAACACTCCTGAGTTTACCATGTTACTTGGTGCCTTGCCAAAAACATTCCAGGATGGTGCTACCAAGCTCCTGCACAACCACCTCAAGAACTCCAGTAACACCAGTGTGGTGAGAGGCCCTTGTCCTTGCAAACAGCAGAGCCCCAAAGACAGCAGCTCATTGATAAGCTGTTGCAGATGTTCAGTTTGAATTATCTGTAACTGTTGTCTTGAAGCAATATGGCAAGAGAGGCTTTTGTTTGATGTTGCTTTTAATAGGGACCATTAAAATAAAATACTCAGTTATTTAAAAATTTAATATAGTCCTAACCAGAAGAGATTAAAAAATGACTGAGAAGTGCATTAAAATTGGTGGGGTTCGTGCTTTCAAGTTGGTGGTGCTTTTGAAAGTCCTGCCAGTAATGGTTTTTTGGCTAAAACAGATTGTGATACCACAGATTTTCTGGGCTTATAACTATTATTGAGATCAATTTAATAGCAGTTATACTGTCTGTTAAAAAGCTTGCGGGGTCTTTAATATGACCTACAAGGTCACCTCAGTCTATGCCTATTACCTTATGTTTTGCTTTTATATGAAGCTCTTACATATTTTTATTTCACTGAAGGAGTATGTTAGTAGATTTCAATAGGAAATTTCTTTCCCTTCTCAGAGCAGCAAGGATTAGGGATTTTTTTTGTCTTTTTAATATGGAAATCTTGTGAACTTGCTGGAATTTGAACCCTCCTATCTTTGCACTTCCACAGGGCTAAGTAGAATTTAGTGTAAGCTAGAACTGCAGCATTAGGCTTCCAGGCAAATGGTCTGGATTCTGTAATACTTTTGACTTGATGTGAAAAGTGTCAGAATTGAGAGCAATTTCTGCTCATTTTACTGTGGTATAAAAGATTGTGCAGGCCAGTGGAAAAATGGTAAGTTAGACTGCTTGCTTATGCTCCTAACAGGCATAATCAGAATGCTTTAGACAATGTGGAAAATAGCTGTGTAATTAGAATACTAAATTGCCAGGGTAATGGTGAGCATATTTTGGAGCCTTGCAAATCTTGTTTGAGAAGCTGGATTGATGAACCATCTCTCTGGCAATATTTGCAGGCCATACATTTTGTGTATATAAATTGCAGGTACTGTGGGTTGTAGAGCAGTGCACATACGCTTTCTTTGTCATCTTCAGGAGCATATTCATGACCACATGAACCATGGCTGCAGATTTTAAGGTCAAGAGGCATAATCAAAACTGCACTAAGCTTGTCTAGAGCAAACAGAGGCACTGTTTGGACCTGTTGTTGTACTCCTGCCTGTGCATTGCAACACATTGCTAATCCTTGTCTTCCTGCTTCTGTGTCAGGGTTCCCCCAGCAATACCCTTGGTCGGACTCCTTCCCGGCACTCCAGCAGCAGAACCAGCCCCTTAACTTCACCTACCAACTGTTCCCATGGTGGACTGTCTCCAAGGTAATGTGGCAGGCTAATTAAACCCCTTGCAAAATACTAAAGGATTTCAACACCGAGTGTGCGTTTGCAGAGTATGACTCACTTTGAAAGCAAAAACAAGACAATAAGTTTACAGTTCTGCAAAGCAGCAGTGTTTGAACATGATAATATGTGGCTGGTGATTGACTTCAGTGTTCCAGTCCTCATGCTGTCTGTGTAATCTTAATGTCTTTTCTTATCATATTAGTTTTCTTTTGTGGTCTTCTTCAGATTTACATTTGTGGCTAATAAAGGTAATATTAATTGGCAACATTAGAAATAAGATCCTGTTGAGATTGCATATGTCATTGCATAAAGTCTGTGATGACTATCAGAACAAGAGTTTCAGATTGTGACTATTTTGTAGGTGTGGACTTGTAATCAGCAATTCGTCTGACAATAGTACAGGGTTTGTGCTGCTGAGAGAAGTGCTGTACCTGCTGTTCCCCTCTTATTCTTTGTGAGGATGCAGGGCAGGCAGAGGTGGTGACTGTATTTCAGTGCTGAATATCTCCCAGATTGCTCATCTGGCTCCTCACAAGCAGAGCAGTGGCCTGGTCTTTTGGGCAGCAGGTTTGTTGCAATCAGGTGTTCTGCTGAAGCTGCAAGTGCTTCCCTAGAATATATTGATCCACTCCAAAATCTTGTATTCAGCCAACATGGACTCTTGGCTGCTGGAAATGTGGGTGTTTTGCAGCATTAAAACTTAGAGCAGGGGAGATGACACTGTAAACAGCATGTTCTGGGACCACAGAAATATTGGAGGAAAGTACCAAGCTGTTACCTGGACAAGCTCTGGTTCAAGTGGAAAAGCTTAAATTCTGCTGCCCTTGTCTGCCTGTCCTCTTCATGACAGGTTGTGGAAGAAACATAGGGAACCATGTTGGGTGAGGACTGCAGTTCATAGTGCAGTATAGTAGTTTACACTGAAATTTGTTGATCTACCCTTGTTACCTGCAAAACTCTCTGAAGGGATGCTTAGACTGTGAATTCCAGTGTTTCAGGAAAAGTATAGACCTTTAGCATTTAAAGAATGATTATATTAATTCCAGCAGCATAGGAATTATTTGGATTTTGGGTATCTAAATACATCTTTGTGTCTTCTAAATCTGCTGTAATTCAAAACTTAACCAAGAGTTTGCAAGCCAAAGCTGAGTTGCCTAGTATGAGCTTTTTCCACAAAGGTTTCATTAAGAAATTAAGTGGTAGAGTTTCAGGGGAACGGTTCCAGTGATGTTGCTTCCTTTTTGACTAGCTTGAGCATTGTTGCCCTGCTGATTTCTGTCATGGGAAATTATTAACTGTGTCTCCCTGTGGTTACATTGTGGTTTTGTTGCCATGTTTGCATGTGGCACTTATTTTATAATTCCACAACCTTTTACCATGCTTTTTGGGTTTTGCCATTGGGACACTATTGTTTATTGCCACTTCACTCACTGTTTTCTGTTTGTCTTTGCTTTCTTCTCACCTCTTGATGTCAGGAGGCAAATAACAAAGCATCCAGTGTACATGGTTGCTGTTGCTTTCTAGCATATTAGGTTTAGAAACTGAAGGGTTTTTTCCCTTACGTGATTTGTTCTCAAGGACTAGTTTGAGAGGACATATAATTGTAGAGCATTCTGTCATGGATGCAGTTGGCCAGGAATTTCCTTTAGAAAACAATCATCCCTTCCATTTTCTATAGAGTTTTTGGAGGTGTTTAATCAAAAATTTAGATGTCTTTTCAAGAAGTGTGTCCTGCTTCCTTGCTGGATTTAGTTATTCAAGAGTGATGTTTAAAAGTTACTCTTCTAGGTAAAGGTGGAAGCTGCTGTGAAAGCCGTTTAAAATATTTGGAAAGGAGAATATGTGGTGAGTGCCCTCTGAGATATAACAGTATCTGCAGATTTTTGCCATTTGTAGAAAAGGCAGTGGCAAGTACTGCAAATCAGGGGCAGTGGCTTCTGAGGCTCTGCTGGACTGCATCCTTCTTGAAAATGTCTTGTGTAGCACAGTTTGGGCATGGTCCTGACTTAAAGGGAGAATTTAGCTCTGGTTGTCCTTCTTTCTGAGAAGAGGCTTTGAAGGATGTGCTGACAGATTGTGGTAAGTAGGGTATGCTGCAGTATTGCATTCTTTGGTATAGGTGCCTCAGATCATGTTTCCATTTCAAATGCGCTTGTCATTTGCTATTCAGCATTGCTGTGAAATGTCACTTTTCTCTCTACAAACTCAGAACATAAACATTCCTCAGTCATTCTGGTAGCTGTGTAAAAGGATATAGATTCCCAGTTTCTTTGTGTAGCTCTCCTCCAAAAGTGGGCTTGGCTTTACATTTTCATGAGGCCTGCTGCCAAAGGCTGGTAGTCAGGTTGTGTATTCCCATTGCCTCCTGGGGTGCTCTCTGTGCAGGCCCTGCTTATTACCATGTCCCTGCCCATGTCTTTACAGACAGCCTGAGTGTAGTCAGTGGAAGGATTATCTCCAGTTCTTAATGCCAGCTTTGGTTTTGAAGGTTATGCTTTCCTTGTATTTTTTTTTCTTGGTTCACAGATCGGAGTCAAATCCAGAGGCATACATGTCTTTGGAACTGGGATGTGTGTAGAAAGGATGTTTGGGTCCTGTAGGAATATGAAAATGCTGCTAAGCATACCTGTTCTCCCATATTACTAATGGTTTGTGGGCAATATCCTCAACATTAGTCAGCAAGGTTTCATTGATACAGATTTACTCTATTATGTATGTATTCCAGATGACTGATTTTTTGGGAGGTAGGTGTGTGTGTATTTATGTGTACATGTATTTGGGCTCTGGATAGATTTTGAATATTTTGGTTGAAGTGGACTCTGCTAACAGCTGATTTGCCTATCCAGATGATAAAATCTGCTTAAGTATCCCCTGAAGTCTTCAGGAGGGTATTATACTTTCAGAGTCTTGGACAGAATCCTTTCTCCTGCCTTCATTTATTCCCTCCAGTTCTGTTTCATGGTCACTATAACATATCCACTACATCTGTGAGTTACTTCTGCATTTGTATCTGCTTTTTTTTTTCCTTAACAGTTTTAGTTTTTGGGGAGAGGAGTTATGGAAGAAAGATGTACTTTCTGAAAAAGAAAACAGGGAAGGACATTTAGGAAGACTGAAAATAATAGGAAAAAACCCCAGATTCAGACTGAAAGAGAATAATGTTTCCTAAGCAAAGCACAGATAAATGACTCGGATTTGTGTTGGACAGGGAAAATCTTCTGAGATTTAATAAATTATGTTGTAGTACAAAAAGGAAAACACTAAGTTGTGAAGTCCTTTGTTCTGAATGGTAAATAAACTTCTGCAAACTTAAATGTTACATTCAGGTTAGAAATTTTCACCTAGAATTTTGTAGGAGTAATTGAAAGAATTTCAAATGAATACATTTGGAATAAGTTTCTGCCATTATTAGTAGCCCAGAAGCCTGTCCTTAGTTTTGATTATTAAAAACAAATTAACAAAAATCACGCAAAATTAAAAAAACAGTCTAGTCCTTCAAAGATCTTTAGAGGAAATGCATCAGA
Source organism: Zosterops lateralis (assembly GCF_965231275.1). Classification (NCBI taxonomy): domain Eukaryota; kingdom Metazoa; phylum Chordata; class Aves; order Passeriformes; family Zosteropidae; genus Zosterops; species Zosterops lateralis. The sequence continues at coordinate 27,091,391 of NC_139767.1, read as the reverse complement.
ATAAAAGGCTACAATTTTATCTGGCTATGTAAGTTTACATGCTTGCTGTTTCACTGATAATAAAAAAATACCATTAAAAACAAAATTTGACACTTTTAGTGGAGCAAGCGGAGGCATGGAAACAGAATTAAAATAAGCCACTTACTTAATACAAGGACAAGCCTGCATTGTTCGGTAGTCCATGTTCAGGTAGGTGAGACCTGAGCTGTGGGACTTTTGATCAACAGTCTGAGTGTCTGGGGTATTTCCTTGAAAATACTGGCATGTAATAGTTTTGGGATTTGATTGCTGGTTAATGAGTGAAATTCTTGACACTGCTCTTCAGAGGAGTTTTTAAACTGGCTTTGCTGCTGTTTGCACTGGAGCAATTCTTGACTTGTTTGTCACTTCTCATGTGAAAGTATCTTTCACTTGAATATATACAAATACAACTATCCAAGATAATGTGCTGAAATGTAATAGAAACAAAGTGGTGTTGTGAATACTCTGCCAGCTCAAGCATCCATTCTCATTGAGAAGGTGATTTTGAAAATCCATGTACTATAATGGGAAAAGGACAAAAGCAGAGGTTAGACAAATTGACACCGGTGTGGATGTCATGACCCAAAGACACAGGGTCATACAACAACTTAAAGAGGCCTGGGAAAGTTTAAGGAGCGATCTGAATTAACTCAAAGGCTGGTTTCGCCAAGTCTTTCCAGCTGTGTCTGCTGAGACCTGGGCCAAGTCCCCACGATACATTTACACTCCAGACTGACTTTCACTTGCTGCATATTTGGGTTCAGTTTGAATATGGTGAAACAGGATCAGGTCTTGAGCCCTGCAAAGGTTTTCTGATTGTGTAGGGCCTGACTTCAGGCTTTTATAGAGGCACCAGGAGACAAACTTTACAAGGTACCTTCAGGTGTCTAATAAAAAAAATAAATTCCAATTTTCTTTTCTTCCAGGGAAATCCTGTTGCTTAGAAATACCTGGTTAGCATGTGAATACACGTGTGGCCAGGGGTTGTTTGTGTAGAACATTATAAATGGAGTTGTTTATAGAGGCTATATCCATTTGTAAAATCTGCTGGTTAGTACAAGCAGGGACTGGATTTTTTGTGAATCATATTATGTTAGGAATAAAAATGGAAATGCATAATAAAGGCCAAAACAAAGACTTGTGAGGCTCAATGGAGTATTCTTGTTTAATTTTGTTTCTATTAATTTTTTTCTCTCTCCAAGGCAGCATGACAGCACTAAGCCACTCAGATTATAGTTTCTTTTTTTTCCTCCCTCTCCTTTCTCTGTTTTTTCTCTCTTTTATTTCTCCTCTGGTCACGGCAGTCGGCTCTGGGGTTGGAGTGCAGATGGGCTGTCGAAGCACCCCCCTCCCCTTTCTCAGCCTAACTCCATCCCCACTGCTCCTTCCCACAAGACTTTCAGACGCTCTTACTCTCCCAGGTAACAAGCTACCTGTTAAACCAACTTGTCTGAGGTGTCACAGTATTATTTACCTTTCACACCACGGGATTTGTTCAAATGTGGGACTTGCAGAGGCTCTGGTTGGAAAAGGAAAAGAGATGATGGTAGCTTTCAGAGAGCAGGGGTGACGGGTAGCCACTCACTCCCTGCTTGAGAAAGATGCAGCATGCAAGTAGGATAAAAAAAAGTGGATTTTTCCAGACTCTTGCACCCATTGAAGAAGATGGCAGGGAAGATGTTTTACAGTCAGTTTCCAGTGCAGAACACAGTTGCTGAGCACTTCTGGCAGGCACTGGTTGCGTTACAATACCAGGGCAGGATCTTTCAATTTGGCTGCAGTATGCACATGACACTTGAATACCTCCAGATGGGCACACACAGCTCAGGAGTGTCTTCACATAGAACTTTCTTTGTATAATGTGATTGTGGAATCTTGGGGATTTGTAGTATTGAAATTAAAATTGTCATTACCTTACCACAAGATTTTGAGTTTGTCAATTGCAATTTCAACATCTGTTCCTCCTCCTGTGCCCTCACATTATGTTCCAGTCTACATACAGCTCTTGGATCAATATACTGGACTAAAGCTGTGTGTTGATTTTAAGGAAAAATCCCAACCAGAATACAAATTTAATTTGTCAGATCTCTGTTAATTTTTTTTCAGTTTAAACCCTGGCAACAGACCATTTGTAAATGTGGTTTCTCCTAACTTGGATATGTCTGTTACCTGTGGAGGGACTGTATATATAGTGTTTCCCTAAAGCAAAAGGTCCTAATGAAAAACTATTGAAAGAAAAGCAAAGAAATTTTTCTTTGAGGGCTCAGAATTTGAGAACCTATGGCATCTGAGAAAGTAGAATGCAGTAGTAGGTATCTCTGTAAATACCTACAGAATTAAAAGCTTTAAATTAATGTTCTGACTCTGCTAGGACACTGTGGAGATATCTGTGGAGGAGATCCGTGATGATTTTTGGAATAAAACTAGTTGAGAGTGTTTTTTCTGTCTTCTTTTATCTGATAATAATATTTGAAATATTGTAACATATATTCCAGCCCAGAGCCTGAAAGTGCAAGGACATGAGTTACTGTGTACTGCTTGAAGACACTAAACTGTGGATTACTTACACATAGTTTGGATTGGAAACTGAATAACGATTTATGGAAGTAAAATGTATTTCATGCCAGACTGGAAAACTGCCAAATTGTATCTTGATAAACTTATAGACAGCTGCATTGGTTTTGTGCAGCAGATGGAAAATAATGTTGTGACATCCCTAAACACTGCTCATCTCTACTCACTTCTTATTCATCCTGTGCCTTTCCTCTAGTTTTCTGCATGGGTCATATTTTTTTTTCCCTTTTGTGCCTTTTTTTTTCCCTGAAAGGTGAGTGTAGTTCCATTTTACTTTTATTCCCTCCATTGTGTTGTCTGTGAAGTATTCCAGTGCACATATTGTCAGTAGAGATGTGTTCACATTGTAGAATTTTCATTCATGTAGAGCACAGCCATAATGTGACCTCCTACACAGGCTTACTCCTGACATATGAAATCACTGGATTCTTTAGATTTTTATTAAAGTGTGGGTTTGTGCTTTGACAAAGGCATCAGCTTGGTGGCTCTGAGAAATTACTGTAGTCCTTTAGCACTGAAGAGTCTGTATTCCGATTGTTCTTTGCTAACAGTGTAGGGGAGTATTCATCCCTGAGGAAAGAACTGATGATTTCAGCAGATTTAGTGTCAGTATTATATTTGTGATGAATTCTTGGTTTTTCTGCCATGGATTTAATTGTGACCTTTGGTAAGTCATGTCATCTCTTGGTGTGAGTACACAGGTACAGTCACATGTGTACATTTTCAAATGGTGGTTTCATTGCCCACTTAAAAGTTGTATGAAAAACCCTTTAAAATCTATGAATTGAATGTGCTTGAACTCAAAACATATATTTTTTGAGATTGTATGAAAAAAAGATTTTCCTATTCCTGACTGGTACTTCTAAAGAACCTAAGAACTGCCTTGCCTTCTGTCTGGAAAGCCATCATAGTGCATTATTGTTGTTCAGCTGTCTGAAAAACCTTAAATACTTTGACTTCTGTAGTTTATGAACAGCTTTTGTTTTCTGATCTTAGTCTGTTAAGTGATTTCTCATTCTCCCTGGCCTGCCAGACACTGTTTGGGGGAGTTGTTCTTCAGTTTCTTTGCCAAAATATATGGTGCTGAGGCTTGTGTGAGTGTAGTGTGAACACGTTGCTTGGGAGCCAGGGATTATGGCTATTTTCAGGGTGTTAATCCCAAAGGAATGGGGCAGCCAATCTTATCCTCTGTCTGAAGTTCCCAAGTTTCTTCCAGAAAAAAACCCAACAGTTCTAGATATTTAGTAGACATTTAATATCTTACTTTTGGTTCCATTGAAAATAACAGTTGTGTACCCAAAATTCAGAAGGGATTTTCTTGTTTGTTTGGGTTTTTCCCCCACCCACCTCATAGGGAATCTTTCTTTTGTGGAAAAGGAACACAACTCAATTCAGCCATCTGCCTCCAAGACCATTCTGTCATTCTTCCCAAATTGTTATGAAATAGCAATTCACCACTGTAGGGAGCCACTTCTTGCCATTTATTGACAAACAACTTGATGTAAATGTCTGATTCAGTCTATTTGCTTCTGGCTCTACTGAGATCTAAGACTCTGCCAGAAATTGTTCTCTCTTGCTGGATCTATTAATTTTGTGATTGTCATGCAAACGCAACTTCTCCTAGATAGAGCAAAGCCCTGCCAATAATGCTTTTTTATTTTCTTGAAGCTTGAAGTAGGAACTTCTCTTTAGCCAGATGTTTTAATATCATCTCCCCTTGCATGCAAGGCATTTTGTCCTGGGACTGAATTTTAGATAACTCTTCAAGGAATCCCAAAACTTCTGAGCATTTATGTTACTGAGAAATGTCTGAGGAACAGATAGACTGCAAAAAAGTGTCAGATTTGAGTGAGAGATTTCCCAAACCTAGGCCAAATACTGAAATGCTTTTTTTATCAAGGCGCTGTGCAAGTGAGTTAGGTTTTACTGCTTTATAAATTAAAATGGGCCGTGTTAGACTAAGGTTTATGTCAAGTTGCATTTTCCTTTCCATTTAAATCTGTCATAGTTTCATATATTATTAAACTTAAATTTCACTGATTTCATTTTCACCAGCTGTCACAACCCTTTGAGTTCGCATAGTGATTGATATTATTTTCTTTTTTAAACTACACCACTGCCACACTGGGGATAGGTTTTTTTGGTTTACAGAAGGTAGCTCTTACAGCTCTTATGGCTCTTACACACTTACTGAGTGTAAGAAACAGTGAATCTGTTTTCCCTTCACTTACAGCAATGTGTTCTCCTTGTTTTAGTCCCATTTGAGGGGAAACTCAGACCTGAACTCTGCTTTGATTCCATCCATGTTGTGTTACAAGTCACTGTTAGAAAGGTTACTCCAAACCGTCTGTCTCCAGCTTGTTTTTGTTAACAGTCAGAAGCGGATCCCAATTTCATTTGTAACATTTCATATACGTTTGGTCTTTAGTATGCTGGATTATGACACGGAGAACCTAAACTCTGATGAAATCTACAGCTCTCTTCGTGGAGTCACAGAAGCGATTGAGAAATTTAGTTTCCGTAGTCAAGAGGACCTGAATGAGCCAATCAAACGTGATGGAAAGAAAGACTGTGACATTGTAAGTATTCTGCTGAATAATGTCCCCAGATAGATGAGATTTTAAAACATTGTGATCAAACCTGTCTGTGGATTGCTAGTGTACAAAGTCCAGTTATTCTTGCTGTATTCTTACAGGCATCTTCTGCTTATTGGTTGTTAACTTCTTATACTTTAATTATGGGGTTTCACTGGCTGTTTCCCTTGGCTCCCTTTGAACTCTGGCCTCCTGTGGAATGTGCTCATTGGGCTTCTGTGTGAGTCCCATGAAGAATGAAAGCAGTGCTAGTGTTCCTCAGGCTCAGCATGGCTCAGTGAAGGCTTTTGCCATGTAATGTGTGTAGTCAGGTCTGCAATGGGAAATGTTAGTTCTTAAAATGCTTGTATGGTTTCCCTCACAGGCTTAGGACCTGTAATCACTTCAAGTGCACAGTTTATATGGTATCTTATGCTGCAAGAATGGTTACAGAAACTGTGATCACAAGATATTTTTGAGCAGGTTGCGTGAGAGAAAGAGGTAGTAATCAAAGTTTTACTAAAGCATTATGTATAAATCATACATGTAAATAATTCTGTGCCTTTTCCTATTGGTGGGTGAACTCCAAAAATGCTACAGTTTCCACAGAATTTCAAACATACCTTTTTTTTCTCTGTTTGATTCCCCCAGGTGTCTCGAGATGGTGGCCTTGCTCTCCCTAGTGGTGATGTCCGTGGAGGCAGTGACATTGTGGAGGGCGGAAGGATGGCTCTGGATAACAAAACCTCTCTCCTGAACACCCAGCCTCCCCGCGCCTTTTCAGGGCCCCGTGCTCGGGAGTACAACCCCTATCCCTATGCTGACACCATTAACACTTACGACAAGACTGCCCTGAAGGAAGCAGTGTTTGATGACGACATGGATCAGCTTCGGGATGGTTTGTATCAGCTCACCTTGTGACACTGCAGCAGCTCGCTGCCTTTCTGGTGCATTTGTGTATGGGTAGTGCCCTCAGATACATGCCTGCCTGTGCATGTGTTGTGTATTACCTTGCATCTGAGTCGAGGCTTGGTATGAAATTCCCTTTGTTCTCATGTCCCAGCAGAACCTCATCTGTGGCTACTGAGAAAAAACACTGCGGTTTTGATTCTCGTTTGCCTGGGATTTCCTGCAAACTACTCCCTTAAGCATCCACGTGCATCTGTAGGGACACTGCTATGGGACCTTCCCCTTTTCATGGCTGAAATGCCTCACTCAACAGCTTGTTGTTACTGAGTGTTTGACTTCATTTAATTGCAGCTACACATCAGCTTTATTCTTTTGCAGTACACTGATGAGTCACTGTACTTTAATCTAAAGGTCATACATGTGACCACTGGTTTTGGGTGTGTATGTCTGGGAAAAACCACGGCAGTTCTCATCTTGTAGAAGTAATTGTTGGAACTGGAAGAAATCCAATTGTCATCTCTTCCTGGTTCGTTAGAACCCATGTGCAGATGCATGAGCCATGCTGTGAACTCAGGTTAAATTATGGGCTAGTCAGATTCTGTTGCCTGCTTGGCTGAGGCCACCTGGAATTTGATGCGTTTTTCGGGGGCCCCTTGGTACATGAACCTTACTCTGTAGAGGGTGAGCAATCTTGGCAACATTTGATCTTTTCCCCATTTCTCCAAATGATTTGCTGCCATTTGTCCTAGAAGTACCCATTGACCATTCGGATTTGGTGGCTGATCTTCTGAAAGAGCTCTCCAACCACAACGAGCGGGTGGAGGAGCGGAAAGGAGCTCTCCTGGAGTTGCTAAAGATCACAAGGGAAGATAATCTTGGAGTTTGGGAGGAACATTTCAAAACCATTCTGCTCTTGCTGCTGGAAACGCTTGGAGACAAAGATGTGAGATGTAGATTTTGTCTTAACTCTCTTGTACATTACTTTATCTTGGGTAAAAATTCCTACACACCAGTTTGAATGAAACCTACCACTCATCAGTGATACTGCACTGCTCATTTTTCCTTTCGAAGGTTGACAGCTCTACTTTAGTGTTCACTTTGTTCAGTGATGAGTTTTAAGTTACTCCAAAATGTCCCAGTTTTTCCTCTTCCCTCCAGTGTTGCTAGTAAATAGCTAGGAAATTACTAGAATCAGAAAAGAAGTTCCAGTCTAGTAAAAAACTGTCAAGACTTTGGTTATTCTCTTCAGAGTTAGGATGAAGTTACAAACTCTTAGGTATAATAGAGCTAAGAGTTTACTCCCAGAAAGGAGAATAAAGGCATTCTAGAATAAATTATTTTTTCCCTGTGTGGGATAAAGATCTAGGGTATTAGATGTCATGGGATGGGTCTCTGTCTCTTGTAAAAATGTTGTCAAGAACAAGCTGCTTTTATAGGGGATCTTGTTTTGAAATGTTTAAAAAAACTGTGTTATTATCACAGCTTTATGTTTGGTAGTTGATCAGAGTGTTAATTTAAAGTCTAGGCTTTTTTCCATTTAGAGATATTTGTTCAGCTTGCAGCATAATGATATTTGGTAAAGGCTCAACACCCCACTGCACCTTCACATCAGAGCCACACTCCATCTGAATGTTACAATATTGAGACTTCAAAGCACTCACAGTTCTTTTTTCTTGTTTCATCTGATTCAAATATCTATTGTATTTCTTTTAATCCTTGTCAAATATATCTCATGCTCTCAGAAATGTTAATGCTGAAGCAGGGGAGGTGGCCAACATTTTCTCAGTCGTTGTTTTTAGTTTAAGCATGAGCTGCTCTAGTTCTACATGTTTAATGATTGCACCATCACACAAGTATCAGTAGGTCCGGCAAGTTTGTCTTAAGTACTACGTGAATTGTGCTGCTGTGTGAATTTTGCAGATGAACAGCAAAGAACATATTTTAAAGGCAGAGGATGAAGTAAAGAATGTATTCCTCTCCTTAAATAATGATATCTATTTGGAGTGGCCACAGGTCAAAAATCTGAAGTTATGAAATTGAAACAGGTGTTATAAATCCCTTCATGATCTTTTGATATGAAGGATGAAGAGATAGTCAGTTTTGACTACAGTAACTTAAGTCCTTGCAAGTAATTTCCATAGGAGTTACAGGAGGATTCAGTTTTACTGCTTTAGTATCTGAGAAACAGCTTTGTGGCAAGGATGGAGCCCAGTTTGATACCTGCCAAGTTGAGCAAAAGAGGAAAGGCAAAACATACATGATCTGCCCTTCTTTGGAGATTCAGGTAATGCAGATGTCCTCCTGTGAGTACAAATTTGTACTTCATTGCTAAAAGAATATGGAATTTAGGAAAATAGTCATTCTGAGTCTTGTATATGTGAGAACAGTCATTTTATGTGGCTTTTTGTACAAGAGCAAGCAAGGAGCCCAAAATTCTGAGTTTTGTTACATTGATCCCACTGCTCACTCCACTGGTGCTGGTGGTGTAGAGAGCCATGTGAATTTCTGGTGAGCCATGAGAATTCACTTCAAACTATGATTTTGAGAAGCAGTTTTTCTAATCTTTTTCTGACATGTCTTTTTCTCGACACAGCATTCAATAAGAGCCCTGGCGCTGCGAGTCTTGAGAGAGATCCTACGGAACCAGCCGGCAAGGTTTAAGAATTATGCGGAGTTGACTATCATGAAAACACTGGAAGCACATAAGGATTCCCACAAGGAGGTGAGTGAGCCTCTCAGCTACTGGGAAAGCAATATGGACCTGCTGAAGAAATGTAGGACCTGTGAGACTGAACAGGCAAACATAGTGAGCCATCTCGACAAGGGAACAAATCAGTATTAAGTCTCCCAAGTAGGAAGGGACAAGATTTTTACATGCTGAAACAGTGAGGGAAAAGGTGGAGACTGTCAGAGCTATTTATGTGGACTTGGAGCTGTCTGGAGTGGTATGCCACTGTTAGTTAATTTCCCTGCTCATTCTGGGGGAGGTTGAGACACGGTAGGAAAAAAGTGCATGTTTAATTACTTTTTAGAGCATGCTGGGGGCACCGTGCTGCCTCTGTGTGTACAGGTAAGAATACAAAATGTACTGGAGAACACAAAGGCTGTGTTCAAGCAGAATTGTGTGTGAAAACTGAATGGGGAAATTAGGCCATGCTGGAAAATTGGGAACTGGTGAGTAACAGGAGAAAGTGGACAAAAGAGGCTGTGCTGCAGTGGCAGAGGAAGAAGCAAAGGGAAGGGTGAATTGCATTTTCCTTCTTGTGAGAGAACTCAAATACAAAACTGAAACTATTCTGAAGTAATGCACGAATAAAGGGACATGATAACATTTTAAGTAGATCAATTCAAATTACGTTTAAAGTTAATCTTTGTAGATTGATTTCCAGATTGGATCTTTTAATCTACCTTGTGCATGTTGAAAGTTTGACCTAAACCTTCTGGAAAGTGCTACCAAAATTTCCTTATCAGTCTGTGATGATTTTGTTGCCAAAGATCTTGATTTGAAATCTAAGGTGTTTATTCTTCTCAATAACAGGATTATTCTAAATTAGCAGTTTTAGGCATCTCTGAAGATACTTGGCCTTGAAAATATTGTTGAAATAGACCAGACTGCTCCAGAGCACTGGGTGACTGACACAAGGTTATTTTAACCGTGGATAGCAGAAAACTGTTCTCTTTGAAAATCAAAACAGCAAAACAAAAAACACTCTCAGGGAAAGAAAATAACAGTCTGGATTTCTCTAAAATGCAAAAGTAGAAAATGTTTAATGTTTTAGTGAATGAGAGCTGCCTTACTTTGCCTTCCTCTCCCTGATTTAGAGCCTTTGCACCCCTGTCATTTTCAGTTCAGAGTAGTAAGAAACAGTTGTAAATTGATTTTCTGATAAAGCAGTCAGACAAAACGTTATGTTCTGAAGGAGTGCCTTTTATTGGCAAGTTTTCCTGCTTGCATGCTTCTCAGCTCACCTTGACTCAGTGCCCTTTGTATTTTTTGGCTGAGAATCCTCCAGAACTAACGTTTCTAGCAGAACCTTTCCAGATTCTCCTTGGCATTGTTTTTAATGCCCCCCAGAATTCACTGTCCTTGTAGGACTGGTGGGTTGTACAGAAATCAAGACTGATATTGAAAACACCATGCTTTATGCCTCTGTTATTCTTGTCCTGTGGAAAAGTTCTTCAGGTTTTGCATGAGGTGCCTCCCAGGGAAAAGCAGAGAAAGATAAGCTCAAACCAGGAATGAGAGGTGGGAGTTCTGGCACTTACTTGTAGAATAATTGGGCTGTACTGTGCTCAGCAAGTAGCTGCTGTGCTGACAGCAGCTTTGATTTGCTGTGGTTTTGCACAACATCTTCATAATGAGACATCAGCTGCTGCAGTGGGACCTTTGGGTGACAGCTGTCACAGCAGGACACTGCAGGTATATTCCTGTTTTGCCATCTGTTGCATGTGCACAGCTGTATTAAGTGGGGGCACTGGTTCTGGATTTTTCATTCTGTGTATGGGTATTTTCTCATTGTCTCAAACGAGGCTCTCAGAACCATGACGCAGCCCAGGAAAGGCATCATCTGTCTGCCAGTAGTTTGAAGGTATCAGCATTCCTGAAGTTAAGAAAGGTACCTGCACTTGAGTATCCACATGAGCTAGGCTAAATATGTACCTGGGAATATGCTTGAAGTAGTTTCACCTGTAGTTGGGACTTGCTGATTCAGTTAAGTCTGTGAAAAATTAACTGAGAGATCATTTCGGCATGGCTCAGCTGGTCAAACTCGTAGCCTAGAGCCAGAAGGTCGCAAATTCCCTTCCCATGGTGGCCCTCCAGCTCACTCCCACTGCTGACTTTGCAGCACAGCTTTCTCCAGGAGGGGAGGAGGAGCTGCCCTTTGACTGGATCCCACCAAGCAGGAGATTAAATGAGGATTCACGAGTTTGTGAGTGAAGGGCACTTTCAAAGGATAGCTGAAGAGGGAAAGGAAGTTGTGAGCAGTCTGTTCTACAGCTTTCTTTCTCACTATATCAGAGCAGTATTAAAGGGAGTGGTGCTCTGTCCTTAAAATACATAAAATCAAATCTTCCTTTAGACTGTTGGAATTATTTCAAGAAAAGCTGTTTTATAGTTTAGTTGGGAAAGGGGTAATCTTTGTGTCAGTGATGTCCTAACAAGATGTCATTCCAGTTTTTTATGTTTCTGGGCTGCTTCTGCCTTGTAGCAGAAGACAGAAGTGAACCTTGGTTATGATTTGATAATTTGGTGTCCAATAGGCTGTATAAGTTAGGAGAAAATGTCTGTTTTGAGCAAGCTGTAAATGTTTCAGTCTTTGTTACCTGAATTTCCCCTTCACACAGAGGGGAAATGAGCACAGGGACTGCTAATTGCTCCCAGCTATTGCTCACATTTTCAATTTTGTGTGACCCACAGAGACTCAATCTAAAGTGACCAAGGAAAGGGAATTTGAAGAGAACTGTTAAGGATACTGTCTCCAAGAAGTCATAGTAAGAGGCAGTTTTTTGGAAATCAGGAAGGTTGGTTTGCAAATTCTATGCAAATTCCAACATTGCTGTTGTTCAGCATGGCCAGGAGGTATCAAATGAGAAAAACAACATATTCACCAACCAGCAAATACCAACCCATCTCCCACTAATATCTAGTTGAAATTTCTTTTTTTTTTTTTTTTTTTTTCCTATAATTTTAAGATCACGTAGTTGGAAGTATCAAAGCAGTGGTAGCATACTTAGATATTTTGGATTGCCTGGATAATTGGCTGTTTTTCCAAGTCCAGGCAGAAGTCTTTAGACAGTTGTGTCTTTGCCATGGCTAAAAATCTGCCTCCTGTTGCTGAAAGAAAGGTCTAGGATCAGCAGAGCAACACAGCTGAGAGCACCACATTTCCCCCCAGGGATATGGGAGAGGAAAAGTTGGTACATGGAGTTGGAGCTGAGTCACACCTTGTTGTGAGTGCAAATGCAGGAGATTGGCAAAGCACAGACCTCAATAGCAGGTCGAAATTAATGTAACCGTAGGCTACAGACTAGATGGCTCTGGGTTGGGATTTGTATTTAGTTTGCATTTTTTAACTTTGACCTGTTTTTATACTGTTTGTAGCACAACAGGTTGTTCGATGCTGTTGATTTAATAGGGTGATGTGATGAGTCAAGCAAGCTTGCTTCAGTCATAACTGGAAACATTTAGAGGGGTTGACATGTAAATGCCTTTCACTTACTTTTGGAGCATTAGAACGTAATTGAATTTGTGGATGATATTAAGTCTTGTTGATTTTTATCAGTCTTTGTTTGGAGTTATTTGGAAGAGAACCATCTTTCTGTCGCCAATTAGTTAATATTAACTCATTTGTTCCAGTGTAGTTACTCACCCATAACTAAGGAGAGATGCTGCTTGCTGACCCAATACCACTGATATGACATTGCTTCAGATTCATGCCAGCAAAATGAGGATAATTTCTTATTATTGAGTATTTTAAAACAGAAATAGTTTAATATCTTGGAAATCAGCAGCAGAGTGAAAAATAGCTTAGCTAATTCCCTGCTTCTGTCTCTGGCACAAAGCCTATAGACTTAACTGATGTATGTTTTCTATGTGTAAGGAAAGGATCCTGTGCCATATCTTACGTATCTAATTTCTATATTTTATGGTATAGAAGGTCCATAAGTATAATTGGGATGCTTATTGTACATTATTGTACATTATTTTTTGTAACCCTCTAAAAGAGGGAGAAGAAGAAGAAATCAGTTATCAGTTATTTGTAGATGATTTTTATTTTCTTGCTGAGCTGCTTTTAGATTGGCCTCTGAAATTTATATATTGTAACTGTCCTCTGACTATGGTATGATCTGTGTAGGTTTCTGCAAAAAGAAAAGCACTAAATGATCATAGTCTTGAAGATTTAATTGTTATCTAGTCCATGCTGGAAGCTACCAAGTGCTGCAACTGGGCAGTTATTGATGTTTCATAATATATGTTTGTGCCTTTTCTGTTTCCCATCTCAAATGTTTAGTGTCCAGGAGAAGCAGTCTAATCTACTTCACCTCTGAATCCTTATAAAAATCGCACTGCTTTTTCGTCTGCTTAGCGCTCCCCATTGCTGACTCCACTTCCTGCTTTGAAACCAAGTCCATAATTGTTTGTTCCTGTCTGGATCAGACTCTGAAGCCTTCAGGGATGGGAGTTTGCCTGGCTAGGTACTGGTAAACCTCCATCCCCTCCAGCTTATATTATACAGACTTTAAGTAACCACCTCTAGATGGCAAAAATTGGCTCAAAAGTACAGCCACGTGCCTCATAAGCCTGAAAGCAAAACCTTGTTCTTCTGCTTAATAAACTTCTCTGGCGCTCTGCGTGTTTCACAATGATGTACAAAGCCCCTAAAATTTCAGGGGCTTCGCCTGCGCTGCCTCATCCTCTACAATCTTCTGCAGAGACGCTGTAACTAGCAATCATGGCAAAGTACTCCAGCTTAAGCCCCTGTGGGAAGCTCTCATCCAGGTGTCACAGGTGTTGCTTTGCTGAGTTCCCTGTATGTTACACTGATGCCCTGTGTAGCCTATGAACCTGGCATGTACTGCCTTAGGAGAGTCAGGACATTTTTCTTTCCTTATTCGCCAGTACTTTGTGTCTCTTTAAAGCAGAAATGAAACCATCAAAACTCGTAAGCCAGTTGCTGCAGCCGTCAGGTAGCAGCAACGTGTTAATGCATGGAGTGTAATAGCTGAGAAGAAGAAATTGGGTGGAAGAGATGGAGTCTGAGTTCTGGCTGTCTTAAGTGAACAGGATCCTGTGGATGCAGTGAGTTGTGAACCAGGTAAACCAGTGGGAATTGCCATCCAAAGTTTGTCCAGCAAATTTTGTAGAACTTTGTTTCCAATGTGCTTTTCTATTAGAAGGCAAGGATCTGTGACAGGTCACTGTCTTGATCACACTAATACTGCACGTCAGTATATCCCCTCACGCTGTAATTGGGAAGCAATTCCCATGCATATTCCTGGGGCTCCCTGACGTGTTACTTTGAAGTTTGCTCCTTAGTAGCATTAAGGAAGACATTGCTAGAGGTGAGCAGCTTTCTGTGTGCTACACCTCGCTGGCTTTGTGCATAAATATGGCTCCTTCCCTAAAGCAAACTGGGTGGAAGTATAAAAACTTCTTTTGTGAGACTCACTAGAAAGGTCTTAATGCATCACAGATATCTTTCAAGGAACACACCAGCACACAGAGCTTATGTTATGCCAGCAAAAGTCAGGCTCAATCTAGTCTCCAGTGTGTAGAGCGTAAGGTAAGCCTTTAGGAAGGAGAAAAACCTGCAGCTTTAAGGCTAAGAGCTATCTATCTCTTGGATCTACATTCCAGGACTACCTGCCCTATGTTGAATGATGTCAAACTATCCAGTTCAAGCCATGGTTTGCTCTAAGCTTTTACTGGGAGGTAAAAATCATGTTTGTGACATATCTTATACACAGCTTAATGTCTGCTTTTGAAGAGCTGCAGGCTCTCTGTAGCACATCTTGCTTCATAGCCACCCTTTTGAACCTGCTGCTTCCAGGTGCCATCATCATTTGGTGGCTTTTCTGCTTTTCTTTTGTATATCTGAGATCCCTAAGAATGATTACATTTAGTAAGACAAAAATCTTGCTTCACTTAATACCCTACCTGACCGACTAGCAAGAAGCAAGCATACAGAGATGCTTCCCTGTGGGTATTCTTCCCCCTTCTAGCTAGCTTAAAGCCTTTCCATATGAATGGTTCTGCCTGCCTCCCTCTGTGTGTTGCTTTTTTTTCTTTTCCTTCAGTTAGCTTGTCTAACTTCTAATCTTCTTGTGACAGCAGGCTTCCCAGTCTGAGCACGTAGCAAACAGCACCCTTTCATTTTCATGAGCTTAAAGGATAGATTACATAGACACTTCTTATTGTGGTGTCACTGCTAGAGTACGAGCCTTTCCTGTCACTTCCCGATGTGTATCTGTTGATCTTGCCTTCAAAGCTGGGAGGAACAGGAAGACCTGTTCCTTGATCCTATTTATTCATTTCTCCCACTCTGTTTAAGGTTGTTTCACTCTGCTGGTCAGGTTAAAGCCCCTATTAAAAGATATTTGATTTTTTTGATATTGTAAGGTATGTACAATTTGCAAGGCACAAGTGTTGTGCCTCATGGCAAAATGTCTTTGCTAAACTCTATCACAATTGCCTGTTCTTGTTGCCAAATGACCTGGCAGGTTGTATCTTTTGATAATACACTTCCCTCTGTTTGGAAATGCTGCTGATTTCTCTGGCAGTGCCAGGTGAGTGGGACTCTGAGCCAGTTGGGTAAATACCGAGAGCCCCTCCTGGGATGCAGAGTCTGTCTGGGTGGCTGAATGTTTTGTTTTGCCAAAGCCAGGAGGAAGGACAGGGCTGGTAGTTGCATTGCAAAATGGTGGAATTTGGCTTCCTGTGCCAGCAGGGATAAATTTTTCTCTTTGGCTCACTGTCAGCTGGTATTGCCCTACCCCTTCCTACGCCCTGTCACCTGCCAGTGCTTCCCCAGGGAGCCAGGAGCTGGTTACCTGCAGAAGCTCTCATCCAAACAAGCATGTAAGCACATGCTGGGATCCTGTTGACGTCAGTGAGACTTGAGCATGTTATTAAAGTTAATCACACACACAGGGGGTTTGCTGAGATGTGGCTGAAATGCAGGTATTGTCCTCCAGATGTGCTGGTGGGAGCCTTGGAAGTCCCCCTGGTGTTGTCACATATACAAACTCCTGTCATGCTGGACATGGGTAATGCATCCTCCTGTGTTCAGGGGGAAGGCACTGCAGGGAGAAGGGGTTTGAAATGGCCAGGCACTGCCTAAATGTAGCCACATCCGTGCTATAACTGAGCACCAGTGCTGAGAGCAGGACTGTCAGTGCCATAAATAATTTCTGTACCTTCACAATTTTCCTTGCTCACTTTTTGATGGGCAAAATATGTGTGACCTTTGTTGGCTGTTGAATCCTTGCTTATTTTGTGAAAAATTATCACTGTATTTTAATGCTCCTTGTGCATGGAATTGATTAATAGGCTTTTTGTCTCATGCACTTGTTTCATACCTTCAACTTAATAGGCATAGTAAACTGTGTGCAAACAGAATATGGAGCTGGAACCCAGATAGAATATTCATTAATTTTTTTGCCTACTGCGGGTTTTTTTTGGCAGTGTATTTGAGATCAGTCTAGCTGTAGGTTTGTACTAAAATATTGTTGCTTTTTTATCAAGTAGGATACCAAGAGCATATAAGGTTTAACTTTTTTTTACCATTTTCTTTTAGTGTGTTGTGATATACGTGCAAGCTTTTCTTTCTGAGAGTGTCTGAAAACACTTCTCAACAGTATTTGGTGTTGCTGCAGAACAAAATCCCAAGTGGCCTGTGTTCAAATAGTAATATTTGGGGTTTTTTAGCTAGTGGTTTGCTAGTGAATAGCTAAATTGATGGTAAAATATCAGGGCCCTCTGTAAGTTCGTGCTTTCCATCATTTGTGGAAAGCAGACATCAGAAGCTGCAGTACCAGGAAGTGGATTCCTTTAGAGACCTTCTGGGAGCTCCTGACTTAATCCACTCCAGCAATTCCACTCTGTGCTATCAAAGCCTGACATTAGGTTTCCCTTAAGTACTTGGGTGTTTCTCTTCCTTCCCAACAAAATCACACAGTGCTGGCTCCTAAGCTAGTACTAACTTACATGGAAAAATATTAACTTTCGTGGTTCTCATGTGTGAAATTGAAGAGAAATTAGCAAAGAAATAGCTGGAAGAGAGAAAACTTACTGTAGGTGGGAAAGCAGGCATTCTGTTCTGCATGGCTACTCATTCACAGATCTTTCGGGATGATTTTTTTTTTTTTTTAATATTGACCACATTGTGGATTTTCATTAATTTTGGAGTATGTTTTAATGTTATAATTAAATGCTGAGGAAGGCCTGAAGTAAATGGAGCACTTGGGCAGCTTTAGTTCTGTAAATAGGGCACTGGTACAGAAGCAGTTCAAAATCTGAAGTTGCTTCATCATCCTGCCCATATCTTGCCTGCATGCAATATTTGTGCTGTGTGAAGTGTCTGAGATCACATTCACTCTTGGATCTGCCTTAGAGAATGCCAAAAGCCAAGTGGATGAGTTCTGCTGTTTCCTGGGAGTACAAGTGTCTTGTGCCATTCGTGTTTCGGAGAGGCAGCTGTCAGCATGAGTGGAAAATAAATGTTAGCAGCATGGCTATGATGCTATGACTGTGGGTGAAGCAGGCCATCTAGGTGGAGATGATTCCTTCTGTTTTGTGTTTTGTGGTCCATGGACTAAGATAACCTTCCAACTACTCCTTGTTTCATACATTATCCACAGTAGTTGCTTAAAAATAATGAAAGCTCACCTTCTTTTGGGGCTTTGGTAGAGCTACGTCTGTCCATAGGTTGCTTTATTCAAATAGAAATTCCTGAGTTCAATGCCATCACAGTGTGAGGGAGAGGAGAACAAGGTGAATTCAGCAGCCATGGCTTCAGTCTAAGTGACAGGAGACCTGTGGTTTGATTTATTTGCTGTTTTGCACATTGCCTGGGACAGATTTCCTAGTGCTGAATTCAAAGTATTGACTTCAGACAAGCCCAGGTAGTTCAGTTTAGGAGGAGGTAGAGAACTGGTGCTGGGCACTTGAGCCTCCCACACAACTAGGAAAGAGAGGTGCTTTAGTGTTCCTGGGCTCTGTTAGAGACTGCCTGGGACTAACTGGAAGATCCCAAACATGGGAATTTGTAAATGCTTCTTTCTTCTTAAAGCTGAGGTGTTGGATTTAAGTCTGCCCATGGGAGCATCTCTGTCCACTCAGGATTTACCTGCCCTTTAAAGTAAGCCCTGAGAAGAGGGAAGTGAGAGAAGATGGGGAAAAATATCCTCCATCTTTTGTGTAGTAACAAGAACATGAAGAGCAAAGAGTGTGTTATTTGTGGCCAGGAAGAGTGCAGCCAAGAGAAAGCTTCATTTTGTTGCCTGGCAATTAGCACAGACACTTGAAAAAAGAAAACCTGCCTTCCCATCCTGTTCTTTTTTATCCAATTACTGCAGAATGTAAAATTAATAAATTCTCTTGGGAGGAGAGACCAGATTTGGGTCTTTCTTCTTTGAACTAGCTGTCCTACCTCCTGGGGAAGAGTGAAAGTTGTGAATCTGCTTTCTCTCAGGGTAGAGTTGAATTTAGCATCATCCTTGCTTTGTGTGACTGCTTTGCAGTGTGGGCTTGTTGCAAAGGGTGGGTGCTGCTGCTGTTCCCACTATTTTTCCTTCCATTTTGTATGGTGATCCCAGTGCTGCCTTGATGGGTTAGATGTCCTGTGAGCAGAGCTGCCTGGTCAGGGACTCCCTAAAGCCTGTTTGTGTCTGTGGCCTGGATTTGACTGCACCATAGTTCAGCTGGGAAGGGGCAGGGCACAGCTGCCATGGTGTCACAGCACAGGCACGAGGCTCTCAGCCCTGAGGTGTGCACTGAAAGCTGCAGCAGGGCCATTCCTGGTAATGGTTAAGGAGATACATTTTGTCTAAGTCGAAGCTGGTGGGTTTGGGTTCTCTGACAGTGGCTGGAGAGATGTCATTCTCTCGCTTCTCCTGGGATGAGAGTGCCTGTCTGTCTTGGGTGACAGATCATTTTTTCAAACTAGCCACAACTCTGACACAGTTACACTAGCCAGGAAGGACTTCTTGCCACGGGCTGGAGCAAAGATGTCCCTGGAGACAGAGGATATGAATTCTTAGAGTCGTTGCCCCTTGACAAAGCCTCCTGCAGATCTGTTAATGAACATCCCCAAGCATTTCCTGGCAGTCATTCCTAGCACACACCAGTGGTGTTGGCTGTCAAGTGTGACCTCATTAACATATGGGTTTGCTCTACTTTCATTTCAGGTCGTCAGAGCTGCTGAAGAAGCTGCTTCCACCCTGGCGAGTTCCATCCACCCCGAGCAGTGCATCAAGGTGCTTTGCCCCATCATTCAGACTGCAGATTATCCAATTAACTTAGCTGCCATCAAAATGCAGACGAAAGTCATTGAGAGGATTTCCAAGGAATCGTTGCATCAGCTCCTACCCGATATCATTCCTGGGTTGTTACAGGTACAGAATGCCATGTCACTGCTCCTGAGCACAAGCCACTATTGATTTGTGAGATCTGAGCCCTAAGGGAGAATGATGGCTCCTCTGGGGCCAGATTTTGGTCAATTAAACCATTTAATTTTTGGTAAAATAATTTTTTTATATATGAGTTTTTGATCCTTTTGGTGTTAAGTGAAGGAAAACTCAGGTTCTTATGTGTATATTCCACAACTGGATGCCTTTTTCTGATTCCTAATATACTCCTTTATACTGTCTCTGTACATCTTGTAGTTCCCTTTAATTTCCCTTTAATTTCCCTGAGCTGTTCTATGCTTTGATGGTACTTCACACTTGAATTTGAATCCAGCAGGCAGGTTGCTCCTTTCCTCTTCTCTCTCTGAAACTAGGGCCAAACTACTTGCTGACTTCATTCAGCCTCTTTCATAACCCTCTCCAGCTGGGTAGGGAGCTGTGTTTTTGCCAGTGCTAAGGCTTGGTTGTACACTTGGTTGTGGATTTAGCTTTGAGCACTGGCTGTAGCAGTGTTGTCTTTTGGTCCCCTGCAGAAGCAGCTGGCAGTGCTGGGATGGGGCTGCAAACAAGAAGGAAATACGTGAAGTAGCAGTGAAATAGGAGAGAAAATGTGTGTGTTTACTGGACACACTGTGACAGGAACAGACCAGTCAGAGTGAAAGGGGGAGATGTTTTTGGGTGGGTAAGACTTCCACGGAGAACTGGGATAAAGAGGCCTCATTGTGAGCATAAAATGTTGGAAGGACAAGAGCAAAGTCAGAAATTCCCCTTATGCATCTTAGCATTCATCCCAACTTTGTAGTGTCAGCTCTTGCAATTCTTAAATCTCAGCTTCTGGGAATTGGACAATTCTGTATTGATCTAAACTTTTGTTGTAAAATGGTTTTAGCCATCATTGTTGGAGACAACAATCTGAACAGTGAAGCTTTGATGCATTGGAACTCTGAGAGAACAGCATGCCTTCAAAAAGGCAGTTTTATTTGTCTTCTTTAATTATTTCCATGTCTTTAAATGGTTCTTATTTCAGAGCCTAGTTTGCCTGAGATATTTTCTTACCTTAAAAACTCAGGGATTGAAGGAATTTACTCCTTACATTTGGGAAGTATGGAAGTATTTTGGGATGCTGGCTGAAGGACTGTGTGTGGAGGGAATCACACACAGCACAAAAACCTTTGTGCTTGTTTTACCATGCTGAGGGTCCTGGCAGAGTGGTGAAGAGGCGAGGAGTGTCAGCAGTGTGAGCACAAGTGTGCTGCTGAACAGCCTGGAGCAGGCTCTCCATGAACAGATGGGGCATGGAAGAACAGGGCTTGGCGGGGGAGAATTGTGGTGCTTGCCCTGGTCCTGATGATGAGGCTCAGCCTTTTCTCCACCTTGATGCTCAATAGCATCAAAGTGTTTCTCTGAGCTCACTGAGTTCTCCTGCTTTCCTAGCTCAGTGCTTTGTGGGATTGTAGACTGTCATTTGGGACTGTACTTCAGCCCTGCAGCTGCAACAGCCCCAGCTGTGCTGCATCCCTCCTCTGGCTTTCCTGGCAGAGGTCACCCTGTGTCCGGAGGAGCCAGCATCCTGCAGGCTGAAGTGATGTCTGCCTTTCTCATGGGGTGGGATGGCTGCTGAGTGATGCATCTCTGCCTCAGTTTGGGACTGGTGTCCATAGCTGTTTAATGACCTGGTGGCTAGTTTGAGCTCTGCCCAAGCTGCCAGAGATCAGCACATATACAGGGGTCTTTCTGCATGTTCTTTCCTGTGGTATTTCCTACTTGATAGGTAAGTTCTGAAGAGTCCTGACTGTTCAGGATAGTTAGTGGTCATCTGAACTGGACACAGAAGTGTGTGTGTCTGATACAGTCCTGAGCTCGTGTTAGGAAACCGTGTGTTGTTATCTGATGCTATAAATAACTAGATATTAATAACTTAAAACATGACAGTAATAAGTAATAACAGAAAAAACACACAGGGTGATTGCATTCTCTTGCTCTTTGAGTATTCAGGTTGCAAACTGTTATGTTAAGCAGAGGGGTTTTTATTGATCTCTTAGGTCAACCACATATGCAAAATGTACATCAGCTCTGTAGTTTATTGCTCAGGAAGGGTGTTGGGGAGTGCTGTTTGTCTTCTGACCTTTTCCTCTCATTTCCAGGGTTATGATAACACAGAGAGCAGTGTCCGAAAAGCCAGCGTCTTTTGCCTAGTGGCTATTTATTCAGTAATTGGAGAAGAACTGAAACCTCATCTCGCACAACTCACAGGAAGCAAGGTAAAAGACTAATGTGTCTCTGGTGTTTTGGTAGTGCAAGCCTTTCTACTGGCTATAACAGCAGCAAGACCAGTGGCTTCACTGTAGCTCTGGGTCAAGTTGCCTGTTAAATCCTGTCTCACCCTGACAAATGCCACTGGAGCAGCACTGCACTTGCTGAGCAGTGTGAGCATTTGAAATCCCTCTTGGAAAATTTTAATAGTGTTCAGAAGTTGGTTTCATGATACATTTGATCTTGTGTAACTGCAGGCTGCCTCTGAGTAGGTCCTTATCCAGCCACGTTTGCCTTGCTCCTTTGGCATTACATCCAGAGGTGAATGTGCAGTGAGCTGGATCAGCTGGCTGCTCTGGCTGAAAACCAGACCTGCAATACAAATTAAATAGCTTTCAGTCTGCTCTGGGGCCACACAGGCATCCTTGTGCAGAGAGTGATGGGGGAGTGCATGGGCATGGAGGGGAGAGCAGGTCCTCTCAGTAGCAAGTTATGATTAGGGCTGGTAGAAATGCATGTAAAGCCTCACTCTTAATAGCAGGGCACATGTGTCTCTTTCCTTCTGGGACAATAGCAAGCTCAAATGACCCTTTAAAGGACTTTGTACCCTGAAGTCAGACTAGCTGTAAAACTCAAATTCTGATGCTGCATGTGAAACGAAGCCCTTAATTCAACTCCACCCTTCAGACAAGAATTTTATGTTGGTGTTTGATTGCTTTTAAGAGCTACTCAACAAGCCACCACAATTTTTTCCCCAGCTGTTTCAAGTCTTCATACCCAAAATTTCTGTGCAATTTTAAGATGAATTCTGCAGTTTTTGTTTCTGAAACAGATCTGTGCACGTGAATAGTTACTTAGATGCAGAGGGTTTCATTCTGTCATTTTGAAGCCATAATTTCTTTTATGGGTAAGGAAGTGTGGTATAGGCCAAAACAATCTGAGACTAAAGACACTTGGATTTTATTTCTGTCTTGTCTTGTCACTAAACAAACTACAGTTGTGCTTCCAAATTGCTCTGCAGAGACAGCTACATGTGCTGAGATTTACCTCTTTATATTTGGGATGTTAGGAAATCCTCCTATAAAATGTTGTAGAGGCTTTACTATCTCAGTATCCTCAGTGTCACAAACATACTCCACCACATCACTTACTAGAAACATGTAAGTAATTCTTCTGGGTTTATGTAGACTGCCTGCCTGTTTAAATTTAAATGTAAACATGAATCATTACAGGATCTGGAGTTAAGGTGGCAAGGAAGGAAAAGAAAACAAATCATGGAGGCGAAGTATTTAGTCATAACAACTGCAGGTGCACTAGATGTACCATGTTAGTGAAGATATAATGTCATTGAAAAAGAAAATTTTATAAAAGAGGGAAAGTTCAGCGTGTTTCCTAGGAGGAGGACCCATGGCTCTTGGATCACCAGTGTGCCTGCAGCCCTACTGACCTCTGTGGGAATCCTGCTTGACCTGATCTGGCTGCAGGATTGAGGTCTGTGAACTGATGGCTGATGAAGCAAAATGCAAAAGGCTTTCCTAAATCCCATTAAGTCTGTCTATAACTTCAGTGGGACTGAGCATAGCCTCTTGTCTCTGTTCTGAAATATGGGCAGTTTCCTTGCTTTTCCTCCAGAGTGCCCAGTGTCAGGTCACCCCAAAATGAGCTCACCACAGAATGTGAGTTTTTACATTGGCAGTCAGCTTTTCCCTAGCTGTTTTTTTCTGGCATCTTCTCCTGACGTTTCTTTCTTCCTTTTTTTCAGATGAAGCTACTAAACTTGTATATAAAGAGGGCACAGACCACCAACAGCAACAGCAGCTCCTCTTCAGATGTTTCGACGCACAGTTAATGGAGATCTGTGGACATATGTGTAGACTTAGAAGCAATCAACGGTGCCTCTCAGAGACCTTTCTGCTACTCTTCACTGGCGCGCTCCATCAGCTTAAGGAGGCCATGCAGATATTTATTGCAATCAGTATTTTAGTCCCTTTAAAAGCTTTTATGTAGAATCTTACTGGTATTGAATGTAAAGGAAGCAAGGTCTGTGTCGCAGTCTTGATTAAAAGTGAACATCAGAAAGCCATACTTAAACATATTTGTATAGCCTGCTGAAATCTCAGAAATATGTTTAGGTTAGCATTCTAACACTGAGTCCAAGAACCTGGACACATGTAAAAGTCAAAACAAATCTTGTTGGTTTAGTTCATACCCAGTTTTGGTTTCTGTGTGCTAGTTACCTGCTCCCTCCCCCCACCTCTTCTGGCTGGGTCCTTCTCTTTTTTCAAGTCTTGTGTTCCTGTTTTGTACTCCCTGTTGCAGCTTGCCTAACTTGCAGGGCTCTCCATGGGGAGATCTTTGCAGGCTGTGATTCCAGCCTCAGATGCTTTAATACTGAGAGATACCAAGTGAGTAATGAAAATGTAGGTTCTTTTTAAACATCTGAGTTTTGTACATAGTTCTGACAGACCCTGGATGGGCTGATCTCTCTGTAACTGCTCTCCAGCCAGCTGTGCTGTGCAAAACAGCTGGACTCTTGCTCTTTTCATTGACTTTGTAAATACTTCTCCCCTCTCAACCCATTTGGCTCTTTCATATGTTCAAAAGACTCTACAGGTTACCTTTTACTCCCCAAAGGGAACCCGAGACCCAGTTCTGGGACCGAAGTCTGGAAATAGGATAGTGGAGTTAGGTGGGTGGGATGGGGTTAGGCTCTGAGTGTGTCAGTGTGTGGGCAGTGGGAGCTGGCAGAGCTGTACTTCAGAGCCAGCTGTTTTCCTTGAAATCTGTAGCATCAAAGGGCTGATCCACTGCTCTGACTGACCCACTGATGCTGGATGGCTTTGTCCCCACAACTCCTTTGCACTTTGGGCAAAATGTTCATCCCAGAGGACAGAAAGGGTGTCTGAATCTGAACAGAGCTACCACATGGAAGCACCTCTGAGCCAGCTGGGACAGTGCTGGTTGCCTGCCACAGCCCCTCCTCCTGTTCCTGAAGACCCTGCAGTGCTTTAACTGCCTTTAGAAGCCTCCTTTGTGGCCATCTCCATGCACAGGCTTGCTGAGTGCTCTGCATTTCAGAAGAGTGGGGGTCCCTCACTGGGCACTACTGGCAGTGGGGTGCTCTGGGCGAGGGTGCAGCAGAGAAAGTCCTTTTGCAGCCTAATGACACAGACCAGGTCAGAGGCAAACCAACAGCAATCAAATACCCCAGAGCACTGCCCTTCCCTGAACAGAGACCCCTCTGTTTGCAAAGGGGGAGCTCCCCCTGCCTCTGCCTGTTACCGGGGAAGGCAGCAGGTTGCTAATTAATGTGCTGTGTTTGGCCCTGGGCTGGATCCTGGCTGATGGGCATGCCCACACCAAACTTGCCATGGATCACAGCTGGGGCTTTGCCCCCAGTGCCAGTGACACCAAGAGGATGGTGGGCCTGCAGCTTATAACTGCAGCTGTGGATATGGATGTGTGTTCCCTGGCTGCTCTCAGTGCCCTGGAATCTCTCCAGCTTCCTTCATCTCCCCTTTAGGGAGCTGAAGGGACACCTTGGCAACATACTGAGAACATGAGACTCCATTGCTGTAGCAGGGGAAGCTAAATTCCCTTCCATCAATTATCCCTCTGTGTTTCAGCCCCATCCCCAAGGAGTTAAGCTGGGAGCTGACACTTGGTGCCAGCTTTTCTCCAAATCCTCATCTTGGGAGGGATTGGGGCTGGTGGGGGGTTATGTGGCACTGGGCTGCAAAGCTTGTTGGTCCCTTTCCCTGCTCACCTGAGTGCAGGGGAGGTGACCTGCTCCTGGTACATACGTATGCTGGCTGCAGGGCCAGTTCCCCCATCTTTCCCAACCAGTAAGGCTGTGGCAGGAGAAACTGTGCTTTCCTGGGGTGTGAGATTCCCCCAGGGTCTTTCTACAGGCTCAGAAAAGCCATCCTCACTTGAAGGGGGGTTTGGCTGCTCCGTGGTTTGTGTCTGCCTTTCCATGGACCATTTCTTCTCCACATCTTTCTGTATGCTTTTTAGAATGCTCTTTTAAAATTTGTTTGAATGCTTCAAATTTGATTTTGACACAAATTTATTTTTCCTTTTGAGGAAATATTCAGTTGACTTGTTGGCAGCAGTTATGCTGTCCTGTTTGAATTTTTAGTAGCGGGCTAGGGTTTTTTTGGGGTGTTGTTTTTTTTGGGTTTTTGTTTTTAAATTGTGCTCTTAACTGCTTGGTATCTATGCCTTTCTTTCTCCCCATCTCAGCTCAGCATCTTCTGTTCCAATTCTGGCATTCAGAAGGTCAGCATAGCTGACCAGGTGGTGTTAGTCCCTCCCAGCTGTGATGGAGCTCGGTCTATCATCATTTGCTGTTTGTTGGTTTTGATTTTTTTTTCTTTCCATTGAATGGCACACTGTAGCAAATCTCCAGGAATTGAATTCCTTCTCAAACGACTTTATATGTTTTATAAAATCCTGTTGGTATGCACTGAGAGTGAACGCACTGTACCGTCCCTGACACCTCAGTCGGGGTCAAAGCTCGTCCTTGAAAAGGCGCCTGCGGCCAGCCCGCGCTTCCCGAGGCCACTGGCACACCCGGGGCTGCAAAGGGTAGAATCAGGCCTTACTTCCTGAATCAGATTCAGTTCTGTTTGTCAACAGATGCTCATTAATGTGCTACTTAATTTCATTGCGTGAGTCGAGGACTGTCCATCCTTTGAGTACTCTACAATATGTTCTACCTGTACACAGTAGGCGCATTCTGCTTAGGTATTTATAAATCATCGCGGATAATGTACATAGTAGGGTTGTTTAGTATGTTGAACATGACCCAGTTTTTGTGTTTCCTTTGAAGTACTCAAAGGGCTAGCTCTGAATGTCACCTCTCTGATCTCCACTTTTGACTTCAACAAGCTGTACAATCATCTTGTTTTCTCTTCAGCAAGCATAAAGGTCTCTCTGGCTACAAATCACAGTGTCCACGCACGCTTGCAGAGGAAGGTCTGCATGCTTGCAGTGCCTCACTGCTCTGGTGAAGCTTGTGTTCACCTTCTCCTGGCAGTAGCCACCTACTGCAGCTGCCTTTTTTTTTTCTTGCTGCCCATTATGCAGGGCTTTAATTTTTCGTACCTTAAAAAAAAGGAAAAAAAAAAAAGAAAAAAAAAAAAAAAGGAAAAGAAGTGTATTTTCTTTGCCCACCATGCTTTAAAAATCTGAATGGGAGAAAACTCTCAGCAGACAGCAGCTCTTGGCTGCAAGGTTGCCGAAATCTCAGATGTGGATGTTTTTTCTGCCATTGGCTGCACCAGTGCTCCGTGGGCATGGGCAAATCCCGGCTCCATCTGCCCCACAGGTCTACGTACTGTAGTTCTCATGTAGTTCAGAAATACCGAGGCATGTGGCTTTCTTAAGGTACACTATGTGTGCTTGCCTGGATTACAATACAATACGAGACTGTCTTTTTAATTGCTTATTACTAGCTTACCAATAACCTGTATAAGTAATGTAACTTGCATCTTTGTCATCAGAACCTTTTCTCCCCACCCCTTTATTTATCAAGCATAATATTACATATTAAGGGACAGAAAAATAGACCTTTGTAGTACACAGCAGGACGTTGCTAACAATGTTTTAAATGGGAAGTAAAAAATGCTCTGAAAAATGCCAGCCATGAGAAATGACTTTGTTGGCACCGTGTTCATGCGCATGTATTTTTTTCTATTTTTTCCGCTTTTGTCATGTTACATCCATATCTGTATTTATATCTTATTTGTTTCACTTTTGAGTGTATCATGGCAATTGTACAGATGTTTTTTGTTAACATTTACGTGATAGAATTTGCTAAAAAAAAAAATTAAAATAAAACCTTTTGAGTTTGCCCTAGAATAAGTGGAAGTTGAGTTTCTTCTTGGGGGAGAAGCATCAAAGTAATTCACTGTCCAACACAGCTCTTTACTCCAACCTGTGCTTGTAAATGATTCAGTCTTATTTGACACAATTGTGTTTGAAAGCTGATGGTCCTGCAAAGTAAAAACGTAACTCAAGGAGGAAGGGCTTCAAAGATACCTGTATTGTGAGGCTTATTGAGAGAATTACAGAGGTTTTAAAATACATGGCTGTAGACATTTAGGTGATGAAGCATTTGGGGAAGTAAAGGAGTGCTGGGAACTACACAGGCCTGGTACCAAATGACAAAGAACTTGAATTGTCTGGGCAGCCTCAGCTCTCAAGCACTTATGTGTTTTCCTATGGGAGTAACAGCTCGTCGCAATTTAAAAGTCTGTAGTGAAGCTGTGCTCTACACTTGGGAAATGAGTCCCCTAAGGTATGATTTTTACCTTGATGATCAAGGCGAAAGTTCCTAAATACCTTGTGCTGGGTGCAAGGAAGCCAGGAATGCACAAGAGGTTCAGATTTTGTGGGGAGGCTTTTGGTGTGAATATTTCTAGACAGAAGAATATATGGGGAGTGTCACAGAGTATGAACACCAGCGCTGACACTCCTCACTGTCACCAAGCCCTGCCCCATGTCAGCCCAGGACCCTTCTGGATTGAGATTCAGGGGCTGAGCTGGGAGCAAGGGACAGTGATGGCTCTCCCTGCTGCAGATCTTGCCCCTGTGGTGACAGAGTCTTTTTTGACTCTGCTGTGTGTCAGAACAGTGGGAGGGAAGGTCCATCCTTGCCCAGTGACCCTGGGTTCGCCCCAGAGCACTTTCCGTGTGGTTATGCAGGGAGAAAATTAGAGGGGCTGAATCCCATCTAGAACTTAATCTGGCTACTGCTATAAAAGACAAAAAGCAATTAACAACCAGAGGGAGAATCCCTATCCTTTATTGGATGCACAGGAAACATAGTGACAAAGGATGAGGGAAAGGCTGAGGTACTTAATGCATGAAGCAAATCCTCCTGAGTGCCATCACAAGGCGTGTACAGGACAGTGAGGGGAGCAGACCCAGCCAGCATTGGTTGTGAAAGACAGGTCCTGTTTGACAGACCTAACAAGGGGACCCATGGAGTGGGTGAGAGGAGTGCTGTAGATGTTTTCTACCTGAACTTCAGTAAAGCCTTTGACACCATTTCCCACAACACCTCCTGGGGGAACTGGCTGCTCATGGTTTGGACAGGTGCACTCTTTGCTGGGTTAAAACTGGATGGCCAGGCCCAGAGAGTGAATGCAGTCAAATCCAACTGGCAGCTGGTCACCAGTGGTCCTCAGTGTTGGGGGGCAGTTCTGTTTCATGTCTTTATCAATGATCTGGATGAAGGGATCAAATGTGTCCTCAGTCAGTTTACAGACAATGCCAACTTGGACAGAAGTGTTGCTGCTGGATGGCAGGAGGGCTCTGCACATGGATCTGGACAGGCTGGATTGATGGTCTGAGGACAGCTGTATGAGGTTCAGTAAGGTGAAGTGTCAAATCCTGCCCTTGGATCACAAAGCCCCAGGAGTGCCACAGGCTGGGGCAGGGTGGCTGGAAAGGTGCCCAGCAGAAAAGAGCCCAGGGCTCTGGCTGATAGTGACTGAACATGAGCCAGCTGTGCCCAGGTGGCCAAGGAGGCCCTGGCACCTTGCCTGGATCAGCAATGGTGTGGCCAGCAGGAGCAGGGCAGTGATTGTCCCTCTGTACTGGGCACTGGTGAGGCTGCACCTCAAATGCTGTGGTTTGGGCCCCTCCCTACAGGAAGGACATTGAGGTGCTGGACCGTGTCCAGAGAAGGGAAATGGAGCTGTGGAAGGGTGTGGAGCATAAATGCTACAAGGAGTGACTGAGTAAGCTGGGGGTGCTTACTTTGGAGAAAAAGGCTCAGGGGACACCTTATAGGTCTCTACAACCAGCTGAAAGAGGCTGTAGTGAGGTGTTCTCTCCTCCCAAGTAACAAATGATAGGAAAAGGGCCTCAGGTTTCACCAGGGGAGGTTTAGATTAGATATTAGGAAAAAAAAATCATGGAAAGGGTTGTCAGGCATTGGAACAGGCTGTCCAGGGAAGTGGCTGAGCCACCATATATGGAGGTATTTAAAAGATGTAGATGTGTCACATACAGACATGGTTTTATGGTGGACTTGACAGTGCTGGTTAACAGCTGGGCTTGGTGACGTTAGGGGTGTTTTCCAACTGAAATGATTCTATGGATTTTCATGTGTTTTTTGGGATGAGACAGCAGTGCATTGACAGAAGAGAGTTTATTTATTGAACCACCTGAAAGTATCTGTCCCTTATATCCCCTTTGTGGTTATTTCCCTTGTCCTCTGCCAATCCTAATCCTTGGTTTAGAGGGTTTTGCTGAGCTCACCCTTATGGAGGAGGACTGGAGTTGCTGCCAGCCATTGAAGATAGGTAGCAGATTCCGGGCAAGTGTGAAGACTTGCTGGAAGCATTTACAGCCCATTCTGAATTCATTTTCCTGTCCTGAAGAGTCTGATCTGCTGCTGCTGCTTCTTCCCTCTGCATTCCCCCTCAAATGATTTTGTGACCTCTTCCCTCCCAATAAGGGGCGTGCCAGGGAGTGACTCAGGACAGGTCAGCAGAGTTGCACTCCTGGACCAGGTTGATGTCTTACCTCAATTTTCTCCACTTAAAGAATAAGATGTTTTGGTTTAAACCCCCAGAGAAAGTGCAGCTCAGTTGATCAGTGGTAACTTAAATAATTCCACTGCTTCTTATTGTGCAACCCAACCTCTTACTTGTGCAATCCTCCTTTACCCTCTCTGAGCAAATCTCTCACACTCCTCTCTTCCTTTCACCAACCCAACCCATTTTTCCTGCTTTGCCTTTTCATACACTTCCATGAAGGATGGAAAGGGCCCACCCCAGCAACCACACTCCAGCCCTGGCAAGGAGCCTGCTGGGAAGAGGCTCAGGGCAGAAGTGGATGTAACACTGACCTCAGGGAGGAGAGGGCAGACCATAAATCACCACCCCCTGCTCTGGGCAGAGGAAAAAGCCCTGCAAAGCTTTAGAGAAGCAGCAGGGGCATGGAAATCAACCCAAGCATGGAGGGAGTCTCTCAGAGATTGGATGGTTGGGTGCTTGTATAGGTCCAGAGAAAGGCCATCTCTCATTGTGATCCCCAGTCATGGATCCATTTGTGGGCAACATGGGATTACAGCTGGTGTGTGCATGTAAAATGGGCTGGAGAAGGCTGGTTCAGTACTTGAGGGCCTGACTCAGCACAGTTTTCCTCTGCTGGGAAGATGGAAGGGCAGTGACACCACTGCAGCCATTGTGCCCCCTGGACCAGGGCAGCACAGGAGATGTTGACACGTTTCAGGTCCTCCCTGGGCATCTGACTGCAGCCAAAGTCTTGGGAAATATTGGCCTGTTAATCCCGAGGCCCTTACACAACATTACTCTGTTCTTCATGCTGCTTTGTCATAACTTGGCATGTGCTGAAACAGGCCCAGCAAAGCCACTTTCCAAAGCCCAGCTATTTCCATCCAGACTTCAGTGCCAGCACATTAACCAGGAGCCAGGGACTGCTTTCTGCACAGCTCAGGGCTAGAGGGAGTGGGTGCTTGTCCCTTGGGGCAGTCAGGATGCACAGGGGGATGCTCATGGGGTATAACCCTGAGAGATCTGGGGCCACAGGGCTGGGTAGAGGCAGGGCTGGGCACAAGGGGAAGGCAGGAGCTTGTTTGGGAGTGGAGGAGAGCGGGAGCAGCCGTGCGGGCAGCGCAGGGGATGGTGAAGGCAGTGTAAACCAGACAGAGCTAACGTGGGGCTGGGGGGATTACAGGGTGCCAGAGAAGCTGCTCACAAACACATCAGGGACAAAGCAGCCCTCCAGAGCTGAGGGGTAATGAGTAATTAATGAAGAGAGGGATGAAATTCATAATGACTCAAAAATGTCTGAGATAATGAAGCCCTTTTCTTTAAATCCACCTTTAACAAGAAAGCTAAGGGAAAGGATTTAGATCAATTAAGAAGAAAAGCAACCTTGTAAAAATAGCTATTGACACAAGCAAGTGAGGGAACAGCTGGAAAGCCTTGCCATGGCAGTGGATAAAACAACCACGTATGGCATAAAGACACCCAAAAGTGACAGCAGGAAGAGTGGAGGGAGCCAAGAGGGAGTTTCAGAACACATTTAACAAATCACTGCAAATGTGGCAGGGGGCTGGTGAAGTGTCTGAGCTCTGGTGAGGAGCAGCAGGGAACAGGGGTCACAGTGCACTCCTGAGGGATGCAGCAGCCCTGTGTGAGCATCAACAACCACTCCTGGGCAAGGGACATGCAGTGGCCCTCAAAGGGATGGCTCCCATTACCTTCAAACTTACCAAAGCCCAGGGGAGACAAAAGAGGCTGGAAACATTGGAGCTGCTCCTAGAACATGATCATTACCTCCCCCTTCGAGGAAATAGTTTTGTCTCCCTCTATGCCATGTAGCAGGATACTTGGGATATTATTTCTTGACCCAACTTCTTAACAACCATAACCCCACCTGTCTCCTTAATGCCTGGCTGAGGAACAACCCCTGTAAGCTCCATTGTGCCTGGACCTGTCTTCTGCCCTCTCTACAGGTGCCCTGGTGCAGGGTCCTGCTTCCCCAGTGCCAAAATGCTCCCTTCATGACACAGGCTGGGCGGGCTCAGCATCTCTGGGTGGGCTTGGGACCAGAAGGGTTAAATGGATGGCCCTGTCACAGGGGCAGGTTCTTGACTGCTGGTCTATAAATAGGAGCTGGGTTTCTAATCTGCTTGCCACTTGTTTCCACTCCCTGCCAGTTTTTTCCTGCTTTTTCCTGCAAGGAGGTATCTGAAATGCTACAGTTTGCAGCCCTGCAGACACTGCTGGGGGAGGAAGAGGAGCAGCCGAGTCCTGCCCGATGCGACTCGTGTCAGTCCTACTCCAACCCATCCTCGGTAACACACACACACAAAGCAAGCAAGCAAACAAACAAACAAACAAACAAACAAAAAGGAGATAAACCAAGCCCCATCCTGCCCTGGGAGGGACTCCAGGATCCTGATTTGTCCTCAGAGTCCCCAGTCCAGTTTGACTCCCTGCCTTGCCGCTCCAGAGTTGCCTCAGAGCCATCCCCTTTTGGGACAGGTGAAGCCCTGGTTCAAGTACTGCAGCTGATGTGGTAGACCTGTTTCAGCTCCCTGGGTGAAAAATTGCTCTTGGTGGAGAGGGAGTGGGGGCTGACAGCATTTTGGTCTCTTTGCAAGGCTCCAATCTGCTGGCTACCCCCAGGCCTGCATCCCCTGCCCTATCTCCTCCATCTCTCCCACAACGAGAACAGCTCCATCCCTGCTGAGTGACAGGCTGTAAATCCTTGCGAGGACTTGCTGGAAGAAGAGACTGGGGGTTTGCAGAGAAGGTCTGTGAAGAAAAGCTGGCTTCCCACTGGGGTGGGGAAGACATGGGCAGGTTGGAGGGAGGCCAGAGATTAGCAAGGACATGATGACTCCCAGCAAGCTTGACCTGGGTTGGATTAACAGGCAACAGAAAGGGGCTCAGGGGGACACGAGAACAGCCCTCAAATACGCAGCAGGCAAATACGCAGGGTGGGTATCTCTTCTCTAGATAGGACAAGACATTTTGGGCTTAGCAAGAAAAATTTGGATTAGGAAAACATAAGAGAGTAATAAATTTAACTTGCTTCCAGGCCTAATTTTGCAAAGGAATGATGTGATCAAGGATGTGAGGAACAGAATACTTCTGTTGTTTTGACCTGTTGCATGTCAACCCACTTAAAACTGAAAACTCAGCTTGCAGAAGCTTCTCTGTTGACAGACAAGGAATAGACTGGAGGAGAATTGGCAAAAAGGTGAGGCAGTTCATTGCATGTCTCCTCTTGAGCAGTGTCCACACAGCTGGGTCAGGTGCATGTCCCAGGGGCCTTTCCCTGGGTGCCCACCTCAATCTTCATTGCTACCAACAGACAGACACTTTCCAAGGCTACTGACTCACTGAAATGGAAATGTTCTCCCAAAAAAAGCTGAGTTTGATAAAATTGCTAAGGGATCCTGCTGGCTTCCCTGACAGTTTGGCTCTGTGCCCTGCATTTGGAGTAGCTGCCAGGAGGGAGGTTAGTCTTGGCAGCCAAAGAAATGTGATGCTCAGGGCTCCAGGGTGATGGCTCTGCTAAAGCTCTGGACAGGCTGTGCCAAGCCAGGGCACCCTGGTGGCATCTTCAGCTTCATGTCCCCCCAGCACTCTGCCTTGCAGCTGCCCCTGGTGCTTCTTGGGCCATGGGGTGTCCTCCATGGAACGTGTCTGGTTTCAGACACCAAAGTAACCTTTTTTTCTTCACTCCCTACCTGCACCCCAGCAGCCCTTGCCCTGGGAAGATGGAGAGCATCCATCTAGAGTGACAGTGGTAGTAATTTAGTCCCTGTCTTGCA
This sequence comes from Zosterops lateralis, assembly GCF_965231275.1. Lineage (NCBI taxonomy): Eukaryota > Metazoa > Chordata > Aves > Passeriformes > Zosteropidae > Zosterops > Zosterops lateralis. Next base: position 27,057,602 of record NC_139767.1, on the reverse strand, counting down.
AAAGACCAGTTCTTCTGGCCAATAATAATAAATAGATAGAGGTGGGTATTTGCCTTGTATAGGCAGTCCAGGTAAGAAGAAAGATCCAGTTGCTTTTGCATTCTATTGATGATGGAGAAGCACCTCCAGTCTGACCCAGTTTGGCTCCCAGCAGCATCAGCCTGAGCTGGGCTCATCTAAACCCTCAAAGACTCCTCAGAAGTGGGGTTGAAGGTTTGACCACCCTCTTCCTCACTCAGCTGTGCCCTCTCAGCACTGTCATGGGTGCTCCCCATGAAGCCCATAAAGGGCTCCTTTTGCTGTTCACCACTTCCCACCAGCTCTCTGTTTTATACCTGGCTGCAGATAGTTCCTACTAAAGGACCATAATGGGATCTGTCTCTGAAAGTTTAAGGCAGCTTTTAAGAAGTCCCTGGAGGTTTTCCTTTCCAATGAGCTTCTTCATCACGCTGGTAAGCCAAAACTGCTCCTGTCAGCTGGGGGCTGAGTGCTAGGAGGGGGTATCCTTAACCTCTGCTGCTGAGAGGAACCTGTGGCCTGCCCTCCTGGGTGGTCAGCGATAGGTGATGGATCCAGGGTTTCCTCTGGGACAAACCCTTGCTAGTGGGACATGGAGACAGGATAGCCCTTTTCATTCTGAGCTAGAAGCTGAAATCCAGCCTGCTCCAAAATAATGCTTGGAGCGACTGGGAGTGCTGCAAAGGGAACCTTGAAAGGGATCTTGGCAAAGTCTGTGATACCTCTGCAACCAGGACAAAGGGCCTTGGGTCTCCAGGAAGTCCCCTGGGAGCCATCAGGGTCACTGTGGGGAAGGGATGAAGCTTCCAGTGAGCTGCCTGGCTCCCAGAGGCCCCACACATCCCTCTGGGACATGTCTGCAGCCTGGAGCACTCCCTGGAGGGCAGAGTTCCTAGGATGTGGGAATGTCCTCTCAGTAGCATTTTTCCCTGCAGTCATTACCATTATGTGTATTCTCACTCTGTTTTGGCTTTTGGCAATCACCATTTTGGGCAAGCACTAAACATTAACTTAGATTTGTACTTAATAACTTGGTGGTGTGTTTGGAACTCAGTGCAGAGGGAGGAGACAGTCTCAACCCCCTTCTCCTGGCCTTGCCAAAGGTTTGGGGATGCCAAAGCAAGAGAGTCACTGAGTGCACACCATCATTCACTGAGCACACACCTATGCCTGGCTGACAGCATAGTCAGGTATCCACCAAGTCTTGTTTTCATCCACCAAAAATCTTTGATTTCCACAATTATCATAACTAGGAGCACCTCACTGATTTGAGAGCAGAGTGAATAACCTTCTCAGCAGAAATCAAAGCCCCGGAGGGGACCGGTATGTACAGGAATGGCATTAACAACTAATCCCCTCTAATCCAAGATGACATCCTTATCACATGAGGGCATAAAATGTAATTAGACTTATATAGTGCTATCTCCAGAGCACTAAGCAAATATTAACTAATCCATCTTCCCAGTGCTCATGTGGCGACAGCCCAGTTGCCGGTGGGATGTGCAAGTGGGGAAACAGAGGCATGGGATGGTGCACCAATGGTCCCTTTCAGGAGAAGGCCTTGCAAATGTGCATCCAGAAATAAAAATTAGCAGAAACATTTACAGTCACTGGGAGATCTTTTGGGGACATGGGGCATGTCTTCCTTCAGGGCTCCTATTATCAAGGGGATGGTAAGTTTCTGCTTTTTTACTGAAAAAAAAGCACTTTCTCAGGACTTCCAGGATTCCTCCAGAGCTATTACATATCTGCAGGGAGCTAAAACATATATTCAGTCATGGGCTTCCTCTATTGTTGAAACACATCTAAATTTTACCCAACCATGCCCTCAGCTCTGTATTAGGGTTTGTTTTCTAACCTTATGTCCCAGGTTCCTCCCATCTCATGGATGCTGCAGAAGGCACCTTTGCCAGGGGCAGCCTCCCCACCCCTTGGCTCTCCAAGGTTAACTGGCCTCGAGATGGGAAATGCAACTGCTGGTCCCTGCCTGTGTGGGGTGGCAGCACTTCCCTTGGGACTAAAGCCAGCATGAAGGCTTTGCCACCTGAACTGAGCACTGCCATCCCTTAGTGCCCAGGGTGCCTGGCAGTGGGCAGGGAGCTCTGCCTCAGGCCTGCCTGCATAAGGCCTTTCAATGGGCTGTTTTTTCCTTTAGTCCTGGTTCCCTTGGAGCAGCAGGACCATTTGCAGTAGTGGGGGATGTGATCCTCTTATCGCTCTTGGTTAGCCTTGGGTGCCCTTGACAAAGAGCTGCTTGTGATGGAGGAAGACACTTAAAAACAACCATCACTTTTCTCAAGGTCTTGGGATAAGATTGTATTTCTTGGGCTGGCAAAGCTCTCTGCTTTAAAAGCAGTTGCAATTGAGTGTGAAGTACAAATTCCTCGACCAGTCTCTAAAATCAAAGACACCCACAAAAAAGCCACTGGCATTTGAAGGACAGAAAATTGAATAGGCCTCTCTTTGGTGATGATATTCCTTTGCTTTGAGGACGTCACCTTTGAAGCTCTGTCCCAACACACACTTACCAGAGGGCCTGGGAAGAGCTGTGTAGTGCAGGGTGAGGAGAGACAGTCTGTATCCTTCAGGTATTCCCCAGCTCTGGGTCACCTTGCCCTACTGAGAGCTGCTCCCACACTCCTCAGGAACCAGTCAGTGAATGTTGTGTTTTACACAACATTGGGTTATTGGGACTGACTGAAACAAAACAGTGAAGGTTAGGACTCATGGGTTTGTTTGCTTTATTAATAAGGTTACAGATTTTCTGGAATAGAGATAATGCTGTATGCAGAAAATGTCAGCAAACTTTGTCAGGAGGGAAGGAATGCCATCAAGGCAGGAAGATGTGGAAGTGGTTCATGGAAAGCTGTTTAGACACTGGTCTCTTTGGAGCTGAGACTATGCTATAGCCTCAGTGGTATTCGTACCTCACTAGGCTGAGAGCAGAATCCATCCCCAGCTCTCCCTTGGCTTTTTCCCTCCCTGCTCCACACATTGTGCTGGCACCACCGCTTCACACAGAGATTCAGATCCATCTGAGAAGCAAACTGAAGGCCAAAAAAAGGGCTTTTTTTTTCTCTCTTGAAGAAAGAACAATTCCCAGAAGGAGCTGCTCGCCTCCTGGCGCTGCTGGTACAGGTGACAGGAGAGGTACAGTGTGTCTTGCAGTGGAAGTGCATGGGGAGGCAGTGCAGCTCTCAGGGCAGGGCTATGTCACCCCAGAACCCACCAGGGACACCTCAGATGCTGAGAAGTGGATGCCACAGCAGGTTTCTGCCTGCTGAGGAGCTGCTGCTAACTCTGTTTAGGGTAGCCAAAAATCCCTATACTAACAGGTTGCCTTCCAACCATGATGCAGTTAAAACCCACAAATGTCCAAATGTTAGCATGCTCCCGAGTAGGGAGCAATCTTTGCCCCTTAAGAAAGCTCACCTGACACTCCTTTTCTAGCTTTATAGTGCTGCCAGTGAACTGCTGGAACATGCATGACTTGGCCAATGTGTCCTCTAAAAGCCATTGAAAATGTTCCCTTTCCTTGCCCGAGGGCCCCTGGCTCCAGAGTCGAAGGGTTTCCTCCCTCTGCTTCTGGAGCTCAGGCTGCCCAGATTAAATCATGTATTGAAAAATTCCATAGCAGCTTCCGACCTCAATGAATAGCATATTCAAGGCCACTGGAAGGCTCTTGCATTTGTGTAGTTCAATGGCTTTCAACCATTATTTTTATTTCCAGTAGAGATGGGAATCCCCCAAAAGTCACATCTATGGCCAGCTGGCCTGTGAAGTACAGTCACTTTCCACTGGAGAGGAAATGACACCAGGAGCAACCTGGGCCCTTGCAGGGTCTCTGGGTCACTGGTTGAAGCCTGCAGCAGCATGACCCCTGCATCCAGGAGGAGCCATGGGATTGCATCTGCAGTTGCTGACATCTAAATCCCCGCAGGTGAGGGGCTACAGAGGAAAACTCTTCTGGTCACATTCATCCATGCCCGTCTGTGTTGGGCTGAACCTGGCAGAGATACACCATCAGGCTGGATCCAGCAAACAAGGGGTGACCTACAGCAAAGGACAGCCCACAGGCTGAAATGAAGCCTCACTCCATCACAGGGATGACAGCAGGAGAAGTTACCTTTATTAAAAGTACATTTCTTTTCACTGAAAGGTCATAGTCTGATTGTTCCCAATTCCCTGCTGCTGAGCTGGGATAACACCTGGTGTGCCACCCACAGGCTCCACCAAGAGATCTCCCCATATCATCGTGTTACCTACTGTTTGAGTCCTAGATCTGGGCACTTAGCAAGCTGCTCAAGGAGGCCATCCCTCCCCTTTTGTAAATATTATCACAATGTGGCTTTTTTTCTGGAATTCCCCATGGATTCCAAGTCATGCTGTAGACTGGCACCAGTGATTTGGACAGCTCTTCAATGCAGTTTATGCTTGGATTCCTGGATTAAAAACTTGTAAGTTTGCTCACTGCTAATGTTAAAACAGTCCAAAAAAGAAACCCATGGGAAGAAGAACTCCAGAATAATTTATTGTATGATTTTGAAGGAAAAAAGCACAGGAGGCAGGTACAATGATAAAATCAAAATGCTAGCCACTTCAAATAAATGGAAACTATTGAAAAGCAGCTATGATGATTAGATATAAATCTAACTGCTTGACACTACTAAGTAGATTATGTCACTTTGGGTTTATTCTATTTATCATAAAAATAACAGTGCTGTCTCACCATTAATAATCTCCATGACTGCTACTGTTCACACCAGGTGTTATGAGCTGGACATTGCTGGATGCACTCAGCTTCTCCTTCATTGTGACCACCTCACTTCTGTTTGTGTCAAGAAAAGACCCTTCCCAAGAGATGTTTATAAACTATGATCAAGTTTGTTAACCTTGTTTTGATAAATGAAAGCAGATGTTTGGCAGGATTCATCTGATTCATCTTCAGTGTTTATAGCAATGGGATCTCACTGGCACAATCCAGGGAATTCAGCATGCTGTGAACCCTATACTAAACAAATATTTATATTAAGTCAAATAAGGAAGGCAGAGCCCCACTGAAACTACTACAACCTTAGCCTATTTCACACTAGTATTTATATTTTTCACATCTTTAGTCTATCTACAATAACCTGTCTTGAAGACCACAAATTTCTTTTACAATGGGCAACATGTATCTACAGCACAAGGCTCTTGATTGAATTATTCTGTGGTAACACAGTTGTTTAGCTTATGCCTTATAAACAGACATATCAAGAGAGGTTATTCCATTCCCTGCTCAGGGTCAGCTAAAAGCAAATCCACATTGAATTTCAATGTCAGACAAACCCATGTCCTGAGATGAACCAGCAAAATTGTTGTATGAACAGAGTAAGGTTGCATTTATATGAACATATTCAGAGGTTGGGTAGTAACTTTGTGTCATCTTGGTTCTAGAGAGGGGAATGAAGATGGTTTTTGTGTTAGACTTTTAAATCTCAGTTAATTGATTGCCAATTCATCTGAGGCAGTTAATGATTTGGAAAACCTGATGGGATGTCTGACTCAGGACATAATTACTTCTGTCATTCCTTCCTCGAGCTGAAACTAAATATTGGTTAATTGGCACTGATTGATTAAAGTAGAACAATAGAAAAAACTTACTCTGAAAGTCTGCACTTGACTTTGCTATGAAATACGTGAGTGCTCCTAGCCTGAGACACAATCCTACTGAAGACAGCAGTTTCTGCGTGGTACAGTGAGCTTTAATTATATCCTTGGTATCTGTTGTCTCTTTAGTCCAACTGCTGTTCAACAGTCTGACCTAGAGGAGGCAAGAAACGGGTCATTTTTGCCATGCTGTAGCCAGCAGTACTGAATACTGTGCATCTGAACTGTAGCTGACCTCCCCCAACTACATCATGGGAAAAGCTAAAATAATGGCCCCCAGGAGGGCTGTGCAGTGAGGTTAGTTACTGCACTATGAAAACAAACTCACAAGCCTTCTTCTGCAAGTGAAGATGTTGCAGATTTGTGCTTTGGTCATTGGGATTGTCTTATTTGAGGCTACTGTTTGTGCCCTCAGATGCTATCCCATACCTCTCTGGAAAGTCTTTATCCCCAGCACAAGAGTACTTCAGTGGGCAGATGATTTGTTTAAAGAGACTTTAAAATCTCTTAAGATGATTTGTCTTAAAAAATTTGGAAACAACAGTATTTTAAACCACTGCCCTGGGTTGTGTGGGAAGGTGCTGAAATCGTGACATTTCTATTGGTCTCTCTCAGGTTATTGTAAAGTCGTATCAATGTACCCACTGTTATGTGGAAAATAAAGTCTCTAGGTTAGGTATTAGGATATCAGGGTGACTGGACACTGGAAGAGGCTTCCTGGGGACGTGGTCACAACACTGAGCCTGGCAGAGCTCAAGAAGTGTTTGGACAATGTCCTCAGGCACATGGTGTGATTCTCTGCAGGAACAGGACTGGACTCAATGATCCTTGTGCGCCCCTTCCAACTCTGGATATTCTGTGTTTCTGTGATTCTTCTTCCACTTGCACTTTTTTTTGACAGTAACTCCGCTACTTTTTGTCAAATAATTCTTAAGTTTATCCCTGGATGTGTAAGAAGAAAGTGAAATCACAGACTTCAGTACTGCCTGTCCCACCTTGAAAGAGATGGCTTCTCCCTGGTCCTGCTGTATGGCTGCCAAAGAGTGCTAGACTGGGACTCATCACCCTGGGATTTATTCACACATCCATCACTGTCTTGGTGATGTCAGTTTGCCTGCAGGTTGCCTGCAATGTGAGATGACTTGCTCATTACCTAATGGTGATGGGATATTTGCACGTGTAAGGTGCATCCACACTCTATGCCATTGTATGAAGTTAATAGAAATGTATTAACTCATTAATGTAAATGTGTTAACTTGCCCCACAGGACTTGCAGAGACAAGAGATGACACCTTGTATAAGCAGGAAATCTGGGATATCCCGGGGGAGAAAGGAATATTGAGGAAATAAATGCATTTGTAACTAGCAGTAGAGGTCACTCTCCACTCACCTCACTTCACCTTACCTTACCTTGCAGGGAACTTGGGAGGCTTCATTATTTGACTTGGGAATTGCTGTGCAAACACAATAAAAAAGAGTCCTAGAATATGTTTATAAAAATTAAGGGAATAACATGTTATTAGAATAATTGTACAAATTACTGTCATTGCAAAATTGCTTTTATGTACAAATATTCCAGTTGGGAATAATTACAGTCAGACTACATGTAGCTAATAAAAGAAAACCACACTCCCTTTTCCAGTCTATCTTCTTCGTAGTTATGAATTTGTTGTGTGAATCATCTAACTAGAACATTTCTCTAAGAAAAACCTTGTTTGATGGAAGCTTTATGTTGAAGGAAAGCACCAATATTATAATATTATAATAATAATGATAATAATGGGCAATGTTTTCTTGTATTTTGAGTTTTTAAACATAGTGTTTGTGAAGGACTATGATCTTGTAGCTGTAAGCTGTGATTCTGCTGAGGTACTAAGCATCCTCTGAGGGACTATTGAAAGGTGTTTTGAGCACATGAAGGATCTTGAATTGTTTTCCTCTCCAGGAATTTAAAATGTCTCTAAAGTGTTCCAGGGAAAATGAAAGACTGTAATGTATTTCATGCTTTGTGCTGTCCTACAACAGATAAATGCCCTCAGGTGGAGCATTTGACTTCTTTCTACATGCTCAACTGTGTCTAATAATTATCCTGGAATTATTTCATGTCTGAAGAGTTTACATTGGAGAGGATATGGCTACTTGACACTCTTACTTTGCCAGCTCCAGATTATAATAAAGCCTTTCCTCTAGAGTTAAAAATAACCACTTTTCAGCTGGCTTTTGCATAGAAGGCTCACTGGGGCAGGACAGCAAATGCAGTAGAACAGCAAGCAGACATTTTTACCATGAGTCTCTTCAGGAAGTGGGAAGCTGTGGACATCCCACATGTGCTACAGCATTACATGTGTGGTAAAGACCTGGACATTGCCTTGAACAGGAAGGGGATTGTGGGGGATGTACTAAAATCTGGATCAGGACCATAGTTCCTCTTGCAGGATTTCACAGACTTGTTGAAATGTTGGTGGGAAGTGACCTCTGAATGTCTCTAATCTAAACTCCACCTCAAAACAGGGCTGAAGCCTACACTGGATGCATACACTGCATCAACCATGGCTCTGCTGCTGTCACCTTGAACACCTCCAAGGATGGAGATGCCACAGCCTGTCTGGTAGCCTGTTCCAGTCCTCTGGTGAAGAAGGTTTTGTTAATGCTTGGAGTCTAATCTCCAGGTAACAGCTTGTGGACATTGCCTTGATCACTGCTGCTGATGACAAGAGCTTGGCTTCATCAGGTTTTTTTAATGCCTTTGCATAGTGGGCTGCTATTAGGACCTGTCTTGACCTCATCATCCTCAGACCCAGCAAGCCTAATGCCTTCAAGCTCTCCTCACAGGAGAAGTGCTCTGTGCCCTGACTGTTTCAGCAGTTCACCTGCTGGATCCTGCTCAAATTTTCCACCTTGAACAGGAGGATCAAACAGGTGCAGTTCCACCAGCACCGAGAAGGGGCAATAGCTTTCCTTGATCTTATGCATTATGAGGAATGGTTTGTCTCATTTGTGGCAAGGGGAAAACTGTTGTTTTGTGCCTAATCTTCCAAGATAACACTTGGGTCCTCCTCAGCAGGGCTGCTCTGCAGTCAGTTGGTTCCCAGCCTGAACTGATGCATGGGGTTATTCCAGCTTGGTGCAGTGCTTTGCATGGCTCTGCAAAACTCAGGGAGGTTTCTTGTGGCCTCAAGTTTCCCAAGGTCTCACTGATCAAAGCAGTGGTGCTCAGCATGACAATCACCCCGCCCAGTTTGGTGGTGCCTGCAAATCTCTAGAGGGAGTCTTCTTCCTCTTGTTCAGTCTTTAAGGACTCCCTTTCCATGAGCAGGGAGGACACAGCCTTGGTCTGTGGGATCTATGGACTAGACATCTTCTGGCACCTCTTCTCTTTCCCACACCCACCCTTGGCAAAGCTGGCTGAAGCAGTCAGCTCCTGCTGCAGCCTGGCTCCTGGCCTCTCCTTTCCCTGCTCTTCCCTCCCTGCAAGTGCTGACACCAGTGTTTGGAACAGGGTGGCAGACCAGGCTGGTGGGCGGATGTGGGATACACTCAGCCATCACAGATATTTTTGGCCCAGCTACTATTTTTCAGCTATGAAGCAAAGCTTCCTCGGGCAGCAGAGCTGTGAGCAGAGCTGGGCTGTTGTCAGCTCTGAGTGATGATTCTTCACCTCCCGCCACTGCTCCCCACAAAGCACCAGGCAGTGACAGTCCCCCTGCTCTGCCACCCTGGTGTGTGTGAGGGTGTGATGTGTTCATGCTGCTCTGGCCAGGACAGGAGCACAGCACAGACAGTGACCTCGGGCAGAGGAACCATAACTAACCCCCAGTCATGTTCTGGGCACAGCTGTCTGCAGAGTCAGTGTCTGCTGCTGGCCAAAAAGTACATGAATTTTTTTTCTGCTGTTGTTCTTTCTTTTCCTTTTCTTTTTTTTCTTCTTTTTTTCCCAAGCCATGTGCTGCTTTCCTGCCCGTGCTGTTGGCTCCAGAGGTCTCTCTTGCAGCAATGTAAACACGGCTACTGTATGTCCCGACGATTGCAGCCTGTAGCTCACAATGAGACAGCCAATGCCAATAGATGTATAATGAGCGTTTAAAAAGCACTTATTTTGTCATCCAATCATCCATCTTCCTCATTGTGTAAATATTTTTTTTTGTTTCCACAACAAAATGACTTTAAAAGAAACGTTCACCAGGAAGAAAGAAAATTTTGATTCTGGTGATAAAATCAGGACAGTCAAAATGATTAATATGACATTGGGGAGAGCTCGCAAATGAGGCTTAATTTCTGTGGCAAAAAGACCTCGTGGATACATCAGTGCTATGTTGTGCCTGGAAATTTAGTGGCAGCTGGAAATTTGATGGTGACCTCTGATAAGTAAGAAAATGGTGAGGGGTTTAATGAATTACTTGAATAAGAAAATAAGCCAGTCTGTGCGGTATTCTTCCTGATATTTGCTTTGCTATTAAGTTCAGTTAATGTGGTTCTCATCGTGTCAGGATGATTGTGTTGACAGCACATCACGACATATGAGCATCAGGGGAGTTTGACTGTCAGGGAAGGGGACACATTGCTTCACACTCACGAGGTAGAGCACGGAGGTGACTTTAGTAAGATGGCATTTGGAAGCCTTTGGCAGGAGACGTCAGAGATTGTAAAGATAGAAAGAGTCCTGGTGAGCTTCTTTGCTCTCCTCTGTCAAACTGGCCACAGGACCTAAGTTTTGGGTGGTTTTTTTTTTTTTTGGTTTTTTTTTTTTTGTTTTGTTTTGGTGGTTTTTTTTTTTTTTTTGGGGGGGGGGGGGTGAAAAAAATTAGTCTGTAATTATATCTAGAAAATGGAGATGGAGGGAGGTAGCTGTGACCACAAAGTTTGGGAAAGTTACACTCATGGTTGATTACAGTCAGTGCAGTCTGTTCTTAGCCTCACTTTATTAATTTGCAGTGTTTATTGTGTGGCTCTTGTATCTTTGTTGTGAGGTTCAGGAGCATTTTCTGTGAAATGTTGATTTTCCATGTGAGTATTTATAGACTATGTTTGAGTCACCTGTTAATCTTCTCTTGTAAAACCAAAATAAGCTCCGTGTTTCTGTCAGTATAATGCACACTTTCAAGACCTTGTTAATTCTCAGTTTTTCCGGTTCAGTGTCCTCCTTCTAGGCTGTAACACCACGACTACATTCACATTCCTGGTGGTAGCGACTGCCCAGAGCTTCTGTTCAGTAGAGGGCAATGGGAACCCATCTAGGCTGATTTCCATCTGAAAAGTGGACCAGCATGGAATAGATAAGGAGATCCTGAGGGTCAGTGGGCTACCTGTGAAAGCCTGTACTTGGCACTGGAAGCAGTCTCAAACCCTGTCAAAGGCAAAGCAATGTGGTGGTTTTGAGGTTTTTTTTTTTTTTTTTTGGGGGGGGGGGATTGTTGTTGTTTGTTTGTTTGTTTGTTTTAATTTAGAGCAATAAGAGCTGTGTAAAAGCCGTTCCTTTCTACATTCATAATAGTGCAGTTGATTAAAACCTCAGGTTTCCAGTCCTTTCTAGTTTCTGGTGTCCAGTTTTCAGTGTTTTCCAGAGAAAGTTGAGCAAATTTAGCCACTCGCAGCACAGTCACATTTCTTGGTTATCTTGCAGAGCCTCCTTCAATATAACTGCCCCAAGGATCCCCAAGTCAAAGGCTGGAAACCTGCAAGCTAAAATACACAGAAAGGCGACACAAAAGGCACATGCTGACTATTTTTCCTAAGAGCCTATTCAGTGCTTGGGTGACCATCTCAGTAAGTCTCTGCAGCTCATTTCAGATCCCTGCAGTTCATCCAGAGTCTATGGTCTGTGCATGAGGAGAGAGGTGGAGTAATCCCTGAATAATCTTGACTAATGCCATAATGAACTAATGGAAGCTTTTGGAAGCTCTTTGATACGGTATAATGTTCACCTTTGATCCTTTAAGTTTATGTGGGGCTTTGTGAACACAAAATTGCAAAACTGATATAGAATATCCTGTTAGACTTCCCAGAAGGAACTTAGATGTTTATGATGGAAGTCATAAAGGTATAGAGATGTTCTGTTTCTTTTCAGTTTCATGCAAGTGAAGCATTTCACTTCTTTAACAGATCTGTAGCCATCTCTACAGGGTTATAATTCTCACATCCCTTTAGCCCCTTGGTTAATGAGAACACTGCTCCTCCAGAGCAGAAAGGGAACTGAACATGTGACTTTATCTCAATCACTCCACTGCAAATTCTACTAGTTTGGTTCCAGGTGCTGAAAAGCTGATCAAAACCTCTCGACTCTCCAGTGAAGCAGATGAAAGATGTTTCCCACTCAGTGCTTAGCTAAAGGGATTGCAACAAACAGTGAAGCAGCAGAATGAACTTTTGGACTGAACTCACTGGCACACTACTTGGGTTTCCAGGTACAAACACCCACAGGAAAAGACACTTGTTTTTTAAATACATTTTATACCCTTTTCCAACACAAAAAGTATCCTGAGGTCCCTTCATAGCATTACCTTAAGTAGAAAAATCCATCAAACATAATATTCAATCAATCCCTTTTAATCATATGATCAAAGTTTTTTACCATGGCAAATTGAACAAGCATCTAAAATGAGAGATGAAAAGCAATCAACACAGCAAACAAATTACTTTGATCTGGGAGGAAGTAGGAGAGTAAAGGGAGATTTAGGTAAGAAAGCTGTGGTGGTGACTTCTTCACTGAGGGATTGTGTTAAAATAAGAGGAAGAGGAGATGCTGGGAGCCCCAGAGGGGAGCAGAGGACAATTTGGCCTATTTGATGTGGTGGGTTCTGAAGGCCAGAAGATATTTGATGATGTGGTACAAACTTCTGCACTGGAGGAAGAGCAGCAGCTAGACCCAGAAAATTCCTGAGATTTCTTTCAGTAGAGGTAGACAAGGAACAAAGAAGCCTTTTTCTTCATCAGATTTGGCTTAGAAAGGAATGGGAAGGACGGGAATATATAGAGGATAGAGCTGCTGCCAGAGTCTCTGTAAAATTAATTAGTAGATTTCACCTTATTTTTTACATTCATCAACAGGCTAGAGAGGAATCGAGTGGGATTATTTTAAAGTAATTTTCACTCGAACATGTGTACTTTCTAAAAGGATAGTAAAGAAAATATATCACACCAGACTTGATGGGATCTTTTGTTTCATACAGTGTGGCAATTTACTTTTACATTTGACTTCATATTTCCCCAGTAGGTGCAGTGAATTATTTAAACTGTGGAATGGTATTTACTATTTAGAGAAGGCCTTGGACAGCTCAGCAAACTTTGCCTTGTTTCTCTGTCCAAGAGCTATATATAGCCTTTGCTTAATCAAGGTCTCAGATGTTGTGTGAGCAGAGCTAAATATTTTCATGAGTATAAAAAAGATAACTCCAGCCATTTTGCTTTGCTTGAACCAGTGCTTGTCTAACTGTGTAGTAACTGAGGATACCTTAAAGGCGCATTGATTTGTGCTATTTCTTACTCGGAAATTAACAGAGACAAGCAGATACAAACAGTGCATCCTAAAAACTTTTACACTGAACATCTCTGTAAAGCTGCTTAGTTACCTTTCAGGCAGCCTTGTTCTTTACCTCAAGATACAAAAAACCAATGCCTACAGTTATGTTGCTTTTGACTCTATTGGGCTTGACCTATGATCTGTAAGTGCTCTGACAAGAGCAGGATTCTATAAGACATGAGAAAATTTATCTGTCTGAAAAAACTAATCTGACGGTGAAACCTGACAGTGAATGCTGTCAAGTACCCTGAGTAAAGTGCCATTTTCTCAGCTGAAATTTGACCAGGAACCTCAGGGATAGGAAGCCCTCTCTTGAAAAAATGACTGAAAGGTGTTTAATGACTCAGAGCAGTTAAGGGTCTGTTCCCACTTTTGCTGGTGGATAGACAATACGAAATGAACAAATGGAGAGCCCCTCTATCCTTTTGTTCCCCACTCTCCAAACTATCAGAGAAGAACTGGTGGGACATGAAGGTGCCCTGAGAGCAGGAGGTTAGGAAAATGACAGCTATGGGCAGCTTTGTGGGTGAGGATCAGGATCTGCAATTTGAAATGGAAAAGAAACAGATTTCTCCGTGCTGTGTGGGGGAGTTGAGATAGGAAAGACAGGGGGGTTTCAGATGGGCTAGGGGTGAGTTTAGTCCCTGACACTGTACTCCATCCACCTCCTCTGGCAAACTTTGCCTCTTGCTCTCTCATTTGGAAAATACCCCCTCACACAAAGGTCGCCTTAACATGAGGCACAGGGCCACAGTGTAAGAGACAGCACTGAGCTAAAGCCATCAGCTGTCGTTCATTTAAAGAAAACAGGGACCTCAGAGGAACCTGAGCAGGGCTTTCATTCACACTGGTATCGGATGGAGCGGCTTGGTTTAAAGCACAGCTCAGGGCCCAGGCGGCAGCACCAGGACAGCCGGGATCGTGCTGGGACTGCCAAGCCCTCAGCACCCACTGCCCCTCACACCCCACTGCCCCTCACACACCATGTCCCCTCACACCCACTGCCTGTCACACTCATTGCCCCCCACACCCACTGCCCCTCACACCCCATTACCCATCACACCCCATGGCCCCTCACCCTCCACTGCCCCTCACACCCACTGCCCTCATACCCCACTGCCCCTCATATCCCATGTCTCCTCACACCCACTGCCCCTCACACCCCATTACCCCTCACACCCACTGCCCCTCACACCCCACAGCCCCTCACACCCACGGCCCCCTCATATCCCATGTCCCCTCACACCCTACATCCCCTCACACGCCAAAGCCCCTCATACTCCATTACCCCATTACCCCTCACACCCCACTGCCCCTCACACCCACTGCCCCTCACACCCACTGCCCCTCACACCCACCGCCTCTCACACCCACCGCCCTCCACCCCCGCCCCGCTCCAGGCCCGTCCCGGGGGCCGGCGCTCCGCCCCGGGGCTGCGCGGCCCGTGCCCGCCGGGGGCCGGGGCTGGCGCTGGGGCGGGCCGGGGGAGGGCTGGCCCGGCTGCGGCGCCCCGGCCCGGCCAACCCGAGCCCGCCGGGGCTGAGCCATAAAAGCGCCGGGAGCCGGCGGGGCCGCGGCTCCAGTTGGCGGCAGCCGTGCCGGGCACCCGTGGGGTGGGCAGCGCGGCCGCCGCTCCGCAGCGCAGGGACCTCCGCCGGCCGCCCCCAAGATGCTGTTTTGGCACACGCAGCCGGAGCATTACAACCAGCACTCGACCGGCAGCTACCTGCGGTGAGTCCCGGGCGGCGGCAGCCCTGGCTCGGGGTGGATGTTCGGTGGGGTGTCCCCGTCCCGCGGCCGCCCGTTGGTTCCCCGGCGGCATTCCGGGGTTAGCGCCGCTCCCTCTGTCTGAGAGACCTTTTTCCTTTTTTCCTCTCTTTTTCCTTCTTTATTTATTTATATATATATTTTTTTTAGCGGCTGGTTAGGCAGCTCTTTGCAGCATTGCTTTATTGCTTGTGCCGGGTCCCCTCGTGTCCGGGCTGGGGTAGCTCAGCTCCAAGGGAGCAGGAGGTGCGGCAGCGGTGGAGCGCTGTCAGAAGCCTGCGGAAAACGCCTCTTGGCAAATGGAGAAGGCACCCAGTTTTCTGGGGATGGGATTTTCTTTCTCTGCTTTTTGGGACGATGTGTGAAAAGCGCAGAATTTCACTTTCTGAACTTGTCTAAACCAGCTTTTTCCTGCCTCCGCACAGTTGCGTTTAATTAAATGTGCCTAATTTAAGTACAAGGGCTGCTAAACAATAGTCTGTGACATGTGTAGCACAAAACCGTGTTTCCTGCTTCCAAACGATGTCAAAGCAGGCAACTTTGGGAGTTCCCTTTTTGCTGGGTGTTGGTGAATTATTTGCTTTCTGAAGATGTAAAGCTCGGCCGTCAGCTGGTGTCGATTGCCGGAGTGGGATTTTGCTGAATTGTGGCAGTGGAGAACCTGGCTGTGGCCCAAGAACCCTGACTTTCAAATATACCCCCAAATAACCACTCTTGAGAGAACATTGAGTTTGTCTGGGGAAGCACTTCGAACGCAGATAATGCTTCCCTTTCAAGGAGACACGCTATCTTGACTATTCCTGCTGCCTATCAGTGTACTTGCAAAGGAATTTTATTTTGGACTAAATAATAATCTGCCATTATCAAATTATACAATATTGGGAGATTCTTGCCTTCTGGCAGCTTCTCAGTTTCTTTGTACAAGATTCTTCCTCTCCTCCCTCTATGTCAATAACTCAGTTTCACAACATGCATGTGGCAAAAATCTTGTTCTCTCTTGCTTTGCACTTGCAAATCTGATTAGTTTAGGGCAGTGAAAATGATACTAGCAGAGGAGCATCAGCTTTGGTGCTTGTACATATTCTCTGTTAGAGAGTGTTTACGGTGGTCAGGCTGCTTCG
The DNA here is from genome assembly GCF_965231275.1 of Zosterops lateralis. Taxonomy (NCBI): domain Eukaryota; kingdom Metazoa; phylum Chordata; class Aves; order Passeriformes; family Zosteropidae; genus Zosterops; species Zosterops lateralis. The sequence goes on along the minus strand of NC_139767.1, from coordinate 27,041,531 downwards.
TTAACTCCACGGATTTGTAGCATCTTGTAGGAGTGCTACAAGATCATCAGGTCTGGGTCAGGCTTCACTCCATAATTTAAATTCCGTTTAATGGGCTAGAAAACACATTAGCTTGTTTTTGCTGGCTTCATGCTACCTTGAGGGATAAAGGATACCTGTTTTGTCAGGAAGGCTGCTGGTGTGGAGGTGACCTGTTGGTGTTTTAGGAACAAACTTCGGCTTTAGTGTCTACCTCTGTGAACGTGGTGGGTTTGTTCTGGGATTAAGAGTTACAACCACTTTTATGGCAATAATGCCCTCAGGTGTTTCAGGGAAGGTTGGTTGAACAAAACCCTTGGCTTTTTATGTAGAGATGGCTGATTCTGGCCAATTCACTTTCCAGAGGATGTGTCAAGACATGCATTTCTAACTGGGGCATTTTTCTGCTGAGCAATGCCGTTCTGAAGGCTTTCCATACCCCCTTGTAGTGACTGCACAAGAAACTGAAATAGTACAATATTTGAAGTTGCTGTAAGAAAAGTTTGTGTAAGTTATATTTTGCAGAGATCAAGAGCTTTCTGTGTATTTGAGAAATCCGTGTAAATTCTGCTGTACCTCAGTGGTATTTGCACCTAGAGCAAGATGATACTACAGAAAAATTCTTGAAAATTTTCATTCATTTTTTGTGAAAACCCAAAACGTGTTTTACTGTTTTGTCAGCTAAGTGAACTCTCAAATAACTTTCTCTCCTCCCAGTTCTGCAAACTAATTGCTTTTAAGACCAGAACTGTAAACCTTTAGCATAAGGGTGAAAATTGGAAGATTTTAAAGCTTTTTTTTTTTTTTTTTTTTTTTTTTTTTTTTTTTTTTTAGGAACTTTTGTAAAAGCCTGCTTTTCCCTAAATTTGATTTGTAACTCTTGAGTTAAGAGTTGAATAAGTGTTGTGATGGGTTATGTACTTATAACTTAAAAATTCTTTTGACCTCACTCTAAGTTCCAAACACTTATAAAAAGGTCGAATGTTTAAGAAGGTCTTGACCCAAAGCAATTGTACCACCGGTCATTAGTTCAAATGCTCTAGAAATAAAATTGTAATTAACTTGTGTGGCTTCGTTGGAGCTTTAATATGGTGAAGCTTTTCAGAAACCAAGTCATGGATTCTTCCATGCTCGCAGAATTCAGCAATCAGACAGCTGTGCTGGCAGGTGTAGGGGTGCAAAGAACCTGATGTCAAATATGGCATTTAAATTTTGACTTTCCCTTGCCTAAATTTCTCAACTCTTTCAGGTGAGTATATGTACAAATTCCTCACCCCTAGCTGTTAAACCCAGGCCAGATTTTTTAGGCACTTTTTTTGCCGAAGTGCAGGAGTTTTTGGGCGCTGGAATTTTTGACCTGTTCTCGCCTATAAAGCCACAGGCATTCAGGGAACATTGTGCAGATGAGCGGGTTGGGAGCAAATGTTGGCATCTGGGCTGAGTGAGATGACTCCAGAGCAGTATCAGATCCTGCATGTGTGTGGAGCAATGCTGTCTATTTCAGAAATCTACTGCAGGCATTTCTGTCACTTCATTACTGTAGTAAATCATCACTAAGGAAAAAAAAAACCCTCGCTGTGGCAGCAGTTAGGCAAGAGCTGTGATTATGTCAGTAATGCCAGGAAGCAAATGGGGCTGGATGCCTTCGAGTGGCTGATAATATTGAGGGTGTGGGGTTGGAAGAGAGAATGGAAACAGAGATGGGTGTTTCTTTTCTCCTGTCTGCATCTGAAATGGTACAATTTGCTTTCTGTCATTGTTTTCCTGTAAACAGGAGTACCTGTGTTTGAACCAGGCACTTGAGCAGTTTACTCTAAACTGCTGCACTGTTTCACTGGTGACCTGGGTAGCCTTCAAGGTTGTGAGTGCTGTGTGTGGATCATTAACTGAACAGGCAAGGAAAAAATACTTAATGCCCTTTCAGGTGCATGCCTGTACATGCTGGTTGGTTTTTCTTAGAGCATTTTGTGTATGGGGTTGTCTGAAGGAGCAGAACTGTAGCCTGTGTAAAGAGGCTCTCGAGTCTTCACACATCTGGAAGAAGTAGAGGAGAAAAAGAATCACTCATTCTAAATTGTCACCGTGTTCAGTATAATCCTCCTAATTTGGAAGCGTATTAATGTTTTAAGTAGGTGGACACAATGTTAGTGGCATAGGAAAGGCTAATGTGGTTCTTCAGTGTCAGACAGGCTGAGATAAGGATGCTTATTCCTGACATCTCATTTTGTACTAATCAACTGATCATTTGTTGAGCTCTCGGCCTTGCTCATACCAGTTCTGCTTGGGGATTAGTGTGGGCTGGGATCAGCCTGGCACTAAATCAGCAGGCAGGTCACCATCAGCGTTTTGTAAAGTGGGAAATGGGGCTGTGTGCAGGTCCTAGTGAAGCTGCTCCCACACACCTGTGTGCGCATTTACAAAGGTAGCCCAGTGCTGACTTAAGAGCTGTGTGATTCCTTGGGACAAGGTTTATTAGAATGCAGGGGGATATTATGAATCAATTAATCCAGCTGTTCATGCCATCATTTACCTGAATATCTCCTTTGTACACCAGAGCTGCGTCAACTTCTCACCCATGACTTGAAGACATTTTACCAATCTGACATTCAGCTGTCAAAATGCCCTTTTTTGCCCTTTTTTTTTCTTTTTCTGCAAGACTTTCATCTGAGAACTTGAGAACTCTTAATCAAATAATTCCACAAGAATGAAGGATCTATTATTGATTTTTTTCCTCATCAAGAAAATGCTTAACTGAGAAGTAAATCTGATTTATTTCTTAAAAACTTATATTAATTCTCAGACATACTCTGTTTTGCCAGTGCTATGTTCTTTTCTGTGCGGTGCTAATATCCTAGACGCAGAAGTTGCCTGGTTACATTAAACAGGCAAAATTCTTCCTCCTTTAGGAATTTTAACCTGGTGTTTGTCCAGAGACCCCCCCCCCCCATTCTCTCAGATCATGGGAACCAAATGCAGATTGAGGTTGGGATAGTCCATAAACTCTTTGCAACTGACAGTGTATAACTTGCACATTGCAGAGATGTCCTTGCGCTGCCGATCTTCAAGCAGGAAGAGCCGCAGCTGTCTCCTGAGAACGATGCCAAACTGCCACCCTTTCAGTACGTCCTCTGCACAGCCACCTCCCCCGCCGTGAAACTGCACGAAGAAACTCTGACCTACCTCAACCAAGGTAGGGTCTGCAGTACCTGAAGGAGAGGGTGTTTCCTGGGAGCAGTTCAGGAGATTTAATCCCATACTTTGCCTTTCCGGGAGGGCAGCGGGATGGGAAAAGAAGGATAGAACTGGGGAGGGGGGTGAAGGAAAGGAGGAATATTTTCTGCATTTAGATAACAGATTATCAACTCTTTTAAAATAATGAAGTACCACTGATTTAACTGTGACTTAAGGCAGTGTTGTAGGATGCACAGTTCCCTGTGGCAAAGTCCTGGCTTGGTCTCAGCTTAAGCTGCAGCCTCCTGCCTTCATCTCACAAGGCCAGATTGATGAAGCAGATGGGCCAGCTTGGGCTAGGGAGGGCTCTCACCACTGCAAGTACCCCGGCACTGCTGGAGGGCATAGCTGGGGAATGGTTTAGCAGGTATCCAAGGGCTGCTCTGAGGTTTGGGCAGAGTGACATCTCTCCCACAGGCTGGCTGGTGTGGCTCTGCTCAGTGCCTAACTTGATAAGTTGCCAGGGTTCAGTGCAGCAAGGTCCTCTGTAGCTAACCTCACTGACTAGTTCATACTCCTGGATAAACAAACACTTTGTTTCTCTGTGATCTTTTCTTTTCCCCCCTTTGGCAGCATTTGTGCAGACACATCTGTGGTTGGTGTTTGGCTGTCACTTTGCAGCACCTCCTGTGCGTGGGTCTTGAGAGGATCAAACCTCTCCATGCGCAGATTATGCTAAAACATATTTATGCTCAATTTCTGCCAGGCTGTAAAAAAGGACCTAACAAGAAGGCTGTCTGCTTTCTTACTGCGATTCTCTCCTTCCTCAGGACACTGCTCCAGCTATTAAGGCTTTGTGCACAGAGTAGGATGCTCACTTAAATAGGTTTCTCTTAATGTTGGTAGAAATCAGAGCCTGGACCTCCCTTGGACTCAGACCTCAGGTGCAGCTTGCTGCTGGACCTGTGTTGGTAGCTGGTAGACCTGTAGAATCCCCACAGAAAGATCAGTGAAGTACTGCAGGCTCTATCCAAGGAGCCAGGTATTTCCTGTCATGTAAGCTGGTACTGTTCTGTCTCTCAGGATCAAAAGATGCTTGGGATATGTGACTGTGTCATCTCAGTTTATTCGTCTAAACACAGTGGATCCCAGGAGGTTATAATGGGGTTTATCAATTGTGAGATCAAGATGAGTCTTCCTGTGAAACACAATTCTTTCCTGTATTGGAATAAAAGAATTTTTTTAATGAAAATCTGTTGACAGCCAAATATTTTAGCATACATGAAGCAGTGCCTACTTTTTTTTACCTTGGCAGGGAAAAAGTTAGACAACTCTTAATGCAATACCATGAGTTTTTAAAAGACTGTGGCTGGAGCAGTCCATGTTTTCCTTTGCAAAGTAAGACTGTTACTGCCTTTTAGATAGACCTTGTTGTGTTAGGGTTTGTCCTTCTTACTGCTGCAAGGAGTTGTCTGTTGCTACATCTTGACACTGCTTCCTGCTTCGTTGGCATTTCTTGGATATCATCTGTCTTTCATCCCTCAAGGTGGGATCTGTCTTTGCAGAATACACCCTGAAGAGCATGAAGCTGGGCAGGCCTGGAGGAACAAAGCAGGGATGAGGCTGGCAGGAGCTGTGCAGAGGGGCTGAGTTGGGAAGTTGGTGTGTCTAGTTTCTGTTAGTGGGTTATTGGTGAGAACATTGCCATAAGTTAAAAAGGGATGAGGATTTAAAGGCTCTGTCAGAAAATTAGTTCCCTTAGTTCTGTTCTGTGAGCTTGAGGGGGTGTGTGAAGGGGACCTCAAGGCAGCTGAGGTTTCTGGAACCAATGCTTGTGGCATGGGAGAAGAACTGGCTGACTCCAAAGCACTGTGATGCAACTACAATGCCACAGCCATCTTTTGAAGCAATTTAATACCATTCCCTACACCTTAACAGCTTGTGCTGGCTGTAAGCAAAGGGACACCTCTTGCACCTTAACCTCTCTCTGTGTTTGTCATGGATTGGCCAAGCACTGTTACATAAAACTTCCCTTCCTGAGTGTTGTGATGGATTACTTTAGCAAATGGTAACTTCATTAATAAATGTCCCTCTGCCCTGCCTATGTGTCAGTCATGGCTGGCTGACTAAGTAAGGTGGATACAAAGACACAGTGGCTGTCCCAGCACCAACAAAGCAATTCACATCCAGTGTGGTTACTTTCCCAAATTGTGAGTAAAGGGTTTGGGGTTTTCTACTTGCTGGATGATTCTTGCTGCTTGCTGTTCAAATGTTCCTTCTCAGCTTCAGCTCTTCACCACTCAGTTACTGACCTTTTGTCACTCTGAAGCAGCTCTGCATCCTGCTCTGAAACACATTCTCCCCATGGTGACTGGTTCAGTGGTGGTGAGTGGACCAGCTCAGGAATGTCCATATGCAGAACTGCATGGAAGAAAGCTCTGTCAGACCTGACCTATGGGCTATGGAAAGCCAGAAGAACTGGGTAGCAAACTGAAGGCCAAGTTGCATAGCAGAGATAGAAGAGGAATCATTGAGGAGTTTCATGTGAGATCTGAAAAGACTTCATGTGGGCTAGGAAGGAGGAATGTCCAGTGGCTGTGTCTGTGTACAGGTGGGAGAGGGCTCCAGGCTTGTGGAGCATAATGGCTTATCTTGAGCCTTGCTTCTTGCAGGATAGACCCAGAGGGATGGTCCGTAGTGCTGAGGACAGAGAGGTATTTGGCCTGGACTCTCTCTCCAAGGATGGAGGCTGAGAGGACTCTGGAGCTGGAAACCAGAGACCAGAGTTTTCACCAAGGGGCAGAGGAAGTATTTGCAAGGGAGAATAAGGAGTGAGCTTAGCTGTTAAGTTGACTTGGGGACATTCAGCAGTGGCAGAGTCCCAAGTTTTTCTGCTCCAGTTTGAAACTATGAGTGCTCTCTGGCCACAACTCTAGAACCAGCCTGTAAATGAGGTAACTAGAGTCAAATCTGTAGCTTGGTTTCCAAAGACTGACTCATTACACTTGTCTTTCCCGATCTCTTTCCCCCCCTGCCTTCCCACATTCCTTGGGAAACTGGAGCCAAATTGAACACAGTATTAGTTTGCTGATCCTTAGGGCACTTCCTTCATTAAGAGGTCTTTACTGGCTCTCAGGAGGATTACTCATCTGATGGGACAAAGTACAGGCTTATTAGTTTGGTGTCTCAATACCACTCCACCTTCAGTCTATGAGACTGGTAAAGGTGCTGTCCTTGCACTGGAAGTTGCTGCTGGCATTGCTCCTTTGGTCAGGGCTCACATCTGTCAACAGAACTACACTGTCCAGAAGTCTGCAGCACAAACATCCTAACGTTTCTGGAACTAGCCTGCCTTTTAGCACTGTTTCAGTGTCTCTTGTGGATAGGGATTTTCAGACAAACAATCAACCAGCAACCATATTACAAACCACTGCTTCAGCAAGATGGCTTGATGCAGTGCATATTCCATGGTCTGCAGTCATATGGGGTGTGGTTTGACCATGGCTGGTTGAAACCAGTTTCAAACAGGGACAGAAATGGAAGCAATGAAAGGTGGTTCCAGAAATTGCAGCATGAGGAATGTGGAGGAAACAAGCACTGCGTACAGTAGATCTGAATGCTCATAAATGTGAGGAAATAAAATAATTCTTTTAGAAAACAGAATGTCAAAAATCACAAAAACCTGAAAGTCATTGCCCAAGGGAATCAGCTTGTAATGCCAGAACCACATGTGGATTGTGAGCTGTTCAAGTCATTTTCTTTCATGACCAGTGTTGGGCTGGCTCAGAACCTCAGATGTTAATTACTTCAAATAGGAGGAGGCTAAGTTTGGTGGCAAAGGGTCACTGAGAGCAGGCTGTGTGAGAATTCCAGCCCAGTGTCCCAGTGGTACTTCTGAGTAACTTGCCACCATCTGCCTGTAAAGTTTTCTTGGGCTCTGTTCAGCTCTCCCGGTCTGCAGTGTGTGACTTGTGGTTCTTGGCAGTGCAAAGATTTTAGTGTACAGCTGGTTAGGGTTTGGAAGGCTGGACACCTCTGCTTTATGGTGTCTTCCAGGAGTCAGCCTTAGTGCCAGTCCTAGATGGTTCAGGAAACAAACAAGCCAAAAACCCAGGCCACGAGGGAAAACTACTAACATTTGAGAGAACTTGTGAGATTGGGAGCGTTGCTGTAGAGGTGCATTAGCAAATGATGCCTCATAAACCTAATGGTGGACTTAGATTAAGTCTGAGGCACACCTAAACAAAAGCCCCAAATTTCAATCCCGGGGTGCCAAGGCATATACCGAGGTTCAAAAACATATACCCAGTGCATAAACTGGTACATTTTAAATGGTGCTGCATTTAAAATTGTTGGGTGTTGTCCTGCCTCAGCTCAACTGTAGGTGTGCTCTGGTTGCTTCTCCAAAGAAAGGTGCTGGCAGCACTGGGCAAGGAACAGCTGAAGAGGATGCTTTGGAGTAGATTCCCAATTGTTTGGGTAGGAGATGAAATTGCTTACAGCAGGAGGCAAAAGAGAACCTTTGCCTCCCTTAAAAAGTCTAAAGTTCAAATTCAGTTGTCTAATCTTCTACAGCCAGAGAACCCAGTTTTAAACAGTGAAATTTACAGTAAATGAAAAAAGCTGTTTTATACTGACGTTAACTCCTACGTAATTGAGTTTTTATGGGGTCACAACTGCTTGATGTTTGTACTTTCCCTGGAACAGTTCTTTATTTGCCTAAATGAAGTGTAGAGACGGCTGAGTGACCAGCTCTGGCTGGGTGTGCTTCTGGTTTAATTATAGCTCTATTGATGGGGATATTTTTTGCTTTGTCCTGTGCTAGGAATTACCTCTTTTCCTAATAGTCACTGCTATCACTGACCAGGCCCTGGGCATGTGTAGGAGCTCTGCTGCTGGTGGCTTCTCCTGTGTGGACAGGACAAACACTCCACTCTTGCCTGAGATCAGAGACACAACAGTGGCTTTGTGTCACTGAGACTGTGAGTGCCAGGTGCTCCCTGGTGCCTGCCCACCCACCCTCACATCCTTTTTCCCTAATTGTTACGGGCTGCCATACTGCTCCTTGACCCCTTCCCACCTTGTTCTTGGGTTTGGATGGCTTAAAAAATGAAATGGCTAACAAAGCCAATTTGTCTTTCCCGTTTCTGAAAGAAGCATTTGGTGTTTTTGGTTCTTGTGGTGCACTTCATCTTTGGAGAAGGAATTTGTCTCCTGCCTGACTTTGAAGACAGCTCTGAGTAGGTTTTGGTGTCTCAGCTGAAGCCATTAATTGTGCTAGAAGCAATTTCCCCATATGTTTGGCAGCTCTGTCTTCACTTGGCAGCCCAGGATAAACAACCCTGTCTCCAAACCACACCATCCCAAAGCTCACTATGAATCTTGCTTCAGATGACAGGGCACCTCTGCGTAAGTAGAGCATCTGACTTCTGTTGTCCCTAGGAAGCTAGAATCTCAGTTGTCTTTTAACCAAGAGGCTGTTTTCTATTCTTTTTGTAATCCTTTCTTCTGTTGCTAACATCTGGATGAAATTCAAACTGGATTGTGAACTTGCTGGATTGTAGCCTGTGCACAACTCCTACTGGAAGCCCCTAGACTGCATTTTGTTCCCCCATAAATCTTCAATATCTGTGAAAAAAGGGAGTGCTCAGAAGTTCCTCAGAATGTAGTAAGAAGTATGAAAATATTGGGAAGATTTTTTTCTTACATTCCACATAATTTTTTTACTTCATCCCATTATCTGTATTTATTTGAGATTCCTTTAATTATGACAAAGAATTTTTTGCCTGTGATTTTACAGGATTTGATGTTTGTGTGGATGTTACTGTCAGTGTGAGATGATGTAGAAATTTTCCAATTAGCTTTCTCTAATTTGTGTCCTAAAAGATCACATTTTATGTAGCAGTAAGAAGCTTGAAAGATACTGTAGGTTTGATGTGATTAGCTGTTTTTGTAGGAGTAATATACATTTTTATAAGAGAATATACCTTTTTTTTTCCCTAAAGAGATGGGGGAAAAAAGTACTTTTTTTTTTTTTTTTTTTCCTTCCTTTCCCTCCCATTTGCTTCCTAATAAGCATTTATGTGTTCCTGAAACTAGACAGCAAGCAGTGAGATTCCTCCTGTCCCAGCTTGGTGCTGTGTTTGTGACCCGTGTGGAAGGTCCAGTCAGCTTTGATCCTGTCGCCTTCCCTGCCCTGTGGTAGCCGCCTGATTGGGCAGCCACGAGTGGGAGTCGGGTTTGCTTTTTCCCAGTTTCCTATTGCAGAAATGTGCTGAAGGAAGGGATTTAATCTGAGGGCATCTAAGGGAGCTGCTAAGTGGGGTCAGGAGTCATACTCAGCTCTTCTGCATCCCTTGTCAGCACCCTCACCCAGGACCATTCGTTTTAGTTATCTGAAACTCAAGTAAATATTACACACAAAGCTACTCCTTCAGAGCTATAAAACTTGTTGTCCAAATGGACTTAAAACAGGTTGAAACCAGAAAAAGCCTGTATTTTTACTTACACAGGGAGGGCTGAGGTTTTCTGAGCTGGACAGATGTGACTAAGATAATCCTAAGTGTTTCAAGTACATGCTAGAGAAGTGGAAATACAGGAGGAAATTTTCACAGGGTAGGTATTTTTTTAGCTTTCCATTGGAGGATCAGAATTTCTTCACTGATTAATTAGTATTAAAAATCAAAGTTTATAACATGGTTTAGATTAGGTGAGATCAAGTGGATGAAGTCTGTGCGAAAGAAACCCAAGTTCACACATTAAAGTTAGCAGCTAGAAGTGTTTTTGAGTCTGCTGGCTTGTTTTGTGTCCTTGATTCAAAGTGAGACTGTATTCTTTGGGGATTTAAATGCACCTCCCTCTCTTGAGTGGAAACCATTGTAAAAGAGGAGTATTTCTGTTAGTGCCTGTTAGCTATGAAGTGTCACCACTGTAGAATAGACTGTCCTCAAAAGTCTGTGGAGAGTAGGACTCAAAAAAATGTTCATATAGTAAATGAGCAGTGAAATTTTCCTGCAGCAAACTTGGATCCGAGGCAGCTCTTTGGTTTTCCCACAAGAAAGAGGTAGGAAAGTAGAAAAAGGGGCAGGAAAACCCCCTTGAGTTGAGGGCACATTGTAAAAGAAGGAAAAACATAAAAGCAACAAGATGACAGTGAAGCTCTGTGGTGTGGTGATAGAATTAGGAGTTGAATTGGTGTGCTGTGTTCCTGTAGTGTTGCTGCCCTGTTGGTAGGGGCAAGCAGAGCAGGAATCCTCGGTGTTGAACTCCTGGGTACTAAAACATGATGGAGCTGAGGGGGCTTTGTGCAAGGGGAGAGGCAGGAGGCAGATGAAGACCCAGACTGTCAGTGCTAAAGCAAGGCATGTGTAAATTGTGGTTCTGATTGCCGCAGTACAAGCAAATTTAGGAGGAGACCACATGAAAGAGTTAATGAGCATTGGTGATGACTGGGCAGCTCCAAGAAGATGCAATCTGGACACTGAAGAGCAGAAACCAAGAAGATGCAGAAAGGAAGAAAAGACTGGTTGTATTGACTCTGTTCCTTCTCTGGCTGCTGTGTTGAAGATGGGATGTGGGGTAAGATGGGCCTGCAGTATTAGGATGACTCTAGTGTTCCTTTTGCATTTTTTGGCCCACAGCTTGTCCTCCTTTGCAGGATTTCCATGTTCCTAGCATAGTGGGAACTTCCAGGGTGGCCTATTGTGTAGCTGGTGAATTCATAATATCCACTGGATAAACATCTACAGCATCTTGTCAAAAGAGGCTACAGTAAGCAACTGCAGAATATCCACTGTCATTTGTGGTTCAGGGATTGAGAGTTCTGCTTCTGCTTCTTGTCCTGCAGAGTGTCCACACATGGAACACTTGAACAAGTCTTATGCTAATTTTTATTTTTCCTTGTGACTGACTAAAAAGGTATGTGTCATCAAGCATGCAAGTTCACATGCCAGCTCTGCCACTCTTGTCTGTTTACCGTGAGGGTTCATTAATCTTTCTTGTCAGAAAAATCTTTGTGTGTGCCTGATGCCCTGAATAGTTGTGTTTGGCTGTTTCAAAGGTGATCCTCCTGCCTGCTAGATGTGCTTTGGTTTGGTATGATAAATGCTTACCTTTTTTTTTCCCCCCCTCTCCCTCCTTATGCATGGTGCATTTGACTGTCAGCATTCCTTTGCCTTTATCTGTGCACACTTTAGGATGTCCATATAAAGTTGCTAAATGGAATTTTTATTGGCTTGGCTTAATAATCAAACCGTTTCCAGGCTGGTTCTGTCTAGTGCTGTGTGGATCCATTCTGAGAAAGAGGACCCTCTGTTGGTTTTTTTTTCACTTTTCCACAGACTTTTGTTGGGAATATTGCTTGTTGAAAGATTAGGGTTTAATTAATTTCTGGAAAGACTACGTTGTTACATTAAGTAAGGCCTGAGTCATATCAGCCTGGAACATCAGCATCCTAATTGGAAATTAGTGTTTCGTGTCGGTGTATTGTGCAGAAAACCACAAAATGCATAGCGCAAGTTGCCCTTGAAATGTAACACCAAAACAGAGAAAAGCAAACAGGATATTGTGGTTGTGTAGTAAATAACATTTGAACAAAATGTAACTTTGAGCTTGAAATGGTGATAGTCTTTTGTACTTAGAAATTACCTAAAATTTCTGATGGGTGTCTAAATTCCATGGAAATCAATAAGCTGTTAAACTTACAGCTTTTCAGCAGGCGAAATCATTCCTGTGTTGAACTAAATTATTTTTCATCTGTAGTAAGTGCTTGACATTCAATTCTACTGCCCCCATATTAAGTGGTCACGCCTACATTTAATGTGTGTGAATTATCAAAGACAATGCAAGTTTAAAAAAGTAAGCAGTCTATAAATCCTCCTTCAGATAGGTGGAATTGCTTCATGAATTACGAACCAGGAACTCTCTGGACCTGGGTGGGTACTACTTTGTTTGTAAAGCAAGTTGCTCAAACTCTAGCCTAGGAGATTACGTAAACTTGCTGTTGAATGTCTGTTTAAAATAGAAATTACAGTGTATCATCACCAGCTTGGGTTTTTGTTGGTGTTCCTGAAGCTTTCAATGAAGTTGGGAGACAAACTGCATCTCAGGAATGTGCTGTAGTTTTCTGAATGTTTATTACTGTCCTGTTCTCTGCCTGAGGTAGGGAAGGATTGTGGTGAGTGAGGGGAGCACTGGGTCACAAAGACGTGCAGCAGGCTGCTGCAGCATCAGCTGTGCTGGGGATTGCTTGCAAAGTGTCCCCTTCATTTCAGGTGGTGGTGACAGAAGTGCTTTAGGTGCCCCTGTGCATGTGTCCAGTATTACACCTGACCTGGGCTATTCAGTCTGATCACTGCAGTCTCAGAACTGGTGTCCTCTGCTCCTGTCTCCAGCTTTTCCACCACATATTGACATGGAAAGTTGTATCTGACCTGTATTAATCTGTGTTTCCATCTGAGACATATGGAAAGAGACTCCGTATGGGGAGGCTCTATTTCAGCTTTGTTTTGTGCTTAGCTAGTTGTAGTCTGACTTGGGAACTGGAAATGCAGATTGTTTACTCACGCTTACAGACCTGTTTCTTTACGGATTTGGATACCTGACTAAGAATGATCTGTTACTGATTCAGTTTTGGCACAGAACTGTCAGTGTGTGCCTGCTCATGCTGGGGAGTCAGCGATCCAGGATTCATAAATGATCTGTGTATCAGAGACTTGTGTGACTTCTTTGCCCTCTTTGACACCAGGGGGAGTTCAGCTTTCTTCAGGTTAGATTGCTATTCACTTTATTTTACAAAGGGATTTTGTTATCCAACATCCCAGGGTCATTCTTTAGAGCCTTTTTTCTCTACAGTAATAATTGCAGGGCTGAGATTGTAATTCACCATTTAATGAGTTTTGCTGGTAGTGATGGTGGAAAATATAGGGTGAACAAAGTTTAGAAGGTATTTTTCTAGGAAAAAGTACAATCCAAGCAGTTTGGTGCTATAAAAGTACAAGTATCTGAATGTTTTCCATGCTAATAAATTCTGGGTACCATAAGCCACAAAGCAATGAATTTGCTGGAAAGCTTTAAGGAGAATAAATTAAAAGCCACTACAGAAGATGGATATATATATAAGGGAACTTTGAGCAATTGGGACCAAATTCTCACTGACAGAGTTTCACAGAGAGGGTAAAAAATCCTCATGTTTTCTGGAGCTTGGCTGGGAGCAGTCTTGTTTGATAATCATGTAGCAACTCAAGTTAAACATTCAGAGTTCAAGGGGAAAGCAGTTAGCATAAAATACCACTTTGATTGAGGTTTTTCGTGGCATAAACTGCGTTCCAGGGCTTCCATCAGATGACCCATATATCTTTCATCAAAGCATGTTATTTCCTCTTTGGCTTTCTGTTAATATTAACTCTATCTACACTGCAGTTTCTTTTTCACTGGTATGCAGGATCTGTTTCTGACTCCCTCCAAGGTGAATGACTCCTGTCAGGTGCAGATGTGTGGTGCCCACTGCCTGCCAGGCTGCAGTTCTGTCCCTATCCCATACCAAGGGGCAGAGATGGCACGCTGCAGAGTTCTGAGTGCTTGATGCTAGTTAGAAAGGAACATGGATGATGTTTTTATGCTCATTATTTTCTTTTGTCTCATTGTAACTGGAGATAAGGCTGACCAGAGACTGAGTGTGTCAGTGCACAAGGGTGTCCCAAAAGCTGCTCATTCCTGAGATACTTGCTGAATGGCTGACAATGCTTCTGGTTTGACCATTGCCTTTCTCTATAGCACACCTCATACCACTACATTTTGCTGTCCCTGTTACCCCTGAGTACAGTCACAGATGTGTTTTACTGTCTTGTGCTTTGAAAGCCTAAATTAATCTTCTATAAGGATTAATTAGCTTCATACTTGCATGGGAATGAACTGTAAGTGCAAGAGATGCTTGGCTGTGTAAATGGGTTCAAGATGATGAACTGTATCACTGATGAAGTGTATCTCCAGAGTGAACCACTGAGCAGCCAATTCCTACAACACAATAAACATGTACAGCACATACCAGTATATAGTACAGCACACGTGGCACCTTGGGACATGTTTTAGTGGTGGACCTGGCATTCCTAGGTTAATGGTTGGAATTGATAGTCTAAAGGGTCTTTTCTGTGATTCTGAGAGAAGCCATTATTTTAACCTGACCTTGATCTTTTTAATGTTAATATAACAGTATTGATTTTGTACATCTTCAAAATTTGCTGGATGAACAATATTAACATGTATCAGTGGGAACATTAGAAAGTTGTGTGAGTTTAAGTGTGAAAGACCTCAATTTCAGGACTGTGGTTTACAAAATCCACTTTTGTTGTCCAGCAGTCTTCAAAGGCAGGTCACTGTTGCAATTTTGTTTAACTTACTTGCCTAGAGATGGATATAGATCTGTGCACGTTTCCATGGTTATTTTGGTACTTCATATGGTTTATTCTCTGCTCTCCTCATGCTTTAAGTCACTTGCTGGATTCAAGGGTCATTTCCTGTTTGCAGAACTCCTACTAACATTAGTAGGGCTGTTGTGCAAACGTTTGGGGCTTCAGTATGGCCTCTCTTGTCCTTCCTTGTTTTCCTTTTCCTATCTACCAGCCAGCTGAATAAGCACAATTATCTCTCTGCTCTGTGGATATAGTCTGTACTCATGCAGGTAGGATTCTCTAAAGGTGGTTTGCCTCTCTGACACATCTGCTGTCATAAGTCTTCCATTTCTAAATCCAGATCAAAAAAAAAAATCAGCATTTTTGTCTCTGCTGGTAGAAGCTGCTTAGAGGGAGATAGATCTGCTTTCCAGTTTTCTGTAGGGCCAGTTCTGCAGAGATACTAGTTGAGCCAGAAAATCCAAACCGATCTTCTCCTTGGTGCCTGCCTTATCATATACCTTGTGTATTTTTCAGGAAAAGGGAGGATAGCAAGATGAACAAGAAAAGCTAGCTATAAGGTACACATATACTCCATTAATCCTAATAATCCTGTCCTGCCTTGGTACTGGTTGCAGGTTTATTGTAAAGACTTGGTGTAGTACAGCTTTTGTACTGTCTTAGTCATTTCTGTGCATAAGGTATTGAGACATCAGTCTCCTTTGTCTGCTGTCAGCCTCCAAGAGATGTTATTTCATAAACCAGTTAGCTGAATTCTTAGTTGAATTGAGTAAATTCCTCATGTGAGGGTGGTGGTGAGGTGCGAATTCCCTTCCCAGAACTGGTCCTTGCACATGCTGTAATACCCATTGCTGCCTCCACACACATCTGAAGGAGTATTTATGCCCTTGGCAATGACTTTCCAGGCTTTATGAAACAATATTTTTGTGGTTCACCAAAACACCTTACAGGCCTGACTGCTCCCTGAAGAAGGCAAGGTTTTCCCCAGTTGCCATCCTCTACAGAATCGTTCCTGGACCTGTTGTGCCAGCCTCTTCACACAACCATTGCTTTGGCAGAATTGCTTTAGCAGAAGGGACAGACAAAGGCAGCGCTGTTCCAGCCATGTGGCATGGGGGGACAACTACCTCAAACACCCTGGTGACTTTGTGGAGGGTGACCAGAAAAGCAGCCCCGGGAGACAACTATAATTGATGTGCTAATGGAGAGCTTTTAGCTGCCAAAAGGCAAACCTTCCCCTCAGGTTTCTGCTGTGCTTTAGTGCCTATCGATTACTGGGGCAAATGCATTATGTTAGCAAAAATAAGCTTTCCCTGATCAGACGTATGCTTTATCAGCCACATAAATGCCAGCATGACTCTCTCATTGCTACAACATATTAAACACCTTGGAAATGTTTCCTTAAACTCTAGGTCAGTCTTATGAAATCCGTCTACTTGAGAATAGGAAATTGGGAGAGTTTCAAGATTTAAACACAAAATATGTAAAGGTAAGGAGAAATATAGATTTCTTTTCTTCCTGCTACTACATACAGCCTTTAATGAAGGGCCTGACCTTGCTCCCGCAGAGACAATGGAAAGCACTTTGCCATTGTTTTTAATGGGAGCAGGGGTGATGGAGTTGTTGAGTGCTAGTTTCATGGGACCTTGCAGCTTGGCGTTACAGGGCTCCGGGGGAACCTTTGTTCTGCTTGTGATCATGACCCCAGAGTTTCACTATGAATGTTGGGTTCAGGGGAATCCCAAAGTTCAGTGGTGAACGTGGTCAAAGCTGTGGAGAGGCAGACTTGTCTCCCTACTGAATTGCAGCAACATTGCCTGGGTTGTTATGTGACAAATGGAAAGCCCAGGTGTTTATGTAGTTCTGCCAGGCAGATTCTGTGTAGCTCCAGTTTACTTTGGTAAACATATATGATGAACATATAGAACTTGATCATTTGGTGTGGGGGACTTTTTCCTGTTGTTTCCTCCACTGCCAAAACAGTTCAAATTCAAAAACTTTGGTCTGGACCCTGGTTCTGGATCCAGCCTTCAATTCTTGGCTGTTCTGCCTCAGGACTTCCTTTGAGAAGTGGGAACTAGTTGCAAAATTTGTATTCCAATTTGGATTTCAAATGTTGTCCAAGTTTAGGCCATTCCCTATTTGTCTTTTGGCCCATTTCAGGTAGTATGGATTGGGATTCCAATTTTGCAGGTGTTCCCACTGTGGCTTGTTTGCATCTTTGCCCAAATGATTTGGGCATTTCTCAGGTTCACTGGCAAAAATTGCTTTGCTCACTTGATAGGGAAATCCCCAACAAGAGTGTGGGCTTGAGAAACTGGGGTGTTAAGGGTCATTAACTCATGTGAGTGTAGCACTCTGGAATGTACAAAAGAACTTATTAGTTAGGAGTACTTAGGACTTGTCTGCCCTGGGGATTGCCTTTATTCCAGCCTTTTTTCTCCAGTTATTGGCGTGGCTGCACCATTGCAGACCAGCCTGCTGTTACAGATGTTTTTCTGCTCTACCTACCCTTGTTTAACTACTCTGGGGCAAATCCGATGACTGGCTCTTAATGGCTGGAATCAAGTTTAATTCCCACTGACAAGGTGACAAGGACATGTTGGCTCCACTGGTGCAGGGACAGGTGAGCTGGCTTCCACATTTGCAAATCAGAATGGGATATACTGGGGTTGGGACATGGTACAGACACATTAAATATTACCCCCATATGACCCTTTTTGGGTGTTGAGGCAGTATAGGGATATTTGCATGCCATGACACCTAAGATTAGGTGGACATTGCTATAGTGCTTCCAGAGTGAATCCCAGAAAGCTGTACAGGGCTGTGTCACTCCTGTAAGATATGCCCTGTGAAGGGGGAAGTGTGTTTCTCTCTCAGGGGTCCCTTAGGAATTTTATACACATGGTGATGGGTCTCTTAGGTGGACCCTTCTACTCTCCTCATGAACGGGGGGTGAGAAGCATAACACATCAGCTTTTGCTTCTACTCTGGAAAGCCCAGGTCATCTTGAGCGAGAGTTCTGGATCACGTTGTTCATACTGCTGTCTTTTTTTGACAGAGTATAATTCGTGTAGTTTTCCACGACCGCCGCCTGCAGTACACAGAGCACCAGCAGCTCGAGGGCTGGAGGTGGAGTCGGCCTGGGGACCGCATCCTTGACATAGGTGAGACTCTTTCTTTCATTGTGGCACCTCTGCAGTGCTGGGGACATGAGTGGTGGATGGAGTGTTTGCATGTGTATTTAGGTTTTTTATGAATCCTCTGTCTTTGGGAGGGAAAGAGATCTACCACTATAGGTCCCAAGTAGAGATGTCTTTGATGGCTTCGCTTTCACATGCATGTTCTGATTGTATGGAAATGCTTTCTCTTCTTCAATTTAATATTTTTAAAATTTTAGGGGTTTTCTTCTACAGATATCCCGCTGTCAGTTGGTATCTTGGATCCCAGGGCTAGCCCGACCCAGTTGAACACTGTTGAATTTCTCTGGGATCCGTCAAAGAGAGCTTCAGCATTTATTCAGGTAAGAGATAAGTTACATTTCTGTGGTAAATACAGTGGTTAGATGTCTTTTAAAGACCTGGGGAGACAAAATAGCCAGTATATGAACAAGAGAGAAGGAATGTTAATGATAACTACTAACTCGTGTGACAATCATGTATAATTAATTTGCAGGATACTCACTAAAGCAATTTGCTGGCTACTTGTTAATGTTGGAGTACTACCTGCTACTGCCAGCATTTTCTTTAAAAAAATACTGACATTGGTGTTGCTTTCTAAGCATAGATTTTATCTCAAGGAAACTGTTCATAACCTGTTAGTTTTCCTTGCTTTCCTCTTATTCTGAGCATCAGCTATCTGTTTTTAATCTGAATGAGGGATTTACTTAAATCAAAGGATGTGTTTCCTGGAGCCCTGTTTCTTTCTAAGCTGCTTGTTCTCCTGATTATTTTGTCCAAAGGAACAGAAAACATGAACTGTTCTGTCCCTCTCAGATTTTTGTGAGGAGCCTCATTTCAGGCAGTATCTGAAATTAACATGAGCCCAGGTTCCAACTGTCTCCAGAGATGAGCACAGCTTCTGTTTTGCCAGGTCCATTGCATCAGCACAGAATTTACTCCACGGAAACATGGAGGAGAGAAAGGGGTGCCCTTCCGGGTGCAAATCGACACCTTTAAGCAGAATGAAAATGGTGAATACACAGAACACTTGCATTCTGCAAGCTGCCAGATCAAAGTGTTCAAGGTATGAGGTAGTTTTGGCTTTGTCATCAACTAGGTTAAGGCACAGGAACATGCAAAGATTTCACATTGTGAAAGTGGAGTGATGCAAATATTGGAGTAAAAGAACAGACTTCTAATTGGGTTTGCTTAAGATCTTAAGCAGGACTCTTGTGCACAAGGTGGCATAAACACTGACCTACACAGCAATTCTAGTTGAAGTGTTGCACCAAAACTTGTGCCAGTCTGTTGTGCCTCAAACCCTACAAAAATACTGAGATATTATGGTATATGGGATCTGCTGCTCCAGTTTTGTTCCTTTGAGCAATGTCTTTCTTGTTTCTGGAAAGATGGTACAAATGCTGGTTGAGGTCCATAACTTGTGGGTTGAAATAGTTCGAATCACACCTCAGGACTGTGGTCAGCCTATTTTACAATTGCAGTAGGTGTTAGTGGTGGATGTACAGAAGCAGCAGAGACTTTTGATTAATTCTTTTGTCTAGAAAATGCAGATCTGATCTTGTTTAATATATAGAATTCCTGTAAATCTTAAGGAGGCTTTTGTGAACTGATTAGATAAATCTGTTGGCCTCTGTCTCAAAATTTGTAATACTTGGCATAAGGGAGAGCCTGTGCTTGTACTTATAGCCTAAAGGAGCAGACAGAAAACAGAAGACTGACAGGGAAAAAATGGAAAAGAAGACCACCCAAGAGAAGGAGAAGTATCAGCCTTCCTACGAGACAACTATTCTCACAGAGGTAAAGTGTTTTAGACACACCGTACTCCATCATGTTGAGAGATAAATTTAAAAGAAAACAGTATCTGAACCCTGGAGATTGTCTTGTGGAGACATGTATGCTCAGATCTGAGTGAAACTGAGAGTGCAGCAAAATTACAAAATGACTCACTATCGAAATTTATTAAAGATGCCAAAGTTTCTTATGTTTTAGGGCATAAACCAACCCTTAGAAGCCTGGCTTTAAAAAAATAAAAAAAGAAAAAACTTTCTCAATTTTCATTGTCCTCCTGGGCACTTGTCATGGCCCTCAGGTGCCAGTTGTATGAAAATACAGTTGTCTGTATTTTTTTTCAGAACTTCTTGGCAAAAACTCATATTGGAGATGGGGCACTTGAGCAGATGAATAGGCTCTCTTATTAAATTAGTAATCTGTTTTTCTGTGAATGTGCCTATGAAGCTGTTGTTACATGCAAAATCTGAGAACGTTCCGGCTTGTTTTCTAGGAATATCTTAAGAGTATCAGATACATATTCTGATGTATCTGATGTAGAGTTGTATGTGTTTCTGCCCCTCCCTGTCATTACTAAGATGTTTGTATAAGCTTACCATAGGCTGCAGAATTAGTCAGCAACAGGACTCAAGAAAGGGATTTAAAAGTGTTCAGTCTCTCTATGAGAATGAGTTGTTTGTTTTTTTTTTTGGTTTTTTTTTTTTGTTTGTTTGTTTGTTTTTTCTGGAGCAGCTTGCTGGACTTCCAAAAATTAGGTTAATTATTCTTAATTTAAATCAACTTCCTGTTTGTGAGATCCAGTCTCTCCCACTCTGTTTTCCTCATGTTGCCAGGAACATCCAGCATGTTTTCTGATTGACAGACCTAATTCTACTGAGTTAGCAGATCCCAGACTCTCCCTGTGAGCTGGGATGCACTTTGACATATTGCATGGGGAAATGTGGCTTGCCAAAGAGTTAAATATTTGCCAGTGCTTGAGGAGATGATAAAATATTTGCTAGTGTTTGTGGAGATGATAATGCTCCAAAGCTACACTTGCTGTCTTTTTATCATTGCAAACAAGGCCACTACAGAGCATTTTCTTGAGCTCTTGGTGGTGGGGGGTTCAACAGGGCTAGATTTCTCCTGCTGATTACTGTCACTTAAATTCAAAACAGAGTCACCAATTCTAGCTGGGTTACTCTGGATTTACACTACTGTCGTCAAATGTGGAGTCTGACCTATATTTGTGAAGGCTTTTTAGTAGCTTTGTGTCTGCCTATCTTAGATTTTCTCCATTTAATACCCATTTATGACTGGAGCTGTTTGACTAATGGCCAGAGGTTTCAGCAGGCTGGTTCAAATTCTGCTCTTTTGCTGGTATAAACCTGAAGCAATGCCACTGGAGCATTTTTGTCACTCTTGCCTGGATTTAATTAGGGATTTATAATTGAGACCAGGGTTATTTCTGTATCATTGCTGCCTTCAGTCTGAGTTGACTTACTGGCATTGCTCTGACTTACAGCTGTGCACACTTTGGCCCAGTGTTATTTGGGGACAGGCTTTGTGAAATGGGAGAAAGAAATGTGGAATGCACAACTGGAATCAATCTGGCCCCCTGACAGCCTGCTTGGAGAGCAGTGTAGAAAATCCATGGCCCATCTCCTCCTCCCAGCAGGAGTGATGAGCTGAAGCTAGTGGCGTGGCAACAGCATGAATGTGGTATTAGAGGAGAATCAAATCCTTTATTTCCATCCTTATGAAAGTTTCCCTGCTGCCTTTCTTCCAACAGTGCTCTCCCTGGCCAGATGTGCCTTATCAGATGAACAATGCTCCATCTCCAAGCTACAACAGTTCTCCCAACAGCTTCAACCTCGGAGATGGGTATGTAACAAACACATGCTTTATCTGTCCTGTTGATATGGTAGCCTTTGTGTGTCCATGTATTTCATACTCTGGAAGATGATGTTAAGGACCACCACCCTTTCTAGCAAGGAGAAAGTATTTTCCAAAAGCCTTTAAGACCTTCCATCCAGCAATTCCCTGTAATGCAGAGTACTGTTTGTACACGCACTCTTTATATGGTGGCTGGAAGATGAGCATCAGAAGGCCTCCAGGGCAGTTCCTGGTGAGAACACACCCTGCCCTGTACCAGCAATTCCCAACTTCTCACAAGTGTGCTAGAGGCTTTCAGCACCTCTTAAGGATGGTATTTCTTCCTTTCTGTCTTGAGGTAGTTTGGGTTGCTGAATTCCCAGGTGAATGACATGTAAAGGAATCCTTTTCTGGGCAAACCTGCCTGGGTTTTGAGATGCCATTTCAGAACAAAGGACTAATCAAGGCATGTTTAATTCATTAAATAGCCATCATAATGAAACAGCTCTAATGATTCTGAAATGCTGAAGATAACTGTGTCAGAAAGGTACAGCAGTGTCCCTCAGTACTTACGAGTCCTCCCTGCTACATACTTCCCCTTAGGAATTTGACATAGGCCTTTTTCTTTTGGTATGACTCTGCCATCTTACTGCCTTCCCACACAATTTAATTACCAGGTTATATTAATCCATGTTGTATCACTAATTTTTGATGAATCCCCTCAACCTATGAAGAAGAACAAACACTGAAATTAGAAAATTTTGTCTTAGTAGAGAGATATGCTGAGTATATTTTTCCTTTGGTAAATTCCCTCACATGTTTAGGAGTCCTGTCTATGTTTAGGAGGATTTAGTAGAAATGTGGTTTTACATGATTTATGGCACTTGACTATGTTTAAGATAACACCAGGCTTGAATTATAAAGTCCTTTATTCAATTTTTGTAAAGAATTATTACTAGACAGTGGATTTAGTTAGGATATTTCTGGCTCATAGAAATTTAGAGTTCAGCCACCCTGTAGGTTACAATTTTCTTGCTTAGATGATGGCACATTAGTGAGTCAGCCATATGGAAAAATCTTGGTTGAGGTCAGTAAACCTGAGGTTTTTCTCTTAGTCTTGAGGAGGACCTCAACTGACCAACAAAAGACTCAGGTAGAGAGGGGTTTTTAAATTATTGTTTCAAAATTTGAACACCTTCTTAAAATCTGAGAGAGAAAAAAAGCCAAGTTGGATGTAATTTGTGGAAGTTGAGTCAAATAGAGAAGGGGGAAAAGGATGGACACTGCAATGTAAAATTTAAAATAATGTGTTTTTTTTTCTCTTCCAACTTTATATAATTTCTTTTAGCAACAGTTCTCCAACCCACCAAATGGAGCTCCTGCCTCCCACCAATGATGTAAGTACTTGAGATCATGTTAATGTGGTGCTTTTCTCTTTTAGGACACTGGTGAACAGTTCATTTCAAGACCTTCTTATTCTTTTTGCAATGTAGCATCTCCTTCCTTCTGCTTCTATTCAAGATGCCCAGCAGTGGCTTCATCGTAATAGGTTCTCTCCA
Organism: Zosterops lateralis; assembly: GCF_965231275.1. Classification (NCBI taxonomy): domain Eukaryota; kingdom Metazoa; phylum Chordata; class Aves; order Passeriformes; family Zosteropidae; genus Zosterops; species Zosterops lateralis. Next base: position 27,018,551 of record NC_139767.1, on the reverse strand, counting down.
TTCTGTAGACTCTTCTCAAGTTTTTCGGGTGAGTTCAAACAGTCCAATTATTCTGGTTTTTTTCTCTTCTGTAAGTGTAGCTCAGGTAGCATCTACTGCTGGCCGCTTTTGAGGGGATCCTTGGTCTGATCCAGTAGCTACCATTTGTCAAAGAGTTTGTAGACCTATAGAGTAAGTAAAAATGGAAGAAAATAAATTAAGATGGGACTTCCTAAGTTCATTAAGTGCAACTTTGAAGCAAGTCCCGGGCCTTGTGCAGTTGCCTTAGAATATCTCCAAGGTTGGAAATCCAACAGTCTCTCTAAACAACCTCTTCAAATACCTAACTATTCTGACAGTGAAAATGCTTTTTCTTATATCTAATCAGTGTTTTATCTTCTGTCTGCTGCCTCTCATGCTGTCCCTGTGCATGTTTAAGAAGTGTCTGGCACCTTCACTGTATCCTCCCATTAGGTACCTGTACACACCAGTCAGATGGTGGAAGGGGCAGCAGTCAGAGGTGTTGAAACCATGAGGACACTCTCTGACTTGCAGCATGATGAAATAACTTTGTGAATGTGACAGTTACAGAAGACTGGGTCTTTTAATGGCCTGTGTGAAATATCCAGCTTGTTTATGGGTTGGCTGGAGTATTGTCCACTGTTCTTTTGGCAGCTTCCAGCTTTCTGTTTCACAATGATTGATTTGAAGTGCACACCTCTTTGAATTTGCAACTTTTCTGTGTGAATCTATCTGGTTTAGCTTTGTGGATTCTCTACTGCCTCCACCCCTGCCCTTTTCTGCTGCCCATACATATTATTTGGAAGCTAAGATTTGCTTAACTTCTGAAGAAAAATCAATTTGAAATATGTAGGTGCCGACTTACTGAAGATGTCCAAAGAAGATTTTGTTCAAATCTGTGGGCCTGCTGATGGAATTCGGCTCTTTAATGCAATTAAAGGAAGGTTTGTACTATTTCCTTCCTATTTTGTTGTTATCATCCCTTGATGATTTCAGTGTTAACTAGAAGTTAATCCTGGAGCTGTAGCATTTAGACTTCCTTTTAATACTTCAGAGAGGTTCTCTCAGGGACTGGAGATCACAATGATATTCAAATTCAAGCACAGCTCAGAAATGTTGCCAAAACGAAGCAGCATAATGTGTATCTCTAGTGGTTTTTTTGCTACCAGCTGATAGCTTGCAGCATTTCATGAGATACACAGCCTACAATACCCTATGCTGCATCTCCATCAGAGGTAAAAAACAATAAAAAACCAAAGGCCTGGAGCCTCAATTGACTCTTAAACTTACTTTCATTGCTATAACCTCATAAATTCTGAGCAGGATTTAAATCAGTAGAGGCAGGTATGATGAACTGCTTAGCAAGTGTTGTAAATTGTTTATTCTTACCTGATCTTGAAAAGATTAAGGTGCTCTGCATCACCTCCCAGGGGTCTCTTGTTAGACATCCTAAGCTGTGTAGTCACCAGCATCAAGACTATCCCTTGGTTTATTATTTATGCACAGCCTGAATGATTCCATCTCTTACTGATAGCTGACTTGGAACTATTTCAGATCCACTAAATAACTTACTACTTTTTTTTGATTAATCCATAGAAATGTAAGGCCCAAGATGACAATTTATGTCTGTCAAGAACCAGAGCAAAACAGGTCCCATCTCCACCAAAAACGAGAAAATGGAGATGGCAGTCTTTGTGGTAAGTTCTTAGCTATGGATTTTATTAAACACTTGCCTGTTGGGAATGCTACTTTATGCCTGAGCTCCTGTGTGGGACAGCTTGGTGTCCTTAGTGTTTGAAGGGATCCTGTTTATCCCAGTTGTGCCACTTTGGTTATGATTTCATAGCTACAGATTCCAAATGGTGCTGTCTGCCTGGGAGAAAGACCCAGCCTACAAATTATCTGCAGACTGCCACAACAAAATCTTTGTTCAGTTCTTAGTAGGGACAATAGCATTAAAAACCACCCTTCCATCCACAATTTCCTTTAGATTATGTCTAGTTTGAAAAAAGTCAGGGAAATGGAAGGTTGGTAGGTCTTAAAATGAGGTTATAATTCTTCAAAGTTCAAAGCTTTTGGGAATTTGTCATCCCTCGTAACACAATGTACAATCAAATGAGAACAAATATTATCCTTAAATCTTGCATTTAGTAATAAAAAGTCACAGCTTTCTTACCTGGTAGCTATAATTTGGATTTCATTTCTAAAACAATACTGTCATCCATGTTGTTACCTTATACATTGTGTGTTTTAGTTTATGCCTATGGGATCAGTGGATGGCATCTAATAAAATACTGCTTTTGTGTGACATAGCATGTGTTTTACTATTTGATTGAATTCTTTTTTTAAACTTCAAAATCACTAGAAGATAAATATAAGCAGCTTTATGAGAAGGCTGTTTAGTGCCCCATGATGCAAGTTGTAATTAGTCCCCATGTTTTTCTATTCTTAAAGTTGTGTGTGCTTTAATTACCTGTTGCATACAAGTAGTGGGTATTTTTCTGCAAATCATCAAGCCAGGTATTTGGGTGATGCTTTAAAATACTAAACTTGTTTATTCCATTTGAGCCTTCATCTTAAACCCATTTTGTTGTTGATGCTGAATGTCTTGGTGCCATCTGTATTTGCTGTTCTGTAACTGCTTTCCACTGGTTGCAGTGTATCATGCAATATTCTTGGAGGAACTGACCACGCTGGAATTAATGGAGAAGATTGCAAACTTGTACAGCATTTCTCCACAGCAGATAAATCGGATCTACAGGCAGGGCCCCACAGGGATCCATGTATTAGTGAGCAATGAGGTAAGGGGAGTACATTTTTGTCAGGGATGTAACAGTTGTCTGACTTCTTGAAGTTAGAATAAGCTTTCAAATTATGGAATGCATCCGCAAGGGAGAATTGTAAAGCCATTAATCCCAACAAGTTGAAGTAAATACTTAGGGTGAATCAGCCATGCACTGCACTGATCTTGGTGTGGTTTCAAGACCTTTGCTTTGTAAAAAATGTTGGTGTTCTTGTTTGATTTTTTTTTTTTAAGCAAAGCAAAACAAATTGGTCATTTATTGCTCTGTACAACTACCTGAAAAAAGATTGTGGCGATGTGGGGCTCTGTCTTTTCTCCCAAGTAACAAGTATCAGGATGAGAGGAAATGGCCTCAAGTTATACTGGGGAAAGTTTAGATTGAGTATTAGGATAAAAATTGTCTGTTGAAAGGGTTATCAAGCATTGGAACAGGCTGCTCAGAGAAGTGGTTGAGTCACCATCCCTGGGCGTGTTTAAAAGTCATGTAGTTATGGCACTTGGGGATATGGTCTGGTGTTGGGCTTGCTGGTGCCAGGTCAGTGTGCATGATGATCTTAGAGGTTTTTTCCCAACTTAAATGATTCTGTAAATTTCTTTTCATTTTGGCTGCTTACACACATTTTAAAGTGAGGATCTAAAGTAAGAACTTTTAAAATTAAATAGGTAAGTTGCCCAAAGAAAAGGTAAGTTTTAAAATCTGTAGGGCAATTAGTTTTACATCTTGGCCCATGATTCCAGGCACTGGGTCTGTCACTATGCACACTATAATTTATGGACCTCTGCTACTGTTTGTGTCCCATTATATGATGCTTTCATTTAGTCCATTCCATTAACTTACAGGTTAATAGTGAGTTGCCCTTCTTCCTCTTTCCCCCCTACTAAATTACGTACTCATTCATGCACCAGAATCACTTAAGGAGCTTCATTTATAAGAAGCATTGTTAAAACAAATGAAGCAGAGCATAGGTCTCAACTGGAGCCTAAATTGAAGGCTGTAATGCTTATTCCTGAAGTCTCCTTGCTATTCCAGCCTGATTAAATCTGAAACTTTGATGCTTTATGGATGCAAAGTGCTTGGAGGCAGCTCTTGGTAGGGGAATTGCATGAACCAACCTGGGTATAAGGCTTTAAGTATTTAAGTCAATTATTAACAAGGTCTATTGCTTTTCTAATATTTTTTTCTTGTTCTAGTACTATAGTGGCAAGAGTGTGGCAGTCTGTGAATGTACTTCATGCATCATTAGGCAAAGAGACACAAACTGGCTAGAAAAGTTTGATTTGAAGGAGTAGAGGCTGGATGTTAAATCCAAAAGAGTATTTTGATGTGAGGACTTACAGCTGAAAAATGCACTACTTGAATGATACTCAGTAGCTAGGAGAAGGCTTTTTTCACAAAGCTTGAGTTCATAAACTGATCAGAGAGGTTCTGGTCACACCTCCCTTCTCTGAAGTTATGTCCAGTATTTCCTTCAACTGTGTGAGACACCTCCTGAGTGTAATTCACCTTCTCTGTCTCATGTAGCTGCTCTAAGATGGGATTGACTAAGGATGCATCTTAAATGGGGTTTTCTTATTGGATTTGAAATAATCTCTTTTTAAAGTTGTTCCTAGAATCTGCATCTCTTCTGAAAATCTAGTTGCCTCTCATGAATAACTCAAATAGCTTTAGGTTCTAGTCATTCTTCCCATGATGTGCCTTGCTTCTCGTAACAGTTTCACTGTGATTCCTGTTCCTCGGCAAAATACAAACAGGCAAATTATTCCTGCAAGCACAGCCTCTGTACTAATGTCTGATCAAAATAGCCAGATGGATGCTGCTGAGGTGGCTTTTCAGTAGCAGTTCCTTTATTCAGCAGGGAGTTAATTTCTTGAGGTTTACCATTTCCAGGTATTCTTTAAATGCTAATAAGTTCAGCTGAACTCCATAATTTAGCTGAATATGTAGTTACCACTGTTGGATTTTTAGGAGAGGGACTACCTTAATCCTGTCTAAACTGGTAAAGCTTCACTGAAAGCAACAGAGCATGATCTTTAATAGAATAATGGGAGTGGTATAAGAACTTTCAGGATCAAGAGCTGCAAAGAGGATGGTAAAATGCTGAATAAGCTAGATCAGTTTCAGGCAAGCACATTTAGTGAGAGTTTCCCTTAAATACACTAGCAACTGCAAGGACCTTAATTGATCAGTCATGGATGTTAATAATATCTTGGGCAGGGTTACTCAGGACTGTGCAGGACTAGACACAAATGCTGTTTGATACTTCTCTCTAAGTCTGTACTGGCCATGAAAGAAAAGTGAATTTAATTGCTAAAAACATGATGTGTTGGCTTTTTTCCTTCTGCCCTTCAGATGGTGCAAAACTTCCAAGACGAATCTTGTTTTGTTATCAGCACATTAAAAGGTATGTATTGCTGCTGCTGTTACCTTTTACTCTAAAGATAATTCCTCCTTTCAATTGCACTAAACATTATCACAAACTCTATGCTGTTATCCTGAAAAGATAAGTAATCTTATCTAGTGTAAGTCAAGGTGTTGACTACACTGTGATAGACTGATTGAGCAATGCTTTACTCTGTTACACTGTTACAAAAATTTCATAAATCCATTGACACCATTGACATAAATGAGCAGGAAACCTTCAAGTAAAATGATAAAATATGGCAGTATATGTAGGGTTTTTTATGTAAGTTATTTGACTTAGATGTTCAACATTGGTTTTCATGAGTGGGTTGTGAAACAAGTGTACAAACTATTGCAAACTACCTAGAAAGAAAAAATTAAGTTCTGTATCTCTGGTGTTTCCTAAAAGCAATGAAAATATGCTTTGCATTTCTTTGTTACAGCTGAAAGCAATGATGGCTACCACATCATTTTAAAATGACCGTGCTGCACAGAGAGACTTTAATGGCCTAAAATTTAGTGCCTCATTGAGATTGCTACAACCTAGACTGGAAACATGAAGAACCTTCTGGATAAATGCTCCTGTGAACTAAGAATTACCAAACATCTTAAGAAAAAACTTGCTTTTACAGATAGAAAATTTTGGTGGTGTGTGATTTTGGTGGGTTTGGTTTGTTTTTTTGTTTGTTTGGTTTGATTTTTGTTTTGGTACTTTTGTTTTTTTTTTAAGCTGGAGCTGAGAACATCCTCAGCTTGTACATGTTTTTTTCCTCCCTCCCTCTTCAGTCTTAAAAATTGTAGAGGTTTCTGCTTATTACTTAAAAACATCTGCCTTGTACTAAAGGGAAATGAAAGATAAACAAATCCCAATTCTCTTGACCCCTCATGTTCAGGTGAATTGATTTACTTGCAGTTCTGAGTGCTCTCTTGCTTTCAACACACACCCTGATGCTGATGGACATAGACTCCCCAGGGCTCCTTTTCTGCATGTTGAGGTGGAAGGCTTGGGGCTCCCTCCCAGAACAGACTGGGCAATGCAGAGGATGGGTTTGGTGCCCAGCCTTCACCCCAAGTGTCAACCCTGGAAGCCCACACTTAGCTGTTCTCCACCTGCAGATGTGCTCTAAGTGCGGAGACCTTGGTGCCTCCTGACAGACCTTCTGTAGTACCAATCCAGCAGAACAGTTCTGGGGGGGTTCAGGGGAGTACAGACAACTTGAGGTGAGCAGTTCAGTACTATATTATTAACTTTAGAGTAGTCTCCTTGAATGGAGCATATGATGGTTTTCTGAGGAACCGTTTTGAATGTTGAAAGCTATAGTGCTCATGACAATTTCATACCGTGGATTTATTCTACTCTACAAATCAGTGATTAACTGCTATCTTTACTGTAACTGGGAATTAGATGTTACAATCTTAATGGATTTTCATCCTGTTACTGAAGTAAAACTGTTTTGATCAAGACCAGGTAACAGATCATCTTAGTTGCTGCTTCTTAGATTATCACTCTTTCACTTTTGACTCCTGTTTCCCATATCTGTAACTATGATCAGCTCCACCCTCCCTTGGTCTTTTGGGACTCTGTCCAGGCTCTATTAAGCTAAAACAGTGGCTTCCACTGAAGTCAAAGGCAAACTGGATCACACCTTTCTTGCATGGATGATATCATTTCACTATTGCCAGCTAAATAATATGGCTGTTTCCCCAAACTGGGTTCTTATATAGTATCAAAATCTGGTTCTTGAACATTTCATTTGATCCTGAACTGATACAGAAAGCTGAAATGCCAAACATCTTCCTGGAATGGAAATTTTTCAAAAAATTAGACATTGCCAGCTGGAAAACACTGAATAAAATGTTCCAGGCTTTTGAAATGTAAACGTTTAATTAAATCCATTTGGCCCTTAAAGCAGCACCAGTTTGAGCTACTGTTGCAGCCCTCAGAAATTGTCGTTTCAAGTGCCTTGTGTGCCGTGTCTCCCTTGGGGCAGAGATCTTTGGCTGAATTACAGATCCCATGATGCTCCTACCCTGAGTTAGTCAAACAGGGAATGCGTCATGAGGGCTGGAGAGGTGCCCAGGGAAAGAGGGGGCCACGGAGCCCTTGAATTACAGCTCCCAGCTGACACTAGAGGAATTCGGACAGACACGGACTGATATTTCTCTGACAAAAGTTGTGTTTCAAGTTTTCCCAACAGAAATAAACAGCAAAATATTGAGAAAAGCAACCTTTTTTTCATTAAAGCATCAAGTTTTGCGCAAAAAACCCCACCCATCTCCACTGATTTTTTTTTTTTTTTTTTTACCCCAAAAATAATACTAGAATAGAAAACTTGTGTTACAATGGGAAAACCTTCAGCCAACTCTGCTAAGTGAGCAGCAATGCCTACTTAGGCATGATGGTGCTCAACTGACTGTCCTGGATGCTCCATGAATTGTAGGCATGCAAAAAGGATGCCTAGGCTTTGGGACATGGTGGTTCCCCCCTTCTGAAATAAAGGGAGTTGAGGCTTCTTGGTTGAGAACCAGGCTGTGTAGGTGAGAATTTCTTCTGGCCATGGAATCCAGGTTGTGGCCACACACAGCTGCCTTCCAAAACAGTGAATGACTTCCAGCTGCCTTTGTGAGCAGGTGGGACCAGAATGCCCCTGTGTACCAGGAGCTGCTTGATTTGTTTTTTAGAAGGTGCTTTGGAAGGCAGGTGTTGGCTGTCATTTTTTACCCTGCTCTGTAATACTGGCCTAGTGCATGGTCTGGCTGTCATTGGCATGCAGCTCAGGTGAATCTGACCTCATGGCAATGGTTCTAAATAGACCTTGAAGTTCCCAGGAGTGTAGCCTGTATCATGTGCTATCCACTTAGATGTGGTAGCCCTGTAATTGAGGGGACACAGCAATAGTGATCTACATTAGAGTGAAGAAAGAATAGAGGTGGCTTTGCTGCCAGAATTAGGGACTGAGAACTGTTTGCTTGTTCTAAAAATTCTAACTTCTTGATTGTTTAAAAACAGCTCCTGCCCATAAAGAATTATATGCTAAAGTCCTCATAGTGTTTCAATAGCACTTGCTTGATGAATTTTGAACAAAAAGAAGTCTGCTAGGGCCTTGCTGTATTTAGATTTTTAAAAATAAAATAATTGCATACTCATCTGGGGATGAATTTGACAATATATCTTGCTTTCACACTCTAAAAAGATATACCAGAGTAAACAATTTCATAGACTATAAATATTTTCATACAGATTGGCTCTGTGTGAGCCTGTTGTAAAGCTTAGGGATGTGTGTATAATACCTAGCCTTATCTGACAGAATAGTTCTAGTCCTTGTTGAATGTCTGTAGCCCCAACAGAAATATGGAGGTTTGTGTTTAAGTAACATACACATCCATGAAGACACAGCATGGCTGGTTTGATGTCCAGGAGACTTGAGTTACTACAGCTTAGAATCAGAAATTCTAAGTCTCAATGTCTTGAGTTGAAAGGGAACCTTAAGGGTCACAGAGTCCAATGCCCTGGTCCTTACAGGAATACCTAAGAGTGGTTCCTGTGACTGTGAGTGTCATCCAGAGCAGCCCAGGTGCTCCTTGAACTCTGGCAGATTTGGTGCCATCGCCAGGAGCAAAGGAAGTCCCTGGAGAGCCTGTCCCAGTGACCAACCACCCTCCCAGTGAAGAACCTTTCTCCAATGTCCAGTCTGAGCTTGCCCTGATTCAGCTTCATTCCATTCCCTCGCTTCCTGTCACTGGTCACCACAGAGATCAGCACCTCCCCTCCACTGCTGCCCTTGAGGAAGCTGCAGAGAGAGAGAGAAAGAAAGACTTGTCTCTGTGGGTCAGGTCATCTTTGGCTCTCCTTGGATCTGCCATCCCTGGAGGGACTTGTTTGACCCATTAGTGGAAGTGACAGCCTCTAGAAGGATGCTTTTGTTTCCTCAAGACTGGAGGAAGCGCAAATGTTTAGTCTGGGATAGATACCTAAATTCTAGATAGACTAAAGGCAGGAGAGGTGAGTAGCTCCCACTCATCTAAATAGATTTTACTTTTTTCCTAAGTGCCTGTTAAACTCATTTTTATTCTTTTTTATTGTTGTTGCTCCTATTTCTTTCTTAAAATGTAAGAAAGCATACTCAAAGTGATTTAAACAAAAGTTTTTTCAGCTATATATGAAATTTGTGCAGCAGAACTTTATAAGGACTGGGGCTTAGGGTAACAGTGAGTAACATGGTTTCCCAAGCTGTCCAGCTCTTCAGTTTTATGTGTGATGACAGCCACTATGAGTAAAAGTGGGCTTGCTGGGAATGAAAAGGCAGAATCATTATGTGATTAATACCAATATGACTCCAACCAATACCGCAAAGTACAGACTTGCATTCTTGTTGGATCTGTACTGTCAGTTTGAAATTTCATAAATTGTGGCATTTTCTCTACCAGCTGAGTCAATTGATGGAGATCAATTAATATGACTCTGGTGATGTCCTGAAAACTCACAGTAATGCTCATGGTACACAACTGCAGGGCAGGGAGAGGGCAAACCATCCAGTGATAAAAATTAGGCCATCTGACTGATGTGGTAGGACTGGTGCTATTAAAATTAAAGCTCCTTTCTGCTGGCCCTGCATGGTTAATTGGCTAAAATAGAAATAATCATTCAGTATGGAAAATACTGGAGTTCTCATTGTCTTGGTGTGAAATTTAATGGACTGAAGTTTTGAGACTTGGAGGTGGTACTAGGATTTTCCAGCATTTGAGAAGCCCTGAATGGCACTCTCGTTATAATGTAACATATACATATATATGCATATATATATACATATATATCCACATACATACTGTACTGTATCAACACATATTTGTGCTGAGTACATGTGTTCTTTGGCTTTAACTGGTACTCTGCTTTGTTTAGTTGCAGTTCAATGTAAGAGACTCTGGTTGATCAAGCTTCAAAGCCCTGCCATTCCTTGGGTAGAAATGTAAAAGTCCATAGTAGCAACTAGGTGATTTGGACATGGTACACTTGGAGTGATGTTAAGTTCGATGAATTTCTGCGATATAAATCCCAGGCCTTGGTGAAGATTAGCATATTCTTTCACTGACACTGCAGTTCTACATTGCAGCTTCTGAAAATTTGTTAGAGTAACAGAGAAATAGATCGTCCAGTGCTTCGTGAACTAGTAAGGCTACTCCATAAGCAGAACAACCATACGATGACTTTTCCTAGCTCAATGTTGTATTGCTTAAGCATTGGCTGTAATTCTAACAATCATCTGGTGGATGACTGAAACAGGTTTTTTTGTCTGTATTTTGTCTGTCTGTATGTTGGGATTTTTTTTACTTCTCAAAGACATGCTTATATTCAGACTGTAGCTTCTCTTTCTCCTCCAGTTATGAAATGGTTTAACTTTATGCTAGTAATAGAAGTATTTTCATAAGATTATAATCTGTTTGACAGCACAGGGTACTCAGAGTGGGGAGTGTTTGGCTTTGATCATCACTACTGTGGGTGAATATGAGAAGGCAGACTGGAGGTGTATCTTAACATGCTTGGCTCTCTCTAACAAATGGGTTAAGCTAGTGCCTAATTTTTTGTGCATTTTTGATTTGTACCTTTTTTTTTGCCATTCCCTCAAAATTCTGCTCCCTGGTAGGGGATGCATTGGTGACCAGATGGTGTGCCCAACTTCTTAAAGTAGCCTGCTGTTGTCCTGGTTTGCTTGGGGTGAGTGTTTATCTTTCAAAGGGGAGTTACCTCTCTTCACTGACAATGCAGCTGTTAGAAGCAGGCAGGCAGTGCTGGCCACAAAGATGGCATGATGGGCAAGGGCAAGTGGAGGTGGGTCAATGGAAGGCTGAGGCATACCAGTTGTGAATAAATACTGCCCCACACTTTGTCTTTTCGTTTATTGGTTTTTGGGGGTTTTTTTGTACATGAATAAATAAAAAAAAGAAAGCATATTTTGCACTGGCTCTTGTACTGTTGTGCAGAAGAAATCTGTATCTAGAATCTGTGCTCCAGTCAAAATGCAAATAAATCTGTTTGTAAGAAGCATGGGTTTGGTCTCTGGTTTATTTGGTGTGGTTGGGCACAGGAGAACCTTGGCATCAGCTGCTGTTCAGCATGCAGCTGCCAGGGGCTGGGCACCCTCTCAGGGTGGGGGGGAGCAGAGTTTGCAAAATATTGGCCAGAGTTGGGACTGACTTCCTCACAGCACAACACAGTGACCAGTTTGTGTTTAGTCCAGGTCAAGGCACGAGGAGAAGCACCTTGTTCCTGCAGAAACCGTGACAATGGGCATGTGCTTCACTGCAGGCACCAGCTGTTGGCAGCTGGCTTTGGTCTTGCAGTGCTCAGAAGGCACAGCCATTTCAGAGCCTGGTCCTCACTGACATCAGAGACAAGCAGAGTCCCTCCTCACAGCAATGCTCTGTCCCATTGAGCAGCTGTGAGACACATGCTGGCAGTGAGGTTTGGATTGTGGAGCGTTCACAGTGGTTTGGCTGGAAGAACTCCAGTATCCTCCAAGGTTTAAACCATAGATCTAGTAACTTACATAGTCAGGAAATTAGCAGATGTTCAAAGTTATTTTCCAGTTGGAGAAGATGGAGCCCAGTATGGAGATAGTATCTTTCACCAGCCAGACTTCATGTCAAGGCAAAGTAATGAGAATGAATGTACAGCCAGTGTAAGGGTGCTCCTTAATCTGAATTGACCTTGAGCAATTTCAGCTCCTTTCCTTTGCTGAAGAAGTATTTGAATCTCAAAATTAGAAAACTCATCTTGAGCCTATATGTATAGCAGTTCATATGCAAAGTGTAAGGGCACAATGTTCCTAGATGGAGGTTCAGAAAAATTTAGTATTTTTTCCTACCAGTGGCTCAGGCATCCCTGAGAAGAGAAAAGGGACTGTCTGCCCCAGTTTCTGTTAGCCTAAAATGCCTCTGGAGGCAGAAGTCCAGCCATCTGGGGCCTGATACTCTATTTAACTGCTCCATGCGTGGTCAGGCAGCATTGTGTCCCACAGGGCTGCTGAGTTCAACACAGCTTCAGTATAGGTTCAAATTCACTTCCAGGCTGCAGCAGGGGATCTGGGTGGGTTGTTCCCTGAGGGCAGGATGCTGGTCGGCACTTGAGGGTCCAAGGCTGGAATCTGGGATCTCCGGGGCTGGCTGGAGGGTGCCAAGTGTGGGGGTCACTGGCAGCAAGTGCTTGGTGACTTGGAGGTTATATGAGCCCTGCCAGCTGCCAGAGCCATCCCTGGAGCTTTTGGGAGCTGGAGGTGAATCCCTCTCTGAGTTCTGGAATGTGAGATGCCAAGTTCAGTTCTCACTAAACTCCATGCAAAGCTATCCCTCTTCTTCTGTAAGCTTGACCCATGTGTTGGCAGGGGTTGGTCAATGCAGGAAGGAACACTAGGAATGTTTTTACCTAATAAAAAGGGTTCAAGGACTGGGAAAGTGGTAATTCTGCACAATTTACTTTCTATGAGAAACACATGTAAACAACCTCAGAACAATCTCAGAAGTTAGCAGCAACTATAGGACTGGACAGGAACTGCTAAGAGCTTTTAATGTGTGAGGAGGAACAAGACTTGGGACTGGAGCTATTTAGTCAAAGCATTGGCATAGTCTCATCTAAATCCTCAACCGGAAGTAAACATCTTGAAATTAATTTTCTAATTCACAAACAATGGAGTCTTTCAATTAGATTAGTCAAAACTATGGAGCAGGCAGAGAAATAACACCTGTCATATTCCTTCTGTAAAGAAGCTAAGTGCTTCCAGGCTTACCTGAGTAGGAAGGAATCAACCCTGCAATAAATTAAATTGTTGAGGGTTTTGTTAGTACAGCAGAAGCTGGTTGTCCTGATCAAACTGGAGTTTCAGACAAATGTTGACTCTTCTGCTCCCCAGAGATGCATGGCCCAGGGATACACATCATCCTATCCCATCCTAAATCTTCTATTTTTGGCTGTTGCAAACAGTGCCACTATCCATTTTGCTGTCTAGAGAAGCCTCAGTTCTGATTTATCTAATATTAAGTAATAAGCAAGTATGGTGCAGCTGGAAAAAAGGTTGATTAGCAAGAATCCAAAATTAGCTAAGGACATTAGTACACTGAGAAATAGTTTTTCCAATGATGAAAATTTAAATGCTGAAAGCTATGTTGTAGAGAGGAGGCATGCTAGAAATATTATGTTGGATAGACTTAAAAAAAAAAAAAAAAAAAAAAAAAAAAGGCAACGCTGAGATAATTTTCTCCTTGAAAATATTTTCAAAGCCTAGTATGTCCCAGAAGAAAGAGCTCCTGGATGGGTTGGCACCACTTTGGGAATTAAGCTCTCCATGATCTTAATTGTTTAACCTATGGTATGAAAACAAAGGAAAAGTTAAGTAAAAAGATGAACACATGACAGTGCAGGTAGGAAATCCTGGATGAGGGTGCGTGGCCAGAGCTTCCCTGGAAAGGAAACCCAGTGCAAAGGCGTGGAGGCCACGTATGCTGAGCCAAGTGTGTGCTACTGCACAGGTGTCCTGAGGACATAAACATTGTCCCAGACAAAATTATTCCAGAGCTGCCCACATTTTTCCCTTTTCCATCAGATTCACCTCATTTCACGGCGGTGCCTACGAGGCCACAACTCTTGTTTCTCCAGCAGCCATGGTTATTTACTGTCATATGCGTGTCTTGAAAGAAATGAAGAAAGAAATGGATCCCCAACTGAAAACATGGGGATAAAATTGGTGATTGTTGAAGTGATTACTGAGGAAAAAAAAAAAAGGAGAGACTTTTTTTTTTTCCTGAAGCTTTGGCTCCCTTTTGGTTCTTCCAGTCTCTGCCAATAGCTTTGCACTTTTCAATTCTCAAGTAGTTGAATTTTTGATCTAATTATGGTGATGATTGTGGTCACCTGCTGACCAGCTGCACAAACAAAGTAATTGAGAAAATGAACCTTTGGATTCTTGGAGAGTCCCAGTTTAAAACAATGAAACTATTTTTTTTTATCTCATGAACAACACCAAGTGGTATTAATCTGTCACTTTTCAGGTTCCCGTGCCCACAGGTGATGACCCTCTGCCTCCATCTGTGAAAATGTCCTTAAAATTATATTTTAATGCAAAGCACCTGAGCCTCAGTGGTGCAAAGAGCATTACCAGGAGCCTGAACTCAGACCCTGGGCCAAAGAGATGGATGTGTTTGTCAGGGCTTGGGGGGAAAAACTAGCCCAACACTTGCTTATAAAATTACATTCTCATGACATTACAGCACTGTGAAACTCAGAAACCCCAAACCACCAGACTCTTGGTGCATTCCTGACCTGTGGCCACCGCTCTTGGTTGAACAAATATGGGATATGTGGGGGAGTGATTTCGGTTTTAATAAGGGAATAAATATAATACATATAAATTTAAAAAAGAAATTACATATTATATACCCACTAAGTACAGGAAGAATGGTAAGACTTTAAATAAAGCACTCTGCCAGATGTGTGTTGTCTGCAGTGTCTGATTTTTAACTTGATTCTTCCTGTGGAGATTTATAGCTGAAGCATGATTAAGACATTAAGTAAAATATTAACAGACCATTTTGATAGTGAGGAGTACAAAACACTAAGCCCCATCCCAACAGAGTGTCAAATCCCCACTACCAGGATCCTTTTTCAGGTGTTTTCTTGTCACTTTAAGCAAAGTGTCAGGTGGGTGGAGGGCAAGGAAGCCTCCTACTAGTAAGTGTTAGGGAAGAAATTGATGGCCCTTAATTAAGGGTGACACTTTTTTACCTACACATTAGACTTTTTGGGAGGTCTTATAAGGAAGCTAGGGGTGGAAATCCCTTTTGTGCCAAAGCTGAGAGATGCAAATGAGCCAGCAGGTGTTCCTGGGAGTTTTAGTTTCCCAGATTGGCCCACAGTGGGGTCAGCCTTGGAGACAAGGAACCCTCCTTGCACATGGTCAGGAGTCCTGGCTTTCTAAACCAAATCATTCCCTTCCTCAGTGGCAGGGCTGGAGGCAGAGCTGGGGATTCATCTCAGGTGAGTGGCTGAAGAGTTTGATTGTGTGTTGTTAACTGCTGCTGTGCACTGTGCTTCTTGCTGAACTTTATTATTGAATCACAGAATTGTTTGATTGCAAGGGACCTTTAAATGTTATCTAGTCCAACCCCTCCACAATGAGCAGGAATATCTTCACACAAATCAGGTGCTCAGAGATTTATCCACCCTGGCCTTGAATGTTTCCAGGAATGAGCTTCCATCCCCTCCCTGGGCAACCTGTTCCAGTATCTCACCACCCTCCTTGTAAAAAACTTCTTCCTTATATCTAATATAAATTGACCTTCTTTTAGTTTAAAACCATTACCTCTTGTCCCATTGCAATAAGCCTTGCTAAAATATTTGTCCTTTAACCTCTGAAAACTGCAATAAAGCTCCTTGAAGGTCTGTACCAGGTCTCACAGCATGAAAATCCCTATAGCTTTCCCCACCCTTACAGTATTTCCTCCACTTCTCTGTTCATCTCTCTCATTTCATCAAGGGCTGGCACTACGTGGCCCACCCAGCTGTGATACAAGTTTTTGCTATTAAAGTGCTGGGAATGAAGCTATGGCATAGGCTGGAGAAGTTTTGTGATAGGAACATCTAGTGATGGTCTTTTTTTTAGTGAGTGGTGCTCCATGTGTTCTTTCTGCTGTGTTCCTTAAGGGTCTGTGTGACTTGAGGTTTTGCCTGTCTGGTTGTTTAAATGAGACAAATCCTGAGCAATTCAGAGCAAAAGTCATCTCTAAAAGTCATCTAAGCTGTCCAGGGGATAAAAATGGTCACAAAGGTAAGTAATTTTCTGTCCCCAAATCGTAGGGCCAAATTCTTGGTACAGGCAGCAGTATCACCTGCACCAGTAATCTGTGCTGATCCCTCCTGGCAGGACTCACCTGTGGGTGTTCAAGGAATTGCCAGCCCAGTGCTGGCTGTGCAGTACTTGGCATTGGTGGGAGCTGTAGAAAGATGCAATTAAATCAATTACAGGCTAGTGATTTTGCATTCAATGAAATAATTACTCTTGAAAACTGGCAGTATGGGTGAAACTTGCTCCCAGCCTTAATATCAGGTTTCACTATCTTGCCAGAAAGTGTGATTGACGTCAGCCTGTTACTGTGACAAAGGCTATAAACTCATAGGCTCATAAAATAATTTAGCCTGGAAGGAGTCTTCAAAAGTTATCTGGCCTAGGCCAAAGGCTGCTTGGTGTTGTGCAGGGCCAGCAAGGGGAAGCCCATGGCAAGTGCTAGCCAGGAAATCCAACCAGAGATTATAATATCCCATTCTTGCCTCAGATAATTTATGCATCACTAAGAAAAGATTTTTGTCTTTCCAGTGTTGGGTGGGAGAAAATTAAAACAACATAGATGTGCCAAGCCATAATTATCTTTCAGTTCATCCCTTAAGAATGTCTATTTAGAAATTAAACTGGGGTATATTTATTTACTTAGTAATTTTCCCCAGTGAATATGAAAAATATAACTTGGCAACGACTTTCTACCAAGTTAGGCAGTCCCTGTGAAGGTGTGTTTGCCAGCTAACATGCAGCTGGACACTGAAGTTGGAGCTGGACACTAAAACCTTAAGGGTTTACTTGCTAACAGTACTGCTTCACAGTGATGGGTAGGATTGGCAGTGTGAGGGATCTGGGGGGGTTTAAACTGGGGAGAAACTTCAATGGATGAGCTTTTCTGTACTGTGTAGACGCCATCATGCTCCACACGTGCCTGACAGAGCAAGTCTATGTTTTGGGCAGCTTGGGGAATCTGTGCTGTGAATGCATTAACTCTCCAAACTGGGTTCTTGTGCAATTGGTTATGTGTGCTGAAATTTCTTGGCTCTGTTTGCTTGTTCTGATGTCTCCGGATGTGAGAGGTTGCATTAACTTGGCTTTTTTTTGTGCATGATGAAAGAACACACAATCAAGAGGAGAAATGGCTCCTGAGTTGGTGGATATGAGATGCTTATCCTTAAGTTACAGTCTTGAAGTAAATAAAGATGTAAGCTATTTTCAGTGCTTTTTAATTTGGATGGAGAGGCTGCAACTGGTAGGGCTTTCTCCACTGAAACCAAGGTAAGTCTTACAAGCTGAGCCTGGGTCATGGGCTGTAAGCATGAGAAGCATTATTTGGTGCCTTCATGTGTCTTCTTTGAGGAAAATCATCATAGTGTTCCTTCAAAAAGTGGGGAAATTCTAGAGGGCAATGGATGGGAAAGCTCCTAAATCACCCAAGTTGTGACCATGGCCTTTGCACTGAAGAGTCCAGTTCTAAGTGCAACAATCTCAGATGAATGGGAGGCACATACTAGAACAGGTTTGACCTTTGAAAGATTTAAAATGTGGGAAATGGCATCATCTTAATTTTAAACTTCCTTCAAATAGTCCTCCTGTGATAAAGCTTCTGAGAAAGAGAAGACTCCTGCTACATAGCTGGTAGTAATTTTTTTGAGCAATTGATATAGTACTTCAAAATTGCAATTCAACAAATGGTAAATTTAGGTTTTGCCATTCAAAATTACTCCTTTCTCATTTTCAAAATGGGATATTCTGACACAGACTTTTTCCCCCTTGGCAGAGTATTATTTAATTCATTGTTCACCTCAGTAAATTAAAGGCAGCAGACAGGGTAGAACACCAATTGCTTAAGGTACATTTTTATTAAGTTATTTAACCTGTACACTTTGTTCTCACTTCTTTGAGAACACAAATTGTTTTCTGAACATGAACTTGACATGATGACTTGGCCACAAACCCATGGAATTATGTTTGATAGATCTGGATGCCTCTTGAGTATGGCTGCAGCATCTCTGGAACCAGCTCAGCTGAGATCTATAGGGTTGATAGGAACTTTCTTAGAATTAGGTTTAAGGCCAGCGTTTCCTAACCAATCTGTAACATTTTGTTTCTTTATGTATTTTCAGTGGAGTACCTTAGAAAGACATGCTGTTTGTCTGGGGAAATTTCATGTTGTTAAAGTTGAGTTTTCTCAGCATATGAGAGAGCCATGATTGGTGAGTATGTCCTAGTTCTTGCAAAAGTTGCTGAAAAAAGAGTAGGATTTCTTTTTCTTTTTTATGATGTTCAGATGGACTTTTTGGGAGTTGATGATTTTTCTTTTCCATGTAATCTCTATGAAAAGGGAAATTCTGTATTGTAAAAATAGTTTTGGTCTGTCAGAATCCTGTGGCAGTAAGTGAACTAGGGAAGCATGGCTAAACCCTCTTTACCAGAGAAAATGGAATGGGTATGACTGCTCAGTGAAACAGCATCATGTTACAGAATTGGCCTGGCAGTGCATCCCATCACACTGAACAATATATGGGCTGTATATTTTTGAGTAAGAGCTTCGCTGTAGCACTTGATACCCAATAACATTTCTCTTTGAAGGGCTTGCCTGAGTATTTTGATATTCCTAAGCAGATCCAAAGAATTCATAGGTTGATAAAACATTTTCCACAACAAACTATGAGCTGTAGGGTTGGTTTTGCTGAACAGCTGCAGAAGTGGATGAGGTATATGTGGTACTGAAGCTGAAACACTTGGATGTTTGTATCAGCTCCCTTGAGAGTCACTGGAACAACACTTTGAGATGCTACTGAAGAGAAAGTCCTGCTGTAGCAAATAGTGGGTGAAATTATTCAGGAGTACTCATGCTTATAGCAATTCTGTCTTCAGATCTATTGATCTTTCTTTGTGTGTGCTCCTTTTCCACCTAATTTGGCACAGCTCTGTTGCCAGTTGGTTACTGATATTACAATGTAGGGGTTGATAAGCACTTGCCAGCGTTCAGAAACTTTCCATTCCCACACTTTACAAGCCCTGGCCATTTTTCAAACCTGTCATTTGAAGCTGTTTGAATCATGGAAGAACAATGACAAGTGAGGGAGAATGTGTTACTACTGATATTTATCTGGGAGCCTCCTTTGGTGCAATTACCAGCTGGGGAGATAAAAAGTGCAGTGCAAAGAGTGTGTTTGGATGGTGGTCAAAAAATCGAGGTTAGTGCACTCTAAGAGAAGCTGGAGAGTGCTGGATCAGCACCAAGCAGTCACAGCATATCACACTGTACAGGCTGGGTCCTCCGCATGGGAAAATGAAGCCAGGGACACTCCTGGGACAAGGAGCAGAGAACCCTGGCTTCACCTGTTCCCACTGTCACTGGAGATTTAGAGCTCAGAGGTGGAACTCCCTGCCCTGTGCAGGCAAGAACAATATTTGATCTTGCTGCACAGGTAAGGTAGGAGCCATGGGCAGTCACCAGCAAATGCTCTTATATTTCCCATCTGTGTCCCACATGTCTTCAGAGACTTTGTGATCCTGTGAAATAGCAAGGGGTAAAATCCTCATGTAGACACAGTGAGCCTCTTCTTCACTGATCAAAGTAACCCTTTCCTCCTCCCTGACCTTCTTCATTGTCTGGGTTCAGGTTTTGTGTGGCCAGACAGTCTCAGGAATTGATGTGTGTGTTAATGACCACTCACTACACACTCGTAGGTAAGATCAAAAAACGTTTGTCCTGTGCTTCTTCTTCCACAGTATTTTGTTTCCATGCCCCACACCAACCCCGCTTAATTTTTCTTTCAGCTTTTCTAGGTGTAATTTGCCCCTACCTGCAGAGCTGCTGATCCAGCACTGCTTCTCTTTGGTTGAGGTGTCTGTGCTTGGGGATGGGTTCCCACACCAGGAGGTGTCCAGCTTCTGCACTGACCCACAAAGATTCCTGCCCTGCATTCCATTTCTGCCTGGGCTGCACTGTAAGCCCTGTGCCAGTGTCTATGCAGAGACTACTCCAGGTTAGAAATAAATGACTGGTTGTGACTTGGGAGAATTTCTTAATCTGATTTATCTCATAGCTACAACAATGGGTATATTGGTCCCAGACACTATGTTTGAGGTGGCTGGGAAAGAAAATGCACATTCAAATGTGACAGTAGCAGCCTCAAATGAAGAGTGTGTGTCTTGTCCTCCTTCAGACAATACCAGAGGTCATCAATAAAGTACTATTTTACATCAATAGAGTACATCAATAAAGTTGTGCTACACCCTGGGGATCTGGTTTTGGTTTTCTGTGGAGTGTGAATGAGGGGCCACATCTCCAACCTCTGAGAGTAACCCCTGTGATGGTTTAACTTCACCATCTTCCTACGAAATCACAAAGCTGTGGTTGCCCTCTCAGTGTCTTCTCATCTCCCAGGATGTCTCTGGCACAGGTGGTGGTAAACTTGGATTGTGAGAGGGATGAACACTTAAAGAAAAACATTTTAAGCAGGGTCAGTTGCCTGATCTGATCCTTAATACCTCCATCCCAGGGTGCTGAAGCCCATCAGCAGGAAGAGTGGGGGTGTATGGCTTGGCTCTTTGCTGCTCCATAGGGAAGTTGAACATGAACTGCTCAAGTGGTTTATGTATCTGATTGAGGTCCTCAGCCAGGGATGAGGCAATTAACTAGTAAAAAACCACAGGCCCATGGAGGTACAGAACAAAAGTCTTTTGAGGGAGCAGGCAGCCCTGTGGATCCAGAGTTGTGTGCAGCTTCCTGCAGCAAGTACAGTGCAGCCCCAGCTCCTTACACTTGAACTAACTTTAAAAAGAAATGTCAGTACCATTATTACTTGATATGGGCTACTATTTAATCACTCAGTGAAGCCCTCCCTGTATTCATGCTTCCACTAATTACAGCTCCTTAAAAGACAAACCAATTAATGGTCTCTTCTTATTTTCCCTTGAGATAAAGCTGTAAAGCAGCCAAAGCCCTCAGTGTCTGTCAGTGATTTTGTTGGTACTCTCAAAGCTTCACTGTATGTAAAGCTTAGGATTGCCCAAGCCAGGAAACCTGACACAGAGCTCTCTTTTTATCTGCAAAGAAAGACATTGTGTCATGGATTTTTAGGAATAAAGCTGCAAAACAGCTTGGTGTGGGTTTTTCTGTTAACCAAAACAATGTGTTGAAGCATTCAAGATGTGTCTGTTTACTAAAGTTCATGGAGCATGTAGAAGTCCTAAGCTCTACCTGCAATGACACATAAAAGCCAGCACCACTAGTTTTGCTTAAATGTTTATGTGCAACTTTTTCCATAAGGTTTGAGTCAGAACTGGTCTTTTGAGATGAGTTATGGATGCATGAATTTCTAGCAAGACGGCATGACCACAGTGGAGACTGAGTGCATGTGCTGGTTGATCATCACAGGTAGCCCTGCTGTGGCAAAACTACTTTCACATGGGATTTAGCAGTGCACAAAACAAACTGGGGGATGTGGTGGTTTGGCAAAAGTGAGATAGTTGATGCACAGACAAATCCTTACCCTGCAGTATTTTTTTTTAAGGTATTAACTGGGAAAAACCCCAAACACAGAGTGCTTGTCATTCTGCAGAGCCACATGGAATAAATGAACTAGTTTGCTTTAGGGTGCTCACAGATTTTTTTCAAGCCCAAATTCTGATTGCAGATGTAGAAATTTCTCCTTGTAAATTCTGAATATGGGCAGTGGTGGAAAAAACGTAGATTTTCAGAAGTGAAGAAGAAAGCTGCTTGTAACACTGGACTTGGAAAATTATCTTTCAGAACTGAAAAACTTACTTTATTATTATTATTGTTAGTAGTAGTAGTAGTAGTAGTAGTACGAGTATTGCTTGCTGAATGCAATTAGTCTTTTTCTGTAGGACTAATGAATGAGAATTCTTTAGGGGCCATTTTCTTTCTAGAAAAATGTACTGTATCATCAAATTTTCTGGTGGAGAAAAGAGTGGTTCAGTTATCCTATGATGACAAATTCAAAGTCAAGAGCAGCACCAGTCAATTCTATGATTTCTTGCTATGAAAGGGATGCAGGCACATGCTATGATTTGTGGTGTTCACATCAAAATCTAAAGGTGTTTCTAAATGCTGTGGCTGCTGTTATTGCTATGGCCTATTGTGAATAAAGATGCATCACTTGATTTTTCACTCGTATCCCACTTGATCTAAAGCAACTGGATTCCCTGAGGGGATGCAAAGGTTTGTAGGTGAAGGGCAGGGTACAGGTGATCAGGGCAAAATTTGTATTAAAGGTATCATCTTTTGGTATTAAATTTAGAAAAAGTTGTCAGGTTTTGAGGCATGAAAGGACATTTTCAGCAGTTCTGCCTTCTCCTTACAGACAGTGCCTTGCCTCTGCCCTTACACCATCACAACCAGTGCTGTTTTCTCAAAACAGTCACTTTTCTTAGTTGTCTTCAGTCATCACCCAAAACACTTCTTGTTTTTCCTGCAATTCAAAATACAAACAGTATCAATTTTGGCTTGTGTTCAGCAATAATCCTGATAAGATTTCTCACTAATCTCAACAGAACAAGTTAAAAGTAATTTCATTGATGCAGTTCTGTGGTATCCTGAAATACATCAAGTTGTCATTTATGGCATACTTGTCATACAAAGACAAAAATAATTGTAATGGCTTATTTGTGGTGTTTGAAGAAAAAAGTGTTCTAATAGTATGTTTTAGGTTTCTTTCACTTTTGGCTGCAAGGTCTGGAAAAAATTAAACCTACTAGACTCAGAAAGAAAGGCATATGGAAAGAAAATATCTGGAGGTAGAACTTTAGATCTATTAAAGGGAGTGAGGAGTGAGTAAATAACATACCAAGATGAACTAGCCTGGAGATCACTGGCTTTGGGCCCTGGTTTATAGGTAATATTTACAGGAAGAGATAGGCCTGAGGTCTACACAGTGAATGACCCCAAAGCTGGGGCATCAAAAATGTAATTTGAAACCATCTCTAACTAAGATACAGATCAACTGAAGAGATGGTTTTAAAATATCATAGGATTAGTAACAAAAAGGATAAGTGTGACATTAGTCTCTTTGAAATGCCATGAATTAGGAATGTGGATAATGATGGCTGGAAATGTAATTGCATATGAATTAGCCTACTGGTGTTGGGGAACAGAACTATGGTGTTATACACACTATTACCAGCTCCTGAATGGCTTCCAGATAATATTGGAAGATAATTGTTTATACAGCTGGATCTTCTCTATCTGCTTTCAAACCACTCTGCAACCATGTGGAAAAGATTTTATTGTATTTTAAATCTGGGTATCTTCAGAATATTCCAATACCTCCTGAGCTTGGAGAAAAGTCCAGTTATTGCATAGCTCCAAAAATTCTGGGCTGGAAACACTTGTACATCTCCATGGGAGGAATATAATTCCTACAATGAACCAAGTCCTTAAGAAATGAGAGTTTCCATTCTTAAGGCCCTCTAAGAAAGCTCAAGACAAGGTTTTTTCCCTTCTCTTTCATTATTTTATTTATTTATTTATTTTTTTTTTAATTTCTGGGTGCACACTTAGTGATCTGGCTGTATAATTGCAGAGCTATTGAAATGAATCTGACAATCAGGACGTTATTTTGGTGGTGGATGAATCAATAATACAATTGTCATAAGAATGCCAGGGATGTTTGCATAAATTATAGAGGAAACAAGGTAGTGGCTTATGTGCTTTGAACACTGACTGTTTTGGTGGGCTTTTTTAATAACAGTCATTTTTAATATATGTTACCATACGCAGATTCCTTCCATTAAAAGCCTTGGCCTGATAAAAATATGGCCTTAATATAAATTGATCTTTTTATTTCACAACATCAAGCTCTTAAGAAGAGGAGAAAATAGTGGTGACATGCAGAATGTAGCATTTTTTTCTTGGCAGGGGCTGGCATTCCATGTCCCAAAAATCAAATCAAGATTTATAACGAAACAAACGTATTTTATTGAAATGAATGGAAGGCAGAAGCTGGTTAGTTTACTGGATGAGTAACATGTTTTAAAAAAGTCTCAAACTTCTCTGTCTGACTGGATCCACCCAGAGAAAGTTCCTTCAACTCCATCAACACACAGAGGAACTTATTAACTGCAGAAGTACCACTCATGCCAACCATGAGAAAGGCAAAAAGATGAGAATGGAAGTGGATGTTGGTGAAAACAAGGGTATCTGGAATTTTGTCTAGTTTTGGAGAAGCTGCCTTGATGGTGTTTTTTTGGTGGGAAAGAAGGCTACGCAGAAGATGCTGCACTTAAGCATTATTTGTAATTGCTCTGATGGGGAGCTCTGGGGAAGCCCCCTTTCTTTCTCTGGACCCAAATCTCCTCTAGCAGAAATGGCCCCCTTCCTTTGTGCTGCTGCAGAGAAAGCAGTGACAGAGCAAGGCTGAGCAGCAGGAAGGATGGAGTAAGAGCTGGAGGCTGATAGCTGCTTTGAGACCTTCTTGCAGTCTTTGGTTACTGCATTTTTCCTTTCTTATCCATTGTTTTCTTTGTGGGTTTTTTTGTTTGCTTTTCCCATATTCCCCCCAACATATGTCAAACTCTCTTAGATTACAAATGGCAAGAGCTAGTTTGAGATATACTCCCACTACATTTTCAACTCCTGACCATTACTGCCTAGCAATAATCTGCTCCAGGACAAGTCTGAGACTCAGCCTTTATATATTTTGGCCCCTTATGGAAAGGGGTTTTTGGGACTGCACTGCTAGGGAGAAGGGCAGCTGCATGCAGGGAGCCAGCCAGGCTGTGGGATGTGAGCATCACAAGTGTGGGACAGGTGGATGGATGGGAGATGTGGGGTTGCTAGCTGAATTCAAGCCAGGGAGGAAGCTGTCTGGGATGGGCTGTGAGCAGGGAGGGCTGTGTGAGGGGACAAGGTATCCCTTAAGCCCAAACCGAAAAATACTTAATCCCACCCTGCAGGCCTCAGGGAACTGCTTGGTGCAACGTGCTGCTTGGATGCAGAATTAAGCCCTGCTTTGTTCGCAGTCACACTGGGCTGTAGCTTGTGCTCCTGTACCTTTAATGACTGACTGATGTCTGTCAATCAGTGTGTTCCAGTGTGCCTGTGCTTTGACTTCTCACCTGGGCTCCCACCTGCACCTACTCTGTGTGAAGGGGACCCTCCACTTTGCAGCAACCCATAGAGGTTTTGAGGTCTGGACAGAGGTGCAAAAGGAGCCACCCAAGCCATTGCAGAGCAGTGCAGTGCTACCCTTGTTCTCTTCCCTCTTTTGAGAGCCCAGTGCCTGCTGTTCACTTTCCACCAGCAAGTTCTCACAGGACAGGCCCTTTGCATCTGACAGGGGTCTGATGTCCTTGATGCTCATGTGGTTGGCTGCTGGGATGCTTGGGAACAGTGTCTTCCTCCTTGCACTTCTGCAGAAACGCTGCATTTCTGAAATGAACTATGTTGTTTGCATGTCAAATGGCATGGGGCATTTTCACAGCTCTCCTGGCAGCCATAGGCTTGGCGTACTGCAGGCTGAAGAGTTGCCAAGGGCAAGCATTTAGAAAAAAAAAAAATTAAAAATCCTTTGCAGGCAACTGCCAGAGTTTGGTGCCAGGTTAATCAGAACTCCCCATTGTCTCTCTGAGACAAATGTTCTGATTAAATCTATTGTTGTTGGGCTTGATGGGACAAAGTGTTACTGAGTTACATCATAGCTATAATGTGGAAACTGGAACACAGCACAATTTATGGTGGAATGTTCCCTGGTATTGTTCAGAAATATCGCCACAGAAGAAGTTTGTGGGAATGATTATTTGAAAGCTGCTGGGCTAACAGTGGCTTGAGCCCAGCTCCAGGGTGTCTAACTAGGCTCTGCTCCATAGCTTAAGTAAACTACTTAACCTCCCTGTTTCTGCTTTGCCCTTTATGAGCAATGGTGTTAAAGTGTTTGTCTGCCTTTCTGCAAGGATCTGCTCATGTTTCCATCTGGCTCTGGTTTATGCAGCCGTGCTGGTGTTGCAGACTGTTGCCCTGTCTGTTGGACTGAGGGTTTTCTCTTCTTCCTGTCCAGCCTGGCCGTTGTGTTCTCATTGCTGCAGCATTTCAGAGATGACTGGGAATGACCCTGAGTTGTGCCTGCTGGGGCTAACATGGCAGAGAGAAGCTGGCAGCCACCACTTCCAGAGTTTGCTCCTGCAGGTCTGCAGTCCAGTGCCATGGGAAGAGCACTGAGATTCCCTGGTTCATAAGCAGTGCTGGCTTAAGGACTGTTTTAAGCACAGTGAGGGCTTAAGGACTTTGTGGTTCCTGACCATGGAAGACAAGCAAGTAAAATGTTGGTTGTGCAAGAGGCAACACTGGTGGAGACCTCGAAAAAGCTATTGCAGGACATGAAAGAGGGGGGAATCAGACTGTCTTGTCTAGCCACCTTATGTCATTCAATAAAAGACTTATATCCGTGAGACATGTAGCCCATGAGATTGCATCCAGATTTCGTGGCTCTCATCCATCCTCATGCAGACAGTGCTGCCTGGTTTCTGGTTGTCATTAGCTAACGGGGCTTACCGAGGTGACATAGCACAGCAGATAACTTGAGCAACCCTAGGTTGTCAGTATGAAGCTGAACACTGAAATTGGAGAGAAGGTCATCTGTCTCTTTCTCACTGACTCTTTTGTGTAGCAAACAGCAAGGTTTGCATGAGCACCTTCTGACATTTGATAATGTCATCTCTGCAAAGTGCCATTGTGTTGGAGAACTGGAGACAGACTGAACAAAAGGCACAGGACTCTTAGGAAAGCAAGTAACAGAGCATAGAGGGGTCTTACATGAAGTCTGGGTGGGTCTAGCTAGTCAGGTTTACCATGATAATGGACTGTAATATCTCATCTCATGTCTGTAATTCTTTGAAGATGCTCTAGGCTCCTGAACTCTGAGGAAAATGTTTTCATGATGCCAAAAAATCTCAGCCTTTGATGGCTTTCCCTGACGTGGCTGAGTCACCTGCTCAGATGCCTTTCTTCCTCTTGTCAGTTTGGGGTAGAGGAGAAACAACCCTTCCTTTTCCTTCATCTCATCTTGTCTTTGCCTTTATTTTTTTTTCTCTCTGTTTTTTGTTTTGTTTTACCTGAGTTTGGGGAGGGCAGTGAATTACAAGCTAAAAAACAAATTGCAGCCTGTGGCATCAACAGGGAGCTTTCGTATTGTAATCACCTGGGTTGTGTTGTCATAGCTTTGTTGATATTTTTGCCATAAACACAGCACTCTCAAGACAAAAAGACCATGCTGTAAATTAATTTTTCTTGGCAGTATGAGCTTAAAAATGAAAGGTTTATTTTTGTCACGTGTGTTTAACATAGAAGCTAATTAGAAAGGAATGTTAACACATGACGTTAACCACTAGCTGCAACATAACAGGAAAGCTAAATTTGGTAATAGTGGAGGGGCATAACCCAAGTACCCAGACCAGCAGACAATGGTTAGTGTTACCAGAAAGGGTTTGTCAGTGATATCTAAACAAGTGGGAACAGTTCAGCTGGCAGCTTGAAGGATGACATTAGGATCAGAGGTGTAGACAGAAACTAAAAAAATAAAATAAAGTGTTGGAACAGTTTTGAAAAGAGATGACTGCATGGATTAGTTGCCTCATCTATTGATGAAGTTGGTTTGGGTACCAGCTGGTGAAGCTGTACCAATGATTTTCATGGGCCATGACAACTTATGGCTCATGAGCTACAATGGAGGAAATTGCTGAAAATGTGCAGTGCTGTGAGGAATGGATTCAAGATGATGTGAACTAGTATTATGTGGTGTGTTCTCATCCCTGGAGGGGAAGAAGAAAATAGTCTAAAACTGTTTTAGGAATAGCATCTCAGCATAGTCAAAAGGACACCACAAGAAATAAAATATTAATTAGCTTCCAAAGATGGGAAATTATTGACCCAGAAACCCTGCTTCTTTCAAAGAGCAATGAAATCAGAGAAATTCATAAAGACACTAGGAATGGCAAAAGGAAATTCTACTAGCAGTGAAGCTGATAGTGAGTCCTAAGCACTGCAATTGAATATTATAGCAATGTATAATGAGGCAAAATAATGATCTGGCTTGTTTGTGTAAGAGTATCTGGTGATGTGATGTTTTCACCAATGAAAATCTAAGAGAGAAAGTAGCTCAACATACAGGAGTGAAGCCTTCCTGAGGGGAAAATAAGGGGGGAAATTTGATGTGTGCAAAGGAAATAAGATGCCTCCTAACATTAAGGAAGGAATTAGTGGTTGATGAGAGGAATGAGGCACTAGACTCAAGCCTTCAGAGAAGAACATATGCTTATTTTTTGACTTGGGAATGCAGACATTGCATGTGGTGGATGACAGTATCTGCTGGGAAGTGACAGTGTGATGCTGTTACCAAACATGCTGAATTAACCGGGTATTTTTCTCAAGATCCAAATTTGTTGAATGTTTGTAACTCCTATATTTTTTCATGTGATATACCATACTCTGGCTTTTCGAGAAGACATTTATTAGACAGAGACTGTCAGTGGTCAGAACAAATGTTTCCTTGAAGATGAATTTATGATATTTTGGATGTAGTCAGATGATAACTTAGCTAAGCTGAACAGGACTCAGGAGTGACTCCAGGCAGATGTCATTGAAAGAAACCCTCAGTATTCAGTGATGCAGCTCCACACAGATCTGCCTTCCAGAAAAATGCCACCTCCCTTGCCTGAGAAACTGAAATACTTAAAATAGACAGTGACTTTGGATCTGTATGGGACCAAAAGTAGTTTTACTGTGCCTGCCAGACCCAATACCTAATCCTGCTGTGTCTCAAGGCATGGGAGAGATTAGATCTAGACCTGCACAGTCTGGCTTTTCATGTGAAGAAAACTTGGATGCACTGGCCTGGAGGAACCTATGGTATTACCCAGTAAAGAAAAATGAATCTGGTCTCAGTAGATCAGGAAGTGCTTGGTCCTGCACTCTCTGGTGCTGAAACCATTCCAGGTAAAATGGCGAACTATGCTTAGAGTCATCTTTAGCCCTCCAAAAGTCAAGTATCTTGTCTAAACTATTGGTTTCATATCCCACTATAGTCAGCTTGCATGGAGTAACTAGTCCAGCCCTCTTTGCCACAAACATTTGGGGTGAATCCTTTTTAAATGCAGAAGGAGCCTGTGTGACCAGCATATACTGGTGATGAGCTTGTAAATGCTGGATATTGAATTAGTTCAGCCCAGTCCTCCTTAAGTGTATCCCTCTCTTTTCTGGAAAGTTGGGAATTACTCCCAATCTTCTCTGAGTGTCTCCCTGTGCAAAGCTACAGTTTTTATGCTCAGGTGGGTCAGTGTGATGCTCTTGAAGTGGGACCATTCCTGCAGCCTCATTTCAGACAGGCTTCTTGTTAAGTTTGATATTACCTGTTTCTTAATATGTTTACAAATCTTGACTTCCTTTGGTCCTGGATTCTGCTGTTCCAGGCATTTTTATTTTCAGCTGTTTCACAAAATGTCTGCAGCTTTTAATGGAACTGAAATGTACCTTAGAAAGGCTAAACATCATCAAAATCCTTTTAGGAATTATTTCATTATTTAAAAAATGTTTTATAGTGGATTGCTGGCAGTGAGGCCAAGCAGATATTTGCCTAAACAACACCTTAAGGTCTTTAAAACCCAACAGAGTTGTAACCTATGTGACTGCTGCCCTCATGTCAGGTGAACTTCATCCAGCAAAAAATACACCCGAAATCATTGCTTGGGTTGTGTTATCTCCAGTTCAAGCAAGTGAAAATAAAAACGCAGATTAATTTCTCACTCAGTTCAAAGAACTGCACATGCATTGAGCTAGGATGCATTGAATCCTTTTCTTATTCCATCAGCATGAGATCTTTGCCTGTGCTGCCAACTTGACTGATGTTGCCCATTAGTCGGAATGGCCCAGGGAATCCCTCATTTCTAACTTTAGGTAATGATGCTCTTGTAAACATGCTCACAGATAAGATTCTCCCTTGGAAAAAGTCCTGATATAAGGATTTCTGCCAGGCTTGGGACTAATCTGTGGAGATTCAAGTTTGCTGGAAACGTCTGGCATGACATTTCAGTTGAGTCACCACCCCTGGAGGTATTTAAAAGCCGTGTAAATGTGGTGGTTGGGGACATGGTTCAGTGGTGGACTTGGCAGTGCTGAGTTAATGGTTGGACTCGGTGATCTTAGAGGTCTTTTCCAACCTAAATGACTGTGTCAGTGATTCAGCTTGTCACTACAGCCTGCTGTGCTCCCCACCTCCTGCATGGTGCAGCCATGTCCGCTGTGTGGCCATGAGAGGGCACCTAAACCACCATGGTGACATTCCTTTGTCTTCCCCGGTGTGTGGAAACTGTCTAGAGTGACACGTGACTGAGGATTTTGTGTGCCCAGCTAGAGACATGTCATCAGACACCCTCATTTTTATCTCACGGGTACTTTAAAGTAGGAATATATAAATCCATGTGTCACCTGTAGGAAAGTCCCTGTGACTGAGCAGTAGGAGAGATCACAGACACATAAGTGCATCGTGAGTGAAAGCTGCATCACCACAGTGCCTGAACCCCTTGAATGGAACCTGCCTCCATCTCCAGCTTTGTGGGAGGTAGTTAAAGCTGAGGTGAACTGAGGACACATTTACAACAAATCATGCTTTTATATATGGGTTATCTGGTTATTGCCCTAGACTGATGGCAATCAGTATTATTGGCAAATAGTATCTACTTATTGTCACTGTTGAGAGTAGTGTACAATTAGAAGGATTTTCATAGCCACCCAGAGCAGTGTGTCAAGGATCATTTCCCCTTGGCTTTTCTTGCCAGAGACTGATTGCTGATAGAAAGGACAAAAATTTCAACCTGTTTGAGCTGGTTGTAGCCAGTTTTCCATAAACACATTACAGTTTAAAGCCAAGGAATGCTCTTTAGAACAGATGGTGAGAAAGAATGGCATTCATTCAAACCAACATGTATGAAGAAATTTTGGGTATGTTTTTGCATAATGAACATAATATATATACACTTATGTGTGTGTGCTTATATATAGTAATACTTTCATTTATATAATTCTCAGTAAATAATCTTGACTAATTTTTCAGCTGTCAAATACCTATAGAAATATCAACCGTATTTTATTGCTGTCTTGGTCATTTGCTCAGTATTATATAGACTCCTATTCTTCTAGTGACAACATGGAAATTATCCACATAGATACAGTGACTGGAAGTTTATTACTGTAAATCTTCTGTTTAACTTTTTAGAGATAGGTCATAGTGTGCTGATGCTGACACTGTCTGGAAAATGTTGTCTTCTTTCCTTTATCCTTTTCCTTTGTCTTTTTTCCTTATCAGTCCTTGTTTTACAATGAGTTGCTAGTCAGTTTAAAAAAATTTCTGAGCATCTGTGTTTGAAAATCAATATATTCAACAATATATAATCCCTATCAGAGCATTGATCTCCTCTATGAAACACAAATTTCTTCTGTTCTAGTTTTAAGTGTTTAAATACCTGTGAATAGAATTCGTATGTGCCATGTTTGAAGAGACTCCAGGTTGTTCTGAGAAAACATGAATAATAATTGACTATAGAGCTGGCTAGCTGTGTTTTCAGACATGATTTGCACACATATGCTCACACTCCTACAGGAGCTGTATAAGACAATATCAGTTTCTGCAGCAAAGGTGGTCTGTGGTTGGAGTTCTCAACTTTGACCCACCACTTACACGTGCTGACAGCAGTTTTCATGCTGAGGGACAATTACAAACCTAGCTGAAGGTTGGTGCTTCTGCAGAGTGTCTGCAGTAGCAGCAAACACCCTTGTTCTTGCAGGAGCTTCCAGGA
Source organism: Zosterops lateralis (assembly GCF_965231275.1). NCBI lineage: Eukaryota > Metazoa > Chordata > Aves > Passeriformes > Zosteropidae > Zosterops > Zosterops lateralis. The sequence goes on along the minus strand of NC_139767.1, from coordinate 26,986,708 downwards.
AAACCTTCTCTGTAATAAGATCAGATCATCTTGTTTGGATTAGCAAGTTGTCAGTTTGGTTGTTGCTCCTGCTTGTATTCAATTCCTAATCTAGTGACAAGCTGTGAGTTATTTGATTTGATTCTTATGGTGGATCCAGGATAAAAAGGCAATGCCTTGAGGATCACTGTGTAGCTGAGAGTGAAAAAGTATGTCCAGTTTGGAAGTCTGCTTTTTATGAACTCCTCAGTGATGATATGAAGTGCAAACTTGAAATCCCTGCCAGGGCAGTCTGAGAAATACAGATTTTATGAGATACTTAAGGAATTTGCAAACATTTTTGAGGGGAGAACCAACAGTTGTTTCAAATATATTTATCTGTGACCTAGAAAAATTGTTCTTGTGGTTTTGTGATCTAATGTGGCTTGTGCTATAGACGTCCACAATGATTTTTAATAACCGATTCATTACCAGTAGCCCAAATTTACTGTCCAGAAACATCTTTAACAGGCATATGAGCTCTGAGTGCACTTCAATTACATTACACAAACAAGATACTACCATGTATGAAAGAGCTGTATGACTTGTATTTTCGCTTCAGTTAAAATATAACCAAAACATAATCTTTTGTACATGGCCTTATGAAAGGCTGAATCACGTGCAGCAGCACAGACATCGTGGCACTACCATAAAATTAAGTGGTTGTTAAAGGATTTAAGATATGGTCCTTAAAGTTTGAAAAACGCACTTCTTCTAAATGGGGGGATATTAATCCCCACAGTTCTAGTAATTATATTTTATTATACTGTGTCATATTTTATTATACTGCGCTTTTTGTCACAGCCGAAGCAATTGGTGTGTATTTGAAGTGTAGTTTTAAAGTGCCAATAGTGCTTTGGGAAGTTGGCTGCATTTCAGTGGTGGGGAAGTGTCAAGTATGTGACTAAAATTTCAGTAGCTTTGTAGCTTTCAATTCTATCATTCATTTGCCTGTTCAGTGGGTTTATGCTGATTTTATAAGGTATAGGTGAGATTGACACTGGAATAGAGCCTTCAGCTCTAGAGCTTTTAAAATAAATTTTAAAAAATTAATGGGGCACAAAAAAGTGCCCTAAAAGGGGGCATTGGGAGAAGCTTCTTTTTTTACACTAAGAGATGTAAGAAATTCTCTCTGTCTTAATCTCATGGTAGGGCAGGCTTGCTTTATCACCCTGAGTAGCAAGAGCAGCATGCCATTTCTTCTGGAAAGAGCAGCAAGGTGAAGGGTTTGCAGCTGAAGAGAGATGCTGGAATTTAAAAGTAAAGCATAACATTTGATGGGAGAGTTATTAATCAAACTACAATGGGATGGCATTAATTATCTGCCTCTTGGTAACTACTGAATGAGGTCCTTGCTGAAAGATGTGTTTTAGTCATACCAAAGTACTACTTTAAGCAGAAGAAGCCATTTCAGTAAAAAGAAAGAGAACTTGACAAGCTATATGGTTCCTTGTGGCTTTAAATTCTCTGAATTATCAAGGTATTGCTGATTTTTTCAGCCATGCCATTTATGAAGTTCAGTCTACCTTTCTCCAGTGTGCAGTCCTGGGAAAAGTCTCAGCTAATCCTAGGCCAGATGCTCAAAGATTGATGTTTGATGTTTATTCCTTTCTGCTACATTCGGCAGGTTTTATGCCATTATACAGTTCATGATTCAACCTCTTTGATCCTTTCTGGGAAGGCAGGGGCATATGTGTGTTTTGTGTGGTTTTTGCCTCTTTTGGAGGGGGACATGCCTTGCAATGAGGATGGGGATACATGAGAGATCCATGCTGAGCTTTCTATGAGACATCAGCCCTGTGCAAGTATTGGGCTGAATATTTGTCAAAATCTGAGTCTTTGGATAATAGTGCTACAAACGTACAGTATTTTGTACTCCACCTCTTGGCAAACACACTCATTAATTGTCCATTTGGTAAAAAATCCTCATATGTGCTGGTAGGAAAAAATTAGACAGGAAAGCCTTTTGCTCAATTCTCAGAATATGGGAAAGAAACAAGAATATTTGAAAAATATTTGGATACACGACTCATTTGGATGAGTGGTGTATGAGTGTACATTAGTTCATTATAATGAAAATTTCATCAGCTTTCTTTCTGGAATTTTGAGGTTTGCATATGATATCCCTATGGCTATAAGGCTCATGTGTTCTCCTCAGCTGACTGCAGACAAGTTGGTGAGGAGCACTAATGTCAGCAGAATGTAGCAATGCTCCCCAGCAAGTGGTTCCCTTTGCTCTGTGTCTGGCCTCCCATCTTGGTGCTCTGCTCTCTGTTCCTGTGTTCTCACGGCCGTCTCTGGTTCCTGTCACAGGGCAGAAAACCTTCCCTCGGCAAAAAGGTCCTCCCTTGACCATCTTCCTTCATCTCAGTTGTTTGTTCCCAGATGAGTTATTGATCTAGTGCTGGTAGCCTTGAGCATTGTTTCCAAACAGCAGAGACAGAAGCTGCTTGGAAAAGCAGTGATGAAACCAGAATGATAATTGATGTTAGTTATGAAGCATTTCTGCAGTCTCAACCAGGCAGGGACCAGTGGGTGGCCAAGGCATGGCTGAGGGACAGAACTGTTCTCAAGACTGAGAAGTTTGCTCATTTAAAGGTGAGTCAGGCATCTGCGCAGTGCAGATGGATTATTGGCAACAGATGTCCTTCCATAGACCTGTGCTTTCTTTAGTGTGAGAGAAATGGGCTGGTTTCTGAGCTTGCAAATTGAAGTCTGCTTGAAAATTATCTTTCTTGACCATTGCCAGTGGGACCACCTCCCTCCCTCTGCCTTGGCTCTCTGTGAGCCTGCTTTTCAACAGCCTCTACAGCAATCCCCCTTCTGAAATTTATTAGAGGAAAAAATTGCTAATACTGGAAATGACCTACTCACCTCCAGATGCCTTCATGCAGGCTGTGTCAGGGAATTTCATGTATTCTTTTTCAGTAATGAAGTAAGTTGGCAATGGAGCGTTTTCTTTGCAGGACATCATTAAATAGCCCTCGCGCTGTGCTGGCCATTACACGTGTGCCCTTTTGCCCTCCTCTGGAACCAGCAGAAGGTGTGTCACAAGGACATTATTCCTACAGATGAATCAATCCACTAACCCATTTTCTAGCGGTGGCATTAGGTTTCTCTGTTCCTTGTCACCCTGAAGCGCTGGGTGGATGCTGTCTGTGGCTGGGTGATGTCTCTGAAGCTGGAATGACCCAATGACCAGCCAAGCAGACTTTTGTCTCCAACAAATGTGTGCAAGAAATTGCTTTGCCAGCACGCGCATGGTCTGCTTGGAAGGTGTTGCATTAGAGCCTCTTCCTAATGAGCTGTGGGATCTGGGAGTTGTGCATTAGGCTAATCTTTCCAGGAATTTAACTTGAAAGCTTACCACATTTCCAAATACAGGACATGCCCATGCAAAAGAAGAGTTGGGTGTCTGAACTCCTATTTGACTGTATTTATTCTAGATATTTATTGGCCCTTGTTCTTACAGGAGTTTTTAAAGTCCAGTATAATGTCAGATGTGCTGAATGCTGTAAAAAAACCCCGACTCATCAATTTTGATGGATTTTTGTTTGGCAGTTACAGGTTAGGCCTGGAGACACAGCCCTTTTATAAGTGTGCTGTGTGCTTTTAAACTCACATATATAAGGACGTTGAGGCATGAGGTTTGCATTTGCTTTGCACTGACCCATGCCTGCAAATGAACCAGCTGTATAAAACAGACAGCAGTGCTGTATTTTCCTGCTCCCTGTGGTGGTAGGACTCCCACAACCTGCTGGGGCTGGTCACCACCAGCCCTGTGCCCCAAATCCCTGGAGCTTGGGGCTGACACACTAACAGGGGGAACAGCCTCCTGCTGCAGAAGGACAGCCCATCTCCTGCCAAGCCTTGCTGTGGCAGCTGCATCACCAGGACCCCATCCCGTCCTGCTGTCAGACTGTTTTTGCCATTCCAGCCTGTCAATGTACCGCAGCCATCAACATAGACATTCCAGGGGAAGTTGTGCAACTGTCCCTGCTTAATCATTAACTGGGACGTTCTAGCTGTTAAATTTTTTTATTTATGTCTAGATTTTTGCGAGGGGAGACACTTGTTGGCCAGGGCAGACTGAAACACACACAGAGCTCTGACGCTCAGACGTGCTCTGCCCTGTGTGCATTGAAGCTGAGCTGTGCAAGGCTGGCCAGAATTGAAAGCAGGGATTCCAGTCATAGAGTGAAGCAAAATGGGCTGTTACTCCTAAGGAGCACTGGCTTTGCTGAAGGTCCTGGCTGGGAGTTGTTGCATGCCGGATGTTGCAAGTATCAACATGAGGAGCCTGCCCTGAAAGGGGCAAAGCAAAGGCACAGGGGGTGACCCATGGCCAGGACTTGGGCACCTGTGTGTGGAGAGTTGGGTTGTCGCAGCAAGAACCAAACCCCATCAGAGTGGGAGGATCCCTGGAGGCTCACAGGGGCTGGGGTGTGTGGGGAGGGCTGGAGGGAGGTGCAGATGGGGTTTTCTTTCCCCAGCACGTGGCTCTTGCACTGGGGCTCAGAGCTCTCTTTTAGGCAATGCTGAGCCAGTTCCAGCTCACTCCTGGCTAGAGTTGGTTGGTGAGGAGATGATCCCTTCATCTGCCTTCATCCCCCACCTGATGCTGCATTTTACTATTCAGCTGGAGCATATCTTGGTTTGAGTCAGTGTTTTGGCCACACTGATTGATTTCAGAAATTTGTGTATTTGAAACACTGAATCGACACGACTCGATCAGCAGAAAAGCAGTCTGAATCCCTGCTCATTTTCATGGGGTCTACTATGTCCCCCCTAAGCACCCCTCTCTGATTCACTGTCACAGCGGATATTTTGGAAGGTATGAGTGATAGCAGCTGCAGCAGACAGCTCTTCAGACTGTTCTTTCATCTCTAGCTGGCAAGGTCCTGCCAAAGGCACAAGAATGGAGGAGCAGAGGTGAGAGCTGTCCCTGGGGCAGAGCTAGGAGGAGGGAATCTGTGTTCCCATCTCGTCTTCCCTGCGCCATTACCCCTGGCACCAGGAGCAGTGCAGCAAGGTTAAGGCAACATGCTTTGCACCCAAAATATACTGAGCAAAGAATCAATCTAGCAAACAATCTCATGCTCCACAGAAAAATACTTGAGCTGTGTTTGCTGTTGTTTGCAGCTGTGCTGCACCATGGCTTCCCAGTGAAGTCACTGAGACCAGCTGGGTGTAACTAAGGGTGGTGCTCACATTGTCCGGGCTAAATGTCAGCAAGGAACAGCAACAGTTGAACAAGATGGATTTCCAAGCATTTCCCTTCTTCTGGTCACACAAAGCCCTCATTCTTGGATGGCTGAGGCAAAAAGACAAGAGCAAAGTTATTTTAGATGGAAAACTACCTAAATGTTTTGTTCTGTGTGCATAGAAATGAGCCCTGGGTCTTGTAAATATCAACACCCAGTTTTGTCTATATAGCCCAGCTGCTAGGAAAGCTTCATGTGTTCTAACTCCACTTTGAGTTTAAGGAGTAAGCAGGATCCACTGGTCAGCCCATAGGGTTCCTGACCATGCTTCTGAGGATGCCCTCAAAACCTTGAGTGTTACCTGCACTGATGTGATTCTGCCTTCCTTCACACTGGGCAAAATCAGCTGGGCTAGCTCAGAGCTGCCTGTGAAACTGTTTGACCCAGGTGAGTGGTCACAATACTCTCTGGCAGATGGACCATAACATGCTCCTGGATACTTGTTTTGGATGTCCAAGCTTCCTTGGCTACTACATCCACTAGTGTGACTAGCAGAGGTGATAGGAGAATGTTGAGAAAAGCCCATGGTTCTAAGCCTTCCCAAAGAATGTGACCATGAATTTGGACCAGATGTGAAACACAAGACCTTCCTTTACCCTGATACAAGTCTGAAAATGTCCCAGGTAAGGCACTGACTCTTCAGTGATGATGTAGAGGGACTGGGCCTTGCTCAAAGGGGAACTGCTGTCAGATCAAAGTCTGCTCTAAGGTTTCTAAGCAGTTAAAGACTGGCATATTTACATTGAATTTTCTGCTAATGCTGGTCTTTCAAGAAACCAGTTGTAAAACTTGCTGCAGGACTGCTTCTGCAATTGTGTGCCAGACAGCAACTGCAGCCTTGTGTCCAGGACTGGGCCTCATGAACTGCTATCTAGGAAACTCTTCTGCACAAGGCAAAACCTTGGTTTTCTGTGTTTACTGTTCTGTCTTACTGTGAAACCTGTTCTGAAATATTGTTCCTACCTAGAAATTATTTGAAACAGGTTCCTTCTTGCCATTATTTTTGTAGCGCTCAGTTAAGACTTGATTTTTCAATTCTGGACTGAGATTTTATTACAGGAACCACGATATCTGAATCAGTAGGGAAGGGGAGATTTGGTCTTAACCTGACCTTCCAATAAGCATAGATACAGTTCCACTTTTCTAAAAGTATGTGAAACTGGACTTGGTTTGTGTTCTTTTTATATAGGGTTGGACTCTTCTGGTGTGCATGTATTTATAAACTGAAAGTGTACCAGCAGTGGGAAAGGAAACAGACAACTTTTGGTGTCTTCATGGACTAGTGAGACTATAGGTATACAACTTGCACGTGTGGAGAACTGCAAAGCTATGATTTCCTAGGCTGTGAGGTGATGTTGGCGAGTTTGCTTAGCCTTGCAGTTGTCATATCTGTTGGGAGCCTGGCTGCCACGCACTGACAGCAAAGCTGGGCTCTGTGCAGGACACCACTGTGCCCAGTGCGTGCATTCTGCAGGACTCTTCTGCTCCCTTCTGGCCAAGTCCTGAAATCCAAACCAGAGAAGATTTTCCCCACATCCTGGCTGGATATCAAGATTGATCATAGAAGTTCTGTGGTCAACACAATCCTTGATGCTGGTGGTACAGGAAATGAAGGATGAGTATGCCCCATCATCAAGTAAGTGGAACCATTTATGGGTTCCATTTCTCTTTCCTTTTCACCCACAAAACTTCATGGTAACTAGTTTCTTCTAGAGACTTCTGAGGTCCTTAGAGGACATGTGCTCAAGAGTCACAGTTACTGTAGTGCTGCAGCAAGTTAGTGAGTTCTGTTCTCCTGCTTGGGGCTTGCTTTTCATGCTCATTTCTTTTCCTGGTTGCTGTATTCCTAATGTTTAAACTCAGGGATTTCCTCACCAACCTACAGCCCAGACCCTGCACTAATGCCACAGAACAGTCCTGTTTTTCTTCATGGCAGCTGATTTTGGTGTGGAGACAACTTCTATCTCACAAGAATTGAGAACTCTAAAAGTGGCAAAGTACTGCCCATCATACCTCAGTGCCTTGGTGCTTATTCTGGACCAAAATTAAGTGTACTGTTGATTTAAATGAAAGAGAACTTATAACCATTACTGATTTTTTTTTTTTTTTTTTTTTTTTTTTTTTTTTTTTTTTTTTTTTTGCAGAGGAAGCTCTCACCTCTTTTGTATACTATTCTGTTGCTCTGAATAGTTGAGACAAGTGGGATCCCATGTGGGATTAGCATCCCCTTTGAGGGACAGGAAACTTGGACACAAAGATACATGATTAAGTTCATATAGGGTCCTGTAAGGAGCCAAGGCCACATAAGGAGCTCAGTGTCCTCACTAGAGTCCTTGACCCAGGCGCAAGAGTCCTCTAATTGATTGGGAAAGAGGGCTGTAACACATTCAGACTCAGAGTCACTACCTTATGTGGTCCATGCCACTGTCCCCACCAGGGCAGGACCTGGAGGGGTGGCTTGTTGAGCAGACTGTGGGTGTTGCCATGGGTCCACACTCCAATGCTGCTCTGGGGATGCAATGAGCTAATCCTACACACCTGGCTCTGGCTGCAGTTCCCAGGATGAAAAAAATCACCTTTATCTGTAATCAAAGTTCTAACCTGCACTACTGACAACTCTAAACAAAAGGCAGTTAAAAAAGAAGCCCAATGTTTATTACCTAACATGTTTTCAAAACCCCATCATGTTTAACCTAAACATACTGCTCTTCGGGGGTGTGAGTCATGTCTTTAATCACTATGATTTGACAATAGCAAGTAAATTAGCAGGTTGCAATGCAGGAAACCTTTCTTAGAATGTCACATTGCCAATCCTGTTGCAGGGTTGGGACCTCAGGTGTATTTTCCAAAAACCTACCTAGGCTGTGGACCAGCAGTAGTTAGATATGTTCAAATCCAGTGCAGCTGTGCTGGCAGAAGTTCCTGTGTAAAAATCAAGACGGTAAAAAAAGCCCTTTGTTTGTATGAGTTGTATCACTCAGGGTAACCTGCCCCAGCATGAGGGTTTTTGTGAGCTGTCTGCACTTGTGCCTTCATGCAGGTGGAGGTACATTGGAGAAATTTTTAGAATAGACTTGTCTTATCTTCCTAGAGACACTCATATCTCCAGGTGTCCATGACATGGAATATAAATGGGTTATTCATCATCATGGACCAGCTACTGTTCAACTTTGCTGGGATTTCGAATACCATCCCAGTGATTTCCTACCACTTTCCTGGCTATTAAATGACTACTATTTTGTTTCTATGACTGTTTTCTGCTATACACGCATAACCTATGTCAATATTTTTGTTATATTTTAATTATGTTGAAAGTGTTCTTCTACATTTTTCTCATTTTTCTTTTCCTTCTCAGCCATTTGCAAGCTTTCTTTTTTTTTCATTTCACCTCCTACAGACTACTGCTGCTAAAGGTATGGACACTGGATCACCACTAAGAAAATCTGCTGTTGGATGATATTGTTGTAGATATCTGCACTACTTTTTCATCATTCTCTCTGTCTATCTATCTTTACCAAGTGGGGGAGTCTTGCCTTTCAGGCTGTGTTTGCACTTCTTCCTCTTCATTACCTGCCTCATGCCCCCTACTCACCTGTGCCCTATCAAATGCTTGTGAGCATCTTCAATGTCCTTCAACTGTTCTCATGCACTTATAAGGAGCCTGTGTCCAGCAGAGCTCAATGGTAGGCCTTCAAAGGAGACTGTAAGAAACAAAGAACAAAACCAGGTATTTTTCCCTCCAAGGTCTATGACTGTAATAAATACTAATGTAAAGAACCAGTAGACCAGCAACAGCTAAGGGGGCAGCACAGATGGGGTTAATGCACAGGTACTAGTTTGTATACCTATAGATTTGCACACTGCAAATTGACATTGAGTTATATCTATTTCTGTTTATATCCTTGCTTAGTTCCTCCTGCATTTGCTGATCATGTTTATAAATTGTAAACTCTTTAAGGGAGAGGTTCTTGTGTAACACCTGGCAATCTTGATGAAGTACTGAGGACACAGCTACTTACTAACGATGTTATTATTAAATAAAAATGACTGTGGTGCTCATGATTCCAGGTTCTCAATTATCCACAGCTTCATGATGATTTCTTGATGAGAATCTCCTTGGAAGCTGAGGAAAGTGGAATGTCTTGGACTTGGCATATGATAGCAAAAATCTGCAAACTTTAGAGGCTCGGTTGAGAGTAAGTTAAGAAATTAACCACATTTTTGAATTTCTAGGCTTTATGCTGTGCAGCTAGGTGAAAACCTTGCACTCTTATTAACAGGACAATGCCTCAAGCCTTATGAATTCTGCCTAAGGTACCACCACAGCATGGGTTGTTTTTTGTTATTATAGATCCATGGGCTTCCATGCCAGGACAAGAAGTTGACAGGTCTAAGGTTTGTCTTTCCTCATACTGGAACTGCTAAGATTGAGGCAACTCTAATTTTGAGTTCTACTCACCACTGACTTTTTTCATTTTTATTCCTGGGCTTCATATTCCCTCTCTTTAGCCAAGAGGCAACAGATGAGATATGGGAGTTTTGGTTTGACCCAGAGAGGTTCAGCAGCTGATCTGCCAGGAGCACAAAGCCATTAATGAACCCTTGGGGTTCATAAGCCCAGATCCCTGAAGGTCCTGACTCTTGCTGAAGGTCTGAGCTGAGATGTCTCACTGCACAAACTCATTACATCCTGGCAAGGCTTGCAGCAGATTGTCTTCTCCATGCATTGGAATCCTCTGTCTTTTGGTCTTGAGAAATAACAGGAAGGGAGTGTTACATATGAGGCTTTTGCCATGTTGTTTAGATTCTGATGTATCCTATCCAAGATTTTAATGGAAAGCTTTCTTCTCCATTCCTATGGGCCAGATACTCAGCTGGTGTAAACACAAATGCCATCGCTGCTGTGTTCTTTGACGTAAGGTTAGGGCTGAGCTCATGGTGGTGTTGTGTCTGGGAATATTTTTATCCTTTAGAGATATTTGCCCCCTCTCCCCCGCTGTCTCCTCAAGGATTCTTTCTTCTCAGCAAATGTGCTCCTCTGTCTGGAACATATGGGACAAGTATTTTCTTCCATTCCTTCACTACTCAAAAACAGTCAAATCAATTTGGCTAAAATTAAAACCTTTTGGGTTGAATCTTAGCCTAGAAAACCTCATCTCCCAACGGAACCCTTGAAGAAATTTGTGAGCAATTTCCAAAAAGGATGGAGCTGTCCCGTAAAAAAAAAAAAAAAAAAAAAAAAAAAAAAAAAAAAAAAAAAAGGCTGGGGCATAAACCAATTGGAAAAGCCCTTTGGTAGTAGTTACATCCATGCCTTCAGGTGTACAAATCACACCTTGACTGTCACATGAGAAGCAATGGTATCTGTTGACTTCTGCAGGTCTATATAATCAACAGGGTCAATTCTAGTGACCAAGGCATGCCCTTCCCCACCTTTGTTTTTCATCTGTGTGAGTCTTTGCACTTCTGCTTTTGGCTGGAAATGTAAATGACTAAGTATTTGGTACCAGACCTTGCAGATTTCAGAAGGTCAAATAGCTTGGAAAAGCTTTTTAACTTCTGGATTGTTTAACCCAATCCTTTGAGATGCACTGAAAATTATATAAAAAGCTGTCACCTTTGTGGATGAAATAGTGAAAAGACTAATTTCTTACAGTAAAACTTAGTTTTGTCCTAGTTTAGTGAATATTGTCCTGACAACTGTCCTTCCAACCTGGGATTTTCTTCTTTGATTTTCTTGGATATTGAATTGAGTCAGAGTAAGCTCTACCCTTGACTAGTATCAGCTACAGAAGTGGGTGAATTACAAGCAGTTTGATGAATTCAGTGTGGGAAAGAGCCAGCATGTGGTTGTAGCCAGGCAAAAAACATTATCTTGTTTGGAGTGGGTGATTGGGACTTCTTGTTCAGAGTGATTCATCCAAGGAGAGGACCTATACAAGGAATAAAAGGTGCTCACACCAAATGAACTTTCAAGTCCTGTACCACATCTGACATTAATGTTATTATAGACACGTTTCTAGCATCTTATATTGAGGAAACAGGACCTGCAACTTGTGTGAAATACCTGCTTTGCAATAGCATTAGCTTCTTAGTAGCACTGATGCCTTTGTTCTATGCACTAGCACAGGTGGGACTGGTCTGGTTCAATCTGACTTTATATGCCTTCAAAGCCTGCACAGAAAATCCACAGTCATTATGATTAGAGCAATTCTTTGTAGCATATCCAGCAGACACTTATCTAAAGAACGTTGCTTGAAGCTGAAACAAGTTCTCTGACTGTCTCTGTCATGGTAGAATTCCTATCAGAACACCTAAATGATAACTTCTGGTGTTTTAACATCAGACTTCACCTTTTGCAGATGTCCTTGCCCTTTTTAGCACTTGGAATGCATTATACTATGGCCCAGTTTTTTTGCCATCATGTACTGTAGCACATACAAGAGTGTTAGGCATGATATCTTTACAAAACAAGGAAAAGAAAAAGCTTTTTAATTGCTCTTCTAAATCCCATTGTTCCAGAGTACACATATCTTGAGGGTTGGCTTTACAAAGAACTAGAGACGTTCTGCAATTTATCCTTGCCCTCTTAGCACCCATCCCCTGCTTTGCATTCAGTATGTCACTCAGGGTATTGATGAAAATGTCACTATCACATGTGGTGGATACTCTGAGCCACCTCTTTGCTGCTAAAGAACCATTATCCTCAGATTGGATATTGGCACCTTGGAAAGAAAACTTCTCTAAATTAGCTGGAGGATATTTGAAATGCCTATGGACTGGAAAACTGAAGGATATAGACAGAACAGGACCTGGAACCTGAAGTCCCTCTCCCAGCTCTGAGAAGAGGTGTGTGGGATGTCTGAGCTCTCTGCTGACAATGTGTGCCCCGAGGCCATCCTCATTTGCTGCACAAGCACCCGGTGACCTGTGCCTGGGGCATCATCCGGGGCAGGCCTGATCTCCCCACCCAGGCAGCTCACTGTGCCCCCAGGCAAAGCCAGCTGGGTTTTCTACAGGTAAGCACAGGAGAGCAGGCAGGAGCCTGCGCTGCTCAAACCTGCTCTTTCAAACCAGGATAGGCATGACCTCTCCTCCTCAGCTTTCCCCCTCTGTCAGCCAGGAACTGTGATACTGACTGCCTTTGTTAGATACTTTGACATACAGTAAAGGGCCTTTTCCCCCTTCTGTTGGGATTCCTAACCATGCAGAAAGATCTGCTGGGCTGACAGCAAAGAAAATACTGTGGCAGAACAAAATGTTGATCTCTATCTATCCAAAAGCTTGCGATCTTAGTAGAAAGTAGGCATTACAGATAGATAAATATTTGGGAGTGAACATGGGATAGGTGTTGTAGATTAGGTAATGCACCTCAGGAATGCATGGCCATATTCTTCCTGCCCTAGTTTCAGCCAAAAATATTGCTGATTGTGGTATATGAAGACTTACCTATTCAAGCAAATTTAAATATTTACACTAAAATTTAAAGAGATTCTTTCAGGTCATTTCTTCCTTTAGTAGCTTGTAGCCATAGTGCTCCTTGGACCATTGTTTTCACTCACACTTGTTTTCATAATGCCTGTGAATATTGAATTTCTGTTACAAACATTGCAAAAAGAGCAATGTTACAAGAAGATCATTTATCACAGCACACTGATAAGGACAAAAGCTCCTAACTTCAGTGTAAACACACTACAGAGCAACACAAAGATGTCTCTAAAGTCACAGACCTGAACAGAAGCTGAATGTCCAAAGGGTTAGTGAAGGTGTGACTGTTGTAGGTGTCTTATGTCCATGCTGGTGTTAAATAATCCTTGGTTGTGTTTGTTGGTATTAAGTTCAAGTAGTTGTCTTGCATTTAAACCATTCCCAAAATTCTGTCAAAATATGGTGGAGAAGGGAGGAGACTGTGTGCTCATGGCATTCATGGAGTTTGCTTTGTGTGTGCAGAGGTGGGGTAAAAGCAGAATTCTGCCACTGTCCTCACCTGTGCTTGGTGCAAAACACTAGGAGCAAGAGATGGACTTGTGTGCCATGGCAGATGGGCATGGGAGGTGCAGCAGCTTGTTCTTCAGCTCAGTTTGCATGGTACTTGGATGGAAACATTCCTCCAGGAAAAACCAAATTAAGCTTTCTGCAGGTGAGGCTTTTCTTTTTGCAGGAATACAGATATGGGAAGATGAGATTTTCCGCATGGATTTTTCCCTGAACCCACTGAAGCTAGATGGATCCACCACTACTGAGGGATAAGCCATCTGCAAGTAGGCTCAAAGGGACAGTTGGTTCCATGTTCGACTCAGAAGGTCTAAAAATAACTAGTCAATTTGGATTAAATTTCACAATGATATTTTGGTTCCTAAATAAATATTTAGGTGCACTAATAAGAATTAGGATGTTGAATGCTCTCAAGATGACATTGTGAATCTGTGATACAACCGTGTCATGAAAATAGGAGGTTTCTTCATCCCACTGAGCAATTTGATAGGATCAACCATATTAAGTCTTTAGATATGTTGAGGGAAGGAGGTAACAAGTGAAAGATTCCCCATGGCTCAACCAAAAGCATTCAAGAAGTTTCTTGCTCTCACCCTCTCTTTACTTGATGCACTCAGATGGCCACATAGTAAGTGCACTGTGAAAGGCTGAGCCACAGCCTCCCTTTGCTGACCTAAGCAAGGTCTGGCTCATTTGCTGTTTGTTCTGGATTTCCTCAGGCACAGCCAGTGTGCACAGCTCTGCTTTTGACCACTGCTGTGAACTGAAGTCTTGTGGGATGTTTCACTTGCTGAGCCACCTCCAAATCCCAAACTCCTAACAATGCTTTGGCTGGAAATCTCCTCCATCCAACATGGGTTGTGCTTGTTAAAAGCCCCTATAGAACAGGGAGGATATTGCCAAGTGTGGTGCAGTCTCAAGGAATATACTGAACTTGGTCAGATAAATGGATGATATTACACCAGTCAAAACCAGTTACTGGTAACACCATTAATACGAGTCAATACCAGTTGAGGACTTGGTCTCTTGTGCTTCAAGGGAATATTTTATAGTGCATGTGGCTGGCTGAGTCAAAGGATGCCTCTCCTCTTTGGAAGTGTGTGGGAATGAGATCAGTCTGTGCCAGGCAGGGTTTTTGGAGGCACCCACAGTGGTGTGGGGCAGCTGGGTACATCCACATCTGTTAGAACAACATCTTGCAGAGATCTCGCTCAGGTGCCTGAAGTGGTGTGAGAAGCACAGTTAATTAGATGGGGTTTAATTAAGGATGTCTTGCCTGTGTGACATGCCAATTAGGGATGTATGGTGCTCCCAGACTAGGAAAGACTTACTGCTCTAACGACAACTGTTCTTGCATAAAAATAGGTTTGAGTTATACTGGGAGCTACATACATGGGTCTATGACTACTGAGAGAGATCTCCTGAGGATTTGAGCTGCAGACTGGAATTTGCTCAGGTCTGGAGTTGTTTAGCTGAAATGAAGGATGGTAAGAGAAATTTGCACCTTTTGTCCCTAATTATTGCAATGTTTCTTGCAAACTCCATAGTGAATTTCATTGAAAACTCTCATACTCAGAATGAGCAGGTCATCCATGCTCAGGTGACATGCTGCTTCCCTAGGCTTTGGGACCAGGCAAGTCAAGGAAGGCTTCTGCTGCCTTTATGAGCTTTATTTAAATCTCAGAACCTCTGAAAGCAGCAAGCTTACATTGAACCTTTTACTGCTGAACATGGTATTTACATCTGCTCACATCCACAGAAAGCTGCACATGCCTGCACTTACTCAGCCAGAGAAAGACCTGAAAATCCCCATTCCATTGAAAGGACAGAGATTTGCCTTCCATTCCTCTGCTAGGAATTCTTAGTCAAATCCTATGGAAAATAGTCCTATCTGAGTAGTAAATCTCAGATGCTTCTGCATGTTTATTCTCTATTTCCATCTCATTGGCCCAAGTTCATTTTTAACCTTTGATTAGGGCAGCTATGTAGTGGAGGCAGGCTGGGTGGGGTATGTATTTTTTTCTTTCTAGCTATGCTTTAAAACAACAACAAAAAAGTCATCTAGCAAAAGAGCAGGGCAGATGGTGATAGAAAGATTGGCTTTGCTCAGCAGTGCAAATAAGTGGTCCCTCCTTCTTCCTCTCCCTGTGATAGGTTAGACTGGAACCAACTGACCTGGTTCTGCCTGAGCCAGCTCCAGAGGGATGATAACAGCCAAGGGTAAAGACAAATTAAATACCTGCATGCTGTTTCAATGTTGCAAACTATGGTGTTCACGACAAAGCTCTACAACAGTTTGGGTCAAATCAAGACCTGTCTGTCACCCATCTGACCAAAAGAATTTATTGTATTTTATGCAGTACTTACTCTTTGGCTTTTTTATTATGTAGGCTGAGTTTCTCACACTCATTCAACTTCAGGTGGGCTCCTGAAATGCAACCTAAATTCAATTCAGTGCAGTAGTTAGACATGGGTAACTGCCATGGAGAGATGCCTTTAACTTTTCTACAGTTTGCAATTTGGGCCATATGCTGGGGGCCCAGGTCTGCCTTTATGACAGCTCCTTGCTTCCTCTGAGTATGAAAAATTAAAATTATTCACTACTAGAACATAGTGGTCTTGGCAAAATATGGGTTCAGCAGACAGAGATGGGCAGTGCCATTTCTCTGCACTGCAGACAGGCTGCCTGCCTAGCTTTTAGGACCTGATGTGGACTCTTTATAAACAATAATAAGCCTGTAAGACCTACACAAATGAGGTACTTTGCTTTTCTGTGACCACAGACGTATGGAGAAATAAATTTTCACTGTAAATCAATCACTTTAATGTGCATTTTCCAAGGAAATTCTCTGCAGGGGATCATTGTTCCCCCATCCAAATGCTGCTCTCCGGTCTGATTCAGAGACAGCATTTCAGGCACAAGATCTGGCCCTTAAACCCAAATTTGCATGTCATCACTTGAGTCAAATTTTGTCTCCAGTTCCCTAAAACCTGTTGATAAATAACTTGAACCCCAAAACACATTTATCCAGAAGACAAATGCCCTAAAATCAATCTAGAGCCTCACTCTAGTGACTTAAGGTGAACAATTCCCTGGAATCTGATTAGACACATCTGCACATTCTGAGGGAATTGGTGGATGAAGTGGCTAAGTCACTGTCCATCTCATTTGAGATGTCATGGTGGTTTGGTGAAATTCCCACTGGCTGGAAAAAAGGATATATAACCCCCATTTTTTTTAAATTAAAAAGGGAAGACCCAAAGAATTACTGGCCACTGAGCTTCACCTCTGTTCCTGGCAAGATCATGGAGCAGATCCACCAGAAAACTAGACTAAGGCATGTGGAAACTAAGGAGGTGATTAATGGCAGCCAATGTGGCTTCATTAAGGACGAATCAACCCTGACAAAAGCACTAGCCTCCTACAACAGAGTTGCAGTGTTGATGGGTAAGGGAAGAGCAAAAAGATTGCCTAAAAGATGTAATATAGATAAAATCAAGTTAGAGCTTAAGTTTGTGTTGGTGCTGTGATGGATTATGATGATGCTTATGTTGGAGCATCTCACATGGTGTGATGCTGAGCTGGGAAAAGAGGCAGTATGAAAATGTAGAAAAACTGACAGTTGGTAGCTCCTATGGAAGAAATGCCATGTACAAACAGAGCTTTATTTGCAAGGCATGATGCTGTCACCAGTAATTTCAGGGCCACCATGACTACTAAGGTAGTGAAGTCTGCCAAATGAGAGAACCATTCTCTAACTCATTTGATGAGTTAAAAATAAAGCCTATGAGTCATTACCTCTCTAATTGTTCCTAACAGCATTTCTCTTTATCTCCCTTAACTCCCTGCACAGAAATGTACCTGTTGATCAGTATGAACTTTCATCTCTCCTTCTGAACACAAATTGAAGTCGGGACCTTTGATATGATGAAGATGACTGTACCTGCATTATTTTCTTGCATGTGTATTTCCCTGTTGGTCTCCCTTTATCTCCCCTCATGATACTGTGGTGTCTGGGAGAGGGTCTCCCAGACATGTTCATTCTGTCCATAACTTGCTGGTCTCCAGCTCTCACTTGCTTGGATGTGTCACTATGACTTCCAGATGTTGTGACAAACCAAGTAAACTGTGTCTCTTAGCCAGCTCATTCTGTAGGCAGACAAGATGGAGTGGGGTTTTGCAATAAGATTTTTTTCCAATGCTGACAGAGGAATCCTGTGGGCTTTAAAATGCGTAGAAATCTCATTCCTAGTAAATTTTCTGGAGCAGCTGGAGGTTGGTTGGTAAAGGAAATATGCACAGGTTCTTCTTTTAGTTCACTCACTTCTGATGCTTTCAGTACAGGTATAGTTCTCCTGGCAGATGATGGAAGGTTTGCATGTGGCACTGCTGAAAAGGAGCCTTTTTTTCTAGCCAGATATGTACTGGAAATACATAGCTTTCTGGGATTTATTAAAAGCACTGCTTTTAATAACTTATCTAGTGTGACTGATGGGAAGGAAAAACTCTATAGTCACACAGAAGATGATTCCAAACTGTCTGTGTTTGGGGGAAATAGGAGATTTATGTAGTAGTTAACATGCAGCTGTTTCAGCAACCATTGTGAAAAAAGTGATGTACTACAGTCGAGATTCAGAAGTCATCAGACAAGTCTGGCCTGGTATTCTAGGGATGGCCATCAAATAATGTAAAAAGCAGTGAAAGTCAGGAGAAAAGTCTTCTGATGGAGAGGCCCACAGCCGGGGAAGAAAGATTTCCTCAGATTCCTGTATGAATACAAGGCAGGGATGCTGCAAAAGACTATTAGAGCCTGGATTTTATTCTTTGAGCAGTTCCTGTATGACAGTGACACAGAGCTTTTAAAGTCAATTTCATGTGACAAGTCTAAAGACAAATTTGGGGGGTAATCTCAGGGAGATGAATACATTTCCTTATTTAGGTAATGGCCAGTCCATCCTCTGATGTAAATGAGCATATAACCACTATCTCAATGGTTGTGGATATATTCCAGTGCAGTGACCTGGCACATAAAATTTAGAAATGCACAAAATCTGCATCTCAACTCAAGAATGGCACCCATGTAACTCAGCTGGCCTTATTTGGCTCTGCTGGTATTAACTCCACTAAGTACTTTCATTTAATCTGTAAACAGCTTTTGGTCTTTTATTAGTTCCTTTCCCATATATGGATTTTTTCATGTACCCTTCACATCATTAAAACAATGATGCAAACAAGAATCAGAAGAAACAGAGAACCCATGGATTGAATAAAGCTTGAGTGCTGCAACCATTTTACTTACCCATCTCTTTGGGGGACACTAATCTGCACCAAAAAAAAAGTGCAAAATTATGCAAAGAACATCACAGAAATATTTGTGCTTACATAAAAAGAGAATGTGTTTTTAATATTGGAAGAACTGTAAGACATGTGCCAGATTCTCAGCTGGAGTAACTGAGCACAGCTACATGGATTTACATCAGCTGAAGATCTGCCCAGATGTTTGGAGATGGGTGGAGAGAGAAATCTTCCAGTTAAATGTTATTTAAATTGACAGCTAATTCCCAAGCTCAATAGTTCTTCAAAGATGCAGAAATATCTTGTAAAAAATCCAGATATAATTGTCAAAGCCCCATTTTTTCCATGGATCCCAGGAAATACAAAGGATTGTTGGCTCATTCCTCAATCTTGTGGGTGAAGGCCACATAAACATTGTAAGCCCACTGAAATACCTCCACCCAACTTGGAAAATGGATTCTGAGAAGGATTCATGGGCAGGTGTGGGTCAGGCAGAGTTTTTCTGGAGAAATGCACTTTTGTCATGGTAAATGCTGGAAAGTGATGTGCAGGGGGCAAGGGAGGCAGAGCAGGGTCAGACTGGAGACTGACTTCTCTAACTGGGCTGAGGGATGGGAAGGGCAGGGCAGAACCATCACCACAGGGAAAGAGAGAGAGAAAAAAACCCCACGCTCTGCTTGGCAATATCCTCAGGGGAGCCTCCTCAGCCTCGCTGAATGGGAAATCGCCTGCAACCCTGGGAAATACAAAGGGCAAATGGAAAGAGTTAGCACATACCACTGCTGCTCTGTGGAAATGTTTACCAAGAAAAGCTTGAGATTGTGTTAAGATACTGACTGACAGAAGTGTGAGATCAGATAAAAGATGAAGCCTTGACTCACAGCTTCAGCATTTTTGATGTCTCCTTGTTGGCTGAACAAGGAGAGCTCATGTCCCTTGCTAGATGGAGTCCTGTGGAAGCACCACCACATCTGCTTGCTTCACTTGTACCCAGGTCTCTTGCAGTGTAGTGGGCACTGTGCTTTTCTCTGGTCAGTGCCCTGCTTTAGCAAATGTCACTCATGGTGCCTTTCCCCTTCAACAAGCCAGCAGCAAGTGCCTCTCTGCTTAAGCACTCTGAGGTCTTGTCTGAGGTCCTCTGTGCTTTTCAGAGTGAATGGCATGTTCTGAGAGTTGTGAGAGGCAACAGGGCTTTCCCTGCTTGTAGGGAATAGAGAGAGAGATGTCACAGTCTGTAAAGTTGTATTTTGGGTGCCTTGGGAGATTTTTAGAGTCCCAAAAGCCCTGGCAGAGTGAAATCAAGTGATGACTTTGAGCTGAGGGCATACAGATCCCTGCAAGATTTGACGTGCCAGTTTGGCTTCTTTTGGGTCAAAATTTTTGCTGCCCAGTACCACATCTGGTAGGAGAAAGCACCTAATGAATACAACACAGTCATCACATTCTTACCCAATTCATTTGGTATTTCCAGGGACAATAGCTGTCTTCAACAGATTGCAGACTTGTACACGTGATGAATCATAAGGTTGTGCTTAGAGATGGCATAGCTGATTTTATGTAGTGCACCCAATAACTATATGCTTGCTGGAGGACTTCTCCTTGACTTGTAGGCTTCACCTCTTGACCTCATTTTCAAGCAGAAGTTAATCTGTAACTGAATTGCTTTGCAGGTTGGTACAAACGGAGCCTGAGGCGCTCTCTGCATTTTTCTCAATTAAAACAGAGAGTAGAAGCACTTTGGACAGTGGACCAAACCTCAGAGAGACGTGGCACGGCCAGAAAAGCAACTCTACTGGCTGGACCTATGTGCTCTGCCTATGGATCTCATGGACTAGAGATAAGGAATACTCGTTATTTCTGACTCTGCTCCATAGGAACTGGGGTGGTCCTATAGAGCTTTTCATGTTGGATATCTTTTACCTCTAATGTGGCCAGGAACTAGTTTGTGCTTCCACATTTCCACAGCACCGATCCCAGTGAGAACACTATCTGTGATGGAGGACTCCTAGGTTCTAGTTCAATATGTAAAATAAGTATTACTGGTACATGAATATTTGTATTACGATGCTGTCTATAGGGCCTGACAGCAGTTGAAGAAAAGGAGGAAAGAAAAGCACAGAAAGAGTGACTTTCAGGTGCAATGTTTAGCTCTGGGTTCCCTGATGTTACTCTCCCACAAATCCAGCGAATCTCCTCTTTTTGTTTGTTTGCAAGACAGGATTCATTACAAAAAAACCCCAAGACCAAACCCAAAGGCTTTCTTCTGCACTGGATCACTATGATGCCTTTTTCTTAGTTGGAAAGAAGCTGTGGTTTTGTGGCAAAACGGGTTTGTATTGCTCCAAGTATATTTGTTTTTTCTATTGGTAAAACCTCAGAGCTTTTGAATATATTGAGTTAATATGTGGCACTGAGAAAGTAATTTGGCTTTCACTCCTTAATTGCATCTCTTCAAGCACAGAGCTAACTGCATTAGAACCTACCCCTCCTTCCTCTGCACGCCTCTTGAAACAAACTTGTTCTAAAGATGTGGCAAAACACTATGCATTTCTCGGGATGCTGAAGACCTGTTTGAGAGGGGTCACTTTGGTCCTCTGATATTGTGTGGCTGGTGGAAAGGTTTTTGAGGTCTTAGTTCATTTCAGCAAAAACACTGATCTTGGCATGCCTTTATCTTCGTGATGGAGAGGCAAGGTGTGACAAAACAAGATTAGCATTTGCAGAATGGTTTTGCTGCTGTGAGCACCTGTGACTGTAGTGCAAATGCAAAGTGCTCCTTGCTCACTCTCCTTGGGCTTCCCAGAGGGATCCTGACTACAGCACCCCCACTGCTCTGTGTGGCACAAGGCCCACCATGGACTGTGGATCTGGTGGATCTCCCACTACATGTGGAGACCAAGTGACTGCAGTCAGACAGAGACCTGGGTGCAAGAGGCACCTAAGCCTGCTCTTTTTTTTTTTTTTTCTTTTTTTTTTTTCTTTTTTTTTTTTTTTTTTTTTTAATGAGGCTATTGATACAGTAGCAAAAATCACACAAATAACTTAATTTACTATGGAAGAGATGGTAGAAAATTCAAGCTCCGTGTAAAGAATTGGTGGGGAAGGATTCTGCTCTGCTCAGAAACAGCATCTGCATTTGTGCTCCTTACTGAAATAACATTACTTGCTGGAATGCTGGCAGCTCAGCTCAGACCCCAGCTCTTCCTTTGCTTCTGCATTACTGTCTGCTGTGATGTTGCCATGGGAAAGCCTGCCCAGCTGTTGGTAACAGTCAGAATGTCCTGGAGGATTTTGGAAAACATCTGTGCTTTTGCTTCATTCAAGCTTCTCAAATGGTTGTGTAGTGCTGGCACTGAGTGTCACACAGATGTCATTCTGCAGCCAGCCTGGAGCAGTGGTTAATGCACAGACAGACACATGTGCATTTAATGTGCTCTGTGCAGATATTCACCCTGCTGGTGTGCAGCCACCTCTGGGGATCTGGGATTGAAGCTGTTAAATGCTGCACAGCAGTGTTAGGTAATGTGTGGGAGAGGAGGAGAAGGAAACAGAGCCCTGCTGGAGTTTGTATGAGCCCATAGTAAACACTGCTGTCAGTCATAGCATACCCTGAGTTGGATGGGACCCATAAAAGCTCACTGAGTCCAAGTGACCTAGGTCCTGCTCTGTGATCCTCACTGAATTTCTTTGAATTTACTGGTGGGTCCATCCTCTTGTAAGAAATCCCTAGTCCCTCTTTCAGCTGGAGCAAGATTGTTTGTCTCTGTCTGACTGTTCTCCTTTGGACTCTGAGAAGAAAAAACACTCTATTACTCAGCCCCGAGGGCCATCTCTTTTCTGCTTCTGGGTATTTTCAATGCTTGAGTTTTCTTGCATTCACAGGTCTGTCTCACCACCCTACATTTCCAACAAGTTTTGGTCTGTGTGTGACGTTTGCATCTGGGCAAGGAACCAGTCTGAGCCAATGTGCCTGACACAGCTGATCCCTGCCTGTCCCAGGGAAAGCTGACACCGCAGTGGTGTGTGTGGGGAGAGGAGGCAGGCTCTGAGCCTTGCTGGCATGTGGATCTGTGTCCTTTTACCTTTGCAGTCACTCTGAGCTGCAAGGTGAACATGCGTTTGGGAGCAGGAACACACCTAAGCCAAAACTCTCCCAAAGCTTAAAATACCCTGAACTGCCTAGGGGAAGTAAAAGAACAATGTTGTTGGTAGTTTGGCCTTAGGAAGGAGGCACTGTACATCTGGTTCTGTTTGTTCCAAAGTGGAAATTATATCCAGCTTTGAAAGTGCTCAGGAAAGTTTGCAATACTTAATGTGATTTTAGCAAGCTGGAAATTTGTTGATTATGCTGATTAATTGGGGGTAGGGGAGTTGATTCAGGAGTTAGAGGCACTGACTCGTGTGGGCTCCTTCTGTCACTTGGTACTGGTTACATATAATTTTTCTTCACATGGATTTTCCCCAAAGAAACAGTGAAATCAGCGAACATATCCAATTTAGTGTATCAAAAGCAAAGTATATCAAAAGTGAAGATTCTTGGTTTTTTCTGTCTTTCAGTCTTTCAACCTGTAAAATGGTGCTTGGAAAGTACTTTAATAATGCAGTTTGAAAATAGGGTGATAAAATGAATCATGCATAACTACTGTCTTGCTTTGCAAAGCATATTGAACTACAAAGAGCTGACAACACACCAACTGTTGGGCAGATGCAGGCTGGACAGGTGGTCCCTGGACGGGTCCTTCCATGTCCCATGGGAAGTATTTTGCTGCCTTCCTCAGGATAAATTGCCACAGATACAACGTTCCTGAGAGATCTCTGGTTTTTGAGGAGCTGAGCATGGATGATGGGACAGGAGGAATATGGGTACTGCTTTATGGGTGTTTGGGAGCACCCACTCCAAGTGGGTGTGTTAGAATGCATGTGGGTGGCTTGGGAGAGTGCTGTTCCTGCACTCTGAGGGACAGAGCAGTCATGGCTCATTGCTGGGCACTTGAGCTCATTTTAGTGTTTCTTGAGATGAGTGCTCTATACTTACACTGTGTTTGTGGGACTCATCTCCAGTCTCAACCTGTTCCTGCAGCTGGGAGTTGAGAGCTGCACTGTGTCCTCAGCCTGCAGCCCTCAAAACTTGAGGCTCCTCCTAGAGCTGATAAAGAGAAATTTCTCTTTGTTTATAGCAAGCTTTCTTATATTTCCTTATATATTTCCTGTATTATAATTCCCTACACTGGGCTTGCTTTCCTTCTTATGTTAGGCTTTCTTTCTTTCTGTTGTATTACTCAACCATCCCCATCAGGCCCTGCTTTTGCCTAAAGCCTTCCTGGATGTAAACCAGCACACCAGCACTAGGCTAGCCATTATTTAAGTTATACATTAATTAAAAGCTATAGTAGGCCTCCATTACTTGCCCATAACAGATTACTTATAAATAGTAAAATATTTAGTGGTGTTGATTTTGTTACTCCAAGAAAGCTCAAATGACTTAAAGCCAGACTGCACTAACAAACTTTGACTGGGGACCAAAAGGAGTTAAAAAATAGTTACAAGGAAATCATTTCTCCTCATACCTGAGGATGTAGACCCATCCTAGATACTATTTTATCTTCAGTGAAGAATTTACGTAACAAATTCTGCCTCCTTCAGACTTGTTCACACTGATTGCAGGTCAACTAAGCAAACACCCAAGACAAATTTAAAAAAACCTGCCACCTTTTCTGGGACTCAGCCTCATGATATCGTAGAAAAGGATAAGATTTTCTGCAGGTTTTCACAATAAAAAAAAGAAAAAAGAAAAAGAAAGGAAAAGCAAGCAGCATAGTGCCACCCCTGGGAGTTTGTCACATCTTGAGCCACCTTGTGAAACTGCAGTTTACCTTTGCAAGTCACAGCTCCCAAGGAGTAAAGCTGTCATATTGTTCCTGTTTCCAGTTCCTTATTTATAATGTAAACATACATCCTTTTGGGAACCTGACCTTCTTTCCAGTGTTTGTGCTTGATTATAATTGAACTATTTGCATAGGAGACCAATTTTCATTCTCTGCTCTTGGAGCAAGTACGGTGCGTTTTCCATCAAAGGTGTCGGTTTTCTGATTACTTAGGAAACTAAGAAGGTTTACAGACAATAATGTCATAAAACATGCAAAGTTCTTAAAAGTACAGCCTATTCTTTTATTTTATGGGCAGACCAGGATGTTAGAGGAGTCCTCCAGTCTCCCAATCCCTGCCTGCTTGTTTACCAAAGTGATCAAAGTTCCCAGGCTCAAAGTTCTGCTTTGCCCCTTGAGGGTGCTGTATGAAGGGTTTTAACTTCTGCTCCCTCAGGCTTCAGCCTTGCAAACTTAACAGGGGTTCAGGAGTTAAGCCCTGGATTTTCTGCATCATCTTGGTCAATTGTAGCAAAATGTTTCTGGGACATGTGGGTTTGTTCTGGTTTGGCTCAAATGGAAGAAATCCTGGGAAGGCTGGGCTTCAGTCAGCTGTGATGCATGAGCTCTTCTAGATCCTGTGCCAGCTCAGGCAGTGATCTGTACCAGCTGAGCTGGTAGAAGGGATAAGCTAAATATCAGGAGAAATCTGCCTGCAGAGCCTCTGTGTCAAGGTTTGGAGCACCAAGTGATTGAGCCTGTAAGGCGAGTGCGTAGGAAGGGGTAGTGGTGGCCTGGGATGACCTCCTGTGGCACACAAAAGTAACATCCCAGAGTAAATCAGGCTGGAAGGACCTCAGGAGATCTCTGGTCCAACTCCCTGGTAGAATCAGTGCCGATTTTGGGTCAGGTTGCTCGGGGCCTTGCAGGGAAGTGTGCTGGAAGTGCAGGGGCTGGATGCCTACAGCTTGTGGAGGTAGGCAAGGCACTGCAAGACACCCACCCCGAGAGCCCACAACTTTTCAGGCTGTTTTCCTTCAAGAAATTTTTAAAAATCGCTCTTTCTTGGTGAGTGGGAGCTGACCTGGGGTGCAAAAGGAATTGCCTGTCCCAGGGCAGATGGTACTGGGATACAGCAGGGTAGAAGTCTCAAAGGATGGGCTTTTTAGGACATTGTGCTGCCCTCACTCAGGACACAGCTGTCAATTCTGTTCACACCCCATAGAGGGCTCGGGTGCCTCTACCCACCTTGTCCTGCTGCTCATCCCCATGGTGTGGCAGCCAGCACTGAGCCACTTGTATGTCTGGCCTTGTTAAAGCCTGTTTTGCAGGATACAATGTCACACGACACCAAGTCATCTGGGGACAGTGTCACCCAGGCCAGATCTCAGAGGGTGTTGGGCTTTGATCTTCTTTTCCCCCAAAATGCAAGAAACCACAAAGACTTCAACTCCCTCAGAAATTGCCACGAGATGAAAATCCTGTGGAAGAACAATAGCTGCAACATGGTTAGAACACGCTTTTATTTTTGTTCCTACGTGTTTCGTGCAATGTTAGGCTGTGGTTATGCTGGTGGAAAAAACAGCCAGTTCCCTACTGTTACTGTGTGGCAGAAGCACTCCAGAGATGTGAATGTGAGAAGGAGCCATTGCAATCATATGTTGGCTCACATGTGCCTTGAGCAAAAACCTTCTCCCATTTCAGCTGCCCTGAGCCCATAAATTAGATGATAATTGGGATGGCCTGGGCCTGGCATGAAGAGCAGCTTCATCTAAGCTTGCCAGGGTGTGCAGGGCTGCTGCCATAGTTCAGGGTGGGAGCCAGCCCTGCACTGAGGCTCTTAGGATGGTGAGATAGCTCAGCATAGTGTACATGCAACTGCACTGCAGTTATTGCAGAAGCAGTGAGTTAAATCTAACAGCATGCAGACAGCTTATCTTTAAATGGGCTTATTTAAAAAATATTTTAGGCAGGCCTATGTCAGATACTGGGGTGTCAGCCAGACCTGCCCCAGAAGCTGAGTTTGCCACCCCCGAAAAATCCCACAGGAGTCATGGATCTGATCCGTTGAGGATATCAAATCCACCCACCCCCCACAGATGTTTTGT
Organism: Zosterops lateralis; assembly: GCF_965231275.1. Classification (NCBI taxonomy): domain Eukaryota; kingdom Metazoa; phylum Chordata; class Aves; order Passeriformes; family Zosteropidae; genus Zosterops; species Zosterops lateralis. The sequence goes on along the minus strand of NC_139767.1, from coordinate 26,960,163 downwards.
TCTGCTGGTTGATTGTCATTCTCACAGTTAAAAATTAAGCTAAGGAGGCCTGTGTGTGAGCTTATTACACTTCAGTTATTGCTTTATTCTTCTATAAAATTTCTCACAACCTGGGGTGCTGGTGTGTTGAGCCCGTGGTGGGGGAGATGAATGAATCTGTTGCAAGGTCAGCCTTGCCTGGCTGGCCCTGGCACACTTGAATCAGTCTTTCTTTTTTCTTTTTTCATTCTTTCCTGTGAGCCGAACACCATCAAAGAGCACTCCATATCTATAAAACTTCAGTTAATTGTAATCACCTACTTTGTAAGGGAGTTTTATAACCTACCAAAGCAGGTGTCTAAAGAAGCACCTCTGGGAACACCCACTGGGGCCAGCACCAGAGCTCTTTGTTCAGGGGGCTCAGAGCTGGCAAATTCTAACTATGCCCTGGGGGGCAGCCCAAATTCCCTAGGTAAGCTGTGGCTCTACCTTAGAAAGACATTTCTGATCTTTGAAAGCTTTTGCAGGAGCTGTTAGGAGGGTGGATATCCTGGGGGCTGCCAGGAGAAGTGGAGGAGTAGGAGCTGGGATGCTCCAGAGTCCATTTGTTTGGCAATTACCTGAGTTCCCTGGAAAATGGTGTGTCCCTGTGTGCTCTAGGCAAGGCTGCAGACGAAGCCTGTGCTGGCAGTGGGGCTGGGAGCTGAACACCACATCCCAACCTCAGAGCATCCCTATTTTCTGCAAATAAACCCAGCAGGTTCTGCCCTCTCCCAACCTCCTTTAAAAACAAACATTTCCCTTTCTTTCTTTGTGACAAGGAAGACCTTCAGGAGGCCGCACTGAGCAGAAACTGCCCAGCTGTGCTCAGAGCCCGCAGGTCTCTCTGTGCAGCCGGAGCGGTGCCGGGTCCCACTGGCGGGGGCGCAGCTCCACCTGCTGTCGCCGGGCGCATCCCGGAGCGGGGATTTCCTGCCTGAAAGCAGGATTATTATCAGCCTGAGCTTTGCCTGCTCACCACAAGGGGCTTAAGGAATTGCGAATGAAGGTTCTTACTTTTGTTCTGCAGCGGGCAGGAAAGTTTCAGGCCGATTCAGCTGGAAGGGAAAGCCCAGGTTTTGCTCCCACCCTACCAAGATCCTCCCTGGCCCCAGGGCAGATTTTGGTGCCATCACTACTTGGTGGCTGGGAGGAAGGCTGGAGGTAAAGAGATCCAGGGCATCCCCAGAACCTGCAGATGGCTGATAATTGCCCTGGGAATTTTCCTGGGACCCAGAGATGCAGTGTCTGGTCCATCTGGGTTGGGAAGCCCACCCTGCCCCCTTTTCTTCATGTATGGCCTCAAAAGGGGGATAGCTGGTGGCAGGGACTGGTGTAGAGGCTGGAACCAGACCTTCTTCTCCCCCAGTTTGCAGTCCTGTAGTTTTTAGTCAAATAAACAAATCCCATGGTTTTCAGGGTGATGGGATAATTTGGGAATAATGTGAGATTTTTTTTACTCTGAGAAAGGGACAAAAGTCTTTGCAGCTGTGAAGTGGAAAATGTTCATGGATTTCTTTTTCTTAAATTTCATTTTTTACAAGCCCTTCTCCCATCAGATTTTCAGATCACTTCCTTGTTGGATAGTTGGAAATGTCAGGAGTTTGTTTAATTCCCCATCTTTACTATTCCTAACTTGAAAAGATAATGTTGAAAAGATTACAAACATACATTCTAAAATTACCCCTCTCCATGCTCTGGTCCAGATTTTGAAGTTATAACTTCTTAAAATACAGAGGGCCGTCCATGCACCTTTTCCACTGATGTTGAGTAATTTCTTCTATGCCATTGCTAAAAAGCCTTTCGATACCTGAGCTCTCTCTGTCTGTTTCCTATCACTAAAATGGGGCTAATACCCTCTAATCTCGAGGGAATTTTGTCAGGATAAAAAGCCTCCTAAAAACTACGTGGAGCTGCTCAGTTACCACAGTAAGGGCACTCCCTTTTGCAAGCAGCTAAAAGACACAGTCCTGAACAGCTATCACAAATGTCTTTGGACAATTAATGGAAATTACTATGCCTTTTTGTTGAGAGCAACGTGGGCAGGAGATATTCATACCAGTCTGTAGCCTGCCACTCCCCATGGTAATGTTTCTTGCTTTTCTCTATACTTCAAAAGCTTGCCTCCCTCTACAGCTGTATTTTTATCTCAGCTGCTCCAGATGTTGAGGGTAACATCTGCACACTGCTCCTCTCCTCTCACTGCAGGCTCTGACTAGAGAGCAGCTTCAGCAACTCTGGCTGGAAAGTGACCTGAATAAAAAGGTTTTGGCCTCTGCCAAGAGGCCAAGGACAAATCCCTAAAATCTTTCCAGCTCCTAAAGCCTCTGTCAATTCTGCCAGAGGTTAAGCCAGGCACTAATCCTGTAGGAGCTTTGAAGGTTTTAAGAAAACCCCAGACACAAAGCTGCTCAGAAACTTGAGGAACGTGAGAGTTGTCTTTTGGGCAATTGGACTTTGAGGAGCAGCACTGCACTGGAGTCTGTCAAGTGTTTAGACTTGGCTTCACCTACTCAAATGCTGAAAAAATGCCAAAACTGTTTGGCCAGAGAGTCAGGGAGAGAAAAGGCTGTTGCAGCTCTTTCCTGCACACAGATTTAATGATCAGGCTTTCTTCTGTCCCACCCTCAGATTCATCAGGGCAATTAGCTGGTTGGTTACTCATATGGCCAAACAGCAGGGCTTGTCTCCTTAGTGACTCTACGGTAAGTCCCACCAGCATGGAAGAAATTCAGATCGTCTGTCTCTAGCTCTGTCACCTTTTGAGGACCTTGAGATATGATGTCACTCTTGTTTTCTTAGTTGTCTTTTGGATAGTAACACCATCTGATACTGGAAAAGTCATTTTTGTTGTTGCTCCCAACTTACCTGTTAATTTTTTTTAAGTCTAGAAATCGAGCTGAAAGCTTAACAAGTTCCTCAGAGCTGTGTGTCTATGGGAATGACACTGGGCAGCCCCTCAGAGCCACTCGACACGACCCTGCTCTCTGGCCTTGCACCCCCAGCAAATCCTCGGTGCTTTATGTCAAGAAATGATTTGATTATGAAGTGAAACCTAGTCAGAAATCTGTTCAAAGGCAGCCTTTCCTCCAGCAAATGTCTCCAAAGGCCATGGAAAGGAGCTGATTTTAGTAGCAGGCAAAACACGAACATATGCCCTGACATCTGCGGTGGGGATGGTGCTGGGACTGGGTGCAGCTACTGAATGGTGCTGTAGCACAAGTCCCTGTGGCCTTGCTGCTGGTTTACCTGGTGTGGTGGGACAGGAGGGAGCTGAGCTCAATGTTTTGTCAAGAATGGGCAGTTTTAACAGCTGCTGAAGGCTCTAGCCCAGTACAACCCACATGGAGGTAACCCTCCTTGTTGTGGATTGGGGGGGGATCAGGGGCCAGATGGACATCCTGGGAGATGCCCATGAGATCCACAAGGCTGCTGTGCCCATGAAGAATTTCACCTCTGCCCATCACTGCAGGGCAGGGCAGGAAGATCACATATGAGAAGAGTTAACAATTTTCTAAGGGGAGGGCCAGCATGAAGTGACAAGCTGTTCACCTCCAGTGCTGGAGATTCATCCTGATGGATCAGAGCATCAGGCAGACATGCACAAACACACCAGGGATGAAGGAAGTCAGGGACCTCTGGAGCCATGTCTCTACAGTTCTGTGACACAGATCTAAGGCAGCATTTAAAAATATCTTTTTTGCATCCAGACAACTTGCCTTCTCATCAGCTGAAGGATTTTCTGGGTCACCATGGGCTCTCTGCATGGCCCACACCACGAGGCCCTGGGTCACAGCAGCACAGGTGTGCTGGTCCCAGGGACAGGAGAACATGGTGGGGGATGCAGGGTAACATCTCTGGGACCTGCTCCCTGAAACTAGGTCACCTTTGGTGACAGTAGAAGTGACTCTCAGCACAGATGGCAGGTGGGACCTGAGAATGACCTTGCCTTGTGGTCATTTTCTCATGCAGAGGCTTAGCTGGTGCACTGCAGGCAGTTGTTTGGTGACACGTGCAGCAGGTGCTGAGCTCACTGTTGCCAGGTCATTTCTGCAGCCATGGGGATATCTCGGAAAGCCACTTTTGTCTTGTGGCAGAGTGCCTCCCCATCCAGAGCAAAGGGGTGTCCTGCCACAGTTCATCCCTGAAAAAGACTGGTCCCTTTCCCTGCTGCTTTTCTCTCTTTTCCTTTCATGCAGCCTTTTCTAGAGAAGGGCATCCCTTAGGAAATAATGGGCTGACACAGTCTGCTCCACCTCTCAGTCATCAAATTCAGATCAGCACTTTGAAGGAAAGAAAAGCAAACCATCACAGAGACAGCTGGAAATGCTGCAAGGTCCTTTTAAAACTCAGCAATTTTACTCGTGTCTAGTTATTGCTGGGAAAAGCTGAGATAGTACAAATAATGTAGGTGCTTATCTCATCCAGCCTTAGTGGGCCATTTAAAATGCCCTAACTGAGCTCAAAAGGGGTGCTGTTCTCTCTCTTGAAAATACATTTCAAAGACATTACATTTGTTTGAGAACTTTGCTGATTGACTCTAGGCAAAAAAAAGCACCGTCTTGTATTACGTTGTTATGCCACATAAGCACCTTGCAAAATTACCTTAGCCCCAACATAATTTTAATTATGTTAGAATTAGTGCAAAGAATTTTATCTGAGACTCGTGTAAATATTTTTTGCTCTCAATACTTTGATGTGCCTAGAAAGAGATTAATGTTTGCTTTGATAATTAGTCTGTTGCATGTGGCCAAAACTTCATTACAAACACAGTTAATTAAGTTGTCAACAAACCTTTGGTCTCTGGCTGGTGAGAATAATTCAATAATTTTGTTCGGCTTGATGGGGGATTTTGTTTTTATTGCCATCAACCCCAGCTGTCCTTGGGGACCCATGGCACAGTGGCATTTTCTGGGAGGTCATGCAAAACTAGACAGGACATGATGCACATGGTGTTGCCCTGTGGCTGTAACAAAAAGAAAGAAAACAAAGTTCCACCTGAACACAAGCAAGAACTTCTTCACTGTGCAGTGACCGAGCACTAGAAAAGGTTGCACAGAGAGTTTGTGGAGTCTCCCTCTCTCGAGATACTCCAGAACTGTCTGGACACAATTTTGTGCCTTGTGGCTCTAGGGTAGCTTTGCTTGAGCAGGGAGGTTGGACCAGGTGTGGTCCCTTCCAGCCTCACCCACTCTGTGATTCTGCAGAGTGCTACTCCAGATGTGCCATCATGGCCACAGAGGATAGAGGTGAACATGGGCTCTAGTTCTGAGCTTGGGGAAGCAAGGGACACTAATGCTTATCCCCCAAAAAGTTATCTGCTTCTGCTGAGGGATGAGGAGCCCCAGCCCTGCTGCTTGGAGCTCATAAAAGATGATGTAGAGAACCTGCCTTGTGTCTGGAGCTTGCCTACTGGCTGTTAATATTGTGGGTCCAGAGAGGGGCCAAATGCCACCATGTGCTCTAGTAATACAGTTCATGTCACAAGAAATCAAGATCTTTTCCCCAAACAGCCTTTCTCTGTTGCAGGACTCTTCACGGGGACTGCAGCCTGGCAGGATCTCTCTGTACCCCTGCAGCCCCCTGCCCCAGTGCTGTGACCATGCTACAGTGGGAGCACAGACCCCACTGTGCTGGCCAAGTTCCAAGGATCTCTGGTGCCAAGGATCTCTTAGCACCATGCTCACGCTTGGAGCTGGTGTGGCATCCCCCATCCTTTTTGTCTGAGAGCTGCAGCTGCCACTGGATTTGGACTCAGGTAGGTGACTGAGCCCCAGGAGGAGTGTGGGTTTGGGACATCACTCAAGGACCAAACACTAAGTACCTCCAAGTGACTCATTTCCATTTCAAAGAGCCCATTTGTTTTATCTGGCAATTAGCTTGCATCCTCTGTAGAAAATGACTCCATAAATACCACCAAGCTCCCAGCCAATCTCCCCTTTTAAATATATTTTAAGTGTATGATTAATACACTTTCCCAGCCCCTGTCTGGGACTGCGCAGGGAGGTCAGGGAGCAGGTAAATGAAAGAAAATGGCTTCACTCGGCATTGACTGGGCTATTAATCACTGCCCATTTTCTATAAATCATGGCAGATGGCAGGAACAGGCAGGTACTCATGGGAAATGACACACTGTGCATGACGGGAATCGCGGATCGCAGCAAACACTGCCAAGAGAAGAGGTTGTTCCTCATCCTGCTGTCCCCAGCTGAGGGAGGCCATGGCACCACACCTGCAGCTCACCTCCAGGTGACAGCTCTCCCCTGTAAGAATGAACAGAAAAGTTTGCAGGAACCCTGGAGAATTCACGGCATCACAGCTGGGCTGGATGGGCCTGTCTGGGGATGGCTCCGCTTCTCATTGGGCACAGGGGCAGAAAGGGAGGATTTGCTGCATGTGGGTAGTGAGTGTTGAGGAGAAGTCCTGAGTATCAGCAGCTTTTAGCCACTGTGGTCAGGGATACTTTAAATCAGAGCAACAATTAAAAATTTTGTTCCTGACACTGAATGCTCGTGATTGCTTTGCCTCAGAACAGATGCATGTGGGAAATGTGCAGGAAGAACTTAGACTGATAAAGTGAGGAGGATAGATACATCCTAAAATCAACATGCATTTGGCAGCAGCATTCATCTAGGCATTTTCTGTGCTGTAGTCTTGGAGGAATTCCCTTTTCATGCCTGGGAAATGCAGGCTCTTCCCTCCTGGAGTGGATGACCTTCTAATAATTCCTGGCAGTGCTGTGTGTGTGAGTTGTGCTTCCCTGTATCTGTAGTGCACTAATGGGTGCTGGAAAGCAGCTAGTTTTTCTCAGGAGGACAGACAATACTATATGTATAGATAAATGAGAAGAGTATTTTATATGGAGGCTGTATGAAAGATAAGAAAAATACAAATTATGGGCTCTCCTCCTGCACATTGCCAGTCCCAGTGAAACCAGTTGAAATAATCCCCCTCTCCAGTTGGTATTTCTTCCACAGGGAATGAGATTTTTTTCCTGTCACCTCTCTTTTCTACCAGAAGCCTTTCCCCTCTTTTGATGCAAGGAGATCTTATGTTGAGCTAATCAATTTTACTTTCCCATAGCCTTGCATTCCCCTGCTTACCCCAGCCAGACCTGCAGCTGGACACCCTTGATGTTGCTTGGCAAGGAGAGAGGCATCACTGCCCACAGCACCTCCTGCACCACCTCCTCCCCTGGTACACAACAGCAACAGCTCCTGTTTTGCTGGCAAAATAGCTGGAAGAGCAAACTAGGCTGGCTGCCAGGGACTCCCAGTTAAGGCATCACCAGAAGGGAGAAAATGGTCCAGAATGGGAAAAACGAGGATCATCTGCTCCAGGCCAGAGTTTGTCCTGTCAGCAGGGAAAAGAATGGACAAGGGTGGGGCTGTGGGGGTGGACATAGTAAGTGAATTTAAGGCTTGTGAAGGACAGCTTCTCCCCATCCTTATAAAGGTTAATATGGAATGGCTCCCTGGGGTGGGTAGCTGGCTGTGCTGAGGTGTGTGCTGCTGGGCATGGGTGCCACAGGGACTTGCGGGGTGACAAATGCAGAAAATGAGCAGCAAAGCAACCTTGGAAGCGTGTGACCAGCAAAAGAAGAAACAGCCTCAAAGAAGCCAAAAGGACCCATAAAGACAGCGAGTGGGAGATGTGAAGCAGAAGACATGTGAGATCAGGAAAGGAGAGATTAATATGCCACAGCCAAGAAAGCTTCACATTATAAAGCGCAGGCGGGGTGATGGAGAGGATGGCATGGGGACTTCAAACAGCAGCTGGGTGGCCTCGGTAATGCTGAAGTCATCTTCCCCAGCCCAGGAGCTGCTTGGGGATGTCGCGTGGCTCCCGCTGCTCCCACCAGCACAGCTGGATCAGGCGAGGAGGAGGGCTGGTCGCCTCCACAGGCAGCTGTGTGCAGATGTTTTCCACTGAGGGAAGAGCAGTGAGGGCATAGTTTGAAAGGAAAGGGAAAAACCATAGCAGGAGCTGGAGAAAAACTGTTGCCGAAGGAAACCTTGCTCTCAGGCTGTCTAAAGCAATGCAGGGTGAAACCCCATTTTTTGGCATCGAGGTTTTCCCTTCCACTCAATGTTATTTAAACCGGATGTTTCTTACCCCAAACAAGCCGTGTTTGGCTGTGCTGGACTCCTCAGCTGCTCCACATCCCCACTGCCCTGGCTGGGGCTGGGCTGGAAGATCTGTAAGGAGAACTGGGGGAGGGCTGGGTCTCCCACCCCTTCCTGATCCCCTCCCCAGCTCCCCCACAGCCCTCACGGGAGCCTAATATTTGTGCATGTGTGTTTTAACACGGCATATGGTCTTCATTACACACAGACTTCTCGCTTCCATAATTATACCATGATGGGAGTTCCTGTCAAAGCCATAAAGCAAATTCTCTTCCCCCCGCCGTGTCCCTCCCGCCCCCATGAGCCCTCCCCATAAAACTCGCAGGGGTCTCCAGTTTGCCGGGAGAACCCTCCTGCATTAACCCTTTGCCTCCTCCCATTCGGCAGCCGCTGGAGGAAAGCCGAGTTTCCCCATGGGCGCTTCCAGAAAAGGGGAAGGTGTTGTCCAGATTTCGGCCGTGTGAGAAAGAGCAGAGAGAGCCGGCAGTGCCCAAACCGTGCTGGGGAGGTGGGGAGGCAAGCAGCAGCCCAAGCCCTTGTTGCCGGCTGTCTCCCCATCCTCGGGGCGTGCCGAACCCACCCACTGCCCGAAGAGCAGCCAAGCCCCTCTGGGCAGCGCGGGGCAGCTGTTTCACAGCACGCTGCAACACCGCCCCGCAGTTCAGGGCAGGAAATGAAGGCGGCTGCATCTGCAGGGGGAACTGAAGTGCACAGACTGCAATTACCTGCGCTGGAGTTTGGCCAGAGCCCCGCTCCCCCCGGCAGCACCGCGGGGCCGGATGCCGACGGCTGCTGCTCAGGTGCTGTGGGGTCAAGCACAGCTCTGGAGGTGCTTGGGGCCTCGTGGTTCATGCCCAGACCTTGTCTGGGGTGGATGGAGAATTTCTGCACAAGGGGAAAATTCAGCTTGATTTGTATGTGGATGGTGCACTGGGAGGCATGGAGCTGATGCAAATTTAAGTGCCCTTTTTCTTGGTGATTGACTGGGAAATAGGCTTGGACAGTCTGTAATTGCACTAGAAATAGTGGGTAGTGGAGGGGGCAGCTTTACCCAACAAGTCTTTCTGCCCTCAAGCCAGGGTGCTGCTGAGAATCAGGTTAGAAACTATTTCTGGGTCTGCTCTGGCCTTTGGGGCCATTGGGATATCCCCAGTGGGTGTGGGCTGCAAAGAGCTTGCTCAGGATCACACCAGCTTTGCTCTGCTCTGCGCTCATCATGACAGGAAAAATTCCGTTTCCCACTAGGTGGTAGAGAAGAGCTTGGCTGAAAATCCTCCAGCTTCTCACAGCTGAGCAAAAGGGAAGGGGGGTTATATAAAACCGAAGACCTCTGTCTTAGCCAAGACTCCAGCAGACCCAAATGTAAGAGGGGTGGCACTGCAGAGGGCCGGGGGAGAGGTCAGGGGTGCTGAGCAGGGCATGGGTACCACCCAGCAAACACTGGGTCCTGCTCATGTGCTAGGCACTGCTGGCACACTTTTTTTGACATCTGTGGATATTTTATGAGCCTTTACTGATTGTTCTTGAGGAATGTAGTTTGAAATGGGTTATATCTAGTAAAAGAAAGGAGGGAGCAGGGGAGTCATTCATGCTGATTTCATCTACCACATGCTAGTCCAGCATCACCCCAGCCCGTCACAGAGCTGGTGAGCTTTGCCCACAAGCCTGCACTGCCTACATAGCAGTGACAGTAGCTTTAGTGTTTTTCACTGATGTTAACTCCCTGTACCTCCCTGATTTTTTCCTCCCACAAGTCAAAAACGCCTTCATTGACAGCAGTTTGACTCCAGGTGCAGAAGTTGTATCAAGGCAGGATTCATGCCCAGCCTGGACAGAGGGACAAGAATGCTGGTAGGAGGAGCCCTGACACCTCAAGAAGGTGGTTTCTTATTGAGATCCCCAGTTCCCCCAGAGACAACCCAGGGCTGGGATTCACAGCTGCCCCGGATGACTGCCTGAGCTCCTTTCCCACACCCTGAAAGATCAGAGGAATGGCAGTGGCTTAAAGAAGTCACACCTGAAAGGCAGGATCAAAAAACACCTGGCTCTTGCTAGACAGGTGTTTATTCATCTGACCCGTGCTTAAATGGCTCTAATAAGGTAATTCTGCAGTTTGCCCCCAGTCTGCATTACCCTTATCCTTACAGAGATTTTGTTGCTGTCTAACTTGAATCTCTTTTTTGCTGCACTTGATGCCCCTGGCTTCTTTTGCAATACACCCTAGGCAAGAAAAGTGTTTTCCTTTTGACTATAGTTTATTGCATATCTGAAGTCCACTCCCACACTTGCAGTCAAACACCAGTATTTCCTGATCTTACCTCTACCCCTTGCACACATCTTTTGTGTGCTCCTCCCCATTATCCAAATCTTCTTTGGGGTTCGGGCTCAGCTGAACCAGGCAAAGTGATAAAACAATCACAAATCAGTGCCCAGGACACTCGACTCCTAGACCAAAGAATGGCTTGAGTTTTCAGTACCTGCTTGCTTTAGTTTGTGCTTTCCAGGCTTCTTTGTGGAAGCTGGACCCCCAGTGAGAGGTTGAGGCGGGGAGTGAGGCACCAGCCTCAGCATTCCATGCTCTTCCCTGACTCTGGAGTATCACATTTCACCTTAGGAATTTTTTGCACTGTCTAAAATAATAGTTCAAAGGATGAAGGGTGACAGGTGCTGCAGACTGGGGGTGTGTCAAGATCCCATCACTCAGACGTTCTGCCTGGATTTATATTTGCACACCTCAGTAATTCAGAGGAGGATGGAAGTGCTGGCTATGTTTCTTTGAATTACCTGAGGTCTAGATGGATGAGCTGCATGTGATGGCATGAAAGCAGGGACTCTATCTAGCTCTTCTGGCAAACTGGATGAATGGAAGCTGTGCAGCTCAGCAGTTAGGGCTGGTCTCATCCTGGAGTGCTTGTGATCCCAGCACTGCACTGGGATGCAAAACACTGGCTCATAACATTTTTCTAAGCACACCAGTCTTGATTGGGATGGGGTATGGCAAAAGGTCTGACCCAGCTGAAAGTACCAGTATCCCTTTCAGTCTGAAGGTACCTGTAGTAACTTTGGAAGGTTTCTTCAGCCCTGAGGTGGTTGTTTTCACAGCATGAAGATTCAGAGGCAATGTGTCCTGAGCTGTCTAGGGTAAGTGCTTAAATAGAAATAGATCACTTTTCTTCAGATAGGCTCATGATAATGGTAAACATTCTCTAATAGAGCCTGAGAAATGGTGGACCTGAATTTTAGATGTGTTTTTTTGTCAGTTGAAGGAGGCCCAAACACTGAGTATTAACTTTCCTGGAGAGAAAGGTCCTCTTTCAGGAATATGCATCTCATGGGTCCAGAAGGAAAATAAACATGCAGCATGATGCTGCAGATTGAACTGGAGGGCATTCAGCTCCCAGCTGGCTCCACACTTCTGGAATAGCAGCTGCCTCGTGTGAAGAGGAGAGGTCCTGGAAGGCTCACTGTCCTGTGCTAAAATATGAAACCACAGTCCCCATGTGATGTGACCCTGGGCAGTGCATACTGTGCCAAAACACGCTGTTAGAGTGAGATTTCCTCCAGGACAGACAGAGATACAAGCCTTCAGGTTTGAAGGATGATCAAGTGGAAGGAAGGAGGGTTGTGTGCTTGAGGAGTGGGGTTATAGAGCAAAGGGGTCTCTAACCCTAACCCTGAAGGAAGTTTGTGCCAGGAGGTGCCTGCTGGGTTTGGGAGGCTCAGTGTGAGCTACCCTGGAGCCACAAGGCAGAGGAGAGATGCATTTGGCACCTGGTGGCTGAGCCCTTTCAGACTATGTGGCTTCAGTCTTTGCATTTAACTCAAAGACTCTGGAACCACCAGACTCTGTCCACATGGAGAACTCTGAGTAGTTGGCAATAAAGACTCCTCAGGGAATTCATTAGGTTTCACTTCCTCCTGAGCACAGCTTTCACAATAGTTTCCAAACCTCCTGTTCCTGAGAGCATTCTTAGATGCCCACACGCTGTGCAGTTCCCTCTGGAGCACAGAGAGACATGCATTTGTTCTGCTTTAATTTGAATCTTCAAACCTCACTTGGACAGTAACAACATGGAATAAACAAGCCTTGTGTTGAAATACACTCCTCCTCAGTGCTACACTGATTTAACTTGATTTTCCTATGGAGAATCTTGACGCACTTCGTTCTTCAATGCATTAATCTTCACAAGATCCCAGGGAAGCTGGGAAATGCTGCTGCTTCCCTCTCCCTCTTCTTTTTATGGATAGGGAACTGAGATCCTAAATTTCACACAATCAACTAAATGGTGTTGAAAGTGCTTGTTTTTTATCTTTTTAGAAAACTCAGAGACCAACAGAGTGGGATGTGTTTGCTATGGAAGTGGATTGAATGGAATCCAGAATGGACTGGAATGAAGAGCTTGTGTTGACCTGAGGGTTTTTTCCTGCAAAGAAGGTCTGAGGCTCCCACTGGACTTTGCTCACCTCCCAGCACAGAGCAAAGCTGGTGTCTCCTGGAAATGGAAATCAGCAGGTGGGTGATTTGATGGTGTCCCTCTGCCCCAGCTGCTTTGAGGCTCCTGCTGCACAGCCTTGAAGCAGCCAGGCAGCCCTCCAAGCCCTGCCTCCTCTGACACAACAGGACTTCTTGTCTCCCTTGTAATGTTTTGGAGTAAAGAGCTTTCCAGACAGTTGTAATGTCAAGTGTCCATGCTGGTGGGAAGCGGGTGAGAGGGGACCCTCTATCACTGTGAGTGCTACCGGACCCCCCAAAAGGCTGAGAGCTTGGAAAGCATCCACACAGTCGATCACTTCCCTGGATTATCTGTGCTTCATGAGCCTCCAGCTCATGAATCTTGGAAGGAAAGACCTTCTCAGGAGATTTGTGGTGCGTCCAGTCCCAGCTAGAAATACCACAAGAAAAGCCTCTCTTGGGGAGATCCCAGTTCTAAGCAGGAAATGCAGAGTGATGTGAGAGTGAGAAGAAATCCAGATGTGGCCACTATCTGCTTTATTTTACTCTGGGAAACCAAGTTCTCCTTTGTGGGGTATAGTTTTGTCAAACATCATTCTTAAGCATATCTAGCCCTTGAGTTTGCCAGTTATAATTGAGTCAGACCCACATATCAAAGCTCTGTGTGTGCGTGTCTGTGTGTCTGCATGCCTGTGTGTGGAGATGGCTTCCAGCAGATCACTTTCTGTTGTTTTTCTGCTAACAGGCTGAACAGAGCTACTCACTCCCACATACAGACAGAGCTCTGGCTCACACAGCTGCCTAGGGAGAAGCACTGGCTTTTCTCCTCTTGGGCCAGTGTTGCATTTTTGAATTACTTTACCAAGAAGTGTTTAAGTATTTGAGTTTTTCAAAGTGAAGCAGTTTCTCCACCACCAAGCCTTTGTTTCCTTGCACAGTTCAGGAGTTTGCTTTGCTTTGTTACCTTGTTTGCAGTCCCAGCCCAGCCTGGGAAACATGCAGCATAGTTCAATGCTGAGGAAAGTAACTCTTTCATTTTAAAAGGGACTACTTGGTGTGAGTGACAGCCACTGAGGGGTGGGAGATATTTGCTGGATTTTGGAGGTTAGCTGAGGCTGTGGAGGGGTATTTGCAGGGAATGAAAACATCCTGGACTTGCCAGGAAAAATGCAAGCCTGAAGACAAGTTTGGAAGGCATTTTATAACTTTGTGTGGTGTTGGTGCTTGCAGTGCTCCCGTGTGAGCTTTGCTCTCCTTGGCTCTTGGTCTGTGGGGTCAGTGTTATGTTCAGGATCTTCTCCTGCTGCCAGGGAGCAGGAGAACATTATACACATATTCACGAGCAGCCAAATCTTTATTAAACCTCAAAAAGATCATTAATCTCACCCAAATATTTGCTATTTCTAAAGTTTAGGTAGGGGGTAGATACCCTCAGGTGTTTGGAAGCTAACACTTATAATTAAAATGAATAACAGGAGCAACAAAGTGGAATTGCTGGTCATAACTTCCCTCCCCTGCACACTTTTTTTGAGTGCATCCAGTTGGCCCCCAACCAGTACTATTCCCCAGCAGAAACTTTCCAGCATTTATTCATCACACACAGAATTGACAAGTGCCTCCAATTCTCTAGTTACCAGTGCACTAATGAACATCTGCTAGTCTTTCTTACAAGTTCAAGGACTTGGGCAGGGAGTAGACTGGGGACTGAATTTCTCTGTGTGTCTGAATAAGGTTAAAAGTGGATTTTACATGAGGGCAATGTCTGGGGTTCCTCATACTTCTCAGTTAATGGCTTCCAAAGTCCAAACCTTTTGGTTGACAGCTGCTTCTGAGAAATGGAGTTTTGAGGGGAGGAGAGAATATGTCTTGAACTATCAGAAAAACAAGAAATAGAGATAATTTTTAGCTTGCAAGTAAGTTAAGCTATTCCAAGTAGTCTTTGCTGTTGCTAGTTCTGGAGAGCTTGAAAACTTCTGGCATGAGCTTGTTTTGCTACCTCTTACTAGTGGGAATGTAAAAATTGCCCAACAATATATGCAGTCAAACCAACCATCAGGTCTCACAATGAGTATCTCTGAGAGACAGCTAATTACTTCTCCAAAAGTTGGGAATATTTGCTCTGGAGAACTATCAAATACCAAGATCTGTCCTGTTCAACAAAAACTGCTCTAGAGCTTCTGCACTGTCACTTTAGTCCTGTCACTGTTTTATTGCTGGATGATACAGGAAGAAAATTCAGCTTTGACTTAACCCCTTGCATTAACAGCAAGTACAAATTGTGGTGGCATTTAACTCAGTCTTCTAGAAAGTAATTTGTTGTTTAATGATTTCTGTCTTCCTTACACCAGCCTTTTAACCCTCTCATTCTGTGCCTTGTCACCCATTACCACCCAGCATGTTGTTTTCCAGTGTGCAACTGGGATGTGGAAATGGCTGGAAATAGGGAACCCAGCTCAAAGGAGTGTGTGCTGCTTGGTGGGTATTGCTCAGCCATGCAAGGAAGCCTAACAGCTCTGAAAAATAAGAAAAGTACATGTGGAAGTTGATGCATTTAACCACTGGGCCATCTCCTTTAGGAGGTTACTGTCAGCACTTTTCTTTGAGGCTGTAGCTGTCTGTAGGTGGCTGGTTTCAGGTGCCTGTGCAGGGCAGCGGTGTTGGTATGAACCGCTGTGCAGCACACAAATCATTCCTGATGAAAATTAAATACCCAAAAAAGAAATTCCACTACCAATGGAGTGAGCAAATCATGCACAAATGACTAATAAATAGCACCGCAATCTCTCCTTAAGCTGTGATTTATCTGTCTGGAGACTTATTAAAGAAATGTTCCTGCTGTTTGCACAGTTTTTATGGTGGTGGTGCTTTTTGACCCTCTCAAGTGTCAAAGCCTCTTTCCCTGCTCTGGCAGCCCCAGCAAAGGCCCCACACATCCCCTCCACTATGCAATGCCTGTGAGCAAGTGCACCCACACCCTGATGCCCTGGCCCTGCTCTCTCCCAGCCTCACACTGTGCTGCAGAGGGATGTCCTTCCTGTGATCTGTGCCAGTAAAGGAGCTTTCTGTGTTTCATCTCCTCCTGATCAGGCACAGGACTCAAGGGATTGGCAGGAAGGTGAGGGAGGTTTAGGTTGGATGTTAGAAAAAGGTTCTTCACCCAGAGGGTGTTTGGGTGCTGGAACAGGCTCCCCAGGGAAGCTTCCACAGCACCAAGCCTGTCTGAACTCAGTAAGTGTTTGGACAATGCTCTCAGGCACATGGTGGAATTCTTGGGATGTCTTGTGCAGGGCCAGGAGTTGGACTCAGTGATCCTGATGTATGCCTTCTAATTCAGCATACTCTATACTTCTATGCTTCTATGCTTCTATGATTCTCTTTTCCAGGGTTGTAGCATCACTGCTGGGGGGAGCAGCTCATGCAAGGCCTTCCTCCTTCTCCCAGGCAAAACTCATGCAAGTCTGTTTGGACCAGTAACTTTTGGAATATGAATGGGTCAGACGGTTTTGGGCAAAGCTGTGGGAGCAGTAGCCTGGCTGCCCCCTTGTCTGTCAAGGGCTTTCTCTGCACTCTGCAGTGCACTCAGAAATACCGGGCTAAGGCCAGATAGCGGAAAATCTCAAACACATGACTTTAAAAATAAATGCTTTTTTCTTTCTTTTAGCTAAAATGTGCACTTTGCGTAGCTGACTCATGAGTTCCAGCACATTTGGGGTCGGCAATACTTTGAGGTGCCAGTGTCTTGCTGACATTATTGGATGATGGGGCAACAAACCCCTACATGTCTTTTTGATGTGTAGGACATGACAGAAGCAGCTAAAGCTGTTCTGACTCAGGTCTCAAGCATTTCTGACATCAAAGTGTAGACACAGGCAGTGCTGGATGGTCAGGAGTTCGTGTTGAATCTTTTCTCACTGCTAGCTGGGGAGAAAAAATCTTTAGCTGCCAATGAGGTTGACTTTCACTCTGACAGTATTTCACCCTGTAGAATATATAGTGTTATATGACATGTAAAATTGAGGTATGATGTAATTTATAGGTACCTGCCCTCTTTCTGAGATGCACATCCAATGCACATAACCCCCTTTTAATAATTAAAACAGTGGAGTATTTAGAAAATCTCAGTGCTCAGAGTGGGAGATGGAAGGGAGAAAATGGCACTTGAGGTATCAGCTTTCACCGCCCTTTGCAGTGCAAGACGGGGAATATTTGCACTCATGTATGTGTTGTCCCTGATCCATTGGTCAGAATTGTCTCAAACCCCTTGTGTAGCACCAGCTGAATTATCAACTCCAGTTACCAACCTTCTTCTTCTCTCCCCATGGCTGAAGGACCCTCCTAGGAACCTGCCATATAAGTTGGCTTCCCAGCCATTCCCAGGTCTGCACACAAAAGCCACGTTGGACCATCACATTCTGACTGCAGGTACATCCACAGAGGCTGAAACCTTGTGACATCAGTGCTAGAAACAATCTAGCAGAAACTAAGTTTATTTAATGAAAAAAAATTAATGCAGGAGATGCTCTTCAATAAAGTCAGCAGACTCTCTAGATCAGCTCTATTTACTTTTTTATTTAATATTATTTCAAAATCATAGCCCTCTCTGTTAGGACCTTCAGGAGTATCGTCACCCTTCCAGGCGAGCCAGAGCTGTTGGAAACAAACCATCATCTGGGCTGTGATCTGTGCTCTGGCTGCCCAGCTGTGGCCATCAGCTCCCAGTCCCAGTGGGGTCCTGCCCTGGGGCACAGCACACACGCTCATACCCTGACAAATACACGCAGCTGAGGAAGGTTGGAAGTTTCCTGCTTAGTGTCTGCTGTCAGAAAATGCTGCTCTGCTCAAACTGAGCCATCCCCATGGGAGTGTGTCAATTTGGACAAACTTAAGTTTAGGGAAAAAAAAAAAATTGGAATAACTGATTTCAATAAATTCAGAGCAGTCAGCAGTCAGCTGTCAGAATGGCACATTTCAAGTTTTCAGTCTCAAATGCCTTCTCTTTGGCACACTGTGCATTAATGTATACCAGAGTACAAATCCTTACATAAAATAATGCAAAATGAATTACGAAACAGAATAATACTATACAAATCTGGACTGGAAATAGAAACATGGAATACTCAAAATATGAACTATACATTAAATATAAACATAATGGAATGGAAAAGAAAAAAAATGCAAACGAATACTTCAGTTGACCTGAAAGGATGTGTTTCCAGAATATTATTTTGTAAGGGATTGTTGTTGAACCCAAATTTCACCTTTCCTCTTCAGTTTCTAGTCTTATGTCAGAAATCCTAGCTGGAGGGAAATCCTGGGCAGTAGATGCATGAATTTTTTTATAAACATACACAGATATAATTGTATGTTTTTATTCTATTTGTCTCTTTCCTTATTTTTCCTACAGCATCTGTCCCATTCTGAAAACAGAATCTGTTTTTGCTTTCTATGATGGAGTTAATTACAAAGCAATTAATTGATCCAGTTATTCATGAGCAGTTTTGGTCATCCCATAGATGACGGGACTTCAAGATCCTTTTATTTTTCTTTCATGTCACAGCCAGGGCAATCACAGAAAATCTGGTGGTAGCATCAATTTTCCTAAGAAGGTGGGCAAGGTTGACCTCTTTCCATTTCTTTGCTTTGAGGGGACTTTGGTGATCCACAGTCAATATGTTGGTTCCTGTGGATGCTGGTGAATCCGACCTGCACTGCAGGCACTAAATTCAGCACTGGCATCCCTGCACGTGGGCGCTCAGGCAGCCTGTGTGTGTGGAGGAGGCATGTGCAGCTGCTGAGGTTTTGAAACTTTTTTGCAAGGCTTAAGAGACACAGGTTGCTGCTTTTTTGGCCAAAGAGGAGGAAACATTACTTTACTGTAAACAAATGTTAAATAAGGATGGCCAAACCCTGCATCGAGCAGTGACTCTCCTGCATTGCCACAGGTCAAGGGCAGGGTGTCGATTTGAAGGTGGATGTTTCCTAATGTGCAGTCGTTGGTAACCTAAAGCAGGTTTATGACAGAGCCAAGATCAGGCATTAATGCAATAGACTGGTAATTCAATCACTTTATAGAAGTTGATCTGTCCTTTTTATTACAATTATTGTCAGCCCGGGTGTTTCGTTCCATCACTGAAAATAAACATCATTTATCATACTTGTAAAGATTAGCCCCTGACAGCTCCAGCTCTGCTTTGCATAAATGTGTATTAATGTCGGCTCTGTCTGAAGTGGAGAGAGAAGTCTATATTTCACAAGAATGATTAGACAGTGTCACCACTGCTTTAAGTAATGTCTTATCATGACGGATAATCAAACTGTGAAAAAAACTGACAAAAAAAGGCAATTTGTTGCATATGCATTTTTTGCTTTATTGGGCTGAGAAATAGCAATATTTTTGCTACTGCATTTTCGAGGTATGTAATGTCCAGGCTCTGGGATGGTGATACTTCTCTGGGTTTCAGGGGACACATGATGTTTCAGCTCATCAGCAGAGCTGGGACCTCCACCTCTCTGCAATGCTGCCTTGAGTCTTCCTGTTTGAAGACCCAGGAGTCTACAACTTTGCCAGGCTTTCAACAGTCCTCACCTTGGGCTGAGTTAAATTTGGAAAGTTTCAAGCTAAAATGATGATGACATTGGTTAGAGTGAGATTAAGGGAAAATATGATGCCCAGGCTAAAATATTCTTGCAGACATTTTCCAGAGAAGCTCTAGGGCTCCGGGGCCTTGAAGCAAGAACTCGACAGTTGGCATGTGCCTGCCCTCAGGTCAGGGCTGCACTTTTGCTGCTCCCATCAAAAAGCAACAACATTAATTGTAGGGAAAAAAAAGAGAACTGTTTGTCGTGGTGTACTTTAGAGATGTTAGAGCTCAACAGTGAAACTATGTGTGTTTGAGGTCTCAGCTAACAAGAGGGAAAGGAACTCTGTTCCAGTGACTGTGTTTCCTGGCAATCATCATGGAAGATGTCTCTGGCATCCAGAATGAAGAACAGTTAAAGATGTGAGCTGAAGTCTCACTCTTTGCCAGTTAAGCCAGGGCAATGCCAAGGATGTTCCCTTGTCACCTGGACCATTCATTCTCTGAGAGGGAAATGCACATGGGCACCGATGTCCATCACACACTGACTGTCAGATCTCTGCAGCTGTGCACAAAAACAGCTCTGCAACTTTTGTGAGGAATGTCACAGCTGAAGCAAAGTCCTTATCATCAGTATGAGGGTTGGTACTGGGCCTATTTAATCAGTTTTAGAAACTGAAGAAAGAAAACCAAACCCAACCCCTTGTGTATTTTCAGGAGCCACTTTTGTTTTGCTGAAGTTTGAGTAGTGCACTGAAAACTATGATTTCTGGGCTTTACATCTGGGTTTTGTAAAAGCTCCAGGCTGTGGAGTAAGGGTGCTTTAGTGAGAGTATCTGCTTTCATTCTTTCTGGTTTTAAAAAGAAATGTCCAAAATTTGTGCCTTCATGGGGGGAAAAAACCCCACACAACAATTTGGAGGCATGTATCCTCAAAAGAAAATGTCAAATAAAAGCTTTTATTTATTATCTTATAATTTCTAAGCCAGCCACCTTATTTTGGAAGGCTTATGTTTGAGATCAGTGTTAATTGAAGATGACACCTTAAAATTAGCCCACTGTGGAGGTATCTCATTGAATTAGATCCTAAAGGAGCAGTAATACATTAAGTACCATATATGAAAATAAATAAACCTCTTCCCTGCATAACTAATAGCTACTTCTGCTATTAAAGCTGAAGTATTTAAAGCACTGGAACTATACTGAGTGCTTATACTACTATTTTTTTCTTTTTTATTATTTTTCTCTTTTTTTTTTTCATTTTTAATGACAGTCCCAGTTTATTCCCTTTCAGACTACAGTTACTTTCAGTTTTATTTTGTTCGCTCTGATTTGGTGCTGGTGGTGATAAAAAAAACCACTGTGGCACAGCTTTCTCTTTGCTAAAGAACCTGAAACTGAAACTTCACTCTGGAATAAAACTGAAAAAAAAAAAAAACAAGCGCAAAAGTAGTGCAGGTGAAGGAGCCAGTTGGTGGTGATGGAGGGAAGGAGTGGGTGAGGATGGCACTGGGACCATTAGCGATTGAAGAAATGCTGATTTTAGCCAGTGGTATTAGCAACTGGCACTTTTTAAAGTGCTAAAAGCTTTGGACACAGATTACCATGCGCATATTTCAATTTCCTTTAAATCCAGGGAGATTTCCTCTTAAAGCACACTCTCTCTCTCTGACTCTCTTTTTTATTTTTTATTCAGCTAGATTGTGCTTGATGGGGACTGTTAACTGAATGCAGCATATTATATATTACTTCAATAAATCACCGACAGCCGAAGCATTCAATATCATGCAGAGCAGTAATCAGGGGAAGTCTTAATCACACTTTAAATGGTTTGGATTTATGCTCTGCTTTCCATGGGCTACTGCCACTGCTGGAAAGGCACAGAGACACGGCTCCGTGGTGGCCCGCCAGGACCTGGTCCAGCTGGTGCCAGGGGCTGGGAGCACGGCCAGCATGCAGGGTGTGTGCCAGGGGTGCAGTGCTCGGGCCAGCGAGGATGAACAGCCTCCAGGGCTATTCCTGGAGCTGTTTGTACCTATGCCATAGTCTCTTTAGATTGCCTGGGCATTTTGGTGCAAAAAGACTCTGACAAAGTAAACAACTGCTCTTATTGCACCAAGGTTGTAGAGATGCGTGGCAAATCCTGGCTTTGTTTTGACTGAAAAAAAGTATTTTAACATAGAATTTCTTCAAAAATAAATCATCAGATAAGAGCAAAACCAGCTGCTATATTCCTTTGCCTTTTGCATTATGTCCAGGAGATTAGAAACGCCTCCTGGATTTTTGTCAGGGAGTGGGAGAAGTAAAGAGGAAGGGCTGGCTTATAAAAACTAAACAAGCCACAAAAACCCTTAAATATAATTTTTAATTTATGACTGGTGACCCACCGAGGCTTTCCATGAAAGTAAAACTTTCCAGCCGGGGGCTGTGGGCGCGAGGTCCATGTGGGTCTCATGGAGGTGGGTGCCAAGTGTCAGCTGCCGGCAGAGGATGAGAACCTTCCTTCCCTGCACCGTCACACGCCCGACCTTCACCTTCACCCTTGCAATGATGTACAGATGTGCAGTGACGTCATCTGTCCTGGCCAAAGGGAGAAATCAGAGCAGAAAACAATAGCCCCTTTTGGGGAGAAGTTAATGATTTTGGTTAACCCCGTGGCCTGGGGCACGGCACACACGCGAGCGCAGTCACTGGCCATCGGCACTCGCAGGGGATGGGGACATGGCACTGCCGGGTGGGAGGTTAACAGGCTTGTTAAGCACATCTGGCTGGAAGAGCCCTGGGCACACTGTGAGCTGCTTTCCCAGCTCAGAAGTACTTTGTGGGCCCCCTCAGCTGGAGAGAGTGAGTCTCCCTTCCACCCTGGTGTTAAAAGTAGTCACACTGCCTCCACCATAAATTACTGTGCTAGCAATGGAAATATGAACAATACCCAAGGGGAGCGGAGATGCAGCAGCTGAGATGGTTAAACAATAGTCCTGCTCACAGGAAACTCTCCCATCATGGTGGATTTAAGTTCCAAGGAGCTTTGGTATCTGACCGTTGGGTTCATCCCCTCCACCCCCTGTTTTGTTTTTTATTCAATCCCATGTTGTTCGTGTCTCTTAATAGGGCATCCTTCATTATCATTATCCCTAATAGTGGTTTATTGTATTAGTTACAGTTAATTTAAATGTTACCGAAGCATTGAAAACAGATTGCAGATGTTTTGAAACAGATGTTATTTTAATGTTAAAACAAAATCATGAATATTTATGGATCATTATTGCCTGGGTTGAATTAAGCTCTTTAAATAGTAATGTATGGGCTTAATGTCTTTTGAAGGAAATGCTCCAAAAAAAAGGTGAATGGAAAAACACTGTCATATAAAGATGTATAAATCATTTCTTCTGGCAACACTGTGTTTTTCCTCTATGAACAGTCAGAATTAATTACTGTTATATTACTAAACCAGGTACTGTTCTTGTTCTCTAGCTGAAGTTAACCCAAGAAAATTTTTTGAGCTCAGAAACACCTACAGAGCTCTCTATTTTATATTGAAGGGGCCCACCTGCTCGGTGGAAGCAGACCTAAAGTTGCAGGAATATTTTGAGGTGGAGTCATCAGTTTTAAAGGAAAATAAGGTGAAGATGACGCAAGCACAGAACTCACTTGGTGTCAGTCTTTCCTACAGAAACACAAAGAGGGTTTGTTATTGCCACATGCAGGCTGTCTCTGCTTGAGTCATATTTCTTTCTTTATGGAGATGGAGTTAGTCTTTAAGGCAGCAGCTCAAAATGGTCTTTCATTCATTACAAAGTTATTTAGTTACGGGTAGGTAACTCTGAATGGCATTTCTACATCTTGCACTTTATTAGTTGATCCTAGCTGCTAAATGACATGGAGAGATCAGCATATTGTGGCAGGGAAGTTCAGTTGTTTTAGCCAGTCTTAGATGGGGTCTAACTTGCTAGAGTTGAAAATTTGCCTTTGAGATGATGAACTCAAGGGATGTTGATAATGATTAACTCAAGAGAAAGGGGGGGTGAGATAATACAGTGGAAATTTAAAAATAAGAAGGAGGTGAGATAATACAGTGGAAATTTAAAAATAAGAAATCTGTAAACACAGGGATGATTTCCTCCTCCACAGACGAGGAACACTTCCACTGCATTAGGATGAGTCATGCCCTATTTAGAAGAGGAACAGCCCAAGCATTAGTTTGTCAGCACTGAGTCTGGTTGATGCTGGGATAGGGATGGTGTAGGCAAGGGGACATGCAGCCACAACCTATCTTTACCTGTGTCCACTGGAGCTATGTGCTCTAATCTGTAGCTTTGAGTATTTGTGTCTTTGTCCTTTTTTTTTTTTTTTTTTTCTTTTCCCTCTCCAAATTTATACTTTGGAGGAAAGCCTGTGTTCTCCTGAAGCTGGCAGAACTCCTTGTCTCCAGTCACAAACCCCCTGAGCAGATGGGCACAGGTTTTGGCTAACCACAGTGGCAGTTGTTGAGCATTAAGGTCTGTAATCTCGTCCAGGAGCAGCAGCATTCCCCTTCTCCCTTGGCCGGGGGAGTGAGCATCTCCCATCTCAGGCTGGTGTCCAGCACAAGAATCTCACTGCTGCCACAGTGCAGGGGTTTGCCCCTGGGCCTTAGGACCTGCATGTCCAGGAAAGGAAGCAGGAATGTACCAGCCCTTCAGCTTCCAGTGTGGTGTAGATGTAGGGATCACGGGAGAAGTGCTGAAGAGCTGCACACTGCATATTACTGCTGACCTGAGCAGAGGCAAAGGACAGATGTGACTGGAAACATCAGACTTTATTTTGCTTTCATAAGTTGGTCAGGCAAGTTTTCTATCTCTTGATTTAAAGGCCATACTGTGGAATCAAATACATCCAACTGAAGAGGTGTTCCTTCAACAGCTTGGACTTGCAATTTCACTGCTTTCATGTCCTGAGTAAAGTCTGGTACAGTACATTATATTCAGTAGACTGCCAGAAAGGGAGTTCATTTAGTTTGATGACAGATTAATACTGATTCACAAATTAATTTTGTCTCTTTGTATATCAAGGGTGTCCGCAACTTATTTAATTTGTAATAAATATAATTATAGAAATGAATGAGCTATCAAGATTTTTAAAGTATGATCCATCAATGTTGGCACAACTTGTAATCCTGGTCATTATAAATAAAATGGGTCTTTTGCAATATGGAATGCAATTTTCCCTGTAGTTTGTCTCATTATTTTCTGACATGTGGGTTAATATTAAATTACAATGCCTTAATTTTCAAATCAGGGCTCAATTTGTAAATAAGAGGTTAATAAATAACCTTTCCAGCTGGAGGCCTTATTGTGACTTCATTAAAATAAACTTTTAAATGAGATGAAGCCTTGATGGAACCCATATTGTCTCATCTGGTACATTGCAAAACAAAAAAATAATCTCCTATGGCTGCCAAAAAAATCCCCTACCCAAAGTCATTGTGCCTCCAATACATTCCAGTGGTCATTTAAATGTCCCATATAACTGGGCTGTACCCTGGCTTGCTCCATCTCCTGCTTCCTGACACGTGGAGCACACACTGAGTTGTCTCTGTTAGTGTGTGACCTTGAGCATGCTGTGAAGGCTGCAGGTGGTTGGTGTCACACATTGTGCTCTACATCTCAGTGGCCCTTCAGCAGATTGTCATTTCTGCCACTAAGCTCAGACCTACTCCTGCTTCTTTGTCTGCTTTCTGCTCTGTTTCATGTGAGGTTTGGAGAGGATATGAGGAAAGATTTCTTCACTGAAAGGGTTGTGAAGCGTTGGAATAGGCTTCCCAGAGGAGTGGTGGAATCACCATCCCTGGAAGTGTTCAAATAAAGTGTGGATGTGGTGCTTTGGGACATGGTTAGGTGGTGAATTTGGCTGTGTTATTTTTATGGTTGGACTTTATGATCTTTGAGATATTTTCCAACTAAAATGATTCTGTGATTTTCTAATGCTCACGGTCGTGTCTCTCATTGCAACTTCCAGTGAAAAAGAAAAGACTTTTCTCAACAGGTGCCACATTCTTCACAGGAATTTCATGTTCTAAGCTGGATTTCTGCAGTTGCAGAGATGGAAAGAAAGCTCTGACTTCTCCATTGAAGGTACACACCTGTGACTGGCAATGTTTGGGCTCTGGATCTAAACTAAGCTGGTTTGTTCTTTTTCCCTTGCTGATTGCCAGCTTCCACAAAGTCTATTTTCCTTCTAAAGGGGGAGTTTCCCCTGAGAGAAAAGTAATATATGGAAGTTTATAAATAAAAACCTCCAAACACCCAACCCCAAAACAAGAACTCCAATATAAGGTAGGAAAACTCAAAAAATAAGCCTTAAAGGAAGCAGCAGGTTCCTCTGTGAGACAGAGGTTGAACTAGTTTTGCCCATGAGTGCTGTTGGTCTGTGCTTTAACTGTGAGAAATGGTAGGCTCAAAATTTGTTGTCTTAAGAAAAAAACAAATGACCAAAAAAACCCAGGTCATTTGAGGATTTTTTCCCTAATTTGAGTGGTTTTTATTTATTCTACTAGAGAACACTGATGCATGCACACAAGACCTAGTTTACAATTGCAATCCCCTGATGGTTCTCCTGCTGTTTTTATTTAAAAAAAAAAAAAGGTTTTGGTTTTTTTTTTCAGTAGTACTAAAGGTGCATACTGAACTACTGAAATATTTTAAAATAATAAACCTTGTCCTCTCTATCCATTGGGGTTTATTCTGAGGGGAGAAAATACCCTTTTTTGTTTACCAGTTGTGCTCACAAAAAAGCCATTTCTAAGCCCTGCTGAATCTGTTGGAACATCTGTGGGCCAGTGCTTTGGCTGAAGGACTTTGTCAGCACTTAAATAAGGGCTGGGAAGGAGGTTTTACCTCTGCTATTTTGTGTGTTGTCTGGAACAATTTTGAACACCACTAAAAATGTGGTTTTTCCTGTTAAAATGAGGGATGATGCTAATCTAAAAGGCCTTCAGTCCCTTATTTATTTTACACCTTTTTCTTTTGTGAGATCTGCTTAATACCAACTTCCTGCAAGTGAAACAACTCTGTAGAAAGATCAGGAGTGGAAAACAATTCCATGTGAGCTCCTTAGAGACTTAACTTTTTCTGGTACTGATTCACATGTGATGAAACCAGCCCATGTCTCTGCATAATAAATCTTTCTTTAAAAAAACCCCAAAACATAAATGACAGTTAAAACATTGTTGAAGAGATGTGCAGATAATGGTTTAGCTGAAAATCTTTTTGATGTCACTTCTGCTTGAGAAGTCAGGTCTCACCCCATGCTCTTGTAAATTCAAGGTTTAGATTTGGAAGGTTTTTAGGATAAAGTTGTTGGTGTATTATTAGTATGTGTTAAATTTTGGAAAGCAGTTGAATGTGTTCAGGTTTTAAATTTCCTTCATAATTTGGGCAGATACAGACCATTTTTTGGAAGTGTTCGATGGCCACAAAGCTGGCTCTCGTATCTAAGAAAAGGTACCCAAAGACATTGGTGTCATTGGTGCTTTCAACACATAGACCTCTGCTGATTTGTTCAAAATGCTCCCACTTATTTCCAGTTAATGATGGAAATGCTGGGATCTATTTTCTTTTTTCCAATTAAATAGAAACCTTCACCTGGCTCAGCCCCAGTTTCTATTCCCTGAAAACATTTTTCACACTCTCTGACAAATCTCCTGACATTGCTAAGACAAGCGATCATTTCCTGAGAGCTCCTCAAGCAAGGTGAGACCTGTTTGGTTCTTGGATGTCTGCTAACAAAGGAAATTCACTGGCCTGCAGGATGTGATTACAATCACCACTTGGAGCACCCTCCGCAGCTGGTGCTGGTGCTACAGGGCGTTCAGCCTTTTGGACTGCAGAGCAAAACCCATTTTCTCACCCCTCCTTAAGATCTCTCAGATATGGCTACGCCGCCCTCTTTCAGCGTGCCTGGAGTGATGTTTAATCCTCTGTGCATTTCATCGGATTTCACTTATCGTCATTATTGATGAGTGACACAGAGGTTAAACGATTCGCATCAAGACATTTTGCTAAAAAAAAAAAAAAAAAAAAAAAGAAAAAAAAAAAAAAAAAGAAAAAAAAAAAGAAAAATACATCAGTTTTGAGTCAGTGGAGACACTTTACTCAGATGCCGATCAGATGGGTAAGTGCAGCAGGCAGGTACCTTCTCAGAGGGCTGCTTTGCCAGCGGGGAAAGGGGCCCAGTGGAGCCACCTGGAGATTACCAAGCTCATGCTATACAGTAACAGTGGCAGAAAGGGAGAAGCACATTTGTTTCTTGCAGCTTGCCTGAGCCACAGAGCCTGGGAGTGCCTTTGCTCTGAGCTCTACAGCCAAGGGCAGGATGCTGGTGCTGCCAAAGGGTGGGGCAGCCCACCTACAGACTCCAGGCCTGGGGCTGGAGCGCCTTTCCAAGCTTGCTGCAAATCCATCCCAGCTGCATTCCTCGGCTGCTGTCACTGCCAGTCATTTCCATCAGAGCAGGTGGCTGAAGCTCTCTGGTCACAGCACCTTTCCAGGGGATGGCTGCTTGCACGACTGGTCAAGTGAGTAGTCAGCAAAAGAGGTAACAGCTAAAAATGGTGCTCTTGTTCCAGGAGTCCTTTATGTGAAGCTCTACAGATCTAAATTCTTCAAAAATAGACCTTACACCCTCATAAGCATCACTTCGTTTTTTGTCATGGCCAGTTGTCATGGCCCAGGGAATTTTCCAAGTGGAAGACACACTGGGAGACACAAAGCCATGAAGAAAATTAGCCTTGCTTTGTCCAGAGTTTTGCTCCCTTCCCTGCTGCTCTCCTCGTTTCATTTGATCTATTTTAGCCACTACCACCACACTGTAACACAAACCTTGGTGCTTTGGCCAACATCCAGCTGTGAAATGTGTGCTCTTCTTCTGCATGATTCACTCTGCAGGTGTCAGGAAAGCTGTTCCTCGTGGTCCTGAGTCAAAAATTCCAACTGTCTGTCTGTCAAAGCCTGGCAGAGAAGATGTTTGTATGGGCAGAGCACCCTGGGGTCCTCCCCAAAGAGGAACAGAAAAGGGGTAGTGACAGAGGAGAGAGGGGACATTTGTGAAGGTTGTCTTCATCTGTACTCTTTCTGTACAGCAAATGGAGAAAGGGAGAGTCCTTTAGAAGGCATGTAGAGCATCAGGCCAAGCTTCTGCTTCATAGTGCTTCCTTAAGCATCCTTTTTCTATGAAGACTCTCCTGAGCTGTACGTAGTAAGAGTTAAGGCTAGACAGAGGAATGTAGATAACATAAATTTATGTAGTCCCATTCCCTGTTTTTTGGTGCAGAAGCTGCCTTTTGTGGTGTGTTGCTACACCTTCTGCTAGCTGTTGATACAACCCTACACGATGGTAAAGGTGGGATGGTAAAACAGCCTCTGACAGGCAAAGATACCAGCCACAGTTTGCTTTTTGGTAAGCCATCAACACTTGGAGAGACGTTTCCAGCAACTGCACTGTATTTGCGTGCATCAGCTCTTCCAAAGGTGACAGTAAGCATGCCACCATGCCCCCTACACATCTGCCTGACAGGTCAGTGTGGTGAAAATGGAAATACGGAGGCAAAGGCACCCATGTTATGAATCAGAAGTGCTGGTGCAGTTGGAGGAAGCTACAGCAGTTACAAACCTTCAGCATATGTGAAAACATTGCTTTGTTCTTTTTTTTTTTTTTTTTTTACACCAAACATATTTAATATGGTCATTTCAAGTTTTACATGAAGCATAAATCAAAGAGAAATAAGTGTACTGGGCACAACACGGGTTGTTTTGTAGCTTCTAAATTTCTTAAGTGTTAGGTCATTTTACTTACAAGTTAAATGGCTGTCTGCAAGAGGCCTTGGTTGGTCATAAATTGTCCTTCCAGTAATATAAAACACACCATTTGTTTACCACACGTATGCGCTTCCAAGTAGATCCAACAGCTCGTAAAGAACAAGAGCCCCTATGTCATCCCTACAGAGACCACTGCAATAAAGAGCTGTTGGAATGACTCTGTACTCAGTAAGTGCAATCAGATCCAGCAACAGTAGCTTTTATGGGCTTTTTTCTCCCCTCCAGGAAAACCTGAGATATTAGTGCAATATTAAAGAGCTGTGATGGTTTTACCCAGAGTGGGATCTCACTCTTCCTATGCTCCCACTGGTTTTGGGAGTGGAGTGAGGTTAACACTCACCAAAGAAGGTCGGAATCAGACCTGTTAGGATGGGTTGTTTTCATAAGGGATATGATTGATTAAAAAGAAGGTTAATTGAATATTATGCAGCTGCCACAGTAGTATAAACTCCAAGCTCTGGCTTATAAACAACATTTGTTGCAGAAAGGTTATTACCTGCTTACAATTAGAGCAGTGAGCCTTTCGTTCCTTGTTTATTCCAGGATGGTACAGCAGTAAAAATGCACATGCTGGTAACATGACCTCAGGTAGGCTCCTAGGAAATCTTAGCCCAGTTTAAGTAATAAATATGTTCTCACACTGGCAGAGGTGTGCCCTGATTGAACTCTGAAGAGAAACACCAGCTAAAAGCAGCATTTGATCTAGATTAGAAACCTACTTTAAGTGTTTGAAGTAGAAAAGCAGTAGGAGTTGATCTGAGTCTCCAAAGCCTTTTGTCAATAGAAAAGATCTGAACAATTTCCTTTTAATAATATTACTGAATTTTTATTGTGATTTCTGTAGTTCTTGGACAGTACAGAGGGGTGTGATATTTATCCAATGGATTTACAGGCCAACAGGATCATTAACACATTCACTGACTCAACTTTGGATCATGCTGAGGGTGACCAGATTGGTGTAAGAGATCCAGAGGAGTATGGGATTCACCTCGCCCCGCTGGAGAAGGCATCTAAGCTGGCTCACTGGGGTCTCTCTGTAATCAGTGAGGAAGTGACACATGTCTTTCAGAAGAAAAGTCCACCCCGTTCTATGTGTCTAAACCAGAAAATTATTTCGCAAGAGAGATGTGCCAATCTCTTGCCATGGACTTCGAAGGAACCTGGAGGGTTTGTCCCATATACAAGAATCTTGAAGACAGGTTGAGGGTTTGTCCCATGTGTACCTGAATCTACATACCTGATTCTGCCAATCAGCTCAGGAGGGATCCCTCAGAGGAAAAGAGGACTGCATCCCCTTCAGTTGCTTCTGCATGAAACTGCTGGTTCATTTGCACCAAGTGTAATTCACTGATTCACTGGCCAACTGCTTTGCTCAGCAGCTTTCATTCCAAACTCATTGCTGTGCCCATAAGGATCACCTGTGAACAGCCTACTCACCCTCCCTTAAGGCTCTAGCCCTGTGCACATCAAACCACCTCTACAAAAACAAGCTGAAAATCAGCCTCTTGAGTAGCTGAGCTAACTCTTGCTGCAGCCAAATTAAATCTTTCTCATCAAGGAGCTGGATGGGACTCTAACTAGATCACAACTGATGTATCTATCAGTTGCTCACCCGATAATTGCTTCCCATCACATACATAATGCACAGATTAATTTCTCCTTTCTCCAAACCCAATATTCAATTTGCCACTCTCATGGCCCATCACAGCCCTGCTAATCTTTCCTATTTCTGTCTCTTTTTGGACAATGACCGAGTCAGTCAACAAGCCATTTTTATCAAAAATCTTCTGGTTGACAAATGTCTAGCTTGTGTTCTGAGCCCCTCTCCTGTATGATCCCTGCTGCACTGCCACTGTCCTTCCAATCACTTCTGCCGAGAGGCAGTGAAAGACACCTGGGCAGCAGGACTGTGCTTGCAGCACACACTGATCTTGCTACCTCTCTTTCTGCCACCTCCATCTCATTGTTAAGTGGAATTTCTTCAAGGCAAGACCATTCCACATCTGTGCTGCTGTATCACATACCTGCCCTACCAGCTCCTCACCAGCTGTTCCTAAGCACCCCCAGAGTCCAACTGCCTGTGCTGGTGTGATATGAGAGACCAAGACTGACCACCATTTGCCAATAAAAAGAAATAACAACAGACACAATAGATTATGAAAAAAATTACTTTTTAATGTACAAAAGGTTTATATACAGGTTCAGCATGTTACCTCCATTCTTATGATGTAGAAAACAGCTAAAAATGTTCTTAAGATATAAATTTGACAGAACACCTACAGTACTTTTAGTAATGATGTCTTCTATACATAATATATACAGTGCTGGCAAGATTATTATAATACTTTTTCAGTAAATGAAGGAAGACCACCACTGGAAAGTCCAAAAAATCGCAAGTCATTGGAGATTTGGTTTTGCTTCTGTATTTGAACTTTTGCTAATAATATATCTGTAAGGAGGGACTCAGGAGCCATCGTTGCCCAATGCAGCTGTTAAAAAAGTCAGATTAGCAATCAAGGGACACACGAAAGCTTGATCCATCTCAGCACAAGAGATGCCCAGTTGCACTCCAAGCGTCCAGGACAACATACAATGTCCTACACCATGTACCGCCCTCTTTTCATGAATGCAAAGGCAAGGGCAAGGTCAGTAACTGCAGGAGAATATATACAGCAGACTATAAAACAATCCCTTTAAACACAACTTTCACAGAAGACACAAATAAACAGCCAGGAACCTTGCTTTGCTCCCCTGTCCTCATGCACCCTGGACATCAGCAGGAGTCATTGAGAGGTGAAGGGCAGGGCTGGGAGCACCCTGTGTGCACCCTCTGCATTTGGGATGACAATGGATGAGACTGCAGGATGCTGAGCAGCACCTCCCTGCACCAGCCACACCCAGGGCTAGCTGGCAGCAAAGCTGTCCTGACCCACCACTGCCAAGCACAGCTCCTGCCTATCTGAAATCACAGAGTTTGCCTAGAGGTAGCACGTGGCATTTTCATATCAGCCGCTGGTCATACTGGGAAGAGTGATCCTGACATCAGTTTGTGCAAAAGGAAAGCAAAGACACCAGAAAAGACCTTTATAGACCTGTCCTGGTCCTTTGCAGGGGACAAAATCAGGTGCAAATGAGAACATCTCACGGACATGACAGCGAGATGGGAAGGAAAGAGTGAAGCTCTACAGATGCTTACTCAGTCCAGCTGTAGAACCTGCAGGGGATGTCACACTTGTTCCCTGCCCTTCAACATACGGGGTACAAAGTATTTGAGGCTATGAGAGCAGGATGAGAGGAGCTGTCCTTGTCCAACGCAGTCTGAAGTTAAGCAAGGCCTCCTCCCAAGTACATGCACCCTGCTGCTTCTACCCTTTGTCTAACGACAGCAAAAATAAATAATGCAACAAAGATCAACTTACTGGCAGGTGGGACTGTCCTGGAAACAGCTGATCACTATTATGAGCAGTTATGTTCTGGTGGAGAATTTGGATTCAGGAGACCCTGCTCCTCCCATCTCTTCCCCAATGATGGTTCCAAGAGATTCTCACTGACCAAGCTCCTATTCTGACTTAAATACCTCTTTTGAGACTATGCACATGTTCAGTGCTGCAGGTGCAGTCTGCTAGTGCAGGTGCTGCAGGCTGCAGGTGCAGTCTGCTAGTCAAATGAACAACTCAGGTTGACTGTAGTATAGTTTTTGGATACAGCAGTTTTTTTTCATGCTGTGGGACATGTTAAGCTAGCACTGGGTGCATGCCAACAAGCCTGCTTGTGGGACAGGGTGCTTTGGTTTATGCTTGGCCCCACATCAGTGCAGCTTGGTGCCTGTTGTGTGCATGGAGCCCAGGCAGAACCCTGCATTGAGCACATCACACAGATGAACCCTGGCAGATTAACCTGTTCCCCCAATACTGCCACAGTGCACACTGGGCTGGAATGACTGTAAAATTCTCTCCATCACCATCACTTGTTTATGTGAGCACCTCAGCATGGAAAACCCACCAGAGAGCAAAGCTGTTGCAAAGCTGCACAGGGATACAGTACTGTGTGCTCCAGCACTCTGACATTAAAGATGCATGTGGGGCACTTGCAGAAAGTCACTGTGTTCAGAAGGTGCAAAGTTATGCATGTGTGTCAGTCCTGCCATGGGGGATTATTTCCCAGTGATTGCTGTTCCCAGGCCTCTGCTCCACTCTGCACATGATATAAACCACGTTGTAAACACATCTGATCAAAGTGTGCATTCACCTTTTATGTGTCTCATCAATGTGTCTTTCCAATGTTTTCTCAGAAACACCACTATGTTTTTATAAATGTACATTTTATATACGCTTCTGACAATACACTATATTTGATTTTTAAAGGAAGAGAGGCCTTGGCTACTTAACAAGAAAGCATGGTAAGGCACTTTGCTGAGAAGCCATTTGGAAACTTTGCTCTTTGCAAGGTACAAAGGTATTTACGGTATAAAACAATACTGCTGGCAGAGGGCTTGTTTGGAGACGTAACTAAACTCTACTCTCATCAGAGCAGAATACATAGTATGGCTTTTATTCTAACCTAAACTGCATCCTCCCATTTCTTTCTGGGGTGGGTTGAAAACGGAATTTTTTGCAAATGTAACTAACGGAAAATGACGGGGATTGCTATTTACAGGGCTTCCCAGAAGGGAGGGTTTCATCTCTAACCACCCTTATGCTGTCTCCTAGCTTGGTGGTGATACCGTTCAGTGCTCTGGGAAACCAAGCCAGAAAAATAATACTAGAGGTGCACCCCTGTGGTACTGAACTGCCTGCATATAGTTTACATAATTCTGTACACAGACTTTTTAAAATTTTCATTTTGAAATCCTTTAATGTATTTAACACTTATAAAAAACCCTACTCTATTGAAACAGATTATTTTTGAAAAGCACATTCATACAACTGCTTCACGCAGAGCCTCTTGGGTAGCACCAAGGCCTTGTGCTTTACTGTTACGACATCATGTTTAGAAATTTACTCTCTTCCGCCAGCGTGGTTAGCATGGAGCTCATATCACCTATTGCCATATTGCTTATCCCTGCAGGTATGGTGGGCAGTGTCAGAGAGTTTCGTGGAGTCGTCAGGCGAGAGGAGTTCTGGGAGAGGTTCTGCAGGATGCTGGGGCTCAGGGTTCCTGACATCAGGCTTGAATGGTCCCCATCGTCCATGATGGCATCAAAATCTATCTGGGGTGGCTCAAGACCTTGAGAGTCCACTGTGCTGGACACCTGGTTTGTTCCTGGGGAAGGGAGAGTGGCTGGCTTGCTGTTCTGTGTGCACTGCTGCTGCCTGACCCGACAGTCCGCGTGGTTATTATCAAAGCCGTTGTTCTGCTCATACATGTGGATTTGGCCGTAATAGTACATCAAGTTGTTGTCCCTCGTGCCATCTGCACACTGCTGAGCTGGTGCCAGCAACATGTCGCTGGTTCTTTTATGTATGGCCTCTGTTGTCTCCTGGCCAGAGCTGATGGTGTTGGTAGGATGGGGAGTTCTCATGTAGCCCAGCTGCTGCGTGGCGCGGACCCCTCGGGGTCGGTTGCCCGGGTTTGGCTCTGCTGGAGGACGAGGCTGGATCATGCCAGGTGGATATGCCTGTGCAGCTGAACCCATCATGCTCTGCTGAGGCTCAAAACTGGGCTGATTTGAGGTCATGATGGGCTGAGGAAAGGTCTCCTGTGCCACAGGGAAGTTCAGGTGGCTTGGCTGAGATGAGTAGTTCTGCTGACTTGGTTCATGCATGACCTGTCCCAGCACTGTGCGCTCATTGTTGCTCCGGACCATCAAAGAAGGATCGGTTGCCATGTCCATTTGCTGAGGGTGAAGGTGGGGTCCAGACTTTGCTGCCATGTTGCTGCAATTAGGAGAGATCTGATTTGGGTTGCCACTGATTGCACTGGGGCTCAGCATCTGATGTGGCTGGTTGTACCCTGTGTGCAAGCCCATATCGGGGTTCATGCTGGCACCTAAGCTCATGGGCTGCTGCCGCAGCTGCATGCAGTTGTTTAGCCTCTGCCCATCCATACCCATGTTCCTCTGCATAAAGTTCTGCTGTGTTGCATTCATGCTGTTGTCTGGCAGCTGCATCTGCTGCTGGTTGTAGTTCTGGTACTGACCAAAGTTCTGCTTCTGCTGGACCACTGCTAAGTTCCCTTGTGAAAACTGCTGCTTTGACTGATTGGACATGATATCAACTGTGCCTGAGCTGACTTCATTCCACTGGACAGGCATATTATTTTTATTCATCTCTGAAGAAGTATCAAAACTCATGGAACACTCTGCCATCATGGGTCCCAAGTGGCTCATGCTTGCATCAGCCACTGCCATCCTGCGTTGGCTGGGCAAGGCTGGAGGCTGCAGCTTCCCACTTCCTTGGAAGTTCTGCATCTCACTGCTGTACCCCATGGAAGTGCTCTCGGCCGCTGTCCCATTGCTCTGGGATTTGATGTACTGTACCACATCATCTGGCAGCATAATGTCATCATCTCCAATGGATGCATCTGCCTCCCCAGACATGGCTTCCATGGTGATGTTTTCAGTGATGCTCAGTGGTCGGGGCGAGTAGGTGTGCCGGGGCAGGTTCCCATCTGAGCGCCCGTAGCTCTGGAGACCAAAATTCCTCCTGTCTGTGGGGTGTGGAGGATGGAAGGGGTTCATGCTGTTGGTGCTGTTGAAGCGGTGAACTCGTGGGAGAGCCTGGGGATCTCCAGGAGGTCTCCTTACTGGGTCACTTGCCCGTCTTGTGCAGTTGCCCTGCACCTCATGGGGAAATGCTGGGGCTGATGGGTAGCCATAGCTGTTGCCATCACTGCAACGCCTGGGGCCTGGGGGAAGGCGGATGGAAGGCAAGGTGGGGTCTGGTCCATCCATAAGTGAGATCCTGTTCTTCAGGGTCATCCTCTCCATGTTTGGCAGAGGAGTCGGAGGAGGGCCCCCTGTGGCAGCAGCATATTTGGCTTTCAGCCTGTAG
Source organism: Zosterops lateralis (assembly GCF_965231275.1). NCBI lineage: Eukaryota > Metazoa > Chordata > Aves > Passeriformes > Zosteropidae > Zosterops > Zosterops lateralis. The sequence goes on along the minus strand of NC_139767.1, from coordinate 26,924,142 downwards.
TGCTGAGCTGGTGTGAGGTTCAGTAGACCCGGCATCCCGCTGCACTGGCTCACCTCGCTCGACCGGCGGGAAGCATCCGTGGAAATCGGGTCGTAGGAGTCAGCAGAGCTTGTGTTATTGGGGCGGTGCCCGAGATGGGAGGCCTCGCTGGAACGGCGGCTGGAGAAGTATGGGGAGATCCCTGAGGATCTGCGGCTGACAGTGTAGGCAGAGCTGACGGTGCTTGTTGTACTGTCACGGCGCTCGTTGAGTTGGTTCAGCATTGTAACCTCGTTGACAGACAGCTCCATTATTCTGGGGTTAGGCAGCATAGCAGAAGAACCACTGCTATTTTCTAGGACAGAGCCTGGAAGAAAGTTCACAGGGAAGGAAAAGATTTAGTTAGCTGAGAAATTTCACTTTGTAGTGCTCTAGGTGCCACAATACAGACCCACAAAGCCACCCCCAAATATTTCATGGGAGTGATGGTGAGTTTCATGTGCTGCTAGTGAATTCAAAGCTTAATTTCTAGCTATATGTTCATGCAAAGGGAGCAAGAAGTCTGGGGAGAGAAGTGAAGAAGTCCCTGCTCCAGAGTGTTTCTAACATGTACACTCCTTATACTCAGCTTCTGAGGAAATGTCTCCACATGGGCTTCTCTCAGTAGGACAAAAGTAGGACTGGTGTGAACAGTGCCACTTGAACAGCACATAGCAACAACCACAGCTACTCTCTGGTACAGAGGCACAGTAGTCAGGGAGAGCAGGCCGAGAACCCAAAGGCTGACACTCAAAGGCTCTTCCAAGAGTAACCCAAGAAGCTCAGATCTAATACAACCCAGGCAGTATGCCTTTGGATTTCTTGGCAAAGTTAGAGGATCTCTAGAGAGTTCAAGAAGATACATTTACCAGAGATCACCAGCCTGTGGGAAATGAGCATATGAAGCTGGAGGCAATAGCCAGGAGATTTTGAGTGACAAAAGGCCTGTCAGAGCAAGATTATGGAAGGAGGTCTTGTAGTGATTGCTGCTGTGCTCCAGTGGTCTCCCAGGAAGCGCATTAGCCCTTGGGGAACTGTTACTGCTGGAAGAAATGCAAGCAGTCTTGAGGCTGTAACTGGGACAATGAGGACAGCTGTGTCTGGGTTCTGGGCAAGCTCAGAAACAAGGAACCAACACTTCTGTCTCCCTTCATAGGTCTGTAGAACTGAGAACCTGGCTTTCTCTTTCATATCACCAGATGGCTGTGTTTATACCCAAGCTGTCCATTTTACCTGACATCTTTATCTATCAAATTATGACTCAGAGGGAGTAAGAAATGATCCTCATTCCTCCAGGCCAGACTCTTGGTTATGAAACCAGAGTCAAACTCTGGAAGGTTCCTTCCTTGGTCCTGGTCCAGGTCTTACCATTTCCTGAGATGGGAGGCAGCTTGGTGTTTCTGGCTTGTGGAGCTGGGCTCACCCATGAGCAGGAATCCTTAACTGTCTTGAGTTTCTCTTTCTTGAGTTGTTCAAGGCGTTGCATCGTCGTCATGTGTTTCCTTAGCTGCAGGCTGACTGCTGAGTTACCAGATGAGACTGTTGAGTCCACGACAGGAGCGTTGTCATCCAACGCTGTCAGATCTCCCAGACTTCCCCCGCTGTGCATGTTCATTTCTACTCCACTGTCATTGTTGTTGGTGCTGCCAAGAGGTGATGGCTCACTGCTGCATGACGACTGGCCACCAGGACTGGACTGACACATCTTGGGGAGGGAAAAGAGGAAAAAGAGTTGGGCAGGTGAAAATATGGATGGGAAGAAATCAAGAGCCCAGCATCTCCAGTGTTAGTCCTGGAGGCTAGGAGAGCTCCTATCTTAGCCTCTCCCCTGTCTTGCTACCCCTCCCTGCTGCAGGATCTCAGCTCTTCCAAAAGACAGCTGCCCCCTCCCTGTGAGAGGAGTATGGGATAGCACCCCACAGCTGGAAAAACCACGGTGATTCAACTGCAAGATGGAGAGAAACCAAATGTTCTTCCTCCAAAAGAAGGACAGATGTTTCTCGAAGAAAAGCAGCACGTCACCTGGTTGTGCAAGGTATATTGCAGCAAACACTGGCTTATCTAACATGGGATCAAGGCTTAAGCATTTCAGACACAACATATTTCTGTCTTTAAAATGCCCTAACATATAATTAGGTTAGCTGACAAACTTCCCCGACAGATAAATACCTAGTTCACTGTTTGCAAACTCCCACCTGCAGATAAGGCAGATAAGCACCATAAATATTTATTTTATTTACATTAGGAATGTAAACTACTCACACTGAGTAGTTTATTTGCAGCAGACACTATATGGTCTGAACTTGCTCTACTACTACCAAACAGGATGCCAGCTTTTCTGCTCCAGGCCCATGTTCCAGCAAAAAATGGGAGTGCTGAAAAGGCAATGTACTCTGCCCCAGGCCAAGGTGGGAATGCGGAGTGCTGCAGTGTTTTTACTTCACTCCATAGCAGTCCCCCATGGGCAGGGTTGACTGGCTCTGATTGCCCTTCAGTACAGATGATAGAGATTGCAATCCCAAGATTTAATGGCAAGTTGTGATGCTGGGAGAAAGGCGGCAAAGGGAATCCTCAGGCACTGCATCCTTCCCCTTTCTGCACTCAAGCAAATTTCTCCTATCTCTCCCCATTGCCCCACATACTTCCACCCTGTGAGGGTTAAATGGACACAGAGACCTGCAGGAGATCATGCTTTATACAGCTATTTTAATACAAAGGATTCTTTGCTCACCTTAGTACCGACTGTCCTTAGGAAGGTAGAGTAAGGAAGGGTAAGTGGGAATAAAGAACAGGTTGTTAGGACAAAGACAGCATTAACAAAAAGGAGCAGGTTAGTAAAAGGAGGAAGAGGGAAATGCAGAATACAGCAAAAATCACCAACATATCCCCCCACTTCCATACCCCATTTCCCCTGCCTTCCCTCTTCAGGGGCACAAATAAAAGCTCCTAGGAGAGACTTTCTACCTGTTTCCATGGGTTCAGGGTGACACACAAATACAGTTAAAACAAAGAGCCTAGGAACGATGGGAACCAGCAAGGCATCTCACCCCTCCCACCACCCCAACCTTATCCACAAAACAGGAGTTGGATGTGGACCCACCAGATGAGATGCCACCTGTTAGATGTGCACAAGTGAAATATGCAGTGCTAGAGAGGGACAGTGAAGAGAAATACATGACCCAGGGCCGTGCTGCCAGTGAGATGGCTTGGCTGGAACCCTGGGAGCACAGAGTGTTAGGAAAACAAGCCCATACCTTCAGGAGAAGTAGGGTGGGGAGCTGTAAATGTGTCAGTGTTTTCATAGGAAAAAACCAATAAAACGCATGGAGGAAGAGTATTGGAGAAAGGTCATTCTGTCCAGTGGTTCTCACACTCAGCTTTTGTAACACAGTACAGAATCCCATCACAGGAAACTGTTTCTTTAGTCAATTAGAGACATTCTGGATGTGTAAATACTGAATTTTTTCCTAACTGAAACACGCTGCTTATTAGTAATTTGTCCAACAACATCCCCTAACCCTTCTGAGAAAATCTTTGTAGCTCCAGGGCATGCTTTTCACAGGAATAACCATCTTTTAGCCTGGATTCAAATCAAGACAATATATATTTTGGAGCTCAAAGTCCTTTCAGCTCAAGTGGGAAGTCTGGTGAATATCTGAACACTTCTTTGCAGGTGAAGGTCTTTTCTTCTGTATCTAGCCCATACCCTGAGCTGATGCAGCAGACCAGAACTTCGGGTACAGAAGTGAAAAGAAACATCAAAAGGCAGAAGTGTTTTGTGTGTTGTGATGCTCCATCTCCTCCTCCATCCTGGATGGGGTGGAAGAGTTTTCATGTGTTTGAAACTACCACTATACACAGCTCCTTAGTACCACTAACCACACTACTGCCAATTGTGGAGCTGCTGTAATGGACAGAAAACTGATAAATGGTCTTTGCTTCAGCTGCTGGAGATGTAAAGCTTGATCATAGTTGAGTGACAGTCTGTACTCTGTGGGCCATAGCATTGCTCCCATGTTTATGCCTCATTTTGTTCCCCTGCCTCATCATCCCATTGCAATTTTCAATGGCAGCTGGGAGGCAAGTATTGAATTTCTGTACTCCTGAGTAATCTGCTCTAACCAACCTCAACTGATCAGGGAGGTGGGACTAGATGAACTCAAGAGGTCCCTGACAATCACAGTGATTTTGTGCTTCTGCCCATGGTGGACAGGATCAAGGAATTGAACTTGCTTTAAGATACTCAACAAAAATAAAACAGCTTGTTGTTTCCCCACTGGCTTCATCAAACTGCAGCAGACTAGAAAGAAAACAAGTGAAGGGTGCAGGGAGAAGGGGAAAAGGGACTGCTTAAGCCAGGGCCTTTGCCTCAAGAAGTGTTCATCAATCTGTGCCCTGTGGTCATTGCTCAATTTAAACTGGTGAGGTAGGTAAAGCTCATTTGACCACAACACTCTTGGGTCTTACCCACTTTCACAGCACAGGAATGCCAAGCTCAGCACAGGGCATCACATGGCCCCCATGACTACAAGGGCAGGAATTTCTGATGCTAAGTAGGAAGGTACAAAATTTACTGGACTGTGCCCTGACCTGCAGTTTCATTTCTAGGCTTGAACTCGAGGGTTGAAGGGCACCTGCTCAGAGAGGTAAATGGCATACAAATGCCTCATGCCCCTACTGCATCAGAGAGATCAGGAACCATGTCATTTCTGCGAAAAGCAACTGCTCTTACCACAGAATTCTCTGTTTTTATTGTTTTGACTTGCAAGCAATCCTCCATGCTCCTCGTGGTGCTGTTGGCCTCGGGGGTCTCCTCTGACACCTTGCTGCTCTGCTTGGCGCTTGCCTCATTGTCTCCATTTTCCTTGAGAGGTGGTGGCCTCGGGTGAACGTCGTTGCGCTGCTTCTTCGTGACATGAGCATCAGGCCCGTGCACGGTCTTGACGTGTTTTCTGAGGGAGCTGGGGTCCGTGTACCGCTTCGTGCAGCCAGGGATTTTACAGACATAGGGTTTCTGTCAATACAAGCAAGTCTTGGGTTATATTTAGAATAAGCCCAAATATTCCAGGTACAGTGTGTGGGCCAAGAAAATACAATCAGCGTAGCAGCAGGCAGCATCAAAATGTGGAGCATCTGCTCCACAGGACTCTGTAAGACTGAGATATGGAAGATGTGATATATGGGCTGCTGCTGATCCACACAGCCTTGGCTGGTCATTTCATGTTGGCTAAACTTCTTGTTTTCAGTATCTGGATCAAAAGACAGCTAAGAATTCATGAAATACTTTCCTAGTATTACTTTCCCATGTATGTATTTGCTCGGGTGGCCACAGGAATGTTTCCTGATTAAGGATGGGAGGGAGGTGATGTAGCAGACTGGGCATAACACATTTGCTCTGCTAAGGTGGGGTCTACACTAAGAAAATATCTGAAACCTTTTGGCTGATGGAGGTCCAGTGAATTCAAGCCAGACTGGATTCATCCTACTCAATCTATCATACCACTCCAGCACCTGTCACCTTGAAATCTGCTATTGTGCAAAACAAACCACAGGCATGCAATGTTTTTTTCAGACGACAGCACTCTATCCCGAATTCATGAATCATTGATTGCCATAGGAAAACAAGGCTGAAGCCATGCTTCTGAAAACAGAAGTTGGCAAACAGATACTTTTATTCTTTTAACTTTTTTTATTTTACTGAGTCTCCAATTCCAAAGTGTATTAGCACTGCAGTTGTTTGAGCTGGTGCTGCTGCGCTGGAAGCTCTGAATTCATCACAATTGCTTTTGGCCTCACAACTACTCTATGTATTTTTCTGCCAATGCACTAGGATAAATCCATGAGAAAAAACAGACAGATGTTATTTGAAGGCTACCCAAAATGACCATTCCTATTAGTTTTCTTAAAATCCGTTCTGTAATTTTGTCCAGGAACTTAAGTAAAAAAATACAGTGGAGTATATATTTATTGCAGAAAGCCAGCATCATCACATGAAAAACACTGAAAGTCTGCTTTGTATTCAGAAGCATGCTCCCTGACTGATCTTGGCATATCACTCAAACCATCTAAATCCATGTAACGCCCCACTGAGGTAAATATTTAATATATTTTAAACCAAAGCACAAAAATTAAAATAGTATGTTTAAAAATATCATGCAACCTTTTGCACAAGCATTATAGAAGTATTATTACTGCTATTAAGCCTTATTACAAAGAACAGAACCCCCACCACATGTGCTGAAAAAATCCTGTATATGAACAGCTCATTTTTTATAAATATCTCAGGCTCAACAGTTCTGATTTTTCAGATCCCAGCAATTAGGGTAACATGATCACTGTTGATTGGACAGTAGACACTCCACCTAAGGGAATTCAATCATCCTCTTTATCAGGCCATACCCCTTACAACTGAGCTGAGCATAAATGCTGCTTCACTGGCATGCCTTCATCTATCCCTGGGTTATCCAGACTCTGACATCTAGTAAAGTCAAGAGTTTAGATATCTCAGATGCCTCCCTCCTACTCTCATGCACATACAGGGTAACACTCCTTAGGGTGGGAGAACTGGAGAACTCCTGATGCACTAAACACAACTGGATTTATGTGTTTTACCCTTCTTCAGCCTGAGTTGCTGAAGGTGTCACTCTGAGTCTTTGGCTGGCCATGAACTCATGCCACTCTGTGTATGCACTGGAGAGTGGTCACAGGATAAAAGCCCCTTTTCCAGGTGTAACTTCGAAGGTATCAAAGGGATTCAAGTAGTCACTGAAAGTTTAAAATTACATTGTGCATATGACATTTCAACAATCAAACCAAAGTCAGTGTGGTAACATATCCCCAGCCTTGAACTTCAGCATGTTTGGACCATACACCTACATCCTGCCACACAATGATAGTGACAAACACAGGAAATGTGGACCTTCCCCCTTAGAGGAGACCTGGGTGACTAACTCTGAAACTGGTGCATTCCAAGTAAATACTGCAAGCAGAGGAAAAATATTTAGAAGGTAGCTAGGAGCCACAATGGAGTTACCAGTGGGTAATGGGAAATATTCACAGCCACAAACTTCTGCTTTGCATTTGTGTGGTTTTGTGAGCCAAGGTCTCAGTACAGTTTGCTAAACCAGTGGTCATGGCCACAGCTGGACGCAGGACCCTCTCCTGGGCCTGCTGCCCAGCATGATGAGCTTTGCTGTGAGGGATACCATCTGTTGTAAAGGATTGTGTTATATGATCCTCAAAAACAGGGTGTCAAAAATATGGCCCAGAGAGCCATCGTATGCAGCCTACAGATCTCCCACAAGTCGTGGGGTGTGTCTGTACTGCATCAAAGGAGGGTTGAACAGCAGTTCAGGGGTGAGCATGACTGTAAAATATAAGATTGTTTGGATAATGGCAGTTACTTCTAGTTCCCGTGGCAAGGCCAGCTGGTCTGGTACAGATCCTCCACTAGTGGCTGTGCTGTTCCTACACCAGAGAAGGGGTTGGTGTCCTTTAGGGGAAGCAACTGAAGATGATAAAATCCCTTTAATCTTTAATTTGGGTTATTTGAAAGTAGTTTGTGTCAAGTGTCAGCATATTTAGATCAGGGTCCACAAGAGACATGGAGGTGGATGCTCGTGCCCTAAAGCCTCACCTTCTTGCACAAGGGAAACCCAAATGATCTGACTTTCAAGTGTGTTCAAGCTCTGCTCAGATGAAGTGAGGAGTCATCCCAGATCCAATGCAGCTCCTGATCTGGGTCACTTGGAAATCTGAACCCATTGGAGAAATTACATTTACTAACACATTTAAAATGAAAATTCCACAAGGGACATTAGCTGGCTCAGATGGGAAACTGCCCTGCCTAGCAAAGCTCCTGATAAAGCTCCAGGGATGTGAACTCAAGTGATCTACGGGCAAAAAAGGTGCTCACATACTGTCAGTGTGCACAGACTGGGCTGAGTGAGTCTGTATCCAGCACTGAAAGCTGCGCTGGAAGTCTTGATCCATTCACATGAGAATCCTTAGGAATTGAAGAAAGATGCAAATTTCCTTTAAGACAGGAAAAAATGCTGCAAAAATGTAAATCTTCAGTGGCTTGATTGATTCATTCAGATGATGAGTGAGAATATGTAGAGTGGCTTAACAGTGCAAAATTAAGGAGGTGGAAATAACAACAATGAAAGGGACACTGGATCCAGCACTGGAGGAAGGCAGAAAAGGCATCCAGGGCTGGAGAACGAGCAATTTTCAACATCTAAAATGTGAGATGAAACCACAACTGCCTACCTTTCAGGGGAAGAAGCTTTAACATAGAAAAACACTGCAGACAAACACCAGTTACTGGGAAGGCAGGAATACTGGGCAGATGAGAGGTTGCAACCTATCTTTTTGTCCTGGCCAAAGGTTAGTGTAGCCTTAAAACAACTCCAAACTATCCAGTTTAAGTGTGGATATGGGTTAATTTTCATCTGTGTCTTGCTGGTAAAAGAACAATCCTGACATTTGGGTTCATATCCAAACCAATTTAAACAACACTTGGATCCTGGTCATTCATCAGTCCATCTCAAAATCTAGAATCCTCTTCCATGCTGAGACGATGCTGAGTCCTTATTCTGACTCAAACAGAACCTCTGAAACCTACAGAGCTGTGGTTATCACTAACTGATACTATGCCAGAGATAAAAATACTCCCAACAAGCCCTTTGTAGAACCAGCATAGCTTCAAAAGGCTGTCAACTGTGGCAACTGTGTTCCATTCTCCAATAGTCTATATTTAACTGTTGCAAATTAGGCTACAGACTGAATTCTTCATGGCTGAAAACACTATTAGAACTTTAGAGTGTTGTTTTTTCTTCCCCTGTCAGCTAATTAGTGGTAATATAAATTTCAATCGTCGGCCGTGGTTGATTGCAACAGACCATCACATGCGTTACAATAAAGGCAATTTCCTCTGCTCCCCAACTACTAATAGTGGGTCTTAATTATCCAAGGTTAACAAAGCATTGCATTGTGCTCTATCATTGTACATCAAACGATGGAGGGAGTATTATTTCCAGAGCATCAGGATCCAGGGTAGCTGTTATATTACTGCAAGTCTGCCCCACAGTAATATTAAATACCACTTGCACAGCTGTACTATACTATCTGTGCTATTAAAAATTATAAATTTGGAAAACGCTTGTTTTCATTTCCAAAGTCGATTAAAAAGTTTGCATACTTTAACATCTGTTTATGATTTCAAACACAGCTTTCATAAATATAAAGCTAATGTGGTCTGGCTCCCCAGCAAAATAAATCCCATTAAAAAATAAGATAAACCTCTCGTTACAGTAGGTTTCTTTTTACATGTGTCCAGTGTGTAAAGTGTATGTTTATTGTCAGCAAAGTTTAAAAAAAAGCCCTCCATTGAACTTTGGTGAGCCCAGGCTTACCTCATTGGAATGTGTCCTGTTCTGGTGCTTGGCTCTGTCCGAGGCATTGGAAAAGGCTTTATTGCAGCCTTCGTGTTCACAGACATAAGGTTTTTCTCCAGTGTGGGACCTCAGGTGTGTCTTTAAGTTCTCCAGGCGGGAATAGGCTTTAGAACAACCCTCAAACTAAAATAAAAAAAAAACAAACACGAGGAGTGATTAATTAACCAGAAAAATTTGATTTTTCCCCCTGCCTAAACCCTTCTCATCTGTTTCTCATTCTTTCTTTTTTTTTTTTTTCCTTCTTTTTAAAGGGCTTGTGTTTTAGGGAACAACATCCACTTTGTTGGGAGAATTTACTTCCCTAGGCAGGCTGAGAGTTTCAGCAGTGAGTCATATTTGAGGTGCTACTCCTTGTTGGGTACCCACCTGACATTTCAACAAGTGACCCTTTTTTTCCAGCAGGGCTAAACACTCCTCCACTCCTCCCAGAGCTCTCTCAGCCCCTTCTGCCACCCCTCTGCATCTAAAACACTCAGAAACAAGGGACCCCCTCCTTCCCACCTAGGGAACTGACAGCTTCTCCACAGTCTGACTTGACTCCACAGCCTTGCAACTTCACTAGCAACAGCACTGGAAAGGGCAAATGCTTTCCTAACACATAAAGAGAAATCTAGCAAGCTTTAATGTTTCCCAAATTACAGCTTGGGTCTACTCTTAGAGGATGCTGTGGTTGGGCTGTCTGACATTACCAGTTTAAAAAACAAGACTGTCAGTCTTGAAGACAGATGGATTTTTGGATGACAAAATGGGCCAGGAACCTTCTTCCTGGAAGGAAACCAGCTGCCCACACAATGAGAAGGAGCAGCTTGGGAGATGTGGTGAGGCTTTGGGTGATGTAAGTCTACCGCCCTCCATTCTGGCTGGGCTGGAGGCTTCTCCCTGCACCTGCCCTGTCTCAGCATGGAAGGATTTCGCCTCAAACCAAGGAGGCTCTTACATGCTCTTTGACAAAATAAGTGGGAGGTTTTAAGAAATGCAAGGTTCCCTTAAAAATTCTGGCTAAATGTTGCACTGCCTGTTCAGCTGGGAGCATTGGAAAGCCCAGGCTGTATTTCCTATACAAAAAACACCCTTTAAATTTCAACAAGCAGCCCCTCCTGCTGTAATGTATGTGTTGTATTTTAGTCACATCACTTAAACATGTCTACAAGTTCAGTCCAGTTGTGGCAAGACTTCACATTGCTCTGCTTGAGTCTTGGCCAGTGAAGAAACTGGAGCCACAGCAGGACAGGTCATGCTCCATGTCTGATTTTCCCATGGGCAGCTGAGTGGTTCTGCACATACCAAGATCTGGTCAAAGGCTCCTGCATTCAATAGCAACAGCACCTGTTTCCTTGTGCTCCACATGCACAAGATCTGCCAGACTGCTAGGGAAGGAGGCAAACATGCAGCCCATGAAACCCATGAGGCATGTAGGCACAGGCTGATCCCATCCAACTTTGTTATGTTGGAAAAGAAGGATTACTTAAAATCCACTTTAAGGTCTAGCACAGGGATGGTGGACGTAAGGCAGATTTGCTCAGCTCTTGAGATATCCAGGTCTCTTCAAGCACCAGTAGGAGCATCCTGCAAGAGCTGATTTCTTCCACAGCTTTGTCAGGGTGGGATGGATCCAGTTTTTCTACCTCAGACAGCTTTCATTAGCTCATTTGTCCCACAGAACATGCCACAGCTCTGAGGTAGCACAGTATATCTCTTTCTTCTCTTGCCCTGTACAAACAATTCTTTACAACTCAAGTCGCTTACAGCTATTGAAATACATCATTCCTCTTGCTGGAAAACAAAGGGAACTCAGCATGAGACAGCTCATGTGTCCATTCTAGTTTTGCCACATACTGACACGAAAATGCAGTTATTAAGAGTGAAAGTTTTAAGGCCACATTTTCAAATAAGAGCTTCTCAGCAAAGCAGCCTGTGCATGTTCAAAGCAGTTGTTCCCACTCTTACGTGTGGATTTGATTATGCCAGTGGGAGTTCTGGCTATCATCTGTTGAAATAATCCTTGACCAAATACCAGGCTGCAACAGGGCTCATCTGTAGCTTTATGTACACCACAAACCTTGTTTGAAACAAATGTTGCTTTGAAAAATCACTGCCAGACTTGGACAAGGAATGCTCTGCCACAGAAGGGCACTGTCTGCAGAGCTGCCATTATCCCAGACAATTGGAAAATGATGGTTCTCCAGTTTGGAGACAGTTGCTGCCACATATTGCACATGGAGGGCCTGCAGTTCTCCAGGAGGCAGAGGATAACTTGAGACTCAAACATAGCCTTGCCATTGCTCCAGTGTGACAAAACTGAGGCTAGAAAAGGGCAGGATTGTGCAGCAGTGTTTTTTCCTGCTCCACCACAGCACTAAAGAGGATGCAGCCACTGCTGTTTTTGTCTCCTGAGTCCCTCTGCCTACAAGGGCAGGCTAGACTTGCCCTCAGTGCTCACTTTGTATGCACCAACAATCAATATTTCTTGATACTTTTAAGGAAGATTGGTAAAGCACTAGACTGGGCAAAGTGCTTTAGAAGATTAAAACAAAGGACATGGCCCTGTGCCCCAGGGGAGCTTATGCTCTAAATTAAATGAACACAGGGCTAGAAGATTGATAAAGGAGTCACGCAGCAAGCAAATCATACATATCCTAATATTTGTAAGCAGGAGCTGGGGCAGAGCCAGGAAATGAGCAGGGCTGGAATTGGCTAATGGAGCAGAAGAGGAGGAAGATATGGGAGGAGGGCTCAGACATTTGCTGAGCAGGAAGAGACTCATCCCCAAGACTCTGGGGAGAGGAACAGTGTAATGCTGACAGCAGAAGAGATATGAAATGCCATCAGGAGGAGAAGGCAGAGAGCAGAGGATATAAAAATACAGGGATGGACCTTTGGAAGGACTAAGGACTGGAGGAGATGGGGAGGGAGATTGTGAACAGCTCTCCCATCAGCTGACCACAGTGACTGAACTTCATAAACTTGCTTCTGTCTTGTGCCCCACATCAGGCATCCTTGGCTGCCCCACATCAGCAAGCAGTGTGGTGGGACCCCCCAAATGTGAAGGCACATATCAGATTTCATATCTTGAAGCTAAGGAGGAGGAGAGCCCAGGTCTCCCCATGTGGTCAGTGAGCTCGCACCCACAGGGCTGAGATACAAAATAGTACCCCATACTCTTCCTCCTCAGGCAGTGTTTAACCCTAGACACAGTGCTGCTGGTATGCAGAAGGTCTGGGGACTGAACTTTTTTTGGAGTTTAAACACCTACGGCTTAACCTTGCCTCTGGATTAAGAGAGTGGAGGCAGGAGGTGTTGCCTAGATTTCCAGGCTAGAAAGAGGCATGTGTGCATGCTTGGGTCTGTGGGTGAGGGAATTTTGTAGTCCCAGCAGCTGCAGTGGGTGATGCCAGGTTAGACACAACAAGGGTTAGGCAGCTCCCCACAGTGCGGTATTACAGATTTCTTTCTTGGACGTAGCCAACTAAATTTTCACCTTAAGTGACTTGTCCTGAGTTGCTTCGGATTTCTGTGGTAGATCTGACATAATTCTTCGCAAGGAAATGCAGTTTTGCCCACTAACACCTCAACCACACTCCTTGACCTCTTGTCCTGTCCCCAGGGTTTAACCTGCAAGCAGCTGTAACCCAGACACAGAGGGCTGGACTGGCTCTGAGCTGCTGCCAGTAGCTGGCCTGGTGGAGCCCTACCTGAAGCCATGCCCATCTCTGCAAACATATTTCTGTGACCACCCCAGGTGTCCCACTTGCCAAGTGAGATGCACCACGTGTCCCTGCCAGCTCACCGTGCACTTGTGTGGCTTCTCTCCCGTGTGCCTTCGCATGTGCACCACCAACATGTACTGAGCCTTGAAGGGCTTCTGCTCCCGTGTGCAGTCCTGCCAGCGGCACACAAACTCCTTCTTCTCCCCGTGGATGTGATCGTTGTTGATGTGCTGGTAGAAGAGAAAGGAAAACTAGGTCACTCCTGGAAGAGCTGATGCCAGTGAATCATGCACAGTGCTCCAAAAGCCAGATGTTCCCTCCCTAATGCCTGTCAGGCACTGCAGCACCTGGGTGCCAGGTGCACACGTAACACCAGGGACACGGAACACAGCACTGTGGTCTGGTGTGTCCTGCAGAGAAAGGTCTGCAGCACACTGAGTACAAGCCAGGCTAAAAATGGGAGGTTTGCAATAGCAATGGGGACCCATGGTGCCAGGGAGAAGGGAACCCTCTCAGTGTGCCCCCAGCTGTTTGATGCCACTCTTGAGGTGGATGACAGTGTAATTTTTGTTTCCGCTGAACCCTCCTGTGCTGCATTTATGCCCCTGTGACCTTTTCCTGGGGTGCTGCTGGAGGATGGACAAGTCTTGGTTTGATTAAAGGTCTTAAAGATCTTTTCCAGCCTAAATGATCCTATGCTTCTAAGTCCATATGCTGGCTCCATGACATCCACCTGCCGTCCAGGGCTGGTGGCTGGCAGGAAATGACAGCATCTAAGAGCTATGCAGCAGGGAGAGCTCAATTATTGCTAATTACTCTGGCCCATGAAATTCTGTGCTGGAGTGTTGAAAAGCCAGACCCAGAATGGTGCCTTCATCCTCCCTGGTAGAGAGAAGTGGGTCGTTTTTTTCCCAGTGCAGGGCAGATGAAGCTCTGCCAAAAATAAACAGAACCAGAGGCCAGCCCGTCGGCAGCGCCATTCCCGCGGCGGCCTTGTCTCTCTGAATGGGGTCTCATGGCCAAAAATAATGCCTGTCCTCGCTCCTGTGTTTTCAGAAGACATTCACTGACAGGAAATCCTAAAATAAACCACTTTGGTTTTGCGTTTTGGCTTTTTTTGTGCTGAGATTTTTTCCAGCCCCCGCCTGCATCCCCCGGTCGAGGCCAGGCACACATGTTGCAGCTAGGGATGAGACTCTCTTGGGGCAGTGAGGCAGCATGAGGACACAGAAATACATTAAAACAGATTCATCAGCCTTCACAGTCCCATCTGAATCCAGTCTCAGCATTCAGGGCGCTGCAGTCCAGTCCTGGGGTCAGGGTCCTACCCAGGGACAAGAGGTGGTGTGTGGGGCTCAGCTGGTCTCTTGGCACCACATGTAAACACACGTAAAAGCTGTGTCCTGGGAGAGTTGGGGGAGCCTGAGTTTGGGAGAGGTTTTGTATGGGTTTAGAGCTCTGCTGCCTACAGTTCTGGTTTTGCAACATGGCATCATTGTGAGATTTTAGCCTCAGATAGTGGAAATCTGATGAACCTCCCCAGAGACACATGGACATGCTAAACCATGTCCAGACCAGACTGGGGAAATACATCTCCAGGCTCTGTTTGTGTGGGAGTCTAACTTGCAACCAAGACTACACACAGCAATGCTGGGGATATGGGAAAGCACAGGCTTACTGCTTTGGTTTTGTTTGAGCCAAAGGAAGAACATTTATGGAAGGGGAACTGTAGCCCCCATTCAGGACTATTCACTCCCTGTCTGGGCAACATCTGCTTCCCATCACATGCTGTAGGAGGAGTTGCACAGCTCACCCCACTTCAGCTACAGCTCCTTAGCCCCTACCTGGCTGAAGGCTTTGCTTGGGCTTCTCACAAATTGAGTGTGACCTTTGAGGTTGGGAGCAGCAGTAGTGCTTGCAAAAATGTGTCAACACTCCTGCTGCTCCCTGTTGACATGGACTTCTCCTACAAGCACACTGTGTGGGGAGCAGACCTTGCTCACCCAGGTACTTTGCTCTGCACACAAACTAGAGTTTTTCCATATGTGGTGAGATGGCACCTTCTCAGAAGCTGGCCCACGACATCTGTATTTCATTTCCATGTGTATTTTGGGCATCCCAAATCCACAACCCCATGTTGCTGGTAATCACAGTACAGAAGACTCAATTTGCGTAACCTTCCAAATTTAGGAAAATCTTGGGATAAAACATTAGATGTTTTAGTTTGGATTTTTTTTTTTTCCTGGAAATAAACTGCGCTGAGCTGCCTGGTGCTCTGTACTTTGCTCTGGGCAGAGTTAGTTTTTCTTACATCTGAGCGGGAAATACACAAAAACTGCTGGACAAATGTGAGCCCAGCCCATCTGACAAGCATGCTGTGGTTTAACCCCAGAAAAACAATGCCCCATGCAATGTGCAACCCATTAAGCACCTTATCACTCAATTGGCCTTGAAAGCCATTTCCAAATCTGTCTGTACTCAAGGACTTGATGCACTGATGCAGTGGCTCCTGGCAGAGGTGGGCAGGCACTAGCCTTAGGTGGAAGAAAAGTATGTGCCCAAAATTATAATTTAGAGTGCAGTCCCTCTGAACAATGTTTGTGTGCAGTACATGGGCAAATGGCGACTGATGCTTATTTGGGGGCATATCTAAAATTAAGATATATAACAAATGGTGAAAGCAGACACAAGCCCTCAGGAAGGGGGCTACATGTGAGCTGCATATGAGTAGCCCCTGACAAGCTGGAAGCCTAGTTGAGACAAGCAGCAAAAGGCTGAAGGAAAAGGAGAAGGCAGCATCTCCTGTTGCAAAATGTGTTTAATCCAAAACTCTGCTGCAAGCTTCAGGGTTGAGGGGCTGGTGAATTCCCAGCCGATATGGGCTGGCTTCAGAGAAATGGGATGTGCACCGTAGATCGAAAATAAGGACTGGGAGGGTGTTGGGCTGGGAGCAAGGTGGGGCTTAGAGAGAGATCATATCTGATTTCACAGGCACTTCCCTGAGTATGAGGGATTTGTTGACCCCAGAAGCCAAAGGAAACCAAACGGCGGATACCCAGATGAAGCAAATCATACAAAAGGTTCTTGGAATTAATTAGAACTGAAAATCTGATTAATGACTTGGTTTGGGGATCCTTCAGAGAGCAGTTTTGACGCTGGCTTGGGACTATCACTGTGATTATGGAATCCCTGTTTCCCAAGTTTTAGAAAATCAACCCACTTTTATGCATTTCAGACACTGGAGCGTATCTCTAAACTCTGAAAGTGCTCTGTTTCTGTGGGAGGGATGAGCTGAGCAGGTCAACAGCCTCTAAGTGATATGGCTCCACAACTCATTAACAGCAGCATAAAAGGCTTTCCCAGCCTGGACTAGGACTGAGGACAGCATGGATGATCCCTGACCCATCGCTGGTGTAGCTCTGGGGAAAGGCTCAGTGAATACGGCCAGTGAAGAGAGAAGGGCTCAGCCCCCTTCCCCATTTTCTGATCTGGTCTTCTGCAGTGAGCCTTCTGTCATTGGGCCATGCACAAGGGAGACAGAAAGTGCAGCCTCAGCAGCTGAGAAGGGAGCAGTATCACATAATCTATGAGAGGCTTCTTTCAGCTGAACTCCTTGGGGAGCAGCGACCTGCTTTGGCAGTGTTTACACACCGTATCTCTGATTTGCACCTTTAGTAGCTCCCAGGGTGAGCTCTGGCTGTACAGCAGCTAGTGATAAAAAATGAGGACAAGTGCACAGAAACCCAAATTTATCGCTGGGGTTTCCTCCCAACCATTACTCACATGGACGAGCTGCTCCTGAGTGTCATATTCCTTTGTGCACCCTTCCCAGTGACAGTTAGTCTCATAAATAACCTCAGGCTCCTGTTTACATTCATCCTTATCAAGATCTTCTTTCAGGTCTGTCAGATGCTCCTGCAACACATAACGGTGCATTGTATAAGGTGAACTTCTTTCATCTGAATTCCTCCATCACTCATAGATTACAGGGCAAGTATCAACTGATCACAAAACCAGGCTCGTTGTGGCTACATAACATCCACGATTACTGTGAAATAAAGAGCCACAGGGTTTTGGCAGAGGTGGATCAGAGTTGATGACAAAACATGAAACACCCCAGAGCCACTGTTGAAGTAGTGCTTGGATTTAGTCGGGTTGTGGGCAGTCCTAGGAAAAACTGAAGAAAGGAAAGAGCTGGCTTCTGACCTTTGGTTGTATTCTTTGCTGGAGCAAAACAACTCATCTGGGCAGAGTGGAGAAACATGAGCATAAGGAAATCACAGAGCAGTCAGAGCCCAGAGCCCACACTCACCTGATGTGGGGCTGGGCAGGGGGCTCCTGTTTTCTGCATCTCTTGGTAGATGAGAAAATGATATCTAACCCAATGATTTATGCCTGCAGGATGCTCCACAGAGACAAAGTGGTGAGCTCTCAAAGCACTTCTCTGAGAGGGGAATTTGGAAAGCTTGAACAAGACCCAGTAAGAACACACTGCAGAACAGAGCTCCTGGGATGCTGGACTCATAAATGAGTTACTTTAATGCTGGGTACACTGTGAGCTCTCTCCTTAACTTCTCTGTCTAGCCAACTCCTCAGTGCTAAATGCAGCACAGAAGATTTTTGCTATGGCTGCTAGGATTAAAGCATGGGCAACTAGAAAATAGTGTAACACACAACATAATTAGTTAAAATCTGAGTAAGGAGGATTGTCTGCTCTGCATGCATCAGACACCTGCACTGGAGGCAAGGCCATCAGCACCCAGTATTGGCTTGGGAATCTAGCAACACAAAACCCTGCAGGTTTTGACCCTCTTCATTCCCTTTCCTCCCAGATACTACAGTTGCCTATCACAAAGCATTCTGCTTCCAGGGCATCTTCAGACAGGAGCATCTGGGGTGACTGACTACAGTAGACACTGTTCCTCACTATCTGATGCTCCAGTTGGACCCATATGTGTGTAGACACAAACTCAGACTGTCTCTGGCCTGCCCAAACAGACCTATCTGGCTGCCATCTCCTTCTCCACCAACACCTTCCCAATGCCTACTGGGGAGCTGCAATGATTAAAGACTTAATGGTATTATATGGCTTGGAAAGCAAGATGTGCTGTACCAAAGTTCAACAATTTTCATTAACTAGCTCATGACATACATGCCAGCAGTGACTTTTCTATTCGAAATTTAGATAAGGAGAGGAAGAGATTTGTTTTAATTAGCTCTTATTTAAAAAAAAAAAAAAAAGATATTACAAGGTGGCTCTTGGGACAGGAAACTGTAGTAATTTACATACAGAAATACTTCTGGAGATTCAAACTATACCAGAGCCCAGAGCAATAGTCTGAGAAAGTTCAAACTTTTTTTGCAGCTTCTTTTTCCTGCAATCCCTATTTGGTTGAGTTGTAAACATCTTTTTTCTCTTGGAATGTTTGTCTCCATGCAAAATATGACCCCTGGACAACTGTAATTTTATACTAAAAATCTTATCTTGCCAAAATTTTTATACTTTCTTTGGAAAAATGGAATTGTAACAATTTAATTTGTAGAAAAGGATTGACTTGTTTCATTTCTAGCTAGTTCAATGCTAGTCTGAATCTGTACTGCAGCTCTCTTGTGGCACTGCAGAAGTTCAGTAACTCAGGTCCCCCATGCCTGGTACTTCACTGTGTCCCACAAATCTTGTCTGATTGCATTTTTTACAGCACAAACCATCATGGGAGATACTATCTGGCTAAGGATTGTGAACACCCAAACCACAACTCGCATGAGGTGTTTCAAATGCAGTATTTCCAAAACAAAACATACACATTTCTGGGGATAGATGAACTTCATAGTCAGCAAAAAATGGATCAGTCAATTACTAACTGACTGTAACATAACTTTTCAGCACAATCTCCTGCAGAAAAGGAATTTCTAGATTTAATTAATTCTTTTTGCTTAAACTAAAGGAGACATCTGCTGCATTCAGTTTTTTAATCTGTTCTCCTTGCCAAGAATGGGCTGTCTTTTACATGGTATCTTCTAGTAATTTCCCAGTCAATACTGATGTGGAACCTACGTTTGCCTTGGGGAATTACTTCACATACTGCCTCATTAGGAACTATTAGATGATCAGCATGCATTTTCCTACTCCTAATTTCACCTTGCTATTCTAATCAAATCTCATTGCACCACTTCAAACTACTCCCCTGCTCCATTCAGTGCCAATTTCAGTGTTTTTTAGATCCAATGGATGAAACACCTGGAGCAGGGCTGCAGGGTGGGCCAGGCTGGTGCTGCCCAAGCACTCCCAAGCTGGGTGCAGACAGCTTTGCATGGAGCAGCACAGAGAGGATGGCAGCCATTCAGCTATCTGTCCCACAGCTCCTCCAGTAACACATGTTTTGAGAAAGCAACTGATGGCTTTTAAATATTTTTTCATTTGCTGTGTGAAATAAACACATTGCCCTATTAGCCCAGGCGGTGGCCAGATTGGTTTTTCAGGGCATGTGATTTTGCAGCAGTGTGTAGATGCACTCCTAAACTCAAAGCTCCAGAGAGGTGCCTCTTTGCCCTAATCGTGCTGACTACAGCATGTTTATCTTTCCCTGATATGCTATCTTCATCAATTTTACCAGCCCCCTGATGACTGCACACGTTGCTGTCCCCATGCATCATGCTGAGACCTGCTCCTGAACCAGGGCAGAAGGAGAAATTTGTCATCAACTCTTCCATTCGCTTGACAATAACACGGCCTAATATTTCATGAAAATGAAGTGCCCTGAGCACTCCTGATAGTTTACAGTTGTGATAAAGGACGGTCAGATGGATACTGTCAGCCATTAAACAGTTTGCAATCACAGAGCTCCAGAAAGAAAGCAAAGGCCTCTGGGCCCTTCTTGGTGTCAAATGTTGTGTCACCAGTGTAAAGGATGTTTCTAGGAGCAATTCCTTGTTGAATCAAGGAGCTGTCCTTTTTTTGCAAGCTTTCTACCTACATGCAAGCTTCCCTCATAATCTCTGTTTGCTCTGAGACACTGATGCTGCTTGCTTTGCAGCCCAGAAAACTAAGACATCATTTTTACATTATTACACTTGATATATTTGCTCCCTCCTTTTTTTCCTATCCAAGCACAGCAACAGCAAGCTGAATTCCAAGTACCCATGGAATGCTTCACTCAGTCACTGCATCTCTGTCCCATCCCTTCCTGGGCTTTGTGGTCCAGGAGACACCTGTCTGCCTGGCAGATTTTGCTGCCTTGCTCCCAGCTGCAACAAAAGATGACAAGAAGATCATTCCCAAAGATGAGACCCAGCAGCTCGCTGCCTCAACTCCACAACACGGCTCGCAGCAGGGAGGTTACCTGTGTGTTTGGGGACACTGGGGGCAAGCCCTCAACTTCAGTCTTGACTTTGCTGCGTTTGTTATTTACTGGATTGACGGTGCTGCTCACGGCTGACTCACTGCTCTGCTTGCTCTAGGAAAGAAAACCAAGCAAGAAATGGCACTGAGGTTTGGGATGACAGACAGACAGCAGTCCACTTCCTCATTAAAAATTAACTTTAAAATCAGTCAAGGCTGAGCTTCAGGAGTGGTGGGGGGCAGCAAGGTTGGCCTGGGGTTCATATGAAAACTGGCCCATGTGGGTTTGTGCAAGGCAGAGGGATCGGAGAGAGGGAAGAAGAACCAAGGGCAGCCCCAGCTTCTGCAGGCTCACTGGTGAGCTTGGCCTTGCCACTGATGCTCTGTCTCAGAGCAATCCAGTTCATGGCATAGCCATCAAAGCCTTATACAATCCCCATTCAAGCCACAGTTTTATTTCTCCATCTGACAAAATGAATTCTTGGGGGAAACAGGGGGCTCTGGATATATGTGAGGGCTCTGGCATGCTGTGTCCATGAAAGACTATGTGTGTAATTTGTTAAACTCTCAAAAAATAAGAACAACTTCAGGAGAAAAAACATCCCATTGTATGTGCATAAAATTGGAACATTAACATTTTAAATACTCTTGCTAATTGCTCAAGATTGGTCTCACAAATTATTAAACAGAGGCAGAACTCCTTCCAGCCACATTATTTTGGTAGCCAGTTTGCAAGGAGAAAACAAAACCAATCAGTCAAATAACATGCAATAACAAACAGAGTTTGCAGTGCAGCAGTCATGAGAAACCCTAAAACAATAAACCAGTCTTAGAAGTTCAGTATGATACAACGATTTGAAATGGGTGTGACATATGGTGAGAAAGTCTTTTGGGAGAAAAGCAACTGCAATTTAGACATGGAAGGAATGTAAGTGGAAAAGAAAAATGATTAACAGTGTGCTAGGCATATTCACCAACCCAGTGTATGTGGAGGGCTTGTGCACACATATATGTGCTTGTGTGCTCACAGGTATTTGTAAGGATGTATTTAAGGTGTGGGATCTCATTCCTAGTCTTCAAAATCTGGCCCTTGGTTTTGCAAAATTTAGCAGTAAAAATCAACAGCGGAACACATTGAGAGAAAACCTACTGAAAAAGAAGGAACAGCAAGTAAAATGTGAAGAGGTCCTACACAGGATGCACTCACATGTTAAAGATTAAGACCATCATCATGGTTCACATGAATACAAAAAAGGAAGGAGAGATTGGTGAAGGTCTCAACAAGACATTTGGTTCACAGGTGCTTATTTTGCAAAACACTACAGCAACTGATTTCCCTCTATTTCACAGGACATAGCACATTCAGGGAGATTTACTGCCTGGGATGACCTTGCATATTGTGTTCAATACTGGTTTGGTTTCTGCATGTGTAGATGCAAGCAAGGGAGATGGGCGCAAAATTGTGACTAATTCAGAAACACTTGCCAGGAAAAACAAAAAGCAATGTAAAGGGACAATGTGAGTAAAAATGAGAATTGTTAAAACTCCCACATCCACCATGAAGGGAAGCCTGCATCCCACAGAAAATGTGCCTCCATTTCCACATGTGCCATAAAGAATGGCTGTCCCTACCTGGCTGGAGTCGGAGATGCAGTTGCTGTTGCTGCTGCTCTGTGCCGGTGATGGGTTGACAGAGATGACTGCCATGTGCTGCCGTGGTGGGAAGGTTGGGGATGGCTGGATCAGGGGAGGAGTGTGTCCAAAGGCTGAGCTCAGGCCTCTTTGCTGGGTCAGGATCTGCTGGTATGTCACGGGGTTAAGCGGGTGGGGGAAGCTGAATGCCGGACTGCAGCAACAGCAGAAAGAAAAATGATGAGTGATTTTAAACAATATTTATCATATTAACCAGTCTCTGATTCAAGTTTGGCATCTTGGAGACTCCAGGAGCCAGGCTGCAATGCCCAGATAGATGCCTTCAATGCCAGGATAAGCCTGACTGCCTGCTTTACCGCAAAGTCACGATTCGACTTGCACATGCTTTAGCAAACTTTTGAATCATTTTGACCCAAGGATTAGACTGGTTGTAATTTCTTTGCTTCCTATGTAAAAAAAACCCAAACTCAACAAAAGCCCTTGGGAGTGCAGAAGAAGATGGGACTTAGGCACATCTGGCTTTGCAGCCCCTAGGGCTCCCGGATTTTCCCAAGCAGACCTCTTTTGCAATCTTGCAGCTTTGAGGTTATGCTAACCTGGATATGAAAAATAAGCATCACCTGGCACAGATTACACCAGGGATGAAAAAGTATCCACTTAACATAGTCCAAAACCATGCAATTTACTCTGCACTCAGGTGAGGGGAGTGCTGGCTCAGGGGACTGATGAAGCGTGTCACCCTTCCTATGTAGGTCACTGGTTCATCTCCAATCTAGGTCAGCAGTGACCAGGAACATCACTTGCCCCTGGCTGCTTGGGCAGTAACTGGGGCAACAGGTCCCAGACAAGAAGCAGCAGTGGAGAGCAG
Source organism: Zosterops lateralis (assembly GCF_965231275.1). Classification (NCBI taxonomy): domain Eukaryota; kingdom Metazoa; phylum Chordata; class Aves; order Passeriformes; family Zosteropidae; genus Zosterops; species Zosterops lateralis. The sequence goes on along the minus strand of NC_139767.1, from coordinate 26,901,099 downwards.
TAAAAACAAAGCTGTGCTTTTGGAAAAAAGGGGTTCATTCCCAGGGGCAAGTCTGCTGGGCAGAAGAGAGAAACACAGGAGATGTTCTGTGGTAACTCTAGATGTGTGATGCACAAACCATAGACACTCAGCCTAAAAATTGATTATTTGCCACCTTCAAGAAGTGGCTGCTCTGAACCTTTACCCTCATGGTATTTTCTCTCACACCACTAAAACTGCCCAAGGTGTGAGTGCTCAGAGAATAGGGGCATAATTAGAAACATGCCTAATTAACAATTTTGCTTTTGGAGAGAGTATTTCATTCCTGCCTCTAAGATGCCGTTAAAATAATAACAAAGAAGTCTTTTCATGCCAGATTTCTGGCAGTTATGCTGCTATACATGTTAGCCATTTTACAAATCCTGACATTTAGGATATATTTTTAGAACACTGAGACCGAGAAGGGTTTCAAATTCTTTATTACTAGTTGATTATTCCCATGGACGCTGAAAGTTGACAATTAGGTCAGTCCCTGGACTCTATTCATTTGTTAAAAATACCAGCTATTACTCTAATATCTGAGTATAAGTTGAGATGCTACAGGTATTGTGTAGCTAATGACAACAGGTAAAAAGACTAGAAAAACTAAGACTACCAGATAAAAATTTGCACTTTGTTTATGTCAGCCTTATGTTTGATTTTACAGTCAATTTCTAAATTATGCTGCTGGATAAAGTAACTTACCTAATTAATGCTACACTTACTAATAACAACATCTCTGTTTTCCCCCACAATTTTTCAGCATGCATAATCTTTGTAACCCTTTGCTTTGCAACATCAGTGTTAATTAGCTCAAACATTTTTAACAGTTAAGTAATAAAAAGAATAATAACATTGTGAAACTTGGGTGAAGTAATCACAGTAGGGACTGACAACAGTCAGCTGCCTAATGTAAGTGCTTTTTAATTAAGATTTGAACAAAACTTTACTCAAGGGTTTAGATTTGGTTTAAGTACACTTTTAGAATTAGGCTCTTCTATCCACCCAGGCAACATTTTTTCTAAGAATGTGGGCCAATAATTTGGAGAGTACTTTGGGGCAATCTCTTAAATCAGAGTGTTTCTTAACCAGTCAAATTGCTCACAATGAGCATTTTTTAAGATGAATTTATTATCTGTTTCTGCTTACAGGGAGGCATGATCATACTGTAATTACTGGAAACGTGGTAGTCAATAACCCCAATCCAGCCAAAAAAGCCCCACCCCAAATACCACAAAATACCCTTCCACATGCAAAAACAGATGGGGGCTTTGATTTACTATGCTATACAGCCCTAATGTACAAAAGCAGAGGGTGTGAGGAAGGGGAGCTCTCCCTTGCTGGAGGTTCATCCCTTCTTTCGTGCGGATGCTTCCTCAGCTGAATGAAGCTGATCCCAGAGCTTTACCTGATCGTCCCGGCAGATAAATGGCCATAGGAGCCACTTGCTGCTGAACTGCTTCTGGAGTTGTTGATATATGCCACAAGAGAGTTTGGGGAGGTCCTGATCATTGTCTGGAGATCAATGCTGGCATCAGAGAGTGGAGAGATAGACAGGGCTCGTTTCCGGCTTAATCTTGGAGTCACCCGCGGGCTCGAAAACCGGGACACTGCAGGAAAGAGAGACTTTGTCAGACAAAACCAGTTGGCTGCTCCCTTCCTGCAGGCAGGCTGGAAGTGCTGAGAATTGCTGCACTCATGACTGCTGCTGGATGTTCAGGACCCAGGAGCAGCACAGGAACCAACTGTCCTTTGATGAGAGGTTTCCTCTCTTCTGGGTGCAGAATGACAGGGGTCAGGCAGCGCCATGAGCCCCTGCTTGCTTTGCTGGCCCCTCAGGGGATACAGAATCCTGTGCATCACCCCCTTTCATAGGCACTAAATTAACTTAAAAGGCAGAAGGCCCTGCAAGGTTTCCATGAGCACCGTTGACTCGGTGTCAGGAGCAGCAGGCCAGGGGAGCTGCACATCCAAGCTGGGGCGACCATTGCAAATGGTGAGTGTGTGCCTGAGTGCGGGGGGAACGGAAACCAAACGAGCATGAGCACAATGCTGACCATCCAATTAATGAAGGAGGCGAGGCTTCAGAAACCCTGAAAGTAAATTAAGAGTTTTAAGAAAACCAATTTGGCAGCTCAGGCACAAAGTTCAAGCTCTCCCCCTCCAAGGAGAGCTGCCAGTGCCTGGACCCTATTAGCAATTGTCAATCATTCAGGCATGAAGTAATTTCCAACCCTGCCAGGCCCATTTATGGATCTGCAATACATGACGGGTTACTACTGTAAAAGTTTGGCATCCCTCAGTGTTTCGGCACTGCTAACTGGAACGACTGACTTCACCCAAAGGAAACTCTGCCCAGGCCTGACCCACCTGCAGATCTCTGGGGTGGCATGGACAGGAGTTGCACATGGGCCGTATCACAACTTTCCTCAGTACCAGCGTACCAGATCCAAACCCTGCCTGGAATGACTCATCACTCCAAAGCAAGCAGTGTTTGGATTGTGTATTTAAATTAAAAAAAAAAAAAAATCTGAGGGTAAAATATAGCAGTTGGCAATGGCCCTGGCTGGTAATCCCTGCCATCCACCCAGGGGTGCAGGAGGGCTCAGCTGCTCCAGCTCCTTCCCTTGATGAGCACAGCAGTGTATCACCACCTGACTTTTCCAGTGGTGGTCTCCTCAGAAAACATCCTATGGGTATATCCTATTAAACACTGTAAATAAAACAATGAATTGCCCAGACAGGCAATATGAACCATTTTGCCCTGAGCTGGTTGAAGGCACTGATTTTGGTTGCATATCACCAAATAGAAGCCTGGAACTTTGCAAGAACATGAACTTTCCATCCTGATGACAGTGTTGGTATGTGAGAGGGTAAATGGGAAGTAGAAGAAGGTAAGATGTATCCTGCTGGTGGGATCAAACAATTTCTTGATTTGTTTTTACTCACAGCATTTCCCTGAGACCAGTGGCTGGGTTTCACCGTTCTAGCCTCCACATGACTCACCCATGACCAAAGTGGCTCTGCCATTACCATGCCTGGGTGCTGTGTAATCAATGGGGTTTAGTATCACCATACTCTTAGCCCCCATAATGACCCTCATTGAACAAGATAAATGACTTGCCCAACATCCCACTGGAAATCCAAATCTAAGTTGGTACTTGGACCAAGCACTCTTGTGACTTTTTCTATGCCTAAGCAGCTTCAAGAGTTGCTAGATACAATGCCTTTACTGAAAAACTGACAATACTGGGAATTGCTCTTAAAAATCAGATTGGTGGATATATATTCAACACACTGTTATAATTTTTTGTACAACTACACTGTGCAGCCTCACGGGGCAGAGAGATTCTAGAAAACAAGACTCAAAGATCAGGCAGCAAACGGAAAGGGCAGCAGTCTATAAAAAACACCTTGTGAGTGTTAAAGCTGTCCCATGATTTGGAGGGACTAGGCTCAAACTTCCCAAATGCTTGCAGCTGGAAGACTCTAGCCCTGTGTGACACTTCCCTGGAAGCTAGAAAAGATGCAGCCACTTTGTAGAGGCACTGTGGAAAAAAAAAACCAAACTGAGCAAATGAACTCCTCTCAGCAAAGGCTGGCCCAAAAGGCTGAAATGGAGAATCCCCAAACTTCACATCAGGTTCTTGAAATCTGAGCCCTGCCAGAAGCTCTGGACCAAACAACATGGAAGTTGCTTGGGCCTAGATCATAATGGACCTCTGGCTGTAAGGAATTAGTTCAATACATGTACCACAACCTGGAAAGACCTGGATGTTCTTCCCGGTCCTCTTCAGCCACACCTCCTTAAGCAAATTGCTGCTTCTTTCTGTGTCCCTATTTCCCAGTGTCATCTATTTAGATGAGCTCCTTTAGACAGGGCTTGTATTTTATTCTGTATGTACTGCACCAAGTGCGATGGGGCCCCATCTCAGATGAGTTGTCAGGGTTTCTGTCCTACAAATAATATGCGTCTTTCCAGATATAGATATTGTTTCCTGCATTTGCATTCCCACAGTCTCCTCCTTCTCTAACAGAAGGAAGCAGGCCAGATTTGACAGTCATATTTATCTCTGTTACTCCCACATCTCAAGGGAGATCTGTTTATTAATGTGCCACTTCCCTTGATAAATTACTAAATAGAAAGAAAAGCCTTGTACTCATTTCTCGCTGTTCCTTCACATGATTTATGCCCACAATGCTGGATCAGCCATTGGTTCCATTAATTTGCAGAGGGAAGAAGACCTGATGTCCAACAGAAACCTGGGTTTTAGCAGTGCAGACAACGTGGGCACTCCTCCCTGCTGCACACAGGTATGTCGTTTTTTCGCCACGTAAAACTCTGCAGGAAACTGTCAGATTATCAAGATCACCTGGGAATTCTCCAGCCCAAAACCAGTAATATGCATTGTGTTAGTGTCCACTCTAATTTAGATCCTGCAAGTACTGTGGGCTATCTGAAATATTTGATAGCAGATCCAATAGGCTGGGCTCATGCTTTCCACAAAAGCCTCTTAGGTCTTGCAGGCTTCCACAAAAAGCTGTGACCTAAAATCATGCTATGGATGAACAGCCTGCCCAAGGTGCCTGGGAAGAGAATGGTCTGGGAAACAGAAAAGGAGTTTAGGCACATGAAGAAATGCTCACTAGTGCATTTAGGAAGAGAGAATATTTTCAAAATTATTATTCAAAACCAGATTAATAACACTGGGATTGTCCTAAATAATAAAGTTTGGCTGACCTGAATCTCCTGATCTGAGGACATGGAGCATGGCACCAGACAGGAGCAGTGGTCAGCATTTGTGTAGCTGTACACAGCAAGGTGTTCAGCACAGGCTGACTGACAGCCACTGTGGCACATAAGTGAAATCCTCTGCTGCCTGAGGTCCAGTGTTGCTCCAAAAGAAAAACCACATGCAATTGTTCAGCAGGGACTGTGCCCAGAGAACTAGCTAAAGGTGGGATCCATTTTTCAGACACACGGATGGAAAGCTTTGGGAATATTTATCACTAAAACTCTTCTCTCCCCTTTCAAAAATGCTGACTTCTCAAAATGAACAGGATTAGTTTAAAGAATTCTTTGATGTTCAGAAAATATGTCGGGGGAAGTTCCCAAACTGTCAGAGTACCCCCCTTCAACACTCTAATAAGGAAAAAAAAATCAGCATTTTTTCTGTTGTTCTGAAAGTTGTTATATTCAGAAACCTAAAGTCATCATAGGTTAACATGAATTTGAAACAGTCACACATTGAAATAAATGTAGGAAATTATTTCAAAATTCATTCCACTCCTCTACCGGTACTTCAGTTTTTAACATCAATTTCTCTGTGCCTCTCTTCTTCAGACAGAAATCTTGGTTACCTTCAGTTTTTTCCCCTCTCTACCTCAGAGGGAAATCTTCCTAATCTTAATTTTTTTTTTCCCTTGAATTGTATTGAGGTATGGGAAAACCTCTTTTTTTGCCACCCAGGCCCACAAAGAAGTGATGGGCCAAAGCCCATACAGCAAAGAGGAAAAAAGTGAACTGGTGAATGGAAGGATACAGTACTGTACTGAGCCCAAACCTCTGGTCACTGGTGGCAGCATTGTGGATAGCAGATCATGAAGGACAATGAAAAATTTACCAGAAGGCCTTTAACCCTGGTGCCTCTCCTTACAAAAAAAATCAATTCCACATACATTTTGGAATGTTTTAACTGTTGTGCACTGGCTTTTCCTTACCATTTCACAAACGGACCCAGATACAGTGACTGTCACAAGCTCAGATCTACATGCTAGAGAATAAATGTAATTCAAGGCTGAGTTTTCAAGTGACATTGGCAATGTCTCCCATACTTCCCAGCTGAGTCCCTCAGACATCTCAGAGATGCAAGGAAAGTCCAGATTTCTTTGCTAGAAGGAAAGAGTATCCTTGACACTTTCCTGTGGTGTGCCTATGAATTATCACATCCACAAGTTGCTCAGAAACTGGGATACGCCTCCCAAATTTAATACACAACAGGTCGATGATGACCAAATGGTCAGCTCATCAGGGCAATCTGCTCCCTGACAGACGAGCCTGTAAGGCACATGGGCTGCAGATGGCTCACATCCTGCCTGCCCCTCTCCTGCCTCATTGAAACCCAGCCAGAGCCACTGCTTCCCCTGCATCCCCAAGCCGAGCCTCAGGATAAATATTGTTATCAAAATGGTCCCTCCTCCTCACCATTTACCAAGAAAACTTCATCCACAGAGTACAGAAATATCTCCCCCACTCCCATCAACAAATTAAAACCCAGGGCCCCATAAAAACACAGGATGGTCCCATAATCAGTAAGCAGCAATAAACTACAAACACTCTTCATGTAACCAGTTCCTTATTCCCCTCTCTCCTTCTGCAGAGGCAACACACCTCTTTTTTAGACTACAGCAGATGCTGGACATTTGTTCTGGCACCAGACACTGTCCTGGGACCCTTCTTTCTTCTCTCCCCAGGCCGATCAACTTTGCAGTTCAAGGAATACTAACGTTTCCCTCAAATCCTCACTGAAAGACAAGGCTGCATTCTTCTACTCCCAATCCACAAGGTAACTGTTTAGTCGACCCAACTTGCATATGTAAATTGAATTCTTTAGAAACCAGAGTGCAGCAGGATTCCAGACACAGCACTTACGGGGTGCTCTGGGACTTTTTCTCTCTTCTGCACATATTTTTCTGGGGAGGAAAAAAGCACTGCTGGCTAGAAATGGGTGGGAAATTGTTTCCCATTCTCTGAACCTTTTCTGAGATTTCAGCAAGTTTCCATTCTATGTTGGGACAAAGAAAACAACAACAAAAAAATAGGTCTTTCAGAGTTTTTAAGGAAGCGACTACAGGGCGCGCCGTCTGCCCAGAGTAGCCAACAGCTGGTTTGGTTGGGAAGTCATCTGTGATCCAGCACATCCAGTCTGCAAACCCAGGGCTGCTGTCCCCCCAGCCCCAGGGGAAGCCCTTTCTTCCTAGTCACCATGAGGCTTGGCTCTCTGCTTTTGTCCTGATGGAGCAGAGTCCTGAGCTCACCTCTCCCAGCCACGTGCCTGCCCACTGCAGTCACCACCCAACTGCACTGCCAGGCCCACTGCTTACCCTGCTGGCTATTAAATCATTTCCTTCAAGGAGAAAGGCTCCAACAACACTGACTGAAAGAGGCTGGTAAAGCTGAATCACTGTTTGATTTGGAGAAATAAAGTCCTGCTTAATGATTTGCCCACATCCCAGGCAACTGTGCCAGCTGCTGGCCTGCTGGCTATGCTGGGCTAAACAAAGCTTTTCCCACTTACACTGCTGATTGTGAATCAAGACATTTGTGACTACCTGGCACTAGGCAGCAAAAAACAGGGATCCCTCCTCTAGCTCCAGAACTAGACAAAATGCAATGATGGTACTGCAGGGTCATCCCTGCTATTGGTAACTGTGCAGAAACACATCTATACAGCCTTTCTGACATGAGGGACCACCTTGGACCTAACTTGCACTCAAGATGTTTTCTCTCCATTCCCTTACTGAGCATGCACAACCCGATCACACTCTCAAAACTGTGCAAAGTGATGGATTTAAAGATGATCTCTAACTTCCACCCTGGCTGTAAGAATCTTATTCCAAAGATCTGGATCTCGTTCCTAAAGCTGCCACTACTCCACTCACTGATCTCCTTTTTCTTTGTGGTCTCCAGTAATGAAATGGCTTTACTTTGTACAATACTTTGAGATCTGCTGGTGTACAGGGCTATAACAACAGCAGCATCGAGTCACCGTGGATGGACACCTGTTGAGAGAAAATTGCTCCTCCTGAAGGGCTGAGGATAACCACAGGAAGCCCTGTGCCTAGGGGAAAAAGCAGCTGGAAGTACTAAACATACTTAGAAAGTGGCAACCATCTCCAGGGTCATTGTGTTCCCTTTGTGTGCCCCAGGGATGCTCTTGCACAACCACTCCATCACCTGGAACAATCCACCAAGTAGCACTATTTCTAAAAAAGAAATGCAAAAGATTGTTTTGATCTGGTGAATAGAACCTGTAGATAGTCTCAAACCTACCCAGCAGCAAAGCTGTGACATTGGAAAGTGATTAACTTTCAATTTAAAAGTATAGGCTTTCCAGAAAATGGGATTAAGCCTGGATTTAAACTCTACTCTTGGATTTTGAGTCCCTGTTTGGATGAGGAAATGGAATAGGAGAACTAACTGAAGGGTTGTTTAGTCTCTACTGGAACTGATCTGAACACCACAGTAGTCTGGTACATAAAACTTAAATCTGGTCTACTTTAGTGCTTTAACTACTTCTAGCTGCACACTGAAAACCCGGCAGAGATGCAGCTGTGGGCGGCCCACCTCAGTCACCATGTGAACACTCGGCAGACCTGACACAGGGTTGGCACCAACAAGCTCCAGCTGACATTTATATTCTATTACTTGTCTTTACCTTAGAATGTGATGGAGTCAAAAACACTGACTGAAAACATGAAGGCACTGAGAAATTCTCCAAGAAAAGCAATTACAGGAACCAGAAAGGCGCAGGTATGTGTCTGTGGAAGAACTACCATACCCAGTGCCTACAGCTCCCATGGACCAACCTGCAGATGTTTGGAAGTGACGTGACACTGAATAGGTCAGATTTAATATATGCTTATCTCCTTATTTCCTTTTGCAGGTGCCAATGTTATCACAGATGAATGATGGTGCTGCATGTGGTTTAACAAGAGCTACCTGCATTTTCAGCAAACTAATTCTTGTAAAGTTTCTATGTTCCCAGGCTCCCTGGGAATAAAAGGGCTCTCTGAATGACAGATGTAGTGAGGTGGTGACTCACTGGGGGCTTATGCGTGCTACTGATATTCTTCTCTCAGAAAAACACCATAAGAGGATGCTTTATTAAATTATCTGTTCAACTATTTACTTAGGCCCTGCTGATTTAAATTTTTGAAATAACTTTCTAAAAAGAGAAGGAGACACTGTCTCCTCATCCAGCATTTCAGAGCCATCCATTTTACTCTCTGCCTTAATAATGTACAATTCTCTCTTTTCTCTGGGTGATGGATAAACCCAGGCACAAGGACCAGAGACTGGTACTAGACTGGTGCTCCTTTACACATTCTTAAAAGGTAGTGACTCATGTCACATTCTCATAATGTTTGAAAGTTTCCATCTCATGCAGAACATGTGAAGGCCCAGAAAAGGCTTTCCAGTTAATCACCAAGAAAGCTTTTCCAAAAGATCATAGTAAATGCTTGGTGAGCCCTGGCTCTGCAGTGAATCATGGTTATGAGCTTGGCTGCATGAAACCGAGACCTTTGATACATGATTCACTTCAGAGTTGTTTTCAGGAGAAGGCAAACAGTATGAGAGTCTTCTGCCAAGGGGAGTATCTCAGTACCTCAGATAAAGATTGATCTTCAGCAAACCAGAGGATGAGCATCTTGGTGTGCTGAGAGCCAGCCTGTACCACCATGAAAACAGTTGTGTTTGCTTCCCTCACTGGTTGTTTATCTGGCACTTCAGTGAGGCACTGCTGGTCAGAGATGGACTAATAAGGAGGCAAGGAGGAAGGAGTCTTGTTCATGAGCCCGAGGAGAACTTGGCAGGGCTCATTTGCACCCATCTGCTATAACTGCAGGCATTAACCCTTGGGAGAGAAGACAGAGCAGTCTTACTGACCAGCTGCTTTGTAGCAGAGAAGTCTGGGCTATATTTTGGGTGTTAGAGGGAAGAATGGTACCAAGGAGCTTGTGCTCTCTCTCTCAGACCGGGATCCAGGTTCCGAATTAATCTAGGAATTGGCAGCACAGAATGACTGTTCAGGTAAAACTTCCACAGCAGCTGCAGATGAGAAACTGTTTTTCCATTAGAAATATCTGTAAACTCCCTTCAGTGAAGAGCCGGAACAGCTTTTATCATTCTAAACCAGTCACTTTATGAAGCAGCAAGACCACAAAAGTCTTTCATCTTAAAAGCTCAACAACAGAAACTTTGAAGCGGTAAAGAAACGATGCAGATCTTCACTCCAAAAATTATAATGGTCCACAGGCAAATCCAAAGACATCCCAGGAAACAGATGCTGAATCTGAAAGTTGAGCTGAGATTTCTCTTTCTTGCAGCAGAAATAATCCCCAAATTGCCCTCTGTAATATCTGTACAACCCCAGTTCTTGTAAGATGTAGCATGAAGTGAACGGAAAGACATTTCTAACAGCTCTAAAAATCATTTGGACCTCATATATGCTTCTATTTCTTCTTCATTTAGCCAGGAGTGAGAGCTTTCTGGGTTTATAACATCCAGTACTATCACAAATACCATATTCCTGCTTTTTTTATTTCCTTGCACAAAAAACTATTATATTCTTTCCACTGTGTCTCCCCATTCAGGTATTTTCTCTCCTTGTGGACCTGAGAGGTCCCAGCCAAGAAGAGAAGTCCATTATGCCTAGCAAAGCTTTGCATGCACATGGCCTGCCTTCACCCCAGACACCAAGCAGGCAAAACACGGGATGAGATGGCAAGCTAGAGATGAAGCTTGTCCCCAGACAAGCTCTGGTCATCCATGGTCAATGCAGGAGGACAGCGGCAATGCCCAGCTTTCTGGACCAGCCCATCTCCTACCCACGTTGCAACCACGCCATCCTCCCTGAGACCAGGATGTACATATTTTAAGTTATGTATATTTTATATTTATCTATGGAAGGAGGTGACCTTTTAAGCCAAAAATTATAGTGCAGCACCCAAAGGTTCCAGCAGGGCAGAGTGACTAGATACAGCAACCTCCACCCGGAGGGCAGGCCCATCCATCCACCCCAAAATTTCAGCCATGCCAGGAAGAACCCAAGCTACTACTCACCATCAACGGGGCTGAGGTAATCGTGGAGGTGGGCTGTGCTGGCTGCTCCCCCACCCTGCATGAGGAGGTCCCCATAGGGGTTTGGGTGGCCGGCCATCAGTGTCATTTGGTGGTAATAGTCAGCAGGGTTGGCTCCTGGCGGTGGTGGGGGCAGCCCGAAGAGGCCTCGTTCCTTCAGGTGCTCATGAGCCACTGCTGGAGCCGCGGGCGAGGAGAGAAACATGGGGAGAAGGTTCCCAGTGCAGTGTTAGACCTCAGAGCTGACGCTGGTGGCCCCGTCTCCCCCCGCGCCCCCCGCCAGCCCCAGCCGCACGGCTCCGTGTAGGGCGCGCGTGACGTGCGCTTGGGCGTGCTTCTGTGGACAAAGGAGACCAGGCTGGGGCCTCTGCATTCCTCCATTTCCGCAAATTTATAAACAATCTCTCGTTCCCCCTTCTAATAATCCTCCCGTTCGGGCGCAGCCAGCACCCCTGGGAGGGGGGGAGAGGGCCCAGGCTGCCGACAGCAGTAACCCTGTCAGCATTAACATCCCTGCCTATTAGGAAGGAAAGACAAATGCAGCCCAGTTCCCGATAGCAGCGTGAGGAAATTAAAGCCAAGGTCTAATGCATAGAGCTAGGTTTAGTGTCTGGCAGCATAAAACCATTTTGGCTGCCAAAGCCAATTACACTCACTTTCTCCCAGCTGTAATTTTTCAAACCTGCCTCCCCACCCGCTTGCCCCATTAACTTATTTACCACCACCTTAAACAAGGGGGGAAAAAAAATTTAAAAAAAAAAAAAGAGGAAAAGAAAAGCAACCCAAAACACAATGCCTTTCTTACACAGCAAACAATGAAACTGGTTTTGGAAGGAGAAGACAGGGCAGAACACACACACACACACACACAAGCCATCAGACCTCTCTCCGGCGGGTGCCTGAGAGTTCGGATGACGTTGTAGGGGGAGGGAAGAAGAAGACATATGCATGTCCCCATCACTATAGTGATGTTGTTTTAGCCATACAAGATAGTTTTATGCTGCCAGACACTAATCCATGGGCCTTGTTGCTCTCTGGTGCACTTTGCTTTGCAGTGTTGAAGGGCTGCTGGCCCCTGCAGCAGCTTGGGAGCCAAGGAATGTTGGGGTTTGCTGGGCATGCAGAGACCAGGCCCCCAGATATTCCCTGGGCACTGACCCAGCCACCTGCAACTGTGTAATGAAGCTCTTATGATGGAGAAAGGCATGACTTATACCTTGCCAAGTGAAAGCAGTGTTGTGCATTTTCCCCTTTATCTGTTGGATGTCTTTGTCCCCAGCTCCCCACCATGGGGTCTGATAGTGCTCAGAGAGCATGATCACCCCTGCCTGCACCCAGCACCAACTTCCCACACACCCTCACCTTCCCTGAAGGCTGCTGCAGAGCAGCTCAGGAGTAAGAAGTAAGAAAGTACAGCCCCTGGCCTTCACTCAGGAGCCACACTGACCCCAGACACAAAGCCAACAGGGGATAACCCAGCTGGCGTTGTCTCCTCTGCAACACCAGCCTCAGCCAGGCCAGTCAGCCAGAACAACTGTGACCCTCTCTGGGGAAAGCTCAGTCTCAGTAGAGACATAAGAACAGGGAAGCTCCTACAAGGGAAAGAGAGCGCTGCAGAAAGGAACGTACTTTAAGCAAAATATTTATAATATGATCCAGCAGTAATAGCTATTCTCACGCTCTGCTTTCTCAGTGCGATGATGCAAAACAAATGTGTAGTTAAAGGGGAAGAAAAAAAAAACAACAAAAAGAAAAAGAGACAGCTCTCCCACTTCAGAGAGCAGCTGCGGAGTCTTTGCAGCTGTAAATCCCCGGGTTTTAGGGAATTTCAGTCCTGGTGAGCTACAAAATCGCTGCAGCACAGTAGCACAGTGTCTTACCGTCGGCAGGACTGAGGCCCCTGGCAGCAGAGATGACGGAGAGCGTGGGGCTGCTGTGCACAGAGCGGAGGTAGTGCTCCATGTGGGGTGCCACGTAGGGGTGCGGTGGGCTGAAGGGCGACTCGCCAGGCCCGGCAGGGTGCGGAGACAGGCGGATGAGGGAGATGTCGGAGATGACGGGGCTGCCGCTCAGAGGAGGAGGCCTGGGAAGGAAAACAGAGACACGCTGTCACTCACAGCCACCCAGAGCAGGCACAACTGCCTGCCACCCTTCTCTGTCCTGCCCCACCACTTTCGCCCACATCAGAGGAGTATAAGCACGCAGTGGGACAATCTTCTCTTCGTGGCATACACTGAGTCTGAAGTTCCCAAGCTTCCTGTGGACAGGCACCAGTATTGCACAAAACATGTATGTGTGCAAGGTGGCTCACCTCAACTGAGCTGCTGTGGAAAGGGGCACAAGCTGCTTTAGGCAGTGCCTGCACATAGATGAGGCATAGAACACACCCTGTGCTAGAGATCCTACCCCATCTACTTGCACAGGGAGGCTGGCCACACGACGACATTTGAGGCAAACCTGGGGTTTGCAAGCTCCTCACTGCCCCTGGATATCCAAATGTTTAGTGCTGCCACGTGCAGAAAGGCCTTGACAGGGCAGTCTGTGCAAGGATGGAAATGTTGCAATGAGAAGTTATGTGATCTTGAGCTGTGCTTTGCTCAGCCCAGCATGCGTGGCTTGGCCCGTGCCGGCGCAGCAGCCCCACCTCCTGCGTCCATCATGGCCAGCACAAACCTCCTTGACAGGCTGGTGGTACGGTTCAGAGGGCAAAAGTTCATGAGAGGTTTTACTGCATGCTTTCTGGGGGCCGCCTCTCTTAAATCCCTCAGATCTTCCTCAGGCCAAGTGCCACCTGAGAATAAAGTCAGTAAATGCTGAGGGATTCCACAGGTAACAAAAAAAAAGTCACATGCACGTTTCAGTGCTTATGCAGTATTTTGAAGGGTGAACAAGGATGGAAGAGAAAGTCTGCAGACTTCTCCCAGACACGTGCCCTACTGTACCCTCCTGCCTCTTAGACGAACCACAGAGGGTGCAAAGGAGAAAAAGTTACTCAACCTGACCTGAGAGCAGAAAATCTGAGCTAGACACTGAAAGAATCAGAGCTATCATTAGGCAAAATAAAAGAGCAAAATCTGCTTTGTATTAGCTCTCTCTGTATTCACAGACTGTTGGAAGCAGAGCTGGTGTTGACATACAGGTCACAGCAGGGACAGCATTCGTCCCTGGCTGGGTGCTCTGGCAAAGCTGAGGGAGATGGATGTGCTCCCTGTGAGGCTGCACCCTAAGCACAGAAGACAACAGGGATTTGGAGGTCAGGGATCTGGGACACGGGCTGATCTAATGGAGGGTACTACAAAGACTCTTCACTAAGACTATCCAAGTATGCCATTAGTGAGTGCATGTAAGATCTGTCTCTCCATGCACAGACAACCACAAACATGATGGTCTGAGCAGTTTCAACATGCCACCAGCACCTCAGGATCTCAGTTCTACCCTGCCTTATCAACAGTTCAGGTGTATTTTAATTTATTTGTAATACTTGCATATCAACAAAACCACACAGAAATGTAATACAAGCTTTGCAGACTTATTCAGCAGTTTAACGAGCATGTTTGTCTTTGTTTGATCTTCTGTGTGTTTCTCTGTCTTTATAATAAATTAGTAAACCTTGTGGCTTTTTGAACACTTTCTGCTGATGGGTAGTAAATTAAATGCTTTCTGAAATATTCGTAGTTCAAAGTACTTTTCTGTAGCAATATACTCTGTGGCTTGCTGGTGTGAAATAACAGGCAGTGAAAACCCATCACACATAAAGGCTTTGTGGAGATGTGCAGCCACCAAAACAGGTGGCTCATCAGTCCCAGGCCGTGGTTTTGCCAGAGGAACACCCACCAGCATCGACCCTGTTTTCCTTCATGACACTGAAAGACAAACTGATGATGGCATGGCTATTTCAGACCTCATAACCTCCCCACCTGTGTTGCCATGGCCTTCCATTACCAAAATTATGGGGTGACCAAAGTCACTCTCTGGTGCCTCTCGCCATGACGTCAGCCGTGGCGGCGGCGAGCTCAGGAAGCTGCAGCCGAGGCCGCTGGGGCTGGTTTCTGTCGAGGCTGCTAATAAAGGCATCCGAGCACGGAGCCGACCAATTTATTTCTACCGGGGAGGAGGGAGAAGTGAATCAAAGTCTCTGTTCCAGATTTAGTTTCAATTCATTTCTAATAATCTCCACCGCCTCATCTGGAAAAAATGAAACAGGATTAAAAAAAATGATGTCATTAAGAAAACATCTGACTAATTTTTCTTCTGACGAAGACTTAATATAAGTGAGGGGCGATGTAAATTAAAAGCAGCCCCAATCTTCCCTGGGCCACAGAGCCTGCCTTAATACATAAGCCATGAAAGAAGTTTTCTTACATATACAATAAGTTCCCTCTTTCATCAGTACTCAGAGCTTCTCCCAAAAGGGTTGTGAACTTCTTTGATGCAGTCCTGGAACTATGTATTACCAGGTTTACGAGCCTTTGGAGCCTCTGCTGATCAAACTGTGAGGCCGACATCTAAAATGCGTGTAACAATATGAAGGGTTTGCTGTTCATTTTCTCTGTGCTAAATTAGGCAGAAATGCTGGAGTCCCTCAGAGTAGGAAAACTCCACCCTGAACAAAGAGGTAACACTGGGAAAAAGATCAAGAATTTCCCCAAAATGCATGCAGCTGGAAACGCAGCTGGTGTTTGAACATGAGGTTGGCCCTGTGCACAAAGACTGGGCTAGAGAGCAGGCAGCTCCTTATGGCTCTGCTTAAAGCCTGTCCTTGCTCACTGGTCCATCTGTGGACTAGGACAGCCATACTCCCATCAAGGTCTGGCTCCTGTGAGCCCTCCCAGGCAGGGATCACCTCTCACTGTTCTACACCTACAATTCTAGCAAAATAACATCCCACGGTGAAGCATGTCACAAAATAACGTGGCTTCCAGGAGCTGCCTACTGGGAACAACTCACTCAGCCAGGGACATCCTCTGCTCCTAACTCTCCAAAGGTTTGATTTTTTTCCCCACTTTTTTCCCAGTTGCATTATTTCTTATTCCACACTGAGCCATCACATTGGCACTGCAACCACACAGCGAGAGGCAGCTGTACCCTCACAGGTCTGCTCCTTGCAGAGGAGAACCATCACATCCTGCTCTTTAGAGGCAGTGGACGAGAGATGAAGCAGTGCTGGGGCAAGGCAGCTCTGTCCCAATGTCCAGCTCACATCCAGGGTATACAGGGCCCTCCATGCCCATGCCCCAGACCCCGCAGTGGGACAGCCTTCAGCTTGGTGTGGTGACCCAGCCCGTGCAATGAAACCATGGTGCCAGACCTGCATTTTTCAGCCTGTCCATAGAGCTCCCTGCCCAGACCTCAGCTATCCATGTCACTCCCCACTTCTTTCCTGGATCCCACAGATGGCATGAGGAAAACACCCCACCACCTGCGGGAGAGCTCCTTGCTTTGCTGAACATAGTGCTCTAAAAGTGCTGCTGTCTGCAGTGGGACGAGAGATTTCACCTGACCACATATATATCTGGAGAAAGTGTGATTCTGGTTTTCAAATAGGCTAAGGGAATTGGGTGTCCAAACGCCATTAAATTTAATGTGAGCCAGGGGCCTGTTTTCCCCGCGGCTCCAGCGAGAAGCCCAGGCTCTATAATTAATGCTCAGGACTTGCAGAGCAATTTGCATCTCTGACAAAGCATGTGAGCCTGGATTCACTTCCTCCCCCACCCAGGAGTGCCTTTTCCTTTGCTGCACTTTAACAGAGGGAGACACTGAGGTGTGGGAGACATTACCTGATGCCACCTAAGGGCTGCAGGGCCTCATGGTGGTGCTGGGGGCATACAAGCTACTACAGAGCAGGTCTTAACCAGTGCAGTGGATGACCCCTCTGGAGAGCAGAAATCCTGGCACAATTTACCTTGCTTCAGCTGCCTACAGAGCAGAACTGTGGGGCAGCGGTATCATGTGACAGCAGAGGAACACAAGGAGCAAAAGGACAGACACCAGCATCTGAGGCATGACACACACTGCCTGTGGACACTGGGAGATTCCTGGTTGTTTCCCAGGAGCTGGTCACTCCTTAACAGTCCTTCACTGGAGAAAAGAGATGTGCTTAATTTTCTTGCCTCTTGGGTTTTGCTGAAAGGAGTGACAGCTTGTCTGAAGCTCTGTAGTCTCATCCCAAAATCTGGGGGAGGGAGCTGGCATTTTCCTTTGAAAACCAAGGCAAAGAAACCTTAGCCCATGGTTTCCAGTGAGGCTGAGCACCGTTCTCCTGTGTGTGCCCTGGAGCCTGGCAGGTGCTTGTCTTTGATGCTGCTGCTGGATGCAGTGCTGAGAAAGAACCCTTGTGGTCCCACAGCAGAGGAGCAGCATCCTCTCTGAAGAACTGAGCTGGGTTCCTGGGAAGGGAAAACCTCAGGAACGGGCAAAACCAGCACTGGCTGCTATGGAAAGGGCCTTGAGGTGACTTTTTCCCACTCTCCCTCAAAGGACATGCATCAGCAATCCCAGAATCTTGCGTGGCAGAGATGAGGCAACATTTCACCACTGCTGTGAGTCTGCAGCCCCTGCAAGGGGCACTTAGCAATGAATGTAACAGTTAAAGAAGTTGCACATTTCTGAAATAATCTCCATCAGTTAAGAAAACCCCAGAAAAATGCAGACAATTACCAAGCACTAATGTTCCATGACTAGTCTAAATTAATACTTATGTGACAAATAAATTCATTCTGCAGAAAACAAAGGGCTGAATACTTTTCCATATGCTTAATGGAATATAGACACTTGAAGGCAATTGTTTTGCTCTACAATAACGAAATACATAGCTGCTAAACAGACATAGAAGCAAGGAACAGAACTACTCATAGAGGGGGTATCATACCCTGGTAGAATTTTGCTATTAAAAAAAAAGCTTTTAAAGCTATCAATCCTTTTTAAACCCCACATAAACCCCCTTGCTTTTATTTTGTTTTACATAAAACTTCCTAGCCTGTTTTTCCAAGTCCCAAGTACCTAGACCACTTTTTTTTCTGAAGGAGATGGAGGAAAGCCATATAGACGACTGAAAAATGGACTGCTCTCATGGCAGACACTCTATGGATGGGATGCCAAAGCTGTATTCAACAGGAAACCTAAAGTGCCCCAGGATTCATGCTAAATGATTCAGTCTAAACAGCTCTCACCAGCCCCTCAGCTTCACCTCTGTTTATTTCTGATTTAAAGTCCCTTACAACAGGAAGGGCGAGAGGTCGCAACAGTTGTGCGGTACCCTGAGGATCAAACCCCGCGAGGTCCCTCAGAACAAGGTAACTTCCAGAGGTCAAACCTGGGCCACGACTATCGAATTCACATGGCATTTGGCCATTCACAAGGATTTCCCTCCCTGCCGCTCTCTGGGCTGGGAGCGCAGGGGATGCGCGGCAGGAGCAGCGCTGAGCTCCCGCAGCCGCCTCTGCCCGCAGCCGCTGCCAGGGAGCGCAGGGCAGCCTGGTAACGAGGCGATGGGGAATCACCGCCGCTTCCCGGCTCCCCCAGCTCTGCAACAAGTTGATAATTACCCACTAAAGCGACCTGATGATCGAATATAAGACTACCAACTTGGAGAGCCAGCCTGTGTGTCCCTCTACAAAGAGATGGAGACGGGGACTCAAGAGACATCACTGATAACTCCCAGCCCCCTCTCCATCGGGATGCACAGCACAAGTAATATTTTTTTCCCTTGTATCTTCTCAGCCCTAAAATAAGGTTAATAATTTTTTTTTTCATACTCATGAAGATTAATATACAGAAAATCAGAGCTACCATTACTAATTCAGCAGTTAATGGTCTCATAAGATGTTACAGAGATAGTGAATCTGAACAAAAATTGTTACAGCTTTTCTGCAGAAATTTAATGGGCATGTTTCATGCAGTTCGTATTTTCTCTTTTCCCCTCAAACCTGTCTTTGAGCAAAAAAGGAAACATAAAAGTAATAATGAAGAAAGATTTATAACAATAAAATATGTTTTTAAAATCTATTTAAAATCTATTTAAAATATTTTTTAAAATATAATTTTTAAATCTATTTAAAAAGGTATTTTTTTTCAACAAGAGTAAGTTCCCATTAGATGGGTTTATGGATGGAATTGGTAAATTCAGCATTGCAACAAGACTGTATGGCAAAACTAGATGCTTTTCTACAAGATGAGCTTTAAGTGCACGGCAAGGTTTGGAGTTCTAATAGTAGAAAATAGTAATTTCTTCCACTGTAGAAATTAAAGAGGGGAATCCTACGGCCAGTGTTGCATATGTCAGATCAGATAACGGTGGTGATTCCACCGGGCCTTAACAGATAAGAATTTCTGAATATGAAATCCCTTATTTGTGAATTTGTGGTTTGGGCAGTACTTTGAGAAGGATTTAGGTAGACACTGCGAAAATCCCACTCCACATCCACTGGCAAAGGTAGTTGTCATCCCTAAAGTCTAACACTGTACTACTGAAATCAAAGAAAACTCTGCCACCAATGGGAGGAGCAACAAGAACAGGTCTCCAACACAACTCCTATGTTTTTCATCTACACAGTATCATAATCTAAGACAGGTACAAATTCTTTGCATGATTTTTTCACATCCCTTAGACTTAATGCTACTTCTAGCATATGAGTAATTTGAAATATTTGCTCCATGTGAGAAAAAGAATTCTTTTGTTACAGAAGTGGAAAAAACCAGTGGTAAACATCTTTAATTTTTCCTTTTGAAAGACTATTCCATATTCAAACATATCTGCCTTCAATCCTATATTTAAAATATCTAAACCCAAGAACAAATCAAACAACCTATTTCACCTGATATTATTTTTTAATAATGAAATCAAAAGTGGTTTGGTTTAGAGTTTGAAACCTTTTTCATCTATGTTCCACCATAAGTTAGCAATCTTTTTAAGCTCACAGATTGTTGGCAGCCTGAGTGGGGACAGGGGCAACTTTTGGAGGGAGCAAAGTTAGGAGCCTGAGCACAGGAATTGGTTCTCAGATTAAAAACTCTTCCAACCACATATAGTTCTCATTGCACTTGTGCTGCATTTACCACAACAAGGGTCTAGTATTGGCTGACATTTGTAGCCACAACTGCAACACAACAAGAATAACAATATTGTTTTTAAAAGAGAAGAAACCCGCAAATTTTTATAAGTAAGGTTGCCCTCCATTATACAACACACAAAGAAGCAAGACATCAAAGGAAGAAATTAAGGTTGATACGGGACCTTCAAACCCAAATCAAATTAGTGTCTTAGGAAGAGATCTTTGATTTAAGCTTAATAGTGGTAATTTTTTCTCAGATTGTTTTATACTTAATCAGCCACAGAACCCACTGTGCAGACATATGTTCCCAAAGTACATCAAAGCAAGTAAACATTCTGTTTCAGATCCTAATATCTTTTTTTTAAATCCAATTATCTTACTTACATGATCTTTTAATTTAAGTTCTGAAAGCCCACCTTTTCACACAAGCTTTCCTTTAGGAATGGAGGTAGAAGGATGACCAGCTCAGTTCTTATGAGACACTTGCCAAAAAAACTGCACAACGAATAAATCAAAGCACAGCAGATGAGGCTCTAAGATAGTTTCTTGAGAGATTAATGATGAAAGCCTTCAGAGAAGCAGCATATTTTAAGAAGGGGAACTTCAAGGAAGGTAGCTGAGGGGGAGAGAAGGAAAAAAGTGAGAGAAAAGCATGAAGAAAAGCATGGATAGAAGTGCAGGGGCCAGTGAAAGGAAGTAAACCTAAGGAGCAGTGCAAACCTGAAGGCATGTGAGCTTCAGGTTGAAACCACCGAGCACGAGAACTTGATTCCAGTAGTCACAAATGTTGAGAGCTGGGGTGTCAAAACATTGCAGGGTTAGTGTGGGGAGGGGATGAAGGCTGGGTAGTGGCATGGATGATTGAAGGAGCAAGCCAGGTGGGAATCAGTGGGGAAAAAGATGGGGAGAGGCGTAGATGCAGACCAGACCCTGATGGCAGAGCTGAGGGAGATCTGAGAGGAGTCAACACTGGTGTAGGGATGTGGGAAATGGGTGTTAGAGAGATGTGTTGGATGTGACAGCCATTTCTCTGCATCTCATTGTTTTCCCTTGGGACACATGTTGAGGATATTAGCACTTTCAAGTGAATGCTCTCCTTATAGCTATGAAGACATTGGTCTTGGGAAAACAAATGGAAGTGCACGTTTGTGGGGAAGAAATCTGAGTTTTTGAATCCCTGCCCAGTGTCTTCTTCCTATGCTACTTTTGGGCGGAGGCTTCTCTGCCTTAAAAGGTTATAACATTCAAGTGCTACAGAAGAGTTTAGCATTTAAAAGACAATTCCTATACTACTTTGGAAAAGTCTGTTTCCATGTTATGCCAGCACTAATCCATTGAGTAGAGAGAAAGACAGTGGCAGCAACACCACAGCAACGGAGCTCATGGAAGAGTCGGGCAAACCACAGAAAATGCTTATTCATTCATTACACTTTAAATCTGCCTTGGCTCCATACCTGTCATATCCCAGAAAAGCAAAAAAAGACCATTCCTCTTCATCATGACTGTAATACAATCAACTGGCTGCAGCATTACTCTAACCAATGTTAACTAACAGAGTCTGTGTCTGACATCTATAATTTCATGTTAACAAATTAGGTAGACTCCTGCATTTCCTGGTACCTTGAATGCCCAAGAAGCTCATAACTTTTCTTTATATGCAAAATGTCAGGGAAAGGGCAAACAATGTTATGCCAAAGACCATAGCCAAATCACTTGGTTGGAATGTGCTGTAAATCACGGGGTGAATGGAAAATGAATCTTTGTTCCAGGACAACGACTTCCAGCATTAATGTTTCTGCTAATATGCTCCTTTTCTGTTGGGAATGTCCTCTTCCCATAATCCAAGGTCCTATAACTTAAAACCTACAGCTAAACAAGACACCAATGAAGGAAAACCTACATCCAATTAATTACAAAACTCTGAAATGTCCTGCTTTTCTTTTCTAAAGTACAGGGGGAAACCATTGGTGTTTAAGCCTTAGAAAGATGACACACTTGCCCTAAGCAGCAGTAAGCTGTTGTAACTAACTGGAAGTAACCAAACCCCATAGTTTACAAAGGGGAAAATAACAAAATGGGAACAGGTACAGCACAGATTTCTATAAAGCCTTTCCAGACACAGCAGACAGAGGAGCTCCGTCAGTACATAAAGGTGATTGTGATAGCAGTGCAGAAATACATCACACACACAACAGACACATGCCAGGCACTCTGCTGGTGTGCTGTGTGTGTACCTGCCTCTGGTGCATCACAGCACAAAGGAGTAAGAGACGTGCCTTCCCATAATAACAAAGCTTTTGGTTGGGGCTCCCTGGGTTTTCTGCAGGAATTAATTTTACTGGCATTTGACACATTTTAAACAGCAACAGCACTCACAGTAACCTCCAAAGGGAAATATTCCTGAACAATATATAATAAATACATTGATTTCTAATAATAACCGTCTGCCCTAAATCTTTTTTGCTGACAGGTTTAGTTGGACCAAAGGCCCTTTTCACATCTACTTCATGACAGTTCCCATCACTACATAAAGACTTTGAAGTGCCCTAACGTGCAGTAAAATGCGAGAAAACCTACCAAACTGTCAATATTTCTTCACTTCTAAAAGGAAATGCTAATGGCACTCAAAGAGCTCAAGTTGTAATGTAAGATCAGATCCAGCAGACTGGCTGATCTAACCAGCCTTTGCTTTGCAACGAGTATGCTGAAAAGCAAGCAATTATATGGTGAAGAGCAGAACTAGGTAAAAGTTTTTCACTGATGTGACTGTAGGGAATAAACCCTTTTTATTCCAAACAAGCTTTTCTCTTGAAATATCTGGAGTTTTCTGTACAAAATAAGAGAATTAACATTAATTTCTTCTTTTTAACCTATCACTTTTTTTCCTTTCTGTTTTTTTTTTTTTTTTAACATTAGAAAGAAAATGAACATAAATGAGACGTAACTGTTTCTAAAATCTGGACAGCATTCCGCTAGGGTTTAATTTTTTCACAGGGAAAAGTTGAGCACAAATAATTCAGAGAAAGCAGAGTCTCTCTCCAATTGTCTGCAACAAACAAGTGGCATTTCTCTACCAGGTCTAGCCTGTAATGTAAGACTGAGAAAGGCTCCATAGCAAGAGAAAGTAAAAGCAATAAACAGAAGCCCAGTCCTACGGTAAAATCCCAGCAGTGATCACTGCACTGTACAACTTGAACATACTTCAAAGGAGCCAGGATGCTTCCCCCACCCCTCAAATCATCATCTCATGGTAAGAAAAGATGAGGTGTTTCATATCTCATCTGCCACGTAACCACCCAAAAAACCTTCCTTGCGAAACTTCTTTGCTCCCAGACCCATTGGTTTCATTGACTACAGCTGCTCTCCTATTCTTTTAGTTTGTCAACGGCACAGGAAAATATAACACATTTATCAAGGAAGGAATAGGGATCTGATGTTCCCCAGCTGTTTACTGCTGAAAGTTTACACTAGTGCTTTTCAACCTTTGGTTTTGCAAAACCTTGGGAAACACTAAAAACTCCTTCAGGGGTTGTGAAACCCAGTGAAAAATCTCTGCAAGGCTCTTGTTATTCACTATACTACATTTAACAACTCTGCTAGAAATTTTTTAGGGAGGCCACAGACTATAATAGCTTGAAAATCCCTCACTGACCCTATGCTTCCCAAAATCAGTAAAAATTACACATGAAACATTCTTAGGGTAATCCCTGATGACTGCCCCAATCCAGCCTACACCCACCATCAGCTGGTGCAGGAGCAGGCACATGTGATTTAAGGAACTTTGCTATGCTGGTGCAGAGGTAACCCCATCTCCTGTGTACCTACAGTAATACATCCCTCCCAACACCATGCAACGGGAGACCTGCAGGCCTCATCTTTCATTCTCTTATCTCATGCAGCTATTCCTTATGCAGACACATTTCTGTATACAAATCCCATTATACTTGACCCTCAGTTCACCCTGTTTCCATTACAACGCTGTAGACTCAACCAGACTTGCTCCAGTGCCAACTCTGTGCTGTCATTCCTTGCGCAGAGTGGTAATAAAGAAATCACTGTTTTAAGCTGACAAAGAACAGATTTCTTACTAAGTAAACACTGATGTTTTGGTAGGGAAATTAAGTTATAAAATTGTGTCTACAAAGGGAGACCATACAGATGGAGTTTGTTAAGAGACAGCAATACAGTCAACAGTGGTTAATTCAATTGCCTGCTACTTATCAGATTTTTTTAAAAAAAGGCTTATCCAGTTTTTGTAAATGCAAATGCAGAAAAGCATTTCAAAGAGCTGTTGTCATTGTAGCTGGAGAGTGATGTACACATGCACATGGCCTTTCCAGGCCAGAGAACCCAGCCCAGCCTATCCACTGTGGCTGTGTTGGTGTCCAGAGGGTCTGGTGATCACCAGCCTGGAAGGAGAGGAGGCCTGGGCACAGACAGCTCATCACCATACCACCACCCTCCAGTGGTTCCTGTCCTTAGGGCTGTGCCATGGCCCCACTTCTCCTGACCACTGCTCTCATCTGCCTCTCTGCCTGCATGGGGCCTCTGGTGAATATTAGATACCCCAGACCTTCCTTAGACTCAGGTTAAAACTGGACACTAAGCTCAGCTGGGAAAAAGTGGGAAGTTCCCTACCTCCAGTCCTCAGCTGATCCTGAAGTTATGCCAACCCGACCTCAAATGTCACATCTAATTCCCAAAAGCACCAGGTTGATGCCAAGTTGCTGAAGCTGTTTCTCTCCTAAAGGCTCCAACGGCAGAGGCACAGCCACTCTTTATGCTCCCCCTTCCAGAGAACTGCATCTGGGTTTGGGGTGCTGCCTGAAACACAGGGGGGTTTTTGCAGCATCAGTGCTGGCAAAGGCCCCAGACATCCTCCTCACACTAACAGTTCTGGTGCCTCCTGTACTGCTGATCCAAGAGCAGAAGCAGGAGGATCCTCACCACTCCACAACCTCAAAAATCACCCTTCCTGCACCTCACCAAACATCAGCTTATGTGGCATTTAAGTGGTGAGATGGAAGGGACTCCCAGCCCTGTTTGTGCACACTCAAACCATGCAAAGTCAAGGAAGAGATGGGTGCACGGGCAACTGCAGGTGCTCAGCTCACAGGTTACAACTATGGATTTCCAAAACAGCAGCCCAACTCTGTCTGAGATGGCACTCTAAGTAGTCTGAACACAATCTCAATGCAATGGGAATAGTTTAAAATGACCAGAGAGTTGTGGAGGATTTTTTTTTTTTTTGAAGAATAAGAGAACATGATTTATCTTTTGCATAGGATAAAGTTCACTATGGGATTCAGCATGTAGCATGATGTAAAGTCTCAGGCAAGCCAAAAGGTGTTAACATTGTGTGCCCTTTAAATGAGGCAATTAGTCAGTGAAACGAGATGTGCTTAGGTTGGAACTATGTAAATACATTCATTTTATTAATATAAGGGAAAAATCTAAAAAAGAGATATTGCTGGGCAATTAAGTCACCAAGTATTGGTTCTATTTAAAATTCAAGAGAAGGGATATTAAACATACTCAAATTTTAATGAAAACATTTGCATCAGTTTTAATAATTCAGCACAAAATGTTATTTAAACATTTCTCTCTGGTTTTGGAAAAGGCAAACACAGGGCCATTGTACTGCGGTCTGGAAATGAGAAATCAGAACTGCTCAGGTGCAGTGGATTTCTTTACTCATTTTAGACAACTCAGTGGCAAACAAACCAAGCCTAGCAATCAAAGCTATGCTGAAATCCCAGTAGTGAGGTTTTCCATGTGGTAGAAGCTTTTGAAAGTCCCATCAGTCATCTTTTTGCACCATCAAGTATCACTTGCAGCTCAAGTTGATTTCAGTGGGGTGTAAGCTCTTACATACCTTCATTGTAGGAAAAGGCTGTAGATGGCATTTCAGTAAGAAATTCTCCTATCTTGAAGTTTACTTTGAAAATAAAACTTAAGATCCTGCACTTTGCATGTTTTGGGGCTTTTTTATTTAGTTGTATCAGCTGCTTGATTTGTTTAAATAAGCAAAGGATGTAACAGGTGAATAGTGTGGATTTAAAAAATACTTTATGGTTTAAATAATCCAAAGTGTTATTAGTAACCAAGGAAATTCAACCATCCAGATCTGAACTGCCAATATTCACAATTCCCTTTGTGCACATCATATCACAGCACAGAAAAGCTGTTCATAATCCAATGGCAATATAATTACTCTTACCCAGCATGCAGTACACATTTGGTACTCATGAAAAGCGTAAGGATTAATACAACCATTCATGCCTACTATAAAAGAGTTTCTCACCAATGAAAAAAAGGTACAAGAAAGCACAGACCATTTTACTAAGGTCAGTCATAGAGTATCTGAGGGACAGAACAAGTGCAAGAAGTCGTAAGGACCTACTGGTAGGAGATAAACTTTTAATTACAAAAGGCCCACATAAAAGCTCTCATTCTGCTATACAATAAAGAGAACAAAAGTTTTACAAGTCAAAAATTAAGAACAAATGCAGCTCAGGCTATTGTACCCATGGATTTTTACAGGCATGCTTGTCAAGCTCTTGTAACATCTCCCAAGACGCCAGATTGCCTGGCTGCACCATATCCACCTTTGACCTTCAGCCTTCAAGAACAGCTTCTAAAAGTCTACCATTTCATTTTAAACAAAGATTTCCTCCTGGGCACCACTGACTCTTTCAACTGAATATCAAATGTGACTGGGAAGTGCAGACCATGTGCACTGCAGGCCAGGAGATTACTTTCAGTCCAGCTTTCACCTACTGAGGCTGCTAACAGGAGGACACTAGTTTAGAGACGTTACACTGCTAAGTAAGGAAGACATCACACACACCCCACATGTACACACAAATCCTTATTGCACTGCAAGTTCACGGATCACAGCAATTTTGCTGGTGAATGTATGAACCACAAAAATGCCCTGCCTGGGAGAAAAGCACCAATGAACACAGAGCTGGAAGGGTTGGGCTTGTGAAACACAAAGTAATGAAGTCAATCACAGAAACCAGATCCTGGAGAAAGTCCAGTTTGGCAATGTAACTAAAAACCAAACGAAGGAATAGGAAACCACTGTATCCAGTGCAAGACTTTGGGAGGGAGCACAATCTGCTGCTCTTCAGCACACGACACCTTAAGGAATCTTCTGTCCCTCAATTTGTGCCATTTTATTCACTTAGTCATCCTGGGAATGGTTACTCAGGCAATATGCTGCACCAGAGTGACTCACCTGAAGCAATATGACATCTGCACAAAAATCAAGCCCAGGTCTCTGCTCACCATCCATCCTTATCAGAAACTGTCACATAATTCACCAGAAATGCAAACCCTGCTCTGTAGAGATCAAGCAAGGAAGAAACCAGGTTGACAGAATCCTGAGCTCCAGCAGCACATCAGGACTTGAAGGGAAAGAAGTTACAGCTCACAGAGCTCTTACCTTCTTCCCATTTGGCAGAAGCCCTCTCTTAAACAAACAAACAAACAAATAAACAACTCTTTGAAGAGATTCTTATTCTTGTGGTAACACTCATCCAGGCATTGACAGGATTCTAACCAGACGTGGTAGAGGGAAGTCTGGAGTCATACCAGGTTTAGATCTCGCATGCCAAGAGAGGTCAAGACCTAGGCAAGCCTTGAGCAGACAATCCCAGGACACGGAGGAAGTGGTGTTGATGGGTGAATGCCTTTCCCTCTGACTCACAGGCAATGCCGCATGATGACACTCTGGTGAGGAATATGAGGAGGTTTTCATTGCTATCCACTAAAGCCCAAAAGTCCAGTGTGTTTGTCCTCTGTAAAGACCCTCTGCAACCCTTAAAAGAAATTACTTCTAAAATATCTAAGCTGGCCCAATTCCATTTTAGTCTCTTACATTCTGGTCATCTCATGTCCTGAGTGAAGGTTTGAATTTCTCTGACCTAGCCTGAAAAGTGGTTTAGTTATGTGTTTGTGTACAATTTCTTTTCCAAAGATGGATAGAAATCTATCTGACTTTGGAAGTCTACTATTTTGTTAAGCGAATAAAGTGGTTTGGGGTCTGCTGACACTGGTTTCACTATGACTATTTCTCTGTTTAGAGACTTCTATTGGAAATAAAGTACAAACAGGTAGTAACTATTGAAGAGTTAAAATGTACTGGATAAAAAACTTCACTGTCCATCAGTTCCTTGCAATAATTCTTACAGAGCATCAGTTGAGCTGAAGAAAAAAGAGAAAAATAGAAATAGCTTCTATATGATTTCTCTCCTGGGAACCAACTGCAAAATCCTTCCAGCTGGTCTACAGAATTATTCACCCTGACCTGATCCCTATGATATACCAACTCTTATGCTGTACCCTGATCCCCAAAAGATGTCATCACAAAATGTGTGCCTTGTAATCAGGGTAAAACAGCAGCAAAGGCCTCATTTCAGAGGCCAGAGAACTGAAAACATCTTTGGCTCCTGAAATGTCTTTTCAAATCAACAGGACCAACACAATCCGACCTATGTGGTTATCAGTTACTCAAAGCAGCACATCAAACACCGCTAATTCCTTGAAAATTTGGTCTTCCTAGGGAACAGACACTGGGATATTTGCCTAATGCAGCTTTAAGCTTGAAACTTTCCTAATTTTAACATATTAAGCACTCTCTGGTAGACTTCCTCTACCAGTGGTACTTTGGGATGTGTGGTTACTCCCTGGGATCTTAAGATGCTTTCTGCTGAAGCATTCACTCAGCAGGTACTATGTCCAGCAGCTGGTTTGCAAATCAAAAGCCCTGTAAGTAGCTCCATAACAAAGCTAGGAAAGCCTCTTGTGAAGGGGCAAGAGGAGGAGAGGAATAAGACAAATTCTTCTCCAGGATGCTGTCACAGGATCAAAATGAAAGCATTTCAAGGGCCCTTACAGGATTTAAGAATACACATTTATTTATCTTAGAGATTTAAATGCAAAAAGCTGAATGTAAATGCAAATGAATGCATTTCATACACCCCAAACATCTTTTCAGTCTTGTCTAACTGCACCCAGGTGCTGTTATAAGTGATTTTGGCTCATGTGTGCAGAGTATGGAGAGGTGTAAGAGAGAGATAAAATGAGTTGTGCAGGAAGAAATACCTCTGCTGTGAGGAGACCCCACTTGTGCAAAAGAAACACTTGGCACACCACTGCAGCCAAAGAAAGGGCAGGAGGTGGTGGTGGAGCCTAATTCTCATATTTAATCTAACAGTATGTGCTCAGCAGCAGGGAAACCATATTACAGGTCCTTCTGCTGCCCAAGGGGTGGAAAGGGACAGCTCTAAGGCACCCTCTCCTCCAACAAGTATCTGCTTAAAAAAAATCATCAAAAGGCTCACATTCTCCTGGTTCACTATCAGCTACCACGATCAATTATATGAAAACCCAATCCCACACACGCCAATAAAATGAGAGCAGGGAATGCAGTAAACTTGCTCTTGAAGTGGAGCCTGGCCAACTGATTATCATCTAAACCCTGAATACGTTTTTTCCATAGCACATCCTCCCATGAGATTTGCCATGAGCATGCTTCTGCAACAGAGAGGAGACAGGGCAGAAAACATCCCTGTTGATTCTGCAGGAACTGCATGGCCTGGGCATGTACACTGGGCTCCAAGTATACACAAGCCACCTCATTAACATGTCTGTGTTTCTTAACTCCACTCCAGCCACTTTATGAATTTTTAGGTACTTAACTCCTTTGCTAGAAACGGCTTTAATGTCCTGAGTTTCAACAGAGGTTGGAGTAGTTTGACCTTAAATAGGATCCAGCTTGTTTGAAAAACCCATTGAGCCTTTGCATTACCAGCACTTGACAAGTCAGTCCTAAGAGTCAACACTATTTTGAAATCCACAACACCCACTTTCAAACACTGTTAGCCTGACCCAGTACATTGGATTTATGATCTGAAATAACACAGGCACTTTTAAAAGTTCGACCCTTGAGAAATGCTCTAAATTTTAGCTGTTAGCTGTCTATTTAATATCAATGGTGAAACATAAAAGAACAGGAATCAAGAGTCTCCAAGGCAGAAAATTGTGTAAAATCACAAATTCTCAAAATGGTCTGGCACACAGAAGAAAAACATACTTATGTGGTTTAGTGTCAGAGCCAGGGATTTAGAAAGCCCACTAAAACACACGCACTCCTGTGGGAGTGATGTGCAGATCTGAGATTTGCCAGAGTAACAGCACCCAGTTCTGCCCTTTGGTTTGTGCAGATGTGTCTGCATGGCGTCAGCTGCGCACAGGGGTATTCAGATCCATAGTTCTGCCAAAATAGGGTCCTCTTCTCATTGGTGGTTTTTTTTTTTAACTTTCTCCCCTGCCATATGGGTGGTCCAAGAATCAGACCCAAAATACCTAGGATCCCTCGAACCACATGTTGTAATCCCAGCAGAATTGACTCAGTCCTTCATCCATCCAGGGTAAATTGACTCCCTTGCTCTTTGCTGCGTGGGGGGAATTTTTGGATGAGATTTGAAAATTTCCGCTCTGTATGGACATTAAAAATCCTACATTTTTCTTCCAGTATCACAAGCCAGCATCTCTGCCATTAGTTTCTATTTCTCAGCACCCTCTGTAATTTGCTCCCCATGGCCACTGGTAGCTGGGAATCCAGATTAAGCTACACCTGAAAAGCGATGTGCCGCAGGCTTCATTCCACAAGCCAATGGAATGGATGCGTTTTGTCCATTTATCTTCACACACACTGGAAGGATTTCAGAGAAACACAGTGAAAATGAAGAGGCTGAATAGATTGATATTTGACTACATGCTGCAGGCTGCACCTGGCCAGTTCATTAGAGCAGGGAGGAGGATATGACAACATGCAGCAAATATCTGGAGGGACGTGTTACACAAGTAGGTGTGCTAGCAGCAGGAGGGTGAAATTCAGAGAGAGAAAAAAAGGAGGAGATGGACCAAAAAGGTGAACTGCATGGAGAGCTTTATATACTGAGAAAGGATTTGCTACAGGATAGAGTAAAAGTGCAATCCCGAGATACAAGACCAGGAGAGACAAGAGGGAACCCACAGGACCCTGTGCAGTACAAGAGAAAGTGCTACAGAGGAGCAGAACACCGCAACAGGCCTCAGCATCTCTTGTCTTCATGACTCCAAGAAGCTGGTGAGAGGTGATTTATTTAGGATTAAGAAAAAGAAGAGGCCAAGAAGGGCAGTGCTCCCCATTTAGCTGAGAGAAAACTTGAGAAACAAATTCAGAACACTGGAGTTTAAAAGGGCAGGAAGTTGGCACTGAACATTTATCCATTTTCACAGATGCTGAAAGCAGTGGAGAATGGGCAATCCTATTGAGATAGCTTCTGAAAGACATACACTCTGTGTTTAGAAACTCTTTAGAAAGCAGCAGGAGAAGACAGTTCAAATAATTTTTTTTCCTAAAGCATAAGCTTAACAGTGGATAAGGTGGAAGCATGAAGTCACTTTTAATCTACTATAAAGTGAGGTAAGCAAAGGGGGATTATCACTTAAGACTCGCTGACATGAAGCTCTGAGAATGACATTTAAAAGCAATGGTGGATTACAGAGTGACATCATATTAAATGAACACATGCCAGAGGTTTACATAAAAGACCTCAAAGATCATGCTTTTGTTCTCAGTACTAAAACCTCTTAGCCATTTTCACACTTCTGGCAGTGATTAGGCTAAATTAGAGGTGCAGTTTTTCACAGCACCAGCACCAGCAGCCCAGATCTTCACTAAGTGCAAATGGGCCCAACTCCATCCGAGCTCACCCAGGCCCCTCAATCCAGCCCGAATGTCACAGCATTCAGCAACTGGAGATCCAGCCCAAATGTTTCCAAGCCTAATCCACATTTCATTGCATAGTTTACAGTCTGACACAACTCCCCCTCAGGTCCCTCTGGACTTTAGGTTTCAGTTATTCAAAGGCTATTTAACTATTCTGAAGGCTATTTAACTAAACATACATGACAAAACTAAACTGAATTTAAAGAAGAGCACAGATGTGTAAATCTCTCTCATAATGGAATATGCTTGAAAATCTTTAACAAGATTCAAAAGAGAAAGCTGTGGAGGTTTGTATTTTGTTGATTTTGTTGGTTTTGCTTGTTTGTCTGTTTGCCTTTTTTTTTTTTTTTTTTTTTTTTTTTTTTTTTTTTTTTTCAGAATAGTTTATGAGACTTGAAAAGCCTAGAGAAACATCTTAGCCCTGATCAGTGTTTTGGATTACACCTTCCCCATTTTCCAAGGACCTGATCAGCATGTCCCCCTACTGAAGCCAGAAGTTGTTAGGCATGTACCTTCTCAGTTTCTGCACAGGCAGGTAGCGCTGTGTACCTCTTCCTTGTTTCCTGAAAATGTGCTACAAGACCAACCTCAGAAGCCAAAATGACAATATTTTAGAGATGAGGAAAATAAAGCACGGATAGAATTAAAGTAATTTTTCCAGCTCCCAGAACATGACAGCAGAAGGCTAGTACTTCATCTGTGGTCTCCTGGAGATGGATCAAGTGACCATCAAGTATGAAGCCTGGAACTGACAGTCCCCCAGATCACCTCCTGTAGGTTACCAAAGAGCCACCTCAAAGCAACAGACTCCTACTAATTACAGACCAGGGAGAGGTTTGAACCAGCCTTCTGGAGAAGACCAGCCCTTGCAAACCATTGAAAACTTACACATTCTGATTTTCTTAAATAAATAAAAGAAGCATGTGGGAAAGAAGGGGACAGAATAAATTGGATGTGGGAGCCCCCAAACCTGTTTCCCAAATGAGCAATGTATCTATTTGGTGAAAGTCGTAAAACTTTGCAAAACACATAAGAAGGCCTCTCTGAGCAGCTGTTTGCTTTGACTCCGGAGGGAGCTCGCTCTGTCTCCTAAGCAGCACAGTACCATCAATCACGACCTGCCAAAGATTTTCTACTCCAGTAGCAAAGTAAATATGAAAACACAGAGGTTTTATTGGTATGTACGTTCCGTGGCTCAGCCGAGCGGCATCCTTGCAGCAGGAATGGCCATCGCCAGGGGTCCCATCCCGAACCGCGTGACGGGATCCCGGCTGCAGCCCCGGGGGAGCCCTGCCCCATGGAGGGTAACTGAAGGCACTCTGTGTGTGCCCAATAATGCACAAAGGCAGCTTCAAGAGCATGCACTGCAAACTCTTCCTCTGAAAAACCCTTGCAATGCAAACCCTTCCCGATTCCTCCATGGAATCAGGAATCCCCCTGGTATAAAGGATGGCGGAGAGGCCTCAGCAGAGAACGGGGAGCACCATCAGGTAAGCCCTGGCAAGGTTCAGCTGAAGCATGGACAGGGCACTCAGAAAATTTCATTCCAAAACTCTGACACCCCTTTAGTGCGTGTATTGGAAGGAAGACTTTTCAAAGGATTCCTATCTGGAAAAATTGATGGGACTTTGTGTGTGTTTTTACAGAATGGGAACAGCAAAAGGCACATCTGTGACAATAACAAATTCCAACTCTAAGGCAAGAGACGCTGGTGTTTCTAAAAGCAGTTATAAGATGATGATGATGATTATTTTTTGTATGGCTAAACAACATATTTTCCCTTAACCCCACTTGGCCTCCCTTGGCTGAATCCCACAAAAAACAACAAAGGAGAGAGGGAACGAGACTGGAACAGATATTCAACATGGAAAATCTTGGGTTTGACATTAAATTTGGCATATTTGTAAACACTTGAGACGTAGTCTTCTTATGATGAAAAGTTTAACAGTCAACTCCTCTGCCTGTGAATCACCCAGCTTAAACAGCTCAGGAACATTTTAACTGGTCGTGAAAAGGTATTCTGTAATTTTTAACACAGTAAAAAGGAAACAAACTTCAACGGGGAGGCATAACAGAATCAGATAAAGAAAAAAGTGTAGGCTGGATATCAGGAAAAAAATCTGTAATAATATATTAAGATTTCAGGGAAATGGAGGAATATCCTTGATTAAATGAGATAAAATCCCTACCAGAGGGAAATTAAGGACAACTCCACATTATCATGGAGATGGAGTCATCTCTGTGTTAAGGTCTTTGGGACAATTCAATTCTAATGAAAACCATGGAATTTGTGATTGTCAGCTCAGGGTTTGGAATTTTTTACTATTTTTATGTGTGGACAGAAGAGCAACAACAATATCTTGTTAATAAATAATGTCAGAACTGCATCCTAAAACACCACCAGGATGTTGGTAGAAAAACAAGGCTGCTTTTGTTTTTTACAGCGCACAATGCCTGATGGGTTTTAACCACAGTTTAGGAGCTACTGTTAAAAAGCTTCTTGCTGAGTCAAGCCTAGGCATGCTGTTTACTAGGGTTAGCCCCAAAGGCTCTTGCATTGGCAAAGACTTTTAAGCTTAGCTAGGAAGTTTTTAGTTATTTTTGTTGTGATTTTAAAAATAATAATAATAATAATAATAATAATAATAATAAAAGGTAAGCGTGTAATTGCCTCTCATATCTGCCAGCAACTTTCCTCTGGAGTCAAGGGCTTGGTTTTGCAAAGCTGATGCTTTGTCCCCTTATCTGTTTAAAGCAGATACCAGGCCCCAGTGGATTGGGTATTTGTGAAGAAGTTCACTAAAATACAAAACACCCCTTTTGTTAGAAAAGGACCTGTACTAACTTATGAAGTGAATTTCTGTGGTTCAGCTTTGAGCCTGCACACACCTGGCTGATGACTTTTGCTCAAATAGTGCTCCCCTACAACCAACAGTCAAGAGTGAAATTCTGACAAACCAATAAAATCTGCATGCAGAAAATGCATGTGAGACCCACCACTGCTCTTTCACAGAGCCTGGGCCATCCTGTGCTCTGGAAGAAAGGATCACAGAGAAAAACAGTATGTGGCTCTGTAATTTGATCCTGTATTCCCAGAATAATGCAGAACCTCCAAATTTATTTTCCTGTCTTTTCTTAGCCTTTGAGTATTGTAGGATTACTTACTGTTAAATGAATGTTGTGGAAATGTTGGCTCATACAATTTATATTCATCAATACAATTTCTTTTATTCATTCTGCCCTAGTTCTGCATTCCTGGAATAGCTTTCATCCCATATTCAGTTTCACTCCATTCTGCATTGCATCCTTTACAGTATCCACTGGGCTTCAATCCTGCCTCTCCCTCTATCCTCCATATTACCACAGGCACACAATCATTGCAGTCCAGGACATTATCCCGAATCCACAATATTCCTGTTGGTTTGCACTGCACAGAGCTCAAGGATCACCTGAATGAGATACTTCATTTTTCTAGACAAGCCAAGTAAGCACCACAATTCTGTCAAATTGTTGTTAACGCCAAGAAAAAAAGTCCAGATATTAAAGATGTCCAAAAAAATTCAGCATCAAGTAAGTAAAACCAACTGTGGTTGTACAGAAAAGGGGGTTGTCCTAATGACTGGAGAAACACCAAAACAGTCTCTAAAAGTAGACTTCAAGGAAACCCCAACATAATCTGCTTCTGGACATATATAATAAATACTCAGTGATTTAGATGAAGACTCAAGTCCTGAAAATTATTTGCCATGTTGCTTAACAAGAAAATCACCGAGACACAAGGAATGACAACACTGAGGAGAAACACAGCAAGTCTTTCAGGTCTGTCTTGGCATGGGGGTCCTTTTTTACTCAAGTTTTTCACATTCCCACCTATGTTCCCAAGCACAGGTGGTTCTGCTCAAGAAAGCCTTGCAGAGAAGTTCTCTCCA
Organism: Zosterops lateralis; assembly: GCF_965231275.1. Classification (NCBI taxonomy): domain Eukaryota; kingdom Metazoa; phylum Chordata; class Aves; order Passeriformes; family Zosteropidae; genus Zosterops; species Zosterops lateralis. The sequence continues at coordinate 26,865,453 of NC_139767.1, read as the reverse complement.
GTTGAGATAAAATAATGTATGTTCTCATTAGGCCAAATGCAAACGGTGATGAAGGGGAATGCACTGCCAGGTCACATCGAGCAATCAGGAAACAAACCTTTGACATAATACAGCTGGCAGATAATAAGACCCCATAGTTAGCAACAAATGAGACTGCACTTAATTTGCCGTGCAATGTTCAAATAATTAGATAAATTTGGTACCGTCAAGACAGCAGACAGGTAGAATATAGACTTGATGAATTGGGGGCTCTCTGTCAGGCACCGATCACATTAATCATAAAGCCAAAACTCAGTGACGCAATTTTTCTTTCAAACATTTGCCATAATTTTCTAGAGTGAAAATATGCACATGCCCTTGGGGTTTTTTTTACAGGTTGTTTACTTTTGAAACAAGAAGGATTGATTTCTGCACCACCAGGACAGAGCACAAACTTTAGAAGCTCATCTGTGCCGAGAGTCCACTCAGTGTACTGAACAAGAGCCACGCAACCACCAAGTATGTTCTAGCCCAGGTCTACCACCATGTCTGGATGACTTCACACTGGACATCCTCCTGTGAGGAGGGTGAGTGCTGTGTTGTGACCTCCACAGCAGAGACTGGAGAAGAGAGAAGAAAGACAAAGAGAAGTAGAATAAAAAATAAGAGGAGTAAACAGCAAGACATGTTTTTAAGATGTTGGCAGATAAAATTGGAAGAGGAAAAATGATTGGGAGACCACAGCCGCAGAGAATTTTTCCCAATGTGGTTGTGCCACAGTGCAGGGTACTTGACAAACAGCCAAACTGAAGTGGCATTCTCTCGACCCTAAAAAATTGCCACAGCCAAGAAGCACTTGGCTGCTCAGCTTTGGTGCTTCTCTGGCCACAAAGGCACCTTTCAGTGCAGTGCCCAGATAGTTTTAAAGAGGAATGTTTCCTCTTTAAGACCTGCAACCAAGTTTTCCCTCCAGTACCTTGCAAGTTGGTTTTGTGAGAGGAGCTGCTGGGAATGAGAGGAAGCCCAAAGAAGAAATGCAACAGGTATTTGCCAACAACTCTACCCAAATACTAAACAGGACACATTTGGTGCACTAATAGACAAATGTGGTAACTGCTAACACAGTAGGTCATTATTAGTGGTGCAGATGAACTGAAACCTGATCTGCCAGCGCTGATCAGCTGGACAACGCCAATATGAAAAAATACTGGGATTACTGGGGATCTAATTCATAGGTACATAGCATCAGTGGCAAGCTCTTAGTTGCATTTTGTAGAAGACCTTGCCTCATGACCGCACCACAGCAACTGCTGTGGAGCCCCAGGGCATATGCAGTGCCCCTAAATCTCCTTGTGAGGATTGAAGGGGTGCACTGAGTGGGGCAGACAAACTGTGTGACAAACATAAGAACATCTGCCAGCCTCTCTTCTAACCACTATTTTGAATATCACCCTCTTCTGTACATGCTTTATTAGCCAGAGCTCCGGCTTATTAACTATCTCCCAGCAAGTTATTCTTCTGTCTTTTTTTTCTACAATTTTTGCATGAAAGACCAGAACTATTTCATGCAGCCTCCCTAATCCCCCCTCGTTCCCACGTTAGCAACCTGCTTTGTCATTTCTCCTTTGCACACAGCATGGAAGAAGCTGCTGTGCCCCTTTAAACATCCAGTCAAACTAACTGTCAGCCAAAAAGACAATGACTTGTCTTCTGGTAGGATCCAGGGGAATGCCCTATCATTTATTTCTTGCAGTATTTTAGAAGCAGAATAAAGCTGTGGTAGTTGGGGGCTCCACAGATCTGGCTGCTGCTGTCTGCATTACTTGCTTCCTAGGGTCTGTCTCCTGCTCACGCTTATCCATAAGCAGCACAGCTCCACCAACAGCCCCTGCAAAGCCGGGTGAGCACAGCCTCTGTCCAGACAGCAAGGTTGCAACAGGACTCCTGGGGATCAAATGAGAGTTTTTTAAGTGTTGAGCCCTAGTTGTTCCTTCCTTGTTCTTCTTGCAAAATGATTCCAGCCCTCAGTGGTCCCCTACACCGAGTGTTCTGGGACCTGTCCCTCAGCTGATGTCTGAGCCCTGTGTTACAGCTGCAGGCCGAAGGATTTTGGGACGACTATGGGACTGCTAACCCCATCACACTGCTCCTCACCTCTCGTGAGAAAGGTGCATATCAGGGAATAGAAGAAACACTTCCAGCCCCATGGTCACTAGAATCTCTGCTCACATCCCTGCTGGCTCCATTTTCCTTGCCCTGATCAAAGCTTACAGGAGTGAAAACAGATCTTTCTGTGAATGTCTCCTTCAAGACATCGAGAATTATTAAGCTGCCGTGTCTTGGATGAGGAGATTAACCACGAACCCCCTGCTCAGGGTGTAGCCCCTGACCAGTCTCTGTGCTCACTGCCCATCAGCTGCCTCAGGGAGAGGAGGCTTTCATGAGAAGGTGACCACCAAAATCCAGACTCCTGCCCCTCCAGGGTGGACACGGACACCCCCATGAGTGTCTGACTTATTACTGCTTTTAGAAAATGTCACTGGCCCATTCAGGTTGTTGTCCAATGAAATCAAACTGAATTATGGCATTCCCAGCAGCCTTTTACCACCATCCCCACAACTGGCAGGTAGGGAGGAATGGTACACAAGGTCTCCAAAGAGAGGGAGCAGTTCTGGGTCTTTTCCAAGACGGTGACAGAAATGACCCAGGCAAGGCACGATGTGAGAAACACAGCGCGTGCAAAAACACAAGCCAAGCCTATTTCCTGGGACCTGAGCTGAATAATGACAAAGAAGCCCTATACTCCCATACTACTGCTATAGGGCACTTCTATAGGCTCAACAGAGCTGTAAAGCCAGGGAGGTCAGCATTGTCACTGGATGGGGACAATGAGGTGGAGGGTGGCCAGTAGGGCCAGCTTGCCAGAAGGACAGTGAATCCCAGGGACTTTAGTAATACTGCAGGTGGCTGACATTTTAGCAAGGCACAGGAGTGGAGGTGTAACACTTACCCGTGGATAGCGTGGATAGAGTGAGGTTCGTAATGGTATCGTCCTTCCTGGTGGCGCATGTCAATTGGCAAAGGAGCGTGGAAGGCCGGAAAAATGTGCTGCGGCACTGTTATGGGGAATAGAAAAAAAAAAAAAGGACTTCAAAAACTTTTCCTTCCCTTTTAAAACAATTTCAAAGGCACTAAATCTCCATGAATTTCAGAGCAAGAGCAGTGCAAGACAAGGGGTCTTCATGATATCAGCTCTATCATACACCAGAGAAGTGGAATGAATAAATAATCAAAGTCATGCGGAAAAATCCTACATCTTCGACATAAAAGATCTCCAACAGGGTTTTTGACAAAGACAAGCAGCCAAGCGCTCTTTGAACTTGAGGAGATTATAGCAAGCACCAAGGAAAACTAGACTTGCAACGCAAATCAGACTCAACAGAGCCTGGTGGGATCCAGACCTGCATCGTCCCTCAAGCCTGGATTGGCAGCAAACACTGTTCCTGAAGGTCTGTACACACAAGTTGGAAATATTTACCTAAAAATATAACAGCAAGAGCAGCGCTAAAGCAGAATGTCTAGGCAGTCAGAAGAGGCTCAGAAGTGCCTACTGCCAGGTTCTGAGAGAAAAGCTCAAATTGCTCTCACTTGTAATCACTTGAGGCCCTATTTTTTATTCATTTGAGAAGCTTGTTTCATCTTTGATGGAAAGATAAAGTGGTCTCAAAAGGCAGCGAACACCTACATTGACTTATTAAATCTACAGGTTTTAATATTTATTATTGACCCCAAAAGTTAACGGCGAGAATATTTGAGTGAGTTGAGCTGATGGAAAATTCATCAGGTTATTTCTCCTCACCACCCCCGACAACGCTGCCTGGCCGCCTGGGCCTTTCCTGCTAAAATTACAGAAGCTAAAGAAATAGAATTAGCAGAGTTTCAACAGCGATACCGCACAACCGCAATAGCGATCCCGGACCATCGCCCTCTGACAGGGCTCCACGCTTCTGTAAAGATGCCCCTTTCTACATCGGTGGCAGCGACCAGCTTAAAGATAAACGGCTGGTCTTGCTCTGCCTTTACAAACAGTCAAAAGTTCTTCACTAAAAATTACTAGTATTGTTGCAGGTTTTACCATTCTTTCTCTGGCTTCTTGGCCTTTCTGTCTAACTGGAGACAAAAAAATAAAACAAATCCAACCTCCTAAGTGAGCGATTCAAAACCCAGCCTGTGCTCGGTATTTCACTGTAACTTGCCTCTGCGACAGGTACCATTTCTCTGGAGACTGGGGAAGCACCATCCAAAACCAAAGTGTCAAGGCTTGGGCCAAGTCTCTCGTTGTCGCTCAGCAAATTTCAGAAATGCCAAACTCTTTTTCTACAGAAGACTTAAAATTCAGCCTTTTGCATCTGTGACTCCAGCTGCACCAGAGCTACGCCGACTGTGTCCGGTGGGGCTGTGCTCCGCTCGGGTCCGTCGCGCAAAGCCTGAGTGTAATCCTCATATACGTCTTTCCCGGCATATCAGCGAGAGGATCTGTGGCTCCTACTCCCATTGCAACGCTCAATCCCTGAGCACAGCGCGGCACAGGCGCGTCAGCCAGGCTGCTGGGAGAGGTGAGAGACTACACAAAAACAACCTTCCTGCCAACTCTGCTGAAAGGCGTTAAGCTAAGGTAGTCGGTGTGGAAAGTATTTAAGGCTCCGCAGCAGACTTGCTCTCTGGGCTCCAGCAAAGGGCTGGCACCTCACACTACCTGATACACTGGGAGCATTTTTGCAGCTCGCCTAATGTCAGGACACAGTAGAGTAACTGTTAACCACGTCCCCCGCTTCTGCCCCCCTCCCCTCCTCTCCCAAAAGCAGCTCAGGGAGAGAATGAACTCAGATCCTTCAGGATTTGCTTTTGCAGGAGGAAGATTCACTCTTTAACTGTCCTGAGTAGGGATGATCTGTTACATAAGGACACTTGTAGGGAGTCTTCCTTTTAACAGGCAATTAGTATTTTTCCAGATCAAAAATACACCAGAGTTTAGCTGTCACACCCTGTCCCCTGCTCACACAGCACAGTAAAGCCTCTGGTCTCACCAAACCATTGTCAGTTCAAACTCCAGCCCAGGCTGGCAGACACCTAGAGCTGCTGTCCTCCTCCCTGGGGACACTGCTGTTCCCTGGCCACAGGGGCTGCCACAACCCACAGCTTCTGTGGGACCAGAGGGAGTCAAGCTTTTACATCATCACATACAAAGCATGGTTACAAAATCAACTGTCCCTGAACAGATATCCAGTGGCAGACAACACAAACATCTCTTCCAGCCTGAGCCCCTAGGCTGGGCTTCCTGCAGTGCTCACCCCATATTTATGCTGTACAAATAAACCAAAAGGAGCAAGAAAACTTCTGTGGTCCTGGGATCAACCCAAAGTGCTGCTGGTGGCATCCCTATAGGTAAAGATTAGCAACCTCCCAAAATAGGGTGGTCACTCTGCCTCTAATGGGCAGGTCTGGGGTTGAGTTAATCCCTAGAGTGCAGGAAAGTGAGAGCTGACCTGGGCTGAAACTGTACTGGACAACACAGCTGAGTTTTAATGATGTGGAGAGTCACCCTAATCCTTTAGACTGTTCCCTAGGCCAAATTAATTTATAAATAATGATAAAACTACTAAAACCAGGTAAAACTGAATATCTTAAAAGCCAGGCCATGGTTTATTTTGTACCTATGTATTTCTACATGATTGATTGCTGAGATAACAGTGGAAATTTCTGTGCTAAAAGAGTCTCTCCTTGTCACTCAGGAGAGCTGGGAAATGGAAAACACAGGGTGTTTGCTGCCTGGCCTCCTTTCCTAGCTATCTGTTGGTATAAAATTGACATCTGAAGAGAATTTCTGCCTCCTAACACTTCTGATTATTAATGGGAGAAAAATTTCCATGAACTTCCTCCTTCCCACTGCACACTTGTTTTGTTTTTAGCATTTCAATCTATTTGGCCCATGGGAAGCTCAGCAATGCCTCTGCCTTGGGTATCTGTTTCACACCCCCAATTCCAACCCCACCATGTGCCCTGTGCTTTGCTGCCACTAAGGGCAAGGGCAAAGGTTGGTTTTTCTGACATCCCTTTGCAACATTCCCCTTCATGACTTCCCCTCTGCTTCCCTGCCTGGGAGCACCAGCCAAGCCTACGGGCTCCAGTGGCTGGTGCTGTTCATTTTTATTCTCTTCCAGGTGCTTGGTCAGAAATAATGAATGGTTTTATAGGCAATCAACTACCAATTCATAAACGTCAGCCTGGCTCTGCTTCTTGTTCCCACCCCTCCAGAAGAGGACTGTGAGCTGGCAGCGGGACAGCAACACACGCTGTTAACAAAGATGGATGTTTTACACATACGAGTTAAAAAGACAATTATATTCAATTACTTCAAGTAAGTTACGGTGATGTATTCCTGAATAGCCACGCGAAGGGCAATATGATGATTAGGGCAATGAATTTGCCAACTTTAATCTAATCAAGGCAATCTTTTGTTTAGCATTATCTGCTTTGCAGTGGCAGAGGATTTACCAAACCCAAGCAATCTTTGTAGATTTAACCCCAAAGCTGCCCAATTAGAGCTAATGATGATTGCTTTACACAAGAGGGAGGGAGATTTTAGTAGGAGGCCTGGGGAAAGCTTTTTCCCAGGAAAAGGTTGGGCTCTACCAAGCTATGCAGTACAATACTCTGAAGCGCAAAGGCATGACATGGCACCTCCAAAAGTCCCCAAGCACTGGAACCACAGATAAACATTTTCTCTGGTTCCTGCTGAAAGAAGAGAAAGCTAAAGAACACATCAAAAGCAGCACCCAAGGGGCAGGGACAACGAGAGAACAGTGTGTTTTGCACAGAAACGACACAGTTCTACACCAAGTTGGTGGCTCGCAGCTCCCAGGGTGAAGCAGGGCAGCAGAGCACAGGGCACACTCAGGGGGCCCCACCTTCCACCCCACCGGGGCTCCTGCAGGAATGTGTCTGCTTCGCCGCGCCATTTGATAAGGGGGAAGATGCTGCTACCTGTCCCCACTTGTCAGAGCCGATTTTCTGGCCAAGGTTTATGAGCAAGACACGGACCTCCCACTGCTGTGTTCTCATCCTCGTCTATTCAAAGGCCAGCCAACCCTCTGGGCGTCAAAGAGAAAAGATAGGAGGCAGAAATGCAGGTTTAAAGGGGATGTCCCTTTGCTGAAAATCCCAGGAATCAGGGAGGGAGGCATTAGAAACAGCCCTTATTTGAGGATGATGCAGGCTTTTGATTATCTCTACAGATAAACCTGTGCTTCAAGAGAAACACAGACTGCCTGTACGGGTTTGCACAGCGAGCAAAGGAGCTGTTTTGACATCACTCAGAGCAGCACCTTTTTTGAGTTCAACAGTGAGAATCAGGAAGGGTCTAGCAAGCCTTTTCTATTCCAAATACTTCAGGTTACACGTTTGCCCCCCCCCGTTTGGGGGGAAAAAAAAAAAAAAAAAAAAAAAAAAAAAATCAGACCCCACAGCAATGAGGTGGGTTTTATTTGCAGTTTGCTTTGACAATTCAGAAAGCCCTAAGGAAAGGACTTCAAGAAGTTGCCACTTGCAACTGGGATGCTGCAGCAAGACTGGCTGGGAAGGGATCCTGAGAAGCCCCCTCACAGAATGTACCACACAGAATGTACTAGTGTCCCCGTGCTTTATCTGAAGCACATGTCAGTTGTGCAGACTACCCTATGGGCTAAAAAATATACAACTTTCCTATGGATGTCCAACAGTCTCTTGGAGGAAAAAGCAGTCCAGCCTATAAGTATTTTTTTTTTGCCATCAGAAATAGTGCATAAATATTTTGCAATCAACAGTGAAAGTCATTTGTTGATTAAAAAAAATAAAATATCACTGGATAATTCAGTACCCATTGTGCTTTTTCCAACAAATTTGTAAAAAAGACCCCATAAAAATGAACATTTTATAAAAGAGGAAACATAAATTCTGATCTCTTGAGATGCCTTTTGGTTTGATTTCCTATGGAGTCAGTGATGCATGGGACACAGCTTTCAGAAAGGGATCACAAGGTCCCTTGTGAAGACTAACAAATCTTCAGCTCTCTTTAGGAGGGGAAGAAAACATGCATTTGAAACACAGTCCTGTTTTTTAACTCAAGAGAGGCTGAAGCAGGCTAACGTAAAATAACTTGCACAAGTCTACACAGTCAAACAAGAGCAGGATACCAATGAACCTCAATCATGGCAGGCAGAAACTGCAACTTTATCAACTTTATCTCTAAAAGACTTCAGAGCCCTGGGGTACTGGATCAATTTGTGTTTGTGGGCGAAAAACTTTTCCAGACACCAGCTCACACTCTCCTGTCACTGCAGTGTCATTAGCAGCTATGCACAAGCAACTGACAGAAAAAATTGTAAAAGCGATGTCCCAGAGGAATGCTCATGAGATTTCACCAGTACTTCCACAGGTGAACTGAGCTGTGCTGTCAGAGGCCAAATCCCTCCTACTGGGGAAGGTGGGATGCTGCCTCGTGTGACACAGCAGCTTACAATAACTTTTGCTTCTGGTTTTTTTCTCCCAGGTCCATCTTCTTTGAAAAACGTAATAGTAAAACAACAGATATCTGCAAAGGCCCTTCTTGCTGCCCATATATTCTCCCAGAGGTCCAAATCTCATTCTCTTTCTCAAGAACAAGGTTAAGGCACAACAAACATGAAGTGTTCTTCACTCAGTAATCTCCCAGGGAAGCCCAAAGCATCAAGTGAGAAGGAAATCTTAGGCAGCATTCGTTTTTCATGTTACACTTTTTAACATCCCAATTTTACTCATCCACAGTATATACTTAAAGAGATGTATCTTGGCACCCAACAAGCACAGTGGCTGTGAAAGAGCAAAGACAGGCCTGCGCCTTGTTCCCCAGCTTTCCTGTGGTGATTTTCCTCACATCAGAGCTCTCCTAGAGTTGGTGGGTTCTGAGCATCCCTGGACAGTCTCATTGTGTGAGCAGGAGAGGCAAACCCAGCCCCGAGCAACTGAGTCTGTGTGTGGCTACTTGACTCCCTTTGATAGTCCCTCCTGGGCGTTTCACTGTTGTATTTGGATGGCCGCCCCTCTGGCAAAGCGCTGCAGGACTGTAGGTGTCGGCGAGGGAGATGTTTTTGTGTTTGTGTGACGTCCCCAGAATAATGATCTAGCTGTTTAAGTGAGCTGAGCGAATGAATGAGCACAAGAAAAACATCTTCACTGAAAGCGCAGCCAAAGTTAATGCACCATTAATAATGGTCTGGGTGAATTATTGGAAGGGATAATAGGCCTGAGGTCAGGGAAGGTCTGAGACAAAGAACAGGGAAAATTGGGTCACAGAAACATGACAGAGCAGATCACGCTGATGCGTCTGTGGGATTCTCCTCGGATGAAGTCATATACCACCATGCAGAGTATTTTGGGCTTTGTAGGGGCAGCCATTCCCAGAACCACCACTCAGATCAATATGGGAAGGAGCAGGAACAGATACATGAGGCTACAGTGGCTGCCTCAGTCCACCTTTAAGAGATTCACTTCAATGTTGTTTAGCTACTTTGCAAAATACATTGTGTGCCTCCCTCAAAAAGGGATACTTATGCAATGGCTAATTACACCAATCTGAGAATTTTCTAAGCACAGAGAGTGTCTGGGCAAGTGTGTCCCTTCTCTGAATGGCAGCACCATGCATTTCACGAAGAACCACCTAAGGTGCTTCAGCAGCTGTTTTTCTGTCTCCAAAATTGTGGAAGGAGCTGCAACCCCTACTCCTGCCCCATCAGCTGCCTGTCTTCATGACACTAAATTACTGACTAACCTTGCTTTGTCAGAATTTCCCTTCTTTAAAATGGAGATAATAATACTTCCCTACCTCAGAGGTTTGGTTAATGTTTATACAGCACTTTAAAAATGATGTGGTAATTAAGTGCTCAGTATTATTATATCAACGTCTATAATGATTCCAGCAGACAGCACTATAAACAGGGCTGCACCATGCCTGCTTTCCTTTTGTTTGGCTTGTTAGCATTTGGTTTGGTTTTCATACAGCATACTTCCATTATTAGTGGTTAATTATTCTGTTGTTTTATTACCTGCTCAATGGCTTTGACAAAAATAAAAGTGGAATTACACAAGAAGAATAATAGAAAATATTCATTTTGGCCACTGGGAACATGATAGCAAGGAGAAGCAGGAGGCAGGCCCCCACCAGCTCACCTGGGGAGACCTCTCTCCTGCTCCAGGCACTACAGACCATTTTGAAATACATCCAGCCAGCTGTTGCCACCCAAAGGGATGCAGAACATGTTTTTTCTTCTTATAACAAAACTAATGGAGAAAGATGGTGGTAGCCTGATTTACAAAATTATGTTTTTCAGACAATGCATGTCAGGATGTTGGAGAAGATAACATGCTTAGTTGAACAGTGGGTTGGGTACAGCATCCCATCCAGATAAGAAATAAAGATCACACAACAAACTTCTGTTGGGCAAACAGCTCAGGTAATGGTAAATACCCTGTAGGAGAATTGGAAGGAGAAGGGGCCTTACTGGGATGCAGATATGTGAAAAGTAAACAAGAAATAATAAAAAACACATCACCCTTCAGACATAAAAATCACAAAAAAATAATGACTTGAAAAGCTTTATTTTACTGACATCTCAAAGCACCTGCAGGACAGTCTCAGTGTAACTTCACAGGCAGAGAAGTTGGGGTGCAGTGAGGAGCAGAGAATAAGGCTTGTCTCTCCACTTCAGTAGTGCTGGAGCCCCTGCAGGCACCTCACTACCACAGACAGACCCAGGAGCCACTGGGCTCCCTGTTGAGCTCCCTGCAGGGACACAGACTTTGGATGCACATGTGGGCACTTACTTGACACAGAATAAAGCCCATTCCTGGGGTTACCTGCATAATAAATGCCATTATTAAATCCATGAAAAGTAGCAAACATCTCCCTCAGACATTGCAAACTGGCAGGATGTCCCTCTCTGCCATCCTACAGGAAACTGCCTTGGACACAGTCACAATAACCATCCATCCTCTTGGGGATGGCCCAGAGGAGCTTATCCTCTTACAAAGTTTATTCTACTGCTTCAGCTCAGGTGGAAGAACAAAACAAAAAGTCATTTGAAGATGCTGAGGGGTGCCTTTACCCAGTCCCTGCCTAGGACACAGGCACTGCTGGCACTTTGGCAAGCACAAACACGGCTCTGGTGGCCATGCAGCCGGGAACACATTTCAGCCCGGACACCGCGCCTGCGATGGGGCAGCGCTGCTGAGCCACGGGCTGGGTAGGCAGGCAAGGCAGGCAGGCAGGCAGGCAAGGCAGGCAAGGCAGGCAGGCAAGGCAGGCAGGCAAGGCAGGCAAGGCAGGCAGGCAAGGCAGGCAAGGCAGGCAAGGCAGGCAAGGCAGGCAGGCAAGGCAGGCAGGCGGCTGCAGAGCGAGCTGGCTCTTGCAGCCGGGATGGGGCGAGATTAGATCAGCGAGCTCTCCCTGCAGCCCCGTGGCCAACTCGAGGCAACACTGAAGGAATTTGCCCATAAATTTCCTCCCCACCCCAAAAAAGAAGACAGTGCTCTGAAATGAACTCAGGCCCTAATGGAAGTCGGATATTCTTGTTCAGCTCAACGTCTAACCCATCCTGAAGTTTCTGGCAGCTCCACTCAGCTCTCGCCCATGTACTGCCTGACCTTTGATAAGGGCATTAAAACTGTCAGTCTTTTCCCGGGCAAAAGAGACGGAACAATTACAGTGAGGCTAAAAATGGCCTTTCCCTCTACATGGAAAATTTAGATTAAAAATTGAAGAGTTCATTGACATTTTCTATAAGAACACAGAATTGTCGTTAAAAAAAATCAAACCCTGAAATTCCTTCGTTGCTATCTACTATCTCTGAAACTCAGCAGGAGCAGCTTTCCTGCCTCATCCACTAAAGGAGCAGGGACAGCTGCTGCTGGCAGGGACATGAGGACCCCAGGAATCTCTTCAACATGCTGCCATGCAGCAGCTGGCTTTGTGACCAAAAATGGGGCATTTCACTTCTTGGTTAGAAAACAGGAATTTTCTGAAGCCTGCTGACATGGGAAGTCCTGGATTTAGTTGTGCAAAACAGATTGTACCCAAAACTTTTGAAAATTTCAAAGTGGTGTGTGGGGATGAATATATTCAGGTCTATAGAAGTATTTTCAAACATTCAGATGAGCATTTGTGCCTGAAGGCAATGCATTATCTATTATTCTGCAAGAATTCCTGGGGTCTTCAGGTTACTGATAAGTGGCAGCCTTGGGGGGACAAACCATTATTTTTTTATACCTCTGGGAAGAGTAAATAAGATGAAAGCAGAGCTCTCCTGCAGCCAGGAGGAACCCCACAAGCATAAGGAAGTCCCGCAGTGGGGTGCCCAAACACCAAATCTCTGATGGCTTTTCGAAGAGCAGTAATTAGAAAAGTCCCTTGATCAGCCTTGCTGCCACCAGCCACCTTCTTCAATCCCAAATAGCTGGAGCTGGGAAGGAGCTTTAAGGCAGAACAGTTTTTCATCAGGTAATGTTTCACCGTTTCAGAGAAGGTACCTGCACCTTCTGTAAGAAGCAGCACAAAAGATATTAAGATGGTTTAAGATCTATTATATTTTGGACTACAAGAACACAGAAGCGATGAAGTTGAAATGCCTCGACTTTATTTCAACAGTATCTGCTGAAATAGATTTGAAAGGGACTGCTGAGCATCTGAGCTTCCTGGAAAATTAAAAAGAAATCAGAATTGCCTTTCTCTGCTAAATAAGGACTGAATTCTTTGGGACACAATGAAATCTGAAACAGCAGCAGGGCACATTTCCACTGCAAAGGAAGCCCGCTCCACTCTCACATTGCTGCTGGAGAAGTAGCAGGATGCCAATCCCACCTGGGATGTACCAGTCTACCCCACCACACCTGATCAGGAGTTTCTACATCCACACTGAACATTTCCAGAGTGAGACTTTCCCACTAGTGCAAGCTTTGTATTAGTTGGGCAAGGTGCTATGATCATCAAATGGCAGAAAAGAAACCCAAAATGAGAGGCCTAATACAGCTTATTAATTCCACAGGTGAGCTGCAAATGCTGAGAGTCTTGAAAATCACTTAATTGCCAGGATGTCAGGCCAAGATGTGTTTTGAGGACGCTGCCAATCTGACAGTTATTAACAAACAAAGAGGCCACAAGCCCTGACTGCACCGAGAGCCTTGTTATTTCTACTCATGTGCCACCTCCCAACAGGAAGTACTTAATAAGAATAATATCCCGAAAGGCCAACCTACGGCAGTGCAATTAAAAAGCTTTTCTGTCTCACATTGAGGGGAGAAAAAAAAAATGAGGGGGAAATTAAAATCAGACAGGAAATTCCACTAGAACAAGCTAGCTTATGTCCTAATAACACAGGATTGTGCCAACTCCTGCAGAAAGTAGAGGAGGGAAAGAAAAAAAAAAGGGGGGGAGGGGGGGAAGAACAGAAACAGAGAAAGAGAAAAGCAGCCCTCTAGACTGACTCAGATCTGAGGCTACATTGTGGTTCGGCTGTGGCTGCAATTCTAAAGGGAGAAAGGCGGCACAAGCAAATAAAAGGCGGTTTGCTTTTCAAGCAAGTTGCTGTTATATGATGTAACTCTTGAATGAAAGCGCGGCCACTGCTGCTTTGTTGAGAAAAGACACAGCCTGATAAGCTCGAAGGACCAGATGGATCTTGGGGCTTGTTCTCCCAACAGCTGCTGCCAGAGAATGGAAAGAAGAAAAAGAAAAAAAAGAAAGAAGAAAAATCCCAACCAGGAAGGAAGAAATCCCGGCACGCGAGGGGCAGGCAGGGAGGTGGGGCAGACCAGATGGTGGTTCAGCTTGTGCCTGCCTGGACAGGCAGTAGGAGAAAAATCAGACTGTCAAAAACTTCTATGAAAACTTATAAGGAGAGACATTTTCCACAAGTTCTTATCATCCTGTTTCCTGGGAAGCCAGTTGGATTCAGCAACCGCCTGCACCTCCAGCTGATCTCGCAACTTCCAAAAAAAGTGGGCCAAGAGGATTTGCCCCTGACTTCTCTGGGACCAGGCCAACAGATGACAAACCCTGCCTGTTTCACACTAAAGCTCATTTCACAGTGGAATCCACCTCACTTCAAGCCAGCTGGTGAAATTTGAGTGTGTGAACCTCAGCTAACTGCCTGGAGTATTCCCCAATGCCCCCCGGCTTTCTCCCATGGTCCCCAATACCTGGCTGTTAGAGTCCCCAAAGTCCTCAGTGCGTTTCTTTTTCTGGGTATCCAAAGGAGAGAGATGCATTTGATGCCTATGCAACATGGCCCTGACAGCAGTCCTGCCTCCTGCCATAGTGACTCTGGGGAGCAGAGAACCAGAGCCTGAGTTCACAGTTACCTGAGCATGTGGTTCATTATGGTTCAGGTGTTCCTGGAGCTTGATTTTATATCTGAGCAGTTTTCCTACAAACTTGCGAAGGAGTTTTCCTTGGCTCCCTGAAGTGCAACTGCTTCAGGTTGCCTATAATAAGGCTAATTTGTATATTGCCGTTGGATTGAGGCATAAAAGGAGAAAGCACTAACTGGCATTTATGACCAGGAGGCAGCAGGAGCACCAGGCAACACTGCTGCCCTCAGCAGCATCTGACCCGACCAAGCCCACGATCTCTGTTGGTAAGATGCGGAGGGACGGGGAAGTTGAGCAACCTCAGAGTGGAAACCACAAGACCAGTGGAGTATCAAAGGGCAAGGCAGTGAATGAGATGGAGGGAGAGCACATCAGCTATCACACAGTGCCTTCTGGACAACACTCATCTAGCACAGCCCTGACTGTGCTCCTTTCACTCATGCAAATAACACCTTATTGAGGAGTTTCATCCCAAGCCACATTTCTAGGAGTGGATCCACAGATGGATATGTCTTTTAGCCTTCACACCCCTCCCCTGAGGTGGCACTGGCACTCACTCAATCACACACTGAGCCAGCTCAGGGAGTTCATCCAGTTGAAAACTAATCACCTAAAGTTTTATTGCACAGGGTTTTGGCTGGATCAGCTCCCTGAACCAGTTTACCATGAGATCGATGGTGAAGAAAAAGCAAAATCCCTTAGGCTGCTCTTCAGCAGCCATTTCCAGCTCAGGCTACCACTGAAAGCATTAGCCCTGACCTCCCTTGGCCACTTGTCCCCACAACACAGCACACCCCATTATGGTGGCCAGGATGTTTTTCTGTGATTGTAAGGCTGACTGGACTGAGGAGCACATCTCAATGAAAGATAACATAGCCCTTCTTAGCAGCTGGTGCTCACAGCCCAGGTGCTGGTCCTGGTGGGCATGGCTGCTTCAACATATATGGAGTAGTTGGGCTGACTGGCCATTGCTTCCCCAAATTCATCAGGTAGCACACTACAAGCTGTCTGCTCGACCAGCCAACACAACTTGCAGGAGCTGGAACGCTGCCGTGCAGAAGAAAAACTCCCAAGCAGATGCCTAAATCCTGTGAAAGCTCGGGTGCCAATGCCAACAAGAAAGGGCACGCCAGCCCGCCCTGAGCACAGACCTACCTGAACGGTCTCTGCCACTGCAGGGCTGCCTGCTGCCATGGTGGGGACACCTGTACTGCCTCGTGCCACAAAGACTTGCTCAATCTTTCAGGACAAGGCTGTGCTTCAAATTCAGCGCTGGCATTTCGAGCCTCTCTAATCCAAACCACAGGAGTCAGTTTGCTTTCTTTATGCATATGCTCCTCCAGGCATTAAAACAAACTGAAATCAAACTGTTCCTATAGGCAATGATTTGAAAAATTTCCCCTTCATATGAAAGGTCTGTTTATATAATTTGTAAAATTGAGCCTGGAAAAAACCCTTGCAATGTCTGCCGTGCATTTTGACCAAACTTCTTGCTGGAAATGGAAGAAAATATGTCGGCTCTCTTCTAGTTGTGATAGAATTGCAGAGCTGGGTATTTTTCTCTCTTGCACTTATACCCAGTTGATAAACATCTAGGCAGCCTTCAAAGAAGAGTTTAGGGAGCTTTCATGCTCCAGGAAACCAGTCCCCAAAGCAGTCCTAGCCAATAAAGGATACTGCATGAGCTGGCTTTTAACCAGGCAGAAGGCAGCCTGCTGCTCTTAACTAAGCAGAAGGTCTGATGAGGAGAGGGGTGAGGAAGTTATCTGTTTTACCCAGCTGTGGTTTTGGTGCAGGCTAATAACTCCCATGTATCATCCTGCCTTTGTATGAAAATTTTCCGACTGGTATTAAAAATGGTCCCAGTGCAGTTTGCAGCAGATTCTCCGGGCAGCTCATGCAAAGTGTTGGTTGTTAGCATGCTGCTTGTGTAATGAGGGTGCTTAAGACTGTAAGGGGTCTCTGGAAGGTCCTTAAGAGTGATTGCAGTTCAGGAGACTCACCCACCTGGCAACACGCTGATTTATGGCCTGCTCAGTTAATAGCCCTGCTTAACACAGGAGTTTGTCGAGATTAAGTAATTGCCTGAAACAAAAAGTTTATTATCTTTAAGTCTCTGCTGATGAATGACTGGGTGTTGGAAGAATCATGTGAAAGATCATCTGTGATTCCCTCCCACTTTAGGGGAGAAAAGAAGAAGGAAATATAATAAGATTTTAAAAGACAAGCTCTTCCAAAAGGAGTTTGAAAGCCCACAATGTACACTCAAACCTGGTCGCGGTTACAAGGAGGGGTTTCACACCTAGGGTGCCATCTAATAAATAGCTCAAGTAAAAACACATTTCTGTGATGCATTTTTCCCCAAGTACTGCAAGTGTTTTGTAAACATTAATTAATACCACCCCTTGAGAGATAACTGATCCTGTCACACGATCATAAGATCGGGAATAAATCAAGATGCAAAGCCTGTTTAGTTTCCCTACATTACATAGTGGCCTTTCCCATCGTACAAAAATCTGGAAATTTTCCCATCTAGAAAAGACTGCAGATAACTGCAAAGTTAAAAGATGCTGCATGCTAAACTCTGCTACAATTTTTCTCGTCTCCATTTCCAGATGCTTCAGCAAGGTTAATCAGCTTGATTAGGGTCACACACACTTACACTGCCTCATGAAACTGAGATCCAAAGTGCAGCAGAGCACAGGACTTTGGGACTTGCCCTGTTCCACCCCCACCCTGAGATGAGCTGCCTGCCTGCTGAGCGTCCCTCGCAGTGGGGCTCGTGCTGGGAGATCACACAATCCAAACCTCTCCTCCTTCGGCCCCCGTTTCCTTTCCACCCACGAATTTTCTCAGTTGGCACATGAGCACGAGAGTTTGGACACGAGGGAAGCAGGACTGAGAAGAATCCCCCATCTCCAATGCAGCCACTAAGTAACGTTCCCACAGCTCCAGATGTCAGACACACTGTCCCTCCTCACATCATTTCAAGGCCTTCCTGCAATAAAATGGGAATTGGCTCCAGCTTTTCCTAGCACTTCTCATATTACCTTTTAATCCAAATACATATGGTTCAGGGAACACTGAGAGACTTGCATGAAAGGATGTACACCAAGAGAATGCAAACCCTGGAAAAAAAGGGATTAGATCTGCAAGACTCCCTTGGCCCCAAACATGTGCCCCCCCAATTCCCCAGCATATTAATCAAGAGTCTGATGAGATTCTTTTTGAAATCCCCCAAAAGATTTCTGTAGACTTCAGTGGCTTTTGGATCAGGCTACAAACTTAGAATAAATCATAAACTGGCTACATCTGCCAGGTTTATTTCTTTCTTTTCCAGGTTTCAGAACAAATCCATTTTACTGCTGGGAAAAAGCAGAATGAAATAACTGACAAGAGTTCAAATATCCTGTATCACTCCTCATATTAATTCAGCCAGTCAATCTATCCCATAACTTTGGGAAGTGAAGCAGATTACTTTGGCCAGATCAAACCACAGAACTGGGCTGCTTCATTTATATGCAGTTTATTATTTAAGGCAACTTGTGCAAACTCCTTTCTCTTGGGTTAGAAGTGACAAAGTGGAGGACTAAAACAGAGTCTTAAGCTAAGCTACAGTTAACCAAAATACATTTGCACTGAAAAAACCTAATGATCACTACAACTCCCTCACCCCACAATCAATTTTGGAGAGTCTCTCTTATTAAAAAATACCTAATCTTAAAGGACACACAAAAAACAAGCACTTAAAAATGTGACCCAGGTCTTTGGAACCTCATATTCTGCATAAATTTGGATGGGTTTATGACTTTGTGGTTAACGTATTGCCCTTTTTTATTTTTAGGTTTTTTTACTCTATTTATCACTGATAGAAAATTCCCCATGCATAAAAGACCTCATGACACTTCCAAGCTGTGTGATTCTGTAGCATGTGTCTCTATCAGTGAGCAGAAAACAGTTGTTTCCCCATTTTCAATTCAGAGCCTGGTTGATGTGTGGCTGATAACTTCAAGATACCTTGAGAGATCTGCAAGATGGGGAAATTCCTATGGCAAACAACTTCAGATATCATTTAGGGTTTAATTTATTCATTCATCATCTGCTGAAAGCAACACTAGCGCTGGCTTTGAGTTGAAAAGCCACTGCACAATGGATATAGAATCATACTGAACTTTTCTCTCGTTTTCAGTGCCTTCAGGAGAAACAGCCAGACATCCTGACAGGAGAGGCTTGGGGAAGACTCTTGGATTTGTTTTGACCCACTGCTTGGAGCCACTTGTGCCATTTCAGGATGGGATCTACACAACCACTTTGTGAACTGTGTCCACAAACTAGGGTGACAGCAGAAATGGGTATATTAAGTTCTTCAGAAATGCAGTAGTGGCAGATCAAAACATCTGTGAACACTGTGTTTTACTGACAACACACTTCTAACTTTGAAACAGGTTCTGCTATCAGGCTATTAGTACAAGCACTTTACTTTGAAGTATGTACTGTAATTCTTGCAATTTTACTCTCAGCTCTGGTATTCATTTGGCTCAGGTTACTTCTATAATTTATCTTCCCACTGGAAAAATTCAGCCTGTAATACACCCATCCAGAGTGGTACGGGTACGTGCACCCTCTTTCTGTGCCCCTCTTTTATCCTGCATAATATTTTCAATAAGAAACTTTAAAGGGAAAAAAAAAAAAAGAAAAAGAAAAGAGGTTTTCAATCCCGGTGATGCTAGCTCTCAGTTTTTCCCATGAGAAAATCACTTAGCATTTCTCTGACTTGAGGTGACTCATTGCTGTTCCCCTGCTGAGGCTCCATGCTCCCCTCACAGTGTTTAACCCAGGCATGTAACTTGCCTGGTGTAGTGGGTGTGTTGGCATTTGCTAATAGCTTCCTGGGCTGTCACCTGCATGTGATGGCTGAGACAAAAGCTTACGTGATGATTTCTGTTTACAGAGCAGTTATGATAAGCTGACATTTGCCTCTAGCTGTTGGGTTTGATAACTCAAATATGGCCTACATGAGCGCTCCTGTGAGCTGGCAACACTCTTGTTGGGAATCGTTTTAGAGGAACTTTTCCACTTACCCTCTTGAAAATTATAAGTGAATTTCTAATGCATGTGAACGAGGCTGCACTGACAGCTGAGGAAGCTGCAGTGCTGTAATCTCTACACTCGTGTCCTCACATGTCATGTTACCCGTGCCACCTTGCTGGCAGTGGTCAGCGCTCTCATGGAGGATCAGTTTCCCAGCTCCCAAATTGAGGAATACTTCCCTTCACCCAGCCCCACAAGTACAGGTATCAGTATGAATACATCCCTCAGACTGGGGCACTAGCTGCCTGGGAGCATCTTGAGCAGCAAAGCCGCAGCAGCAGATGCCTTTGAACACCTAAATGAGTATTTTCCCAGCACCAACTCTGATTTCACAGCTCTTCACTTACAAACTAACAGCCTGTGTGTGCTCAAAAGGAGAAGGGATCTGGGTCAGGGACTGAGGAGAGAAAGAAATGACATTGCAAGAAGAGTGTCTTTGTTCCTCAGGGAACAACAGTGCCAGGTAGGGAATAGCACCTTGAAACATCGCTGGGGCTGCTGAAGAAGAGGGAAGGAAAGAATGCACCAAGATAAACTCATGTCAACATCACTTGGTTTCTCAAAGCCACGACTAGTGGAGGTCATGGCAGACCTAACCACATTGGAGAGTTCACAGCACCCTATTCCATTTCTCCAGGAATCAGGTGGTACTTATCCTGACATGTTCACTTAGTAAAGAAAAAGAATAGGTGTAAGAAACAGAGCATGGGAAGCTGTGATGGGAAGGGAAAGGACGACATGCTATTGTAGCCACCTTTCTAAACTGCTAATTGAATGTCGATGGCCACAAATGGCAATGTTTAATTACTCACACTCATCCCTATGACGTTTTCAGTTACTTGGCTGGCCAGCAAGTGTGTTTGTGGGCACAACAATTTTCCAGATCACTGGGTTTTCTCCATTTCTCAGAATGCATTCTTCTCGTATTTATTTTGACTTTATCTCATCTAGTATCAAGGCAAGCCACATCCACAGCCCAAAATAGTTGCCAAATACAGCTTTGACAGTACATACATGTGCTAATTAATATTATTAAATTGTTGCAGCCACAGCTCCCAGCAAAGAAGGGACTTCTAGAGTATAATCCAAATCACTGGTACTCCTATCACCTCCCCTGGCAAACGCCATGTGGTTGACACACAACTGGGAAATGGAGGCAAACTGGTTAATACATTTTCCTCCGACTCAAATGACTGTGATCACATGAAAGAAATCTGTTAGTAGCTGGGCAAATAAGGGAAATTGTTGTTCACCTTCAGCTACAATTTGTTTCTTTTTTTATCAGTGTCTGGTTCTAAGACACACTAAATTTGTGATTCAAGTGTTGCTACATTTGCTTATGTCCTGTAATACCATAGTTTGCAAACAGTTCCACTGACTTAAGGAAGCTCCAGCTGTGACTGGATGGTGGATTCAGGCTTTGGAAAACAGCTCTCACTTCAGGAAAGTGGTGGTCCATATTCTCATCTCCATCACAGTGCAGCTATCCCTCTTTTCATAGCCTGAACTTTGAAGTGACACAACCCCAGTCATGCAGAGGTGGTGAGAAAGGCAGGGCCAGGTCTCCATCCACCCTTGTCAGGCACTCTCCTGTGCTCCAGCCTTCCACCTTGGGTCAAGAGGAAAAGAAAATTCTGCTGCCCAAACTGGGACACTCTACATTAAACCACCACAGCTGGAGGCATATTTGAGCTGTCAAGGAGGTGAAGGAGCACAGGAATGATCTGCCTTGAGAAACATCAGGACTGATCCCTCCCATCCGAAGTAAACTTCTGTGACTCCGGCTCCCAGTGGAAACAAAATGACCATTTTTATCACCTCACCTCATCCCGGGTCTATAGAGAAATGAAAGGCAAATGCAGTGACTGCTAATATCTTTAGCCACATTTACTGAAACCTTTTGACACCAAGGCTATTTTTATTACCTAAGTGCACTGTGCCTGTATCAGAATGCAAGTTTTATTGCTTACAGTTCAGCCTTGCAAAAAGCCTTTTCCAATAACTGTCTGTGGCAAAGATACGCCTTAATGACATAGGGAGAGGCTACAGTATCTCCTAGCACAGCCTGGCACTAAGAGCAGTATTAGACATCCCCCATATCTCTACCCTCCCACAGCCTTCACTCCCCTGCAGAGCTCTCTGTGCACCAGGGCTGCACCCAAAAACACCTGCCTTGGCCAAGCAGCTGGACACGTCCAAAGTGTACACACAAAACAGGAATTAAACACAGCTCTCTGCAAGTTCTGTTTGGCTTTTCAAAACAGCACAGTAAGCAGATTTTACTTGGAATGGATGGTACATTCAGTCTCCTCCTCCTCCTCTCAACCTCCTGACCAGAAGCTGCAATATCCAGCAGTGCCCAAGGACCTCTAAGCAGCTCCACCAGATCAGACAAGGCTCATGGTGTCCCATCTCCAGCAGTAAGGTGGGAGAGAGCCAGAAGATGCCTACCATCATACTTTAGAGTCCTCCCCCCAGGCAATTTCCCATCTTGGGTCCTGAGCCAGAAATGTGTCTTCATATGCAATGACCTTTCAAACAGTTCCCTTCTGAGCTGTGCCTCAGTTTCCCCAGCAGCAGAACAGAAGAAAAAAGAGGCTTCTTTAGTTCTATAACAATCTCTTAACAACAATACTACTGCCTGCAAATAGCTTTAAAAAAGACTGGACAGAAATCCGTGCATATGTCTGTAAACTCCTTAAATTTTAAGTTTTCTTTCAATTACATAGCATTCACTTGTGTATTCTCTTTTCCTGGAACTGATGACTCTTTCAAATAGTAAAATGTATCCCAAGCAAATAAAGTAATTTAGAATTATACAATCTTGGTGTCTTACACCCTCAGAGCATCACATGCAACACCTATATTGAGAAACCAGGAACCTGAACAGATGCAGTCAGACTGCTCGCAGTGGGAGTTCAGAGACAAATAATTCAACCTTTCATCACTCTCTAATCCCAGGAAAGATATCAAGGTTAAACTACTGAGAAAAATATAGCGAGTGTTAAGCAACATGGATCTCTCTCTCAAAAGGCATAATTAGCCAGGTAGCCATGGTCACCCAGCTGAAGAATTTGAACCTACAGTAATTTCTCCCTTCCCAAGATGCACAACCCTAGTAGGTGCATTCACTGTCTGCAGCCACGGCGTGGGTTTGGTGTCAGCCGCTCGCTCTATAATTGGCTCTTTATTGTGAGTTACCACGAAAGGCTCCAGGCAGTCCCCACAGACCTTGCCCTTGATCTGGGTTAAGATACTTTGACCCGTGATCCTTTATAATAAATGATATCCCCGTGCTGAAGAATGCTGCCTTCAACAATATAGGCCTGCCCTCAGGAAATGGGTAAGGAGTTTTCCTATAAAGGCAGATTAATGAAATTCCACGCAAATTTCATGCATTTTGAATAATCATCTGAACCGTGACGAACCAGCTTCCCCTTGCAGGGATCCTGCTCCAAATCTTTGTAGTTTGAACACAAATTTAGCTGTCTCTTTCTTGGCTGCAAAGCATGCTGTTTTTCTTGGACTTGGCATGTCAGGCTGAGAATGGTGCTCAGGGCAGCTCGTCCCCCAGGCTTGGCTACCCAGCAGACAGAAAACACCACCCAAGCACCTGTGTGCTCATGTGCAAGGATGGCTGTAATTTGCAGTTTTTACACAGCCCAATATTCCCTGTTGAGCTGGGATAAGCTCCAGTGCAGGGATCAAAGAGGATTTCTTCTTGCACTGATACCCCCTCCTCCTCAGCCCAGCTGGTAACACAAGCAGTGAAAGCTCCCCTCCTGGTACCTTCTTCCTCTGTTTTTGACAGCTCATGAAATTCTGGGTTTGGGACAGGGCTGTGCTCAGCAGCTGCACAACCTGCATTGATGGCACCTGGCTGGGATAAAGCCACCCACTGGTCGTTATCTCTCAGGCACCTTCCTCTGGGGCAGCTCTGGATGTCCTTCTCTCAATATTTTCCTTTTGCTTTATTTCTGGCCTCTCTACTGTCTCCCTAAACAAGATGACAATAGGTGTCCCACTTTTCCATCTCTGGGCACTTCTCCAGCTCCACCAGCCCCTTGCTCAGGGGTTTCCCCAGCTCTGAGGGTACTGGCATCCATCAGGTTCCCCATCAAACCCCTTTTCTGTCTTCTAGGGACATTGTCACTGCTCTAAGGCACATCTCCACCACCCTCAAGTACCCCAAAGCATTCCCCCAACCAGACATGCACCATTCCTCCCAGTACCTTTTCCTTGATGGTCAAGGTTGTGTCTGCCTCAGCACTTTTGAGGCTCACTCCCTGCCTTTTGATCCTTGAGCCAAAGTCTCAAGGCATGGTATTCTTGCATACTCCTGCTCACCAGGGTCAAACCAAGAAGCAGCAAAGAAACACCATCTACTTTTAAATTTTAGTTTCCTAAAGAAAATGGTTTGTTTTAAGGGACATGGTTGTATTAGTCAGACACAAGCATTTTTTTCCTAGAGTAGTGTGTGGTGATGGAATCCCACGGGACAATAAGAATTTTAAAGCATTAAATTAAAAAAAAATGTAATACAAACTATAACTTTCACTGCTCTTCCACCAGTTTATATTGAAATATTTTCCTGATATTCATGAAAATATCAGATGTGAAAACTTTCAGTTTACAAAAAGAATCTTAGGAGTCTTTCACATGCAGCAATGTTAATGAGACTGCAGCCACAAGGAGCAAAAGCACAGGAGCACAGTGTTTGTACTGTGTATGTCAGTTCTCATGTGTGCTTTCAGAGGAGGAAGCAAACAAAATGTTTTGCCAAGCTCCTGAAATGGTATGATGTTAGGATAAACTCCTGTACACCTTTACTTACTGGAACCTAAAAAAATGCAAGTAACTATCAGTTGTCATTACCACAGCTAAACTAGGTGATATTCAAAAGCAATGCCATCTTCCTAGCAATCACTACCACAATAAAATACAGAGGGACAGTTGCTCTGAAAAGGATGTAATTTCCTTTATTCAAGTATATAATTTATGAAATTAAGATCTTTTAAATAAAAAAGTTTGGGAAAAGTGTATTGCAGTTAACAGCAAAGCAGATAAAAGCATACTAACAACCTGACAAAGTCTATTGAAATCAATGGGAGTCCTTCCACCAACTTCATTGGGGTTTGGATCAAATCCTCCAGCAGAATAAGCTATTCTGCAATATCTATTATTACGCACAGTTTTGTCCTGGTAATTAGATGCCGGGAAAGCGCAGTGCAATTGTTTAAGGCACTGATCATTCACCCATGGAGACCTGTGTTCAGAGCCTGGGTGGGTTAAACTCAGAGGGGCTGCAGATTCCCACTGGTGCCTGTCTGCATTCCCACCCCCACTGCTGCTCCCAGGTAGACAGGACAGGAAAAAGCAAGAGAAAGCAAAGGTCAGGGCTGAGCTGGCAGAAATGTGGTGAGCCCCTGCCCAAAAATACCTGGTTCCTGCCCTTCCTCCAACTCCTCAATTTTCCCCATGCACCATCATGCATGCATAATATTTTCAAAGTGGACAGCCAGCAGGTCCCATGTCTGCACAAAGCAGCTCTGTACAGCCCCAGGCATTTCGCACAGTGCACTGAGCGTCACCAGCATTACTGACTATACAGGGAACACAACTCTCTGTTTGCACCTTGTTTCTAAAGTAAAACATACTGCTCCTTGCAGGATAGGTTTGAGGGAGGGACTGCAAGTCCCCTGCAACCAAAATACAAACAAAAAGGGTAAAGCATGCAGAAAGGACTCCCATCATGAAGCTATACATTTGGATCACTATGAATACAGGACTCCATGCCATTAGCAGCCAACAGAGAAGACAGTTCATCCTGAATTCTCAGAGGAGACCAGCATTGCAAAGCTCTGCCCCTGCAATGAGGCTCAATGCAGAGAGTGAGCAAACCTATACTCATCAGTTAAAAAAACCCAAACAGGCAACTAAGGAAGTTCAGCAGGTTGTGGCTGGGATGAAGATAGCACTACAGGTTGCTAGTTCACAGTCTCTTCCCACGGAAGACCTGCAAGCCACCAAGTAACACAGAGAGGATGCAGGCGACAATGATCAAAGGCATTCCCTTGCACAGTTCAAAGCCTATCTGTGGCACTGCTCACTGTAGGATGGTGCTCGCACTTAAAGGATGTATCATTTCAGAAAATGACTACAAATTCACTGAAGAAAAATCCCGTGATGCCACCTGGAAATCAGCTGCTCCTTGAACTACAACGTTTGCAAGTGAGAACACACTGGGAAGCTGCTTCCAAACCTGCACTGAAACCGAGTGCTCCTGCCTCTCTGAAGCTGGAGTCAGAGGTAGACAGACCTTGACCTCGACCTAAGCTGCAGCTGCTGCTCCTGAGCTAAGTTTCATGGATACCCCTCCCTGACACAGCCTGGCAGCACGTGGAAACAGGGGGGAGGCTGGTAAGTGACCTGCCTGGCATTAATGGCAATGCCTGCTTAAGTCATGTCCTCCCTACCCCCAAAGTCTTTTGTGCAGCTAAACATCTGAGCTAATCAACAGCTGCCGGTACTTCCATCAATGAAGGGGGGGGGTGGGGGGGGCGGGGAAAGGTGAGGAATATTTCCAAATGCCTGCTGCAACTGGGAATCCTTCCCTTCGGGTATTTTATGTGTGGAAGGGTGGCCTCTTGCAATCCCCAGCTCCCAACTTTAAATCAAGTTGTGCTCTGGGAGCTGGCTCTTCTGCATCAGCAAGAGGCTACACTTCAATCCCTGATACTTAGGCAGAGCTGATGGCCTCAGATGTGCCACTAGCTCAGATGCAGAGCAGTTATCATACACCATGTGCCACCTAGAACCCCTGGCTATCTCTCTGCCACTGCTGGGCCTCAAAAGCCCAGGATACAAACCCTTGCCTTCACCACTACCCATCTCAGATGTCATAGGATTTAAAAAGACATGGTAGAAGCATTCTATAAGAATAATTAAAGCAACTGAACTGACTGAATGTGTTTGGATGAGCTTTGGTCACATCACTGTGAAAATCCCCCCACTGGCAGCAGACTAGGATAGATCCCACAGGGGGAACACAGGGTGTGGAGCAGTGCTGCAGAAGTGAGCCCTGTGCAGTTGAAAGCGAGGCCTCCCTTCCTGTGCCGCTCCGACATCTTAGAGATCTGCAAAAGCTATTTGCAGTGAGAGGCTGACTTGTAAAACATAAATGAATACCAGCTGTCCGGACAGGCTCAGAGTGCAGCCTCCCTCCTTCGATGGCCTGTGGTCCCTGGGGAAGCTGGCTGGCCTGGCAGGACGTGCCTTGTCTCTCCATCCCAAGGAGACACAGGGGCAGTGGTGTGGTGAAAGGGCATCAGTGTTTTCCTCCCGAGGTGTTGCTTGGTAAGCAGACTAACTGCTTTTTTCCCTCATAGGGGAAAACATAGTTTTTTAATTATCCCTGATTTTTTTTCTTCTAAATACATTTCTTTTTAACCTTGAAAACAAATTGCATTTTATGTTACCCAAGAAGAAAGTCTGAGTCTTCCTCACTGCCCCAGAGACCCGCTTTGGATGCACTCATCCATTGCTGCCCTTCAAGCACAAGCACATTCCTGCCCTGACGCTGGGTTCTGGCGGGGTCTGCCTCTGCATATCCGAGGGCTCCAGCTGGGTTCCTCTGCCCTTTTTTTTTTTTTTTTTTTAATTTACCTTGGAAATAATATTTCCTGGCAACATATTAATGCCCTTTTCAAGGCTCAAAAGAAAATCAAACAGCAGCACAGACCAGAAGCCAAGTGCCTGAGCAGGGAGAATGGTACCTGCTTTGTACCTAAATGCTTATAATTTGCTAATTTTGCCATTAATATTTAGTTTTATTTTATTTGTGTGTCTTATTTGTTTAAATAGTTACTTGGCCTTCCCCACAATAAAACATCAGGGACTTTGGCCACTGTTCCACTCTTCCCACACTGACACAACAGACCTTTGATTTGTAGTTTTTTTTCATTGCACATGAACAAATGCAAACATGCAAAAGACAACACTGTTTGCTCTTGCTGCACCTCAAGACTTTCACAATTACAGTATGGGAGGACACCAGGCTTCCCCAGCTTCCGAAAGTGGCAAAGCAAGGCCCATCTATGTCAGGGGCAGCATCCCAGACTCCAGCAGCTCTGGGCACTGGGGTGGCACAGCCACAGAAGTACATTGCAATGAGTGTGCAAGGGCAATGTTCAAGTGCTGAGTGCTGACTTTAAGCACTTGCCTGCTGTGAGTTTTAACCTCCAAAATTATTTGCAGGTGTATATGGCAGTGTGAAACCCTTGAAGACCCACGTTGACTGAGAGCTGAATCTTAATGCACCTGAAGGTTTTTGCACAGGAAGGAATCAGAGCAGGACTGAGACAGGTCTGAATGGCTGGCTGGAATCAGCAGCCACAAGCCAACTTGAGTGAGTGTTGCTCAGGGGCAGAGCACGGCCGTGTGTAGTTTTGGAGCTGGTATGATTGGTTTGGTGCAGCTGCTGGCTGGGCTGGTGGCCCTGGGGGGAGGCAGGAGGTCAGCAGTGAGTGCTCAGCCATGGCAGGAGCCTGCCAGCCCCAGAGGAGCTGCAGAGCTCACTGCCACTTCCACTCCCTTGCAGCAGAGACTTCAGCAACTCATCTCACTTGTGTCCTCAAACCATGGTGAACCTGAGGTATCAGGAATGCTAATCGCTGCTCAGCTGAACATTTCCCCATAATAACCTTTAATGACTCTGTAATTACTCTTTAAACCATTGACTTTGCAATCATTTTTTAATTCCCCTTTGCCACATCTCTCCCTGTGCTACCACACTGGAAGGCTGAACTGTAAGTGAATATTAGCCCGCCAAGGCGAGGGCTGTACCATTGCAGCCGTGTTTAATGAGAGGGCTTTCAAAGAGTTTGGAGGGCAGGGGGAGGGGAGGGAGGAAACAAAAAGCACAGCAAGATTTTCCCCAAATTGGTTTCCATCAAAACAAAGCCCTACCACTTTGCTAAGCTGCTTTAGGGAACGTTTGGAAAAAGCAGGGATTCCTTAGCGACTTGCTCTGCTAACTCTGCAAATAGACTCCTGTGCTGCAAGCACTGATTTTCAGCTGAAATAAATACTTAAAACTACATAGTGATAATTCAGGGGGAAGGCAAGTCCCTCGCTGAATGAACTCAACTGAATCTACCCCATTGGAAAACCGTATTTTGGCGGAGGGGGGGGATACAGAAGCAGTAAAAGAAACTTGAGTGTCCAAGACTCAGCGTGAAGCCAGCACAAAGCAGGCAGGAACGGGCAATTTCTTTTCAAGCCTTCGCCTCCAGGAACAATGGCCCTATTGCAACCACCCTTTGCTTTTCTTCCCGTGATTAACATGCAGCCCATGTGGGAAGAATGGGAATTTATTCTGCAGTTGAGATTCCAGAGGTGCTATCGGGTCAGGTGGCTAATCGTTAAATCAAACTGCTGTCATCTTCATTCAGGTCCTGTCACCCGGGGCCACATTATTACTTGGGTTTATGCAAAATAAACAGCTTTGCTAAACATTCCTCTAAAAGAGGGTCAAATAAAGAAGGGAAGGAGGAGATACACCACCGACATCCAGTAAATCCCGCATTCCCTCCCACCCCTGCTCCAGCTCTGTCCTGGACTGATTAGATGGGGATGGGGGAAGGAAGGTTTTCAAGTTTTTAAGCTTTTGTTTTTATCAGCATGCCATTTCTCTCTTTTCTAATTCCACTCAAGGCTCCTTAGTGAGTACTGTTAACTTATTCTTGTCTGGGTCTGGCTAATTCAGTTTCTTTCTTGAACTACATAGACTTGCAATTCTGTATTTTCTATAGGTGAACTCAGCCATAAGAAATCTCTTATAACTCCTCCATAAAAGACAATCTCTCAGAGATTTCCTTCAAGACACATACAGAGTTGCTTAATGCAAGGCACTCAGAAGGAATGTTAATTGCAATACTGCACACACACATTTTTGGATCAATGGATTATTTGGAAATCCTGGGCTTGCTGCTGTAACAGGTAGCCAAGGAGAGATGATCTACTGAAGTGTTTCCAGTTATTAATGAGCCAAGGCCTTGTGAAGGAGCAAATGTACTGACTAGCATGGTGTGTCAGAGGGAAAACAGCATGGAATTTTGCAATGAGAAGAGAAACAGCATCTCCAACCTCTCCTGCACCACCCTCCTTCCAGCTTGGCTTTAGAACCCATTTTCAAGGACAAAAACCACTTTGGATCCAAACGGATCCAAATACTGGCTCATCCCAGTCCCTCCCATCACAGAGCACCACAGTGAGGGACAATTCCCACAGACTGTCCCAGCATCATGCTCATGAGATACAGAGTTCTGGTGAATCTGCACAGCAGTCTGATGCCCCCCAAATAGCCAGACAGAATGTACAACTGTGTATGCCAGTTCAGAAATACTGTCCTAGATAAAGGAGCAGAATTATACCAATTTAAAGTGAGGCACTTTAAATTGCAAAAACAGCAAAACCAGCAAAATCGCACTTTAACAGCAAAAACCCTCCCCCCCCAACCCAAAACCACCCCAAAACACACACACAAAACCCCCACCCCAAAACACACAAAAATCCCTAGCCAAAAATCCCCAAATCCCACCCTCATGATTAACATTCATCTGCCTTGAAAGGAACTTTTAAAATATGTTTTTGTTTTCTGTGGCTTGTTGAACCTCGACAGAAAGTCAAAACTGGGATTAAAACTGAAGGTCTGTAGCCAGGAGACTGTCACTTCTAGTTTCTCTTCCCTCAAGGATTAAAAAGTTACTTTTAATTAATGTTGTTTCAAGATGTCAAGCCTGGCGCGACTGCCCCTAGTGCTATTTCCAAAGGCTGGTGAGCAAGGCAGGCGTGCTTCAGGCTCTTCCCACACTTCTCACAGTCTGCCTTTTGTGGCACACGCTCCCCCAAGCTGGTGCACTTCAGCTGTCCTGGGGAGTGATGTGCCCGTGAAGCAGGGTGCCCACGTGGTGGGTTTGGGTGGGTAAGGGCAGGTAAACTTCAGCTTTGAAATACTCTCACACAGCATGAGACGCCTGTGAGCAGGATGAGCTCTGGCATCTTTTACAAAAATATTTTCATTGCCTGAGCTCCCCGGGGGACGTATTGATCCTTCCCGACCACCTAAAGCCTGTTTCATGTATGAAGAAATCCCCTCCTAGCCCAAACATCAAAACATCTAAGCGTGAGTCCAGCTTTACAGAATTATGCTGGGTTATTCCTGGACTGTACACAAATTGGATGCTAAACACACACCAGGGCGTATGACTAACACATGTCGCTTCCTTCCTGCATGCTCTGGCAGCGAGTTCAATTGAAACAGGACTGTCTGAAAAATCCTGCCCCAAAAGGTCAGACACAGAGTGTCTCGGTTCTTCTGGTGTTTCACAGAGAATCTGGTATGAGGGAAAATTACGGCAAGCAAAAACTGGAGCACAAATGTGACCACAGCCCTGACCTCTGATTGAAAATGTCTCATTGCTAGTTCAACCACAGGCAGACAGACATGATTTAATCCAACTTTTTCACTCCCTTTGCTGCATGGAGCTCACTCGCACTTTTGCTGCTCCTCGGGGTATAAAATTTTTTTATCCACCCACGGTAGCCAAGGTACATACGCCACAACCACCAACTATGAATTTATTCAAGGTGTGCTTAGAAACTGGCAGGGCTAATAAAATGCTGAACAGTTTAAGATGCCCTGGAACATTTTTACGTCACATGTCCAAGGAATCATATATCTGTTGAGGCATTTGGGGAAGGAGATGGTGCCAAAAGTGCTGGGGAGCTCTCTAAACAAAGACTCGTGTGAAATGGAAAGATCCCACTCCCCAGAAGGATGGGAAGACCCCAAAACTTGAACTGCACTTTCCACCACCAGCTGAAAACTCAGTGTGTGATGGATGGAGAGGTCTCACTGCTCACAGCCATGGCAGGTGCTGGGAATTCTGCCCTGCCACAGCTGGCCCAGCATCCCCTTGGCATGTGGGGCCACAGGGCTTTAAGGGGAAGGCGAACACCTCATGCACAGGGGCCCAGGCTGCCTCCATCGCTCCTGTGCAGGACATGAGGAGCACCACCAGTGCTTCACAGATAAAAACATGAGTAATCTGGTGACCTTTCATCTTTACATCATCTCCTCAGCAGAAGGATCGACAGTGAGAGCTATTGGAGCAACCAATTTCCCATCCTTCACCAGTGGGAAGCAAAAGAGCTGAATCTCACCAAGTGCCCAGGAGAGGCAGGAATTAAAACCAGACAATGAGTGGAAAGGCTGAAAAGCACCAGCATGAGGTTCTGGTGGTTCAAGAACAAGATATTTGAGTGCTCTGTGACTAGAGGCAAGTACAAAGTGTTTGCCATTAAAAACTACAAAATTATATTTTTGCTCTATTTTGCAGGGATTGTAGATCACAGAAATAAGCCATATAACTTGTCTCCCATATAAGCCCATCCATTTGCAAGCAACTGACAGTAAGCAGTCAGAAAACAAATTAGTACAACTAAAGCAAGCAAGTAAGCAAACCCCTCACTGCTTTGAGACAGGTGGCACAAGAGAACTTACCTCTGTGCATAGTATGGAAAGAAACGTTCATCAGCTTGGGATCATCTCCACTGAACAGGAGGATTGGAACCATGTGACCACTGTTTTAAGAAAGGGAAAAAAGCGAGAGGGGGAGGGAAACCAGAGAGAGAGAGAGAGCACGATAGTGATCCCATTCATCTATAGATTGTTGAGGGTCGACATAATGAGTCTTGCAAACTGGACCAAGCAGCTCTGCAAGGCATTATTGCTAGTAAATAAATCACTTAGCAGGGGAAGAAAATGCATGTATAAATCTTCTGTGCTGGTAGCAGACATGTTTCACTAGCAACTACCTCCTGAATAACATACCAAGAAAGCCAATAGAGAGAGTTTGTGAATGCATGTCCAAAGCTTCTTAGCAAACTGTCATATTGATCTAGCACAGCCTAAGGAAGCCTAAGAAGACTCAAGGAGTTTGGGCAAATGCTTGTATTAGTGTTCCTTTCCTCTTAAGAGTTTGCTGAGACGGCACTTCAGTGTTTCCCAAGTAGTGCACCTCCGACCCTGGCAATCCATCAAGTGAATGCAAATTGTGGACCAGACAAAACCAGGCAAACAGCAATGCTGCTTAATAATAATGTACTCCCAAAGAGAAGGACTTCCTCTACAATGATTGCTGTGTACACATTTAAACTAAACACCCAAACTTCTTATTAGCCTCATCATGATTTGTGTTTTTGTTCCCTTTGAAATGCTCCAAAGTAAATGGTACAAGTTTACTCAAGGCTAACCTCAAACAGTAGGCTTTCTGAACTGTGCAAACGAACAAAAGTTGGGCTATATATAGATGGCCCACATTTATTATAAGGCCCTTTTGAAAACCAACACCCAACAAAGTAGAGCTAAGGAGCAAGTTTGAAAAGAAAATAATC
Source organism: Zosterops lateralis (assembly GCF_965231275.1). Classification (NCBI taxonomy): domain Eukaryota; kingdom Metazoa; phylum Chordata; class Aves; order Passeriformes; family Zosteropidae; genus Zosterops; species Zosterops lateralis. The sequence goes on along the minus strand of NC_139767.1, from coordinate 26,832,489 downwards.
TCAGTAATCACCACTCTCTTTGCATTTGGCCTGACTGGCCCTAATTTGGTGGGGATTGTCCAGGACAATGCCCTGGGGCAGCTTCCCTAAAGTCCATCTCCAGCCATATAATTAGCAGGAGTCAGCTCAAGTCAGAAGAGCAGTTTTTCCTCTGATCTGCACAAGGTGTTCCTGCTGCCAATACCATTTCTCAGAGCCTTTCACACTCAGGGGAAGAAAAAAAACAAAGAAAAAAAAAAAAGAGATCCAGAGTGCTTATTTATTCACTGCATGTTAAACACTGAAAATGGTCCCATGAGCATGGGGTAGCTCAAAATATCACAGAACCAGGGCTGAACTTCTGCCAAAGCACTTTGATGCAGCTCTTAAGAAATGTGGTTATCACAGTGTTTGTTTTAAACTCCTGTTAATGAATCGGGCAGACCTACACGGAGAGACTCACTAAATTATATTTAACCTTGTTAATTTAACTCAAGAATTAATGACTATATTCTAATAAGCTTTCTGTTTGTTGTTATTCACTTGTATTTGCAAAATGCCTCCTATGCAATGGAAGTTTTCCTATCTGTTATAGTGGGAACATTCCCAAAGTATCTAAGTGCTTAGGTTTGGCTTGACTTGGACCATTGCTACCACATTTTTAGCTTAGAAAAGAAAAACACTGCCACACACATGCTCAGATTTGTCATGGGCTCACAGGATATATGAACACACAGAAGGAGAAAGGAGCGTGTGCTAGCTGACACAGACTGGCTGTGGTGCCCCTTGTTGGAAGGGATCAAAATCACTTTTCCATGGAGTCAGGCCAAACCCACTTATGAGTCACTGCCTTCAAAGACCCATTGTAAAATGTGTGCAGAAGTCCTCTAAGGCCACTGAGACTGGAGCTGCAATAGCAAGTTGCCTCTTGTACAAAAACCACACATACCCTCAAAATGCACTAAAAATCAATCAGTAGATCAACTAATAAGCACACAGAGTCAGGTTTCACTACCCATATTCTCAGCCATACAGAGCTTATTCTGGAGCTCTAGAAATCTTCAGTGGTGAGCACTAATACTAAAGTGCCTGTAAAGTGCTGCCTGCTGGCACTTACACACATGAAGGTAAAAAAATACTGACTCCAATACAAAGCAAGACTGCCATGCTGCAGACACAGAACTGTCACTCTGGTGTCAGCCAAAGGCATGGTTATGTACTCCACTGAAGCCTCTGTTTAAGCATAGTCTAGGTATGATTGCTCCATCTGAGCATTCGGCCATACAAACTCACTGCAAGCATCACTGGAGCCAGACATCATAATAATACTGGAGGAGCAATGCCAGAAACAAGAAAAACCCAGAAATTTGGCTTAAGACGATGAGAACTGATTCCCAAACTGTTGGGCCAAAAGCATCAGAGCTGATTATGAAATAACAGGGCTTTGCCCAAGCAGATCCTGATGGTGGGTTTCAATGTAATTTCTGCTCATCTTTCCACTATGAAATGGAACTGGCAACCCAATGGTTACTTTGGGAAATAAACACTATGCTGGAATAAACTATGGCCAAAATGGCCATCATCCCTCAAACACAACACAACAGAGCAGAGGAAAAAAGAGAACAGCAATGGCTTTGCAATTGGGCCTTACTTCAGTCAACTCCAGCACCAGGAAGCTTCCCTGGGATGCAGCCACCAGTCTGGGCTACTCCAGAAAACTCCTCAGTACCTGAGCTGGTCCTGTGCTAATGAGCAAGTTATGATGTTAGTTGGGATGGGCCAACATTCTTCTAGCCTTGACTTAAAGGGGATAAATATGTTTACATCTCTTTGCTGCTGCTGAAGTGTCTGAATACCTCAGTTCCCAAGCAGGAAGCCATTGATGACTGGGTGTGTGCAAATAGAAAATAAAATAGCCTGTTTAGGGCACACCATTCAGTATTACCAGGAGCACAGTATCCAAATTGTCTGGAAGAGATCCTTTAGGGCAAGCCACACTCCAAATCCCTACCCTCTTAAGAGCAGGTTGAAGAGGGTGTAATGAGCCTCAGCACATTCACAGAATTATTTCAAGAGCATTTTAAGAGATTTTGAAAGTCCAGTTTGAGACTCTGTGCTGCTTTCAGATAACTTGTGTCTCATGCTGGTGAAACATTCAGCATTCATGCTTTAAGCCTGAAAACCTATAATCACAGATCCATAGGCTGTTTTCTGCTGGAAGAAACCTTCAAAGATCAACTAATCCAACACCCCTGCCATCTTTACTAGACCAGGCTGCACAAAGCCCCATGCAACTTGGCCTTGGACATTTCCAGTGATGGGGCATCCACAGCTCTGGGCAACTTGCACCAGTGCCTCACCACACTCACAGTACAATATTTCCTCCTAATGTTCACTCTAAACATACTCTCTTTCAGTTCAAAACTGCTGCACCCTGTACTTGGTAGAAAGTCTTTCTCCATTTTTTGTAGGTCCCCTTTAAGTACTTAATGGCTGTGACTGATGTCTCCTCTGAGCCTTCTCTTCTGCAGGCTGAAAAACTCAATCTCTTTAAGCCTGTCTTCACAGGAGAGGCGCTCCAGCCTCTGGACACTTTTGTGGCTTCTTTTCTGCTCTCTTGTGCTGGGGGCTCCAGAGCAGATGCAGCACTCCAGGTGGGGTCTTACAAGGGCAGAGCAAGAGGGGCAGAATCACCCCTCTCAACTTGCCAGCCACACTTCTTGTTGTGCAGGTTTAGTCAAAAACGAGGCCAAGGATGTGATTTTCATTTGTGAGTTTGTCCCTGATTACCTTGGGCCTATTGAAAAAGCCCTGCCTGGACAATTAAACATTCTGGGCTTGAAGAGACTTCACAAATCTTCTGTGAGAGGGAGATTAAAATGTTTGCACAAATTAGAAACTAAATTCTATCTCTTCCCACATCTCTAAATTTTAATTTTTACAAACACACTAATGCATGGTTGCACTTAAGACTCACACATATTAGATCGACAATACAAATTACAGTGCATTCTTTAACAGTTAGTCTCTTTCTCAACACAATCTAGCTGTTCTGTAACTAAGAGACAATCTCCTCCTTTTTCTCTCTCCCTCTTGTTTTGTTTTAGATCACTGACTAGAAGTAATGTCTATGCAGAACTACCATAACAATTTCCTATACATCAGAAAAACCAAAGTCGTAAACTGAATTCAAAACAAGGAAACAAACAAACAAACAATAACCACCAAAGGAAGTGAAACAACATTAACGTTACTGTTTTTTATCTGTTTTCAAGAAGAGGCACTGAGTTTGGGAAGGACAGCACCTTCATGTGGCTTACTGAGCTTAGTAAGAGAAGTGGGGGCATAAGAACTGAGAGAGTGCAACAAAGGCACAAAACCCAGGGAAGACCAAAAATTCCTTCTGCTGAATGATTCAGCTCTTCATGTGGGCACTTCCACACCAGCACCAACCTGCAGCACCTTTCAGGTCTGAGACAACAACCAACCTCACTTGGGTGTACACAGACATAAGCAAAGTTGTAAGCAAATTACTATCCTCACTGCTGCTGCTTATAGTTCATATTTACTAAGCTGCTTCTTCAGCTGACCCCAAGGGAACCACCACTGCACTCGATGCTTTCCCATTTTTACAGTGATTGCAACAATTCCCACTGAGCAGAGCCTGGACTGGGGAGATCCCTTTCCAGGTGCTTTCAGGGCTGCAGGTTCCCAGCCACTGACGGGGTGATCAGCAGAACCCCATCCACCTTCTCAGACTTCCCAGAGAAGTGCCCAGGAGTGTAAGCAATGGTGTGGAGCAAAGAAAGTGGGTAGCTGCTCCCAGGGACACCTCCCCATCCCCGAAATTCAGCATCCTGATTCTGGAGCAAGAGATGACAAGTAAAACTGCAGAGCTGAGCTGGAGATTTGCCCCAGAGACAACTGAAACCCACAGTGATGCAGGAAATTGGATGGTCTTTGGAAATGCAACTAATGCAAAAGCTCATTTATACCACAAATATATGAACAATGACTGAGCATCAGGAGTTACAGCTGAGTAAGGATTTCTGGGCTTGGCTCAGAAGAGCTAATCACTATAGAAAAAAACCCACCACACTTCACATATGCAAATTGAAGCTTACAAGAGCACATAACTCTCATTAAACCTTTTAACACACATGCTGCCTATTTCTGCCAGCACCTGATGGTATGCTAAAGTGCATTCAGTTTCAAACTATCAGTCTCTGGACCCCTACTACATGGCATGAATAGACAAAGCATGTAATTAGGGTCAAATTTCTATCTGATGGCCACTGAAGATATTTTGTTTGTTTTGGAAGGGGGCGGGGGGGGGGAAAGGAGGGAAGAGTTTGGTTCAAAAACAATGTTTATTTTGAGCAGCCTGAGCAGAACTGCAAAGCATTTCAAGAGTAAAGAATATTTTCTTTGTTAAAATCTTTAAGCAAGCCTCATAGCAGCAAACTGATGAGAGGGTAACATTCCTCACTGTTAATTATAAGCAATGTATTAAATTTCATTCAACAGTAAAGTAGCATAGAAACACAATGAAAAAGCTACAGCATAGCTAAAATACCCCAAGTTGTTAATGAAAAGTAGCTGAAATAACATACTGGTTTGGTCAAATCTGTGAACATAAAAGATGCATTTATATTAGAGTGGCGCATGGAAAAAAAAAAAAAAGATTACGACAATACTATTTCTGTAGAATACTAAATGATTAAAGGCAATAAAGATTTCTGTACAGCTGGGAGAAACTCCTTATGGTCTCAGCTCCTACAAAGTGGGCTGCATGAGCTCTGATAGAGTCTCTGTACAAAGGAAAAAAAAAAGGAGCCTGACAGCAAAGATTCTCCTAAGAATGTATACACACAAACTCCTATGAATCAGAAAGCCCCTAAATATATACCCCTAGCTCAGTTAAATCCAACAACTGGCTCAGTCTCTGGGCTAAAAGTTACCTTTATTGTCATTTAAAAAGCACAGCAATTTGTAATGAGAAAATACTGATCTTCGAGAGGTGAATGCAAACAAAGATTAAGAGGCAGCCCTGGCCTCTGGAAGCCCAGGAGCTCAGAGGGATGTTAGCAGGATAAGTATTTCAGAGCAAAGTACAAAGGCAGTGCCGCTCATCTTGCCCACAATTCAGTCTCTGAATAAATGTTGCTGTGCTGTCTCAGAGACATGCTGATTTCTAGCTCCTGCTTAATGGGATGACTTGTTACTACTCAACAAGAATACTTATAACAGAGTTTTCCCTCTTGAGATTTGAACTATTCAAGTTTAGATAGATTTCAAGATGTAGTTTGTCATGTTCTTTGTCCTTAGGATGCCGCTCCAGATTGGCACCCATAATCCATTAATACACAAGGCACCAACATGCAAATAAAATAATTTCTGCCAAACTGAGACAGCTTTCAGGATGACTGTATATTGATAAGAAAAAGCTGCATTCACCTGCAGTGATAGGACTTTCTTCACAACTGCTTAAACCTTACAAATCCTTAGTAAGGAAATTATTTTTCTTTTCTTTGTCTGACAGAGAAATAGCAATAATGTTTTTCCCTTCCCAAATTTGTCTGAAAGGTCTTCCCAGCTTGCCTTGGTAACTGGGAACACAATTCAAATTCCTCCAAATGCTCTTGTAGATCTAATATCACGTTGCAAATAGTTCCTAGTCCAACGCTTACTGAAGTCAACAACTATAAACTGGTACACTAACAGCTTTCCATGGCACTGCTAAAGCCTGTACTCACAGAGCAATAACCTGGGGCCAAATAAAGACCTAAATTTAGGACTCTCAACACTTCCCAGTAATTCTATTCTCAGCACCAAACAACTCCAGATCTCACATAGAAAAACAGTAAAAGGTGACCCCTTGTAATAAGGAAGAGCTAAGATGCCACTGCAGCCATCGCAAATATCAGGAGAAGTGAGTAGCTGGCAAGCAGGGAGCCACTGCTGGGCACTGCCAAGAACCAGCTGCTCATGATCAATGGGACAACACAGGACAAATGGGGGCCCCAGAGGGCAAGAGGAACAGGCTGCTTCTTGCATGGGCCACCCCACACAGACCAAAAGCTAGTGTCAGTCTCCCTTGCTGGAGGTCACAAACTGGTGCAGGCACCAGCTCCCCAGGCTTCCCACCATGCGGCCAACATCCTTGGTTTCTCTCACCAAACATGCTCATTCTTGATTCCTTGACATGAACTGCTGTGAGCAACCCTGGTGCTATTTTTGAGTGCTGCTGTACCTTTTCAGGCTGTTGGCTACCCCAGTTGCAGTCCACTCCCAACACAGGGGGAACAGAAGCTACAATACAGACCCATCAGAAGTGGATGTGCATTTAACTGTAAAATGACAGCTGCTTCACTGGAGCTTGGATTAGGGAGGTTGCAATGTGCCTAATTACAAAGTTAGCTTCAGCATGTGTAAACATGGCTCACAAAAGTTTAATGTCAGATTTTCTTAGTCTCTTGCATGAATTTTGGATGCTTTTTCCTCTGCAGCTGCCAAAACGCTCGCTGTTGACAAACTAGTCTAAGTGCTACCAAAGCATCTTTCATGAGCTGACTGCGTACATCTGAACAGATACATTCCTCATTAATGTGCTATATTTCAAGCTAGAGAAAACAATGCATGTCGAGAGACTATAAACCACAAGTACAAATGATCCAGGTCACCTATGATGAATATAACCAGTGTTACACAAAACATGACACATTGGGCTCTCTTCTTGGGGGAAAAAAAAAAAGGAAAAGTAAAAAAGATGAAGAAGGGTTCCACATTCTTATCAATTCCTCTCTTTTGAAATCTGTTGGAGCCAGGGAGATTTTCAGAATTTTTTTCCTTACTGTTTTGTACACAGGGTGCTTTCCCCTCCCACCAGACACCACCCGTCCTGCAGGAACATCAAAAGAAACCTAGTTTGAATCCAGATTAGTTTCTAAATCCAGGATTAAGCTGATGGCTAAACCAGAAAAAAGGGCTCAATTTGGGAAGCAGAAGATCTGAACACAGAGCTCTTGCCTGGTTGTCCATTTCTGCATCACTGTGTGATGAAATGACACAAAAAGGGAATTTTCTGGTGTGAGTCTGTTTTTCCCCACACCAGAAACTCAGAAGCTTGACCTGGGGCAGAACTCCCTTCACTCCCTCCTCAGAATAGATACCTTTGGTGAGCCGCTGAAACCAAAACATTTGACTAATTCTGCTGATTTAAAGTTCAATTAAATTATGTCCCTTGTTGAAACAGATGTCAGATAGGATTTGATTCTGTGTACTTTGCTTGAATCGGCACACTTTTGTGAATAGAGGAGCAACTTACAATTTTGATAAGTTTCCAGCTTACAAGTACATCCAGAAAGGCATGAGTAAAAAAAACCAAAGCAACAAAACAAAAAACCAACCAGTTAATAAATTACTATTATAGAAGAAATATATGACAAACAAAGCTCTCTATATATTCATTATCCCATACCTACTTTAGAAACTAAATCTTGAGAGATTTTATAATTCATGCCTTCATGCTCATCAAAACATTTTTTACAGCAATCACTTTTGTGACAGATTGCCCCCTCCCTTCATTTGAAGTAAGCAGAGTTATGGAACAGTCACAGTACAAAAATACCTGCAAAGTAGCAGCTGCCCAGGAAAAGGCCTAGATATAATATGACTGCTGATTTTTGAACTGCTATGCATGCTGTGTATGCCTGGAAACATAACAAATGTGCATGGCTTGGCTTGTAGCACCTAATTTGCAATAATATTGAAGTCCCCCACAATAACTCATTTACTCTTATAATAAATATATAAAAAAAGACAAATTGCTACATCGAACATGCATTTTCTTCACTGCAAGTAGCTGCTACCCCAGGGAGAAAGCCCTGTGCTGCTAACTAATAGTAAATCCTTTGGAAAATCATGTGTCATAATGATGGACAACCAGGGAAAGGGTATTAAATAGATTTAGAGGTTAGATACTCTAACAAGAACAAAAGAGGCCTTTTGCAAGCTAGCACCAATCAGAACTGGCTCATTGGTATGATTAGCACCAAGTCCAAAGAAAGTTTCCGTTATGAGACAAGACAAGAGGGAGAATATAACCCAAAATCTTTCTAGGAAGATCTGTTTGGGATAGATCAAGTCCCCAAAAGGTGGGGTAACTTTTTTGTTCCCAGGAGACACCATGGTGTCCTCAAACTGCATCTAGGCAGGGGTGATTTTGTTCTGTTACTTTATCTATTGGCACATCATTAGACAAAGCACATCTGAGTCAAAATGCATAACAATTATATGATGGCAACAAAAAATATAGACTGTCTGAAAACACACCTGATGGACAAAAAAAGGTGCATTATCTAGAAGCTGAGGCAACACAAGACAACAACATTACTTTGCATCATCTTTAGAAAACTATTAAATGCATAAATTTATCTAGAAGGGTCTTTTTTTTTTTTTTTTTTTTTTTTTTTTTTTTTTTTTTTTTTTTTGGCAGGAGCAAGCTCTAAATACCAGTGTTCTGCAGAAGTGTACACACTGGAATGATCACGTCCAGATCTCAACTTCAGATCCAGACAGGATTTTGGCCTAAATTGATTTCCACCAGCACTTTCTAATTAGATTTGATACACTGGGGGTGTGGGAACCTTAATTCATCATAAATGTCTTGAGTTTATTTCACTCAGAAGCAAGGAACAGCCCAGTCTTGACAGAAACAAAGGGAGAGAGTCTTTTAATTTGTATTTTTGAGGACTCCCTGGTATCTTTCATATCTGCAGAACACCCAGCTGTTGCCCAAATGGTTCCAAGTTTCTTCCTCCAGAACATTTTCTATTGTTTCTGATACATCATCCCATAGTGATTTATTGCTATTTTGTGATCATTATCAGTTTACTATTTTGACCAATACACCATAAATCAAGAAGAAGAATGTTAGGTGGGACTTCATTGTGTAGCTTTCATTCATTACCTGCAAAGATTATAGCCATTTCATAAAAACCAATATGAGAGAAAGAAGCTTATTGGCAAGGACCAGTGAAATTCATTTCATGCTTCAAAAGTTTGTGATTGGTCTGCTAAGAGAAAGACCCCTCAATTGTTGGAAATTGTTTTTTCTTTTAAACCAGCAAATGCCCAAGACTGAGCTATATCAATTCTTTGCTGTACTTTCTACTCAAATGCCATGGAGGCCATTCCATATCTGTCCTTGTAAAACCCACTGTGTTTACTATTCATGAAGTGCAGGAGAGAGAGAGAGATAAAACACAGCTCTCCAATACTTTACGCTGCTCTGGAGAGTGTGGCACTCTGAAATGTGGCTCTGGGAAAGTCAACTGCACACTCAGCACGAGGTGTCCTGCTCATGCAGGGGACAGTCATAAGGGAATGACACACAGCCTACCCCTTTGGAAGTTGACTTAAGATCAAACCAAAAAACCTCCCCCACATCTTTTTGCAGAGAAAACTAAATGAATTGGGACAAATTCCTTTCATTAGTATTTATCATTCCTGAATGTCTGCTGTCCTTATTAATTCTAGGCTCTTCTCTGAACTACTGAAAAACTTCTAAGGCTAGTCCAAGACTGCTTTTTGATACTTCCTATTTCCACTCACTTCTCACTGGATCTCAGAACACAAGTGAGTATTATAAATCATCCTCCAGTGTCCTGACATGATGGTCTGTTAACAATACCCACTTTCTAATTGGGTCAACCTTGTGCCTACTTTGTTTCTCCCAATAAGAAGACTCTTACAGATTTTTAAAAAATCTTGCACAAGTCCTACTGCTTGGACAAATCTATGTTTCGTAATCACAGGGTCTCAACATCTAGTGGTGGTTACCTGCTCAGTCATTTCCACTGCAGCAGGATCAGTGAAGCTACTGTCCCAGCAGGGAATTACTGGGTCCTCTGACTGAGTGCAACCACCCCCCTGCTCTGCGCCAGGAGGCAGTGGGCTTATCTTGGAGGAGAGCACTGGCCTCGGACTGTTTCCAGGATGTGGTGCAGACAAGCCCACTCTGCTTTGGGGATTGCTACTCTGCAGTGGAGCTGCGTGGACCTGGGTGGTTAAATTGGACTGCAGGACCAGATACGATGTCCTGCCCTGATCTCTTCAGCTGTGTAAATGCAACGAGGAAGAGGAAAGATAGGGTCCATCTCTTGTATATACAACTTTTTTTTAGTTCTCTTTCATCTGTGAATGGAGTCTTCCAAAAGCAATTTTCCCAACCATTTTAGAAATCCATCTTCCAGATGAGATGAAGAACTCTCTGGATGTGCATCTGTAACTGTGCCAGTGGCTTAACCAGTTTATCATAAACTGTATGCTTTTCAGTCAGGTTAAGTTTACACATCTGACCTGTTCTATTGAGAGACACAACTAATTATCAAATTACTAACCCAGCAGGACAAAGCACAGAGATTGTAGGGATTGAGCCTTGGCTTTCAAACTCCAGAGCTGAGATCCCACCTGGGTCAGCCACTTCTCCTAGGAGAAGGAATCTGGGTCCATCACTCCTTATGGGCACAAAGGGTCTGAGAGGAGCCCAGAGACTTGGACATTTAACAGCATCAGCAGAAGGTCAGGGAATGGGAGACCTGCTCTCCAGCCCACCTGTGAATGTCATCTGACTTGAAGCTCCTCTGCAAGGGGGTCTTGCAGCACCAGCGCACTGGGAGGTCTCATTAGTTGCATACTGGGCAAGTGCTTGGAGAACTGACACACAGAACTTTTCAAGTTCCCTTCCTATCTTCCTTTTTTCCAAAGAGAATAGACTCAGCCGCCTCCTCTCCACATCCAGACTCTCAGGAACGCGCATCAAACTCAGGTTGCACAGAAAGCACAAGCAAACACTGCTAATTTACACTTTAAGAGGCAGAAGAGAAACCTTTCCCTTCGACTTACCATTTGTTACTCAAATGCCTTTCTCCCTGTCACAGTTACTGGGAGAAAGCTGCTGAACTGGAGCTGTGGAGCTCCTGCACAAGGCTTCTTGAAGTCGCATGTGGACCGAACATCAAGTGGACGGCTGTGCACAAAGGTGTGGTTACCATGAATCATTTATTACCTCAGCTAAAGCTTTAGGAACAACATTCACTAATGTAAAAGATAACTTGACTCTGGGAATACTGCTGTCACTACGGCTGCATATTTTACAAGGGGAAAAGATTCCTTTAGGTCTGTTTGTTGCATTAACCCTTTCAAGCCTGCACTTCTACTGCAGAAACAGTTTGATCTTTTATTTTTCTTGCAAACAGAGAATAACAAACAGCACCCTGAGTTTTTATTTAAGTTTCTATATAGTACACCCAACCATTTCAAAATATTTGTGGGTCCTGAAAATTGTTGGAAAAGAAAGCTCTCACCAAAGACAGGAGCAGCATATCTCTATTTCCCTGTGTACCCAGTTGTGCAGCTACCTCTAAAATATTTGAACCACACTGCATGACTATAAATAACAAGAATGAAGAATAGCACATTCTGTCCTCTGCAGATCACCAGAACGTAACCTCAGCCAGAATTTATCTGAGGGCAAATGTAAATGCAAAGTAGGGAAAATTTCTCTTATTCAACAAGAGCTATTAAATTAACGATCCTCCAAGATGCTCAAGAATATTTCCTTATTTGCTCTTGGTGTTTTGATACAGGGAAGAAACCTGTATGCCAGTGGGTGCACCAGCATGGCACATGGGGACACACCACACCTTCCCAGTAGGAGACCACTGCCAAACACACAGAATTTACACTTTTCTGTGTACGAAGAGCAGCCAGATAACTTCCACCTGCATGACCTTCACTGCAGATTAAGAAAACTGCAACTGCATGACTCTGACAAACTGCACTGAGATTAATGTTCAATTGTCACCTATCTCTGAAAAGAGCACAGAGCTTACAAATTTAAACACATAATAAACAAAATGCAACAGGCAAGCTAAATGATGCCTATCCTGCCTCTAGCTACAACTTTATGACTCTCCAAAAGGCCAGATTATTGTCACAGACACTTCCAAAAGCTGGGACATTTACTTGCACTTCTTTGATCCATAGAAATAGCACAAAAAGTGTAAGAGAGGAGCCCCTCTCCTCAGCTTTTCAGGGTGTCTAGCAATAGGCAGAAACACAGAAGCACCGAAAATGGAATTAATTAAGTTTGTGCAAGGAGAAGAGCCTACACTGGGCTTTTAAAGCTGGCTTAAACACTCTTTAAACTGGTCTTAAATACTCCTTAAGTATTTAATCCTGTTTTCCAACATTCAACAGCTCTTGCTATCCAAATTCCTCCCCCCAAGGAAGCATCTCACAGAGGCATGTGTGGTCAGTGAGGGAGTGGCACACTGGGGGCACAGCCTGCCCACGTGGCCAGAGCCAGGAGCAGCCAGCAAAAGGCAGCAGCTCCAAGGCACAACCCAGTCTCTGCCTGTGCCCACCAAGAGAGGTTTCCTCTGGTGGCTGGGGGGTCCTCAGAGTGTCCTCAGAGTGTCAGTGACCACTTCTACTCAAAGGAATTTAAATTTGCCCAGGGCAAGAGGTCACCTGCCCTCAATCTTCCCAGCATTTGGCATACCTCCTTCTGAACACAAATGGTTTCTTCTGATCACAAGGCTTTCGATAAAAATATATATTTAATTTCTCTCTCTTTTTTTTTTTTTTTTTTTTTTTGCATATAAACGTGTGTATAAATGTATTTATATGCACACATATCACACATCCATGTGACTTATGCCACCAGCACGCACAGAAGGACTGAAGGACACACAGCTATTTGCTTCCATTGGCGAGAACATGATTTAACCCACCACACCAATCTACCACTGAAACAGAAACTCTGAAAGACTTTCTCAGCCACCAACCTGCCAGAGAGGCAGACCCTGAGAGGCCTTAGTAATGCCTAACTCCTGAGCATCACTAAACACTCGTTTCTCCTCTGGGGCCACTTGTCACACACTGGAGCCCGCAGGTTCGGGCGGTGGGAAAGTGGAGCTGTGTGCGGCACAACGGCAAAGCCGCACGGATGGATCGGCCGCTGTGCTTGGGGCTGTGCAGGAGAGGACCCATGGTGGGGGTACCTCTTCATTGGCAGAGTTCCTCCCCTCCCCCTGCAGCCACACCGAGCTCATTCCACACATCTATAATGAATCAGGCTCCAACTCATTAATAAAAAATGACAAGCCATCATCTCATTGAATCTTCCACGCTGGTACGGCATGCAGATAAAACCCCCAACTCTCTCTCCTCAATTCCTCTGTGGCCCAGCAGCTAATGAGACTACAAGATGGACAGGACAAAGTGAGCTGCAATTGCACAGAACTTAACTTGAGAGAAAAGGGGAAATAACCTTTTTATTACAGTCATGAGACTTTAATTTTAATGCCTTTTTTTTTCCCCCCTTTTTCTCTCTACACTAACAAAAAAGTGAGATCATAGGCCTTGCTAGGGCCACCAACCAGGTCACTGAGCTGCAGAAGTGTCACAAGACACAGAGGAGTTGAGCTTTGCTATAGTAATGAGCTGTTCAGTACTTTAGTCCCAAGTCAACACGATCCCTAAGTGCAGGATTTCCAAGTTTTAGCAATAATCAAATACTAGGAAGGTAAAATAAAATAAAATAAACAGACTGATGGACTGATGAGATTCACAGGCACTGAACTCTTCCCAGGGAGTTTGCTGGTTACTTTGAGTCACAGACACTCAAGTCAATCCTGCTGACCTCCTCTCCATCTCCTGCATCTCTGACCCACTGTTGTGATGCTGACTAAACCACAATTCAAATGTTCTGTGCTTCTAAGTGAGATGAAAAGTAATAAAGAGGGATCAACAAAAGGAAATGGTAAAACCAAATTGCATTGTCTACTTGATATTAAGAACTACATCCAGCCATATCCTTATTTAATAAACTTGAGTTATACAGCAAAGAAAATACAAATTAGTGATCACAATTTCATATGTACAGCACCAACTTTAGTCTGCATAGCAATCTTTATGGAAAATACAGCCCAAAATGTTTTACACAATTAAAGGGATGAATAACAGCAGGGAGCGAGGGGAGAAAGGCAGTCCCATAGCATTGGGAAAGTTTCCTAATGAGACTTGGAAAGGGACAGGCAACAAAAAGGGATGGTCAGTGACAGTACGATCAGCTGGGGATTGCCATAGAGGGGATGTGATGTGTCCCAAAATCAACCCCCCTTTTTAACACCTGGCCCCAAGCTGCTGCTTTCCCCCTCTGTCTGACTTTGGTTTGAATCCCTTTAATTAGCACATGATAGAGACCTCTGTTACAGTGCTGTAGGTCTGTGGTTCAAACCCCACGGGTGGTTGCAAAGGAAACAGAAATATAATTTTTGGGCATAGCGGAACTGGCATCTCCTATTAAGAAAACAAAGAAATTTCACTTTGGAAAATGATGGGGGGGAAAAAAAAACCTCTTTCCTACTGTACAAATACGAGGATTGATTCAAGAACTCCAAAAGAAATGCAGAAGTTTGGGCTGCTCAGACTACCTTGCATGAATTAATACAGGCTTTAATTACATAATCACACATCATTTTTGTCCCCAATGTCTTTGTCTTAACCTTAGGGGAATCACTTCAGACTAGGGCAGATCTCTGAGAAGGTAAATAAGGGAAGACAGTCATTAGAGTGATACAAGCAGGAGGTGCAGCACTGCATAAGCCATCAGGAGTAAAATATAGCTAAGTACTGGTGGGCGGCTGGGATTTTTAGCTCTAGGGTGATATATAACATTAGATCATAGTTATTTGTAATGTGATAGTGCTATGTAAAGCTGCAGTAAAAACCACCTCTGCTCTACTCTTTGCATGTGATGTGAGAAGATGACCCTGGTCCAAAAAGTCTGTAGTCTCAGCAGTTGTCAAAACAAAACCCAGGGACAGGGTGGAGTAAAACCATGATAATGCTGAGATAATGTGAACTAGTGCTAAAAAGCTATAGTTAAAACATGCTAGCTGCTCCCTGATTCCCAAGACCCTGGATCTGAGCTTAGAGATGTTACTGCTCCTTCAGTCCAGGCCAAATATACGGATGATTCAACAGGAAAGCCAGAAACTGTCAGCATCCCAAACGTCTTTGGCCAGCCCACCCCTAAAGAAGGAATAATGAAGTCAGTTTTACAAACAAAAGTTGTGTATCTGCCAGTTCTGATTGCAGATTGCACATTCCTGCACCACAACCAGACAACGGAGAAAAAAAGAGCATCATGTTGTCCTGGGGTCAAGTAATCATTTATTTCTTTCCCTTGTGTGTTGTAGACAGAGTGAAATTATGTTTGCTTTCTGGAAAATATTTATTTGTTTGAATTTAAAAAAAAAATCCCACATCCTTCACATTTAAATTAAAAAAAAAAAAAAAAAAAGCTTAGAATTAAGATCATTTCTTCAGGGGCTTTTTTTTTTTTTTTTTTTTTTTTTTTTTTTTTTTTTTTTTTTTTTTTTGACTGTAAAGACTTATGTTTTTCTAGTGTGCAGAAATGCTGAGTTGACAGTGTGAACTGTCCATGAAACTCCCTGTGGACTTCTTCCCCCCTACCCCCAATAAAAAATACAATTTAAAGAGTATGAGCTCTCCCACAAAGCAGAAGGATGTCTTCAAATTGGAGAGGTTAGGCACTTAAAATGCAGGCTGAATAACAATCCCATTTTAATTTCACACACACATATACACAACAGGGTGCCCTTGCACAGACATTTAAAAACCAGAGGCTATAAGCCAGTAATGTATCTCATACCACACAAGGGCCAGTCTGGCTTCTACCTACCCTGACTAGTTTTGCTGGGTTTTTTTAATCTGCAATTACTATTTGCAGCCAAAAGGAGTATCAATCAATAAATGTCCCCTGAACTGTGCCAGGTAGTCAGGAACTACTGACTATATGTAGGTGAGCAGCTGCAGACAAATTCCTAACCCCAGAGCCCATGACCAGCACGTGCCTCCCCAAATGCAGGAGACAAACCAAGGTGTAAGGACAAAAGCTGGGGCATAGGGATGCTGGTGTCCAGGACTCAAAACACAAGGGCAGTTTACCTAATTGGCAACTCATATTAAAATGAAATTACATGCACTCTTATGTATATAAAAATATACCAAATTTTTTCTGAAATAAGTAATTTTTGTCCACAGCGCTGCAAAGTCACTGCACTAAGGATGGTTTATGTTTCGGGCTCTCTGCACTGTAAGGAAATGTCACACAGGGATGAAAATAGGAACATGAAGGGTGGAGGGTTCTGAAGTACTCAGTGCTAATTTAACTTGCTCTTCGCTTCTTTCCTCCCCACCCCTTGATGTTCTTCATGACTTGCTGTCATTCTTTTCAAACAGCAGAAAAGTTGAACTGCTGCCACCTGCTTTAAGGAAATCCCAGCCCTAATGACACGTTCAAAACAACTGGAGTAGTTTGTGACAGAACATAACTCTTGAGGCTTAGTCCAGTGTTCTAATAAATAATAGATAGATAAATAAATACATAAATCACTGTTCTCTAAGCCTGAGCAGTCTATACCACTCCTGCAGATTACTGGGGCAGTGAGGGAAGCCCAGGCTGTTGTGAGCACAGGGATGGAGGCAGGGCTGCTCCACCACTACTGCAGCACGATGGCCATTCCTGGGAGCTGCACTGTATCCCACACACACTTACTGGAATAGTTCATCACTTTTGCCTTGACAATTACAAATCACGGTACATATCAAAGAAGTGCCAAAATTTACGTGAGGATTTGGAAGGTGCAGGAACAAGCTTTCAGCACACACAGCAGCAGCCCTGCAGGGTGGGAGAGATGTGCAGTGGAGAAAGGAGAAGCGTGTCAATGGCCAGCTGATCTTTTTCAGGCAATTTACGCCCCACATCAAACCCTACACTAGTGATACAAGAAAGCAAAGAAAGAAAGGAAAGAAGAAAACTAGGTGCATTTTGCACACAGCATTCATGTGTCTCAGCCTCTTGGACTCACTTATTTTACGAAATCAAGTTATCTGAATCTTAATGTGAAGTACGGCAGGAATTCAAAGCCTCTTCTTTACCCACTAAACTTGATCTGAGGCTCAACTTGACAATGTCGATAAGTATGTTGTGCTGCATTATTCATGCCTCTTTCCCTTGCCTTCCCCCTGCCTCTGCCTGGCAAGCGGCAGCCACCACTGGTGCAAAGTTGTGAGCCGGGAGCAGAGAGACCTGCCCTGTATAAATACCTGCAATAAATAAAAGATAAACAAGATATGTTGCTTGGCGACATCTGCCTCTTTGCCTCTCTGTGCTGGGCTCCCAGCACAGCAGCTGCTCAGGGGGGGCCTGGGGAGGGGGTTCACAGCTCTGCAGCTGGAAGCCACCGTGCTGGGGGTTTGGCTGCAGCTGTATTAAATAAACCACTTGGATAAGGATAGAAAACACCCCAGCTAAAATATCTGAGAGCTGAAATTCTGCTGATGAGCGTCAGGAGAGCAGTGGTTTACAATGCGAGCAACATTCCTTCAGCTACTCATCATCATTGTAATCATTATTATAAATCTTGGCAACCAGCAAAAAACAGCCATTGTTTCTACCCTCACTTCTTTCCCCTCCAGAGCTGCAGACTTAGTGACGAGGATATTTTGTTGTGGTTTAACCCTCAGTGCTTTATCCAGGAAATGCAGGGGACTGCCTCAGATGAAGAACTTTGCTGCAGCAATACATGAACAGCTGTTCCTAGTGGCCAAATCAGGAGAAACAGTAACTTTGGTTTCTTCTATTACATGCTGTCAAATGGGCTGAAACTTGTGGTTTCCATGTTCTTCCTCTGATGCCATGATCTTAACCTTTCCAGCTTTAAGTTTTCTCATTTGTACATCACCACCAGCATGCCCTAAACAGATTTTATGTGGTTTCAGGAAAGCTCCTCTGTTCAACTTCACAGAAATAGCATCTCATCCAAGGCCCTTCTTCTACAACATACATCTTGCTCCAACAAGGAAAGCCATTAAGTTCCAAAGAAAATTAGAACTGAGTCACATTTACATTTTCACTGCATCTAGTCTGGAATCCACAAAGATTTCAGGCTGCTTAAAGTTGAATAAACCATGAAAATATATGTATAGACACACAGGAACAAGCTGCCATGATGGTGAACATAGTCTCTGTCCATACAGAAACTGAGTCATCACAACATCTGACCCTTGAGGCTGCAAAACCAAGACGATGCCACATTACTGTTAAAAATGAGGCAGTATTGCAAGAGTCACACAAAACCCATGCTGTGCTGAAAGGCCACAACACCCAGAAGAATATATTCAGATATGGAAAAGGCTGACAAAAGGATATCCCTAAAAGCTGCAGCAAAGGACAGCCCTTAATGCAATCTAGGAAGTGGTGAAAACCTCAAGAGCAGCGCTGTCCCACTGACAAGGTACTCATGTGTTCACCTCCTTGAAATTGCACACTTCTGCCACATGACTGGAAGAAGCCAAAGGAAAATGACTCCAAGAGTGACAGGATATTCCCTATAGTCACTTTTAGTGGCTTAAAGATTCCCTTTACTGCGTCTATTATGTTCTTGTAACTAATACTCCATGCAGCTGCCAATTCAATCCTTATTAAAATGAACTGTGTGTGTTCATTTCTTGTAGGAACACTGGTGTCTGAATTCTGGGAACCAACTGAGATTTGGGAGGCTCTGTGGCTTGGGGCAAATAGCTCTTTTTTAAAGAGCTTTTGCCAAGTCAGGGCTGAATGGTTTTCCCCACTTATAGCCTCCAGACCTTTATTATGCTTGGGCTGCAACATATACTCAGCTCCACCTCTGCCAGACCAAAGCTGTTACTTTGCTTCTGAGTCATAGCAAGCTGAAATACTCATCCTTCACTACACACCTAGTCTGGGATACACTCTCCTTCAGCTGAGACTGGTTATAGGATAAGAATGGGGTACAAGTCATGTAGAGGAGCTGTTCTTGCTCTGTACGGAGCCAGCTGTTCCCTGGCCTGCACCATGACCTAAAGCAGTGCAGGCCATGAAACTGGAGATGTTCAGGGCTAAGAGCTCTTCACACCACTGACTGCTGTTTTCTCTCCAGCCCCTCGGTACAAATGCATGGCTTTCATCCTTTATTAGGGGAAGCTGATCATCTGTACCAAGCTAAAGTGTGGGAGCTTGGCCTAAGGACAGGGTAATTCTGCACAGGGCTGGTGTGGATTTTGCAGTCTGGGCTACCAAAGTTCAGCTGCTGCTGCTGCTATCTGAACAATGGGTTTATCTGCTAAACTCAAGGATCCACTGAACCTGGCGGTTGTTCAGACACCAGATTTTTCCATTCAGCTCATGCTCTTCAGGCCTCATTTTTGCCAGAAGCCTTGTTTTCTCTGGTGAGAAAATCTAGCTGGAGCTGTCACACCTGTCACCCACAGTGGGTGCCAGAGCCCTTACCAGGATGGACTACAGGGAAAGGATGTGTCTGCACCACAGAGCTTTGACTGAGACCTGCTTAATTCCCAAATCCAGCCGTACTGGGATCTTTGGGTGCTTGGCTCCAGGCCATTTCCTTATTAAATACAATTACAAAGTGGTGCTCTTACCACCAGTTGAAGTTTGTACTTGTTAGATCAGGAAGGAAAATATACATATTGAAATAAGTTTCTCCTGATCTGACATGTATAAACATTATCTATGCACCCAAACACATGGACTCATAAATATACTAGCCTACAATAGATACTACCTCTCCCAATGGTCAGACCCTGAAACCTGAGGACTTCCCCTCCCAAGTCATCCTTTATGTGATTTAACAAACCATGTGAGACAATCATTGCAACAAATGCATCCTGCAGAGCCTGGAGAAGGTAAGGTGGCACGTGTAAGTATCAGATACTTGTCAATTTTGTCCTCAGAGCTGGCTGGTTAACCAGGAGCATGTGTCAATCCAGGGCACTTCTGGCAGACACGCCTGCTCTTCTCCCTGCAAAACATCATCCCATCCTGGGGACACTCCTCCTATAAATCAATACAGGTATTCAGAGAGTAATTAGTCCGAGTAACAGAATCTGAGTGTCCTCCTTTATAAACATGAGCTAATTAATTTTCACAGTGTCTCTAGGGAGACAAGAAAATACAATGACCATTATCTAAAATACATGACAAGAACATTACTATTATTAAACCCAGAGCTTGAAAAAGAATGGGAAGAGCCCCACCAAGGAGATATACATCAACAGCCAACTGCCTCTACACTTTAAATATTCTTTTAACAAAACTCAGAGATGAACATTTATTTTACCAGTGCCAAAAATAACCTTAACTTCTGTAAAAAAATTTACACTCTCTTAAAGTACATGAATTTTCTTTGCAGTTCTGAGCAACCTCCTGTTTTCACCATTCTACCTGAGTATTTCTCATGGAAAGGGACTAGTAGGATACTGGAACAGCCTTTGGAAGATTTCAGAAGCCTGTTGTGGTGTTCATGAGGCTTCCTCTATACCATGTAAAAGCCACATAAAACAGAGCATCAGTACCTCTGTGGCAAGGCTTGGCATATCTCTGTATACTGAATCAACATAATTATTTAAAATCCATCTCTCTGCATGTAATTTCTTTATCCTGCTATTGTGTTGCAAAGAATGAAAACCATGAAGAGCTGATCATCCATGCACCCTCCCTCCTGTTTTTTTTTTTGTTGTTTTTTTTTTTTAAGTTAAAAAATTCCTGGTTGTGACAGAGGCAGTCTCAAAACTGGAAGCTGTCAGCCTCAGAAAAAACACAGTCAGAAGCAAAGGTGGCTGTTCAAATACACCCTGAAGTCTCCACTTGAGATAGTCAGCTGTAACACACCACTCACCACTGCCTGCAAATATAAGAGATTTTAGCATGTGGCTCCCCATGGGAACCTTTTGCCATAACAAATTAGTATGGACAAAACTTCAGGAAAAGTCTTAAAATACCTGAGCACATCTGTATAGATAACACCATTGACAGTAAATAATCAAGTGAAAGGATGGACCTGGGAAAAGGAGAAGTTTGAATACTCCACTGCTTCCAAGGCATTGTGCATCTGTTTTTCTTAAGGAGGTAGCTCAATATAGCAGGTTGAACTGCTGAACCATAATTTCCTAAGCCTTAGAAGAAGCAGGAAAAGGAGGAAATTACATCCTGTGAAAAGTGAGTTTTATCATGGGGAGATGTCTAAGAGGAAATGATTGTTCAAAACATATAAATAAATAAATAAATAAATAGAAACAGAGATCTCACACAGGCAACTGCAAAAGCTCCTTCACAGCCAATCTTCACCAACCATTCTCTCATAATTATTGAACAAAGGACTAACTCTTTATCAAAACAAATTTGTTATTCATTAAGAAAGGTACCTGAATAGAGTAATTGGCAACATGTATATTTGGAATTACAATTCCAAATTGTAATTCCAAATTGCCTCTCATGAGGCAACTCCTCTGGGGTAAACAAACTGGATTTTTCATTGTAAAAAATACTAAATGTAAGTGTGTAAATATTAACCATCTTGATACATTTGTGCCTTATCTCAAGCTATGTACATAAACAGCAGACTGCAAGACAAGTTTCTGTTCAGCCATGAAACACAAACGGTTACTATGCAATCTCCCAGGGAAATCAAATTAATATAATAAAAATAGTTTCTCATGTGCATGATACAGCATACAGATGCTGCTTATACAACACCAAGAGCCGTTACAGTATAACTCATCCATGATCATAATCGCTTCTTTCTTAAGTCCTGGAATCCCAAGCAGAAGTGCACATGTAACTGCACGCCTGCTTTTGCATATACAACTGCTGTCGCTGCAAGCATAAATTAAGTATGTATATTGCTACATAAAAACATACTCAGTTACAGATGTGAATTTTTCTCAAACTCCTTCCAGCTTCTCCTGGGCTTGACTTCTGGCTTGGTGCTAACAGAGCTCCCTTTTACGCTCTCTAGTTTTTTACTGCATTCCCAGCATGTAAGAAGAAGGTAACGCCCATTCTTAACTGTGAGCAACTGTACAAAATTGCAAAGGTGAAGGGCAAAACCAGGCACAACCTTATAGTGTTTTTTACATTGATATCCCCATTCAGTCCAACTTTTGTGCTCAAAACTTCAACTTAGATACCTCTGAACTCAGCAGGGACCACAGCAAAGTGCCCTGGAAGGAGAGCACTGACACTCATGGGGTAGGGATTGCAATTTGGTGAACAAGGGGCTTGGAACCCTGCAAGGAGAATCAGGACCACCTGCAGGCAGCAGAGCACAACCCAACCTCTAACCTCAAACAGATCAGTGGGAGCCTTTACCCTGCTCATCCCTGCTGGACACTAGGAGTGGGGCTGCAAATGAACTCTTCAAGCCACCATGCAAACCCAGAAAGCTCCAGCTTCAGCTCAAATGTGTGGTGTCTGGGCAGCCTCCAAGGGGTCAAATGGGGCAATCTTTGGAGGAAAATGGGCTGGTAAAGAGGAAAACAAACCTGACTTTGAGAACCCCACTAATGGGAGAAACACTGTCCCATGACAAACTGACAAAGCTTTCTGCCTGAATTTTAAGGCTGGAAGGGACTTGCAGAGAAGTGGCGCCTACTCCATCTCTTGCAGTGTTCAAGGCCTGGATGGATGGGGCTTTGAGCAACCTGGTCTAGTAGAAATTACATCTGTCCAAGGCAGGGGTTTGGAACAAAATTATTTTTAAGGTCCCTTTGAAACCAAACCATTCTATTATTCTTCTGATTTCTTGGCTCCTCCTGGTCCTAGCAAGAGATATGAACTATGCCTACAGCATGGAGCTGGACTGGTGGCACATGCACATACACACACATAGAGCTTTAGCAAAATACCTTCAGTACAAAAAGAAGAGCAGAATCAATCCCTTTATCCTTGACATGGTGTAAAAGAGGTGCATAATAATGCACATTTAATTGCAGTTTTAAAAATCACCTACTGGATGGGCTGTCTAAAAAGGGAGAACAAAGCAATCCATGCCTTTTAAGTAATGGAATGCTGAGGAATGGTGTTAAACAAAATTTGCTGATACATTCTTGCCAAAACTGCAATAATGATAAATCCACTATAAAGAATAAAACGTCTATTTGTAGGGGAGAAACTGAGGGATCTATGCTCTGAATTCCACTGGAAATCCCACCCTGAAATAGCATAGTGTGGTGCCAAACTTCACAAATCTGCTAGTAACTACTTGCAAAATTACTCGACAATCAAACAAGCAACAAGTTTTGCTACCCATGGGTGTTGATTGTAACCACATCCATGAAATACAAGAAAAATAAGAATAACAAAGATTACATTAATGTTTGGTTACTGTTTTCTTAACACCCTCCCTTAACCAGTGCTGCAGGAACATAAAGAAATCCTAACTTTCTAAGATTCATTTTCAGGAGGCTTCTGCAAGGCCAGGATGTTCTTCCAGTATTCACTAGATCTGAAATTTTATAGAAACAGGTTCTCCGGAGGACATTTTATTAACAACTGTGTCAGTAAATGGACTTGTGCGTCCCTGCTTTTCTCCATTGATTTGCCAAAATAAGCTTTAACAAAGAGCAGCTTTTCTACTTCCCGCTTCTATTTACGTGCAGAACATGAATACTTTTCTACCTCAAAGGACTTGATTTTCTAAATCACTTTGAAATTCTCAAAAGCTGCTATAAAACCAGTTATCTTGACTGAGATTGGGACAGGGAAAAGGGTATAGAAGAAACCCCACTGTGTGAGTTTGATAGGACCATGTGTGTGACCTCTACAACACTGCACAGGATTTACTGTCTCAGGACATCACTCTCACAGAAGTCAGAGTGGCTGCCTGTCAGTAGCATTAAATTGTTTTTGTTTGATTTTGTTAAAGTAAAAATAGAAAGTGGAAAAAAAAATTAATTGCAGCAAAGCAATCAGATTAAAAATAATTTTCAACAAAAGTAATATTTAAACAACTGGGGAATAAGGGAAACCCACTCTGTAGCTTAACCGTATCAGTTCCATTTGTTATTTTAAGGGGTGAAGCCTGAACTGAGAAATCTGTGTCACACAGAGGCCGGCAGGTTTGTGAACTCTATCGGGAGCTGCTTAACAGTTGGTCTTAATCGTTTTCCAAGGCACAAAGCCGAGATCAAGATGAATCTGTTTCCCACATTGTTTCCTCCCAACAGGGTTGGATTTCAGATTTGCCTGGATTAGAGTAAAGCCACCGGAATTCCCCACCTGGACATTAAGGTTGGAGGCCTTGATTTCAAAGACAAGTGGTATGCAGTAATTCCAACCTGGCCCCACGGGACTACAACTTTCATTTCTAATCAGTGGATTGTCTTTGTGCAAAACATTTTTTTAAGAGGAGGGAGGAGGGGGAAGATTTTATTACATCTTCCCCTTTATTTTATAATTTTCTTTTGGAGCCAACATATTTTTAGCCTAAATACTAATGAATTAAAAGTAGTATCATTAGTTCACCTTTTCCAGAGAAATTAATAACAGGGTTGAGATTTTTAAATCCCATACTCTTCTTCTGCCTCACCCTGAATTTGCTCATGTGTTACTTTTTCACATAATCGGCTTGGGCTCAGTAGCTGTGCCAAGCTGTGCTTTAGTCTCACAGCATGTTGTAACAGCAGTGACCAGGACCTGAACCATCTGCACCTCTATCCCAACAAGTGCATTTACCCAAGGGAACAGCCCCACTTCAGCTCAAGAGCTGGAGAGGAAGAAGGTCAGAGCTTCTCTAAAGCTTCCTAGGTTAAAGGGAAGAACGGGACCTTCTTCTTGCAAAGGCCAAGGGATGGTAAAATCTCTGCATAGCACCTCTTTGTGCTCTTCCCCTCGAGATAATGAGCCCAGGCTGAAGCAGCCACCCCACATCCAATTTGCAAAGCACTGTGAATGTCTTCAGCTCCCTTGCAGTGGGATGGGTCTTGGTACCTTTCCTGCATACCCTGCTCCACCCTCCTGAAGTCCTGAGCAGAGACAGGTGCTTTGGCCAAACAAACTGCACCAAAAGGCTGCTTCTGCCACCACACACACAGGGACCCATCAAGACACCCTGATATGAATATGTGAGTAACTCCCAGTGGAGGCAAGGACATAGTCTGGAAAAGTCCAAGTGTTTGTCTTGGTAAACTCCAGCTTATCTCAATGTTTTATCCACTGAGCTCCAGCTTCCATTAGCTCCCCAAGGTTTACCCTGACAAATATTTCTCTGTTCCAGGCAATGAGGCAAATCCCATTTTAATAAACTTTAGAGGAAGAGCTTCGATTTTGACCCCTACAAAGAATTACTTCTACCAGAGAACCAGAAACAAAGCAAACAGCAGCATTTGCATCACCCATGTGAATGAGTGGAGTTTTCAAACATTACTGACTTGAATCTGGAGAATGGAGATGGTTAGACCAATCATCTCAGATAAGTCAAGATAAAATCTTTTTATTTTCTTCTGCTGAAGGCCAGGCATCTCTGGCTCTCTGACAGGCAGAGGCAGCAGGGTTTGGGATGGCTGATGGAGTTACCACTTCCACAGCTGCCCCTGCTTTGCTTTGAATCAAGTTATTTGCTATCAATCAACTCCTGGGACTTGACAATTTACAACAGGTATTTAAGCAATCACCCAGTTCCATTTGCCTTAACCATCATTCAAGTGCAGCACTTGAGAATGATGATGACAGACAAACCATGGTTCACTCATCAGCTGCCCCAAGCCACCCTAACCACAGCTTTCATTTACCTCAGCCATTGTGAAGTACGGAGAGAGAAAAAGTGTAAAAATATGGGCAATTCCTCCACATCTTCTCTCTATTTGCAATGTTCCAATGTAAAGTTGTGCTTTTGCAGGTGAAGAAGCAACTCCTAAAGTTATCCTGAGAAAGCATCCATTTTCCTCCTTTGGCTACAATATACCAGTCTTGTTTCATTTCATGGAGGCAACCAGACTTCAAACAACATGCAGGACTGGATATTGTTACATACCAGTGGAATACTGAAATTTGGACAAAATCTCACATTCACATGGAAAAGAAGAACCACATCTCTAGACTTAGAACAATAACCGGAAACAAAAGCCACCGACCGCTCGTTCAAACAAGTCTGGTGTTTGCCTCGCTAGACTCAACCCTATATTCCACACAATACACTAGCAAACCAAAGTGCTAAATATATGATTAAAAAAAAAAATTAAAAATCTTTACAGCCTCCGCATCATGATGTTGGAAGGTTTTGTAGGAACACATTTTTATCTGATAGCATGTGTTTTCAATACAGACATATTTGGGCCTGCATGTTGCTATTTTTGTGCTAGTATTTACAAGCTTATTTGCTGAAGGCAATTTTTGAAGACATTTTTTCAGTGGCCAAATCCAACTTCCATTGAATTTAAGTGGAAGACTCCCACTGACCTCAATAGGAAACAGCTCAGACAGTCAGGGCAGGAATTCGGAGCGGTTATAACTCACTGAAATGCCACAAGTTGAGAACAGATCTCTCAGAGCAAAAGGAAGACACCACCATGAGAAATAACAGGACAATATCCATTAATAAATACATTAGGACATGGTACCATGGAATTTCTTCCCTGGCTGTGCCAGCGTAACCGATCTGCAGCCCATGATAGCTCACCACCAGCTTCTGCCACAACAGGATCCTTTGTGGGGTTGTGCACTACTGCTTGTATTCACTGAACCTGAATGGGGGGGACAGGACAACTAAAGCAAAAAAACTGCACAAGGTAGCATGTTTTCAGCAGTCCAGAGTGGTCTTGCTGAAATAACAAGATCAATTCACACTCCTGAAGTCAGGCACAGACAAAAGCACTGAAAGAATCCCACATTTAATGTCTTCTTGCAGATAATTATTTTCCTCTAGTTCATCACAACTACGAAAACTTTGTTTAATAGCTTCTAATATTGCTATCATGGCTGTAACTGTACTTCCTTCATTTGAGTAGAGAAAGAGCTTGACAAAAATCCTTATAGACAGCTTTTTTTTCCTCTTTTTCTTGTTATAAAGTCTACACTTGCTGCAAGGGCACAAGGGATGGAAGAAGTATTTAATTAGTATTTCCAGAAATATCCTCGCCTAACCCATAATGAGGTCATGCCAGATCATAATCCTCCTCAAATACAAGAGACAAAGTGATTTCCTTTTCATATAACATCCTTTTTTTGGGTGCAGCATTGACAGCTTTTCTGTGGTTTCAAAGGAAAAATAAAATTGAGTCAGTCTGAGTGGGGGAAGTCCAGAAACACCTAATACATCTTCCTGTGAGATGAATTCAGCAGGCCATACCTCAGTGAAGACATGGGTGGGATCTAATGCAACCAGGAAGCTTTCTTTTAAAGAAAATAGAAGGAAAAACACCCTAACCAAAACCACAGCTCCAATCGCCATGTGCCCAACTGAGCTCCTTTGAACTGCCTGCTTGAATAATATTTCTCTTAAATAGGGAGGGCCGTGTTTAGGCTACCTGCTTCTATTTGCCATTCCTCTCACCTGCCAGAACGAAACCTGAGTCTTGGGTGGACCCTTGAAAACATGGAGCACTGTGGGCACCACTGGGGTGGTGGCCCAGGGAGGGGCTACATTAGCACTGGTGCTGTCAGGACTTGGCTTCCACCAAAGAGGAGCTGGCAGCAGGTGCAAGGCCCAGCTGAGACCAACCTTCTCATAGGAAGCCATACCTCCTCCCTCAGTGTTCCCAGTGACCAGAGCACTGCTGTGTTTTGAACACTCCAAAAGAAAAACCCATCCCTCAGGTGATCTTTCCAGGACAGGGAAGCTCAGGATACGTTGAGATCAGTCAGTGAGCCAAATAGCTTGTACATGGCATAAATACTGACTTGGAGGAAAGCTTTCAACTTCATCTTGATGAAGACATCAAGAGCTTGAAACCCTACCAGCTCCCTTAGCGGCTCATCCCAATAATTATTCAACTCCACTGTCACATTCAGGCTGGGAGCAGAGCTCAGGTAGATGCTGAGGTTTAGCTTGCAGCTGGTGATGGCTCATCAGCTTTTCCCCACTGGAATAAGGGGCCACAGAGCACAAAGCATTTTCTCTCTTTCAATATTCTATAATTAAAATAAATCAGAAAAAGGACATTATCTGCTCTATTTCCCTTTTTTGCAAACACACTATGTGTTATTTCACTATAGAAATCGCTGGACAAAGTTGATTTACTGGCCAGCCTCAGGAAGCCAGTGATTCTCCAACCCTTTCTCCCATCCCCCCAAGTTTATTGTTGAATTCTTGGAACATCAAGTACAGAGTGTGAAATAATTTAATGGTGGGGGGATTTTCATCCTCCTTCTCTATCCCAATATGACTAAATTTATTGATTTTGGATTGCTGTAAATTATAATGTAATTATCCTGCTGCACAAGCAGCTTCCCATTCCAGAAATTAAAAAGCAATTCAGGTAAATGATCTTTAGTTATCATGGTGCATCCCTGCAGAACTCATTAAGTTGGGGGATTAGATGGCACACCAAAACTCTTATAGGGCGGGTGACATTGAAAACTATCATGCCAGACAATACAGAACTTACTTGGGATGATAACAGGCAAAACTGCTGGTGTGGCACTTTTTTTTTCTTTTCATGACAACTCTGAGATGTTATCAACTTGTACATCTCCCAGAATCTCTAATGCCCACTTACTGACCCTTCTAAAAAATAAACACCCTTCCTTTGAAATGAGAATGCCATTAAGTGGAATTTAAGAAATGGACAACATCGCAAGGCCAACTGTAGAACGTCATCTGATCCCACTGGATCTCAGGTGGAAAAGCAGCTCATGTGAATCAGAGTCAGCAACTACTTTTTGAGGTGGGAGACTGCCAACTGGCACAAAAGAGAGCTCACACCAGACTTCCAGACAGCTAAGGTGAATTTTCCAGCTTTCCCGAAAGAAAGCTCTATCTGATGGGACTGCTAAAAGATCTGATTGACTGTAGTCACAGAAGATATGTGCACTTTGCCAGCACAAGTGTTCTCAATCCCTTTGTCTTGCCCAAAGGTTATGTTTTGCCTCCCTAAATCTGCTTGCACTTCAGGCATTTTCCACTTGCTGTTCTATACTGTTGTGATGGCAAAGCAGCCATCATCAGGCTTCACACTGAAGGCGGCTACAGTCCTTGGCAGATGAAAGGATACGTGTGCACATAGTTTGCACATCATTAAGTTCGCAAAACGCTTTGAGGATGAAATGTGCTACATAAATATAACAGGTTATTAAATTTCTTGGTGCCTGCAGTGGTCTTCGATGGATTGTGCCTAAACCTGCTACTGCTTTTAGCTTCCTGGCCTTTTTTTTTTTATACACCCTTGCCCCATAAGATTTTAAGTTTCTCCCTCCAGCCAAGGAGTCTTTCACACCTTCTGTTGGCCCCATTGAGCTGCTGTGCAGACATGGGGAGTCCCGCTGGCTTTCGGCTGTGTGTGTACAGTTTTTGCTCATTTCCTCTGAAACCAGTGGCTGCCAGACCTGAAAGACCCCTCTTGCTCCCCCTGCTCTTCCCTAATACAGCCCTTAACTAATACTGGAGGCTGCTACCACCTTTGAGTAGGACAGTGCAAATCCTCGGGATATTTGTCAAACACCACAGAGATTCATGAACTCATCAGCGTGACCAGGATACTCAGAAAAGAAGCAAAACCCTTCTGTTTAAAATTCTCCTACACCATCAGAAATTTCAACTTCATCTACAAGTTCTTCATACTGTGAAAGTTCACTAGTTCTGTTATTTCACTTTCAGTAAGGACTGTGTCCTAATATGGACATTTTTGCAGCATTCAGCTAGATTCTGAAGATATACGATGTACCCTGGTAGCTCTTTCTCCCATTAAAAACAACCTATTAACTCAGATTCATGAAAGCCCAAGTCATATCTGGTCTGTTTCTAGCAGAGACAGCTCAGCAACCTCTCTCTCCCCATCTCAACAGCACACAGTGCCACAATTATACAAGGCATTGTGGCAGGAGCATGGGACATCAGTGAAAATCTCTGTTCTTTTTTGGGATGTACGCATACTTTTCAAATTTCCTAAAAGGAGAGATTATTTGGTTTTGGCCCGGCATCTGAAACCACTCACAGGCCACACACAAGTTACCGAGTAAGCAGACGACATCCTTTCCTTAAACCCTTATGGACACAAACAGATTTTGAAAACATGTAGTTCAACCACCTCAGCAAATTGTTTCCCCGTGTGTCGGTGTTGGGAGCCCAGTGCCTACCCTCCCTCCTCCTCCTCCTCACCCCTCATTCACTGTTTACAGCAAGAAGGACATTAGTGCTGGACTGAACCTGCTCCAGTTCTTTTATATAGATTTAGACCGTATAATTTGATCGTGACCACAGGCAGTTTTATTGCCCTGATTTATATGTAGCCTTGCAGGGGTTTGGGGTTTTTTTCCCTTTATTTGGTAAGAAAGCGAAACTCACAGCAGCTCCTTCCCTGCTGCAGCCTGAGGACAAGCTGGCAGGATCTCCACAGGGCTGCCATCCTCCCTCTGCCCTTGCTGTGGTCTCAGAGGGGAATACACCCACTGCAGGAGCTGGCTGGAGCTTCTCCTCAAGCACAAATCCTCCCTGTGGCCCTCACTGCCTCATATATGGCACTTGGTTTGTTCTGCCCAAGAGAATGGTCCAAGTGGCATCCAGGGTAATCAATGTTACCACTCCCCCTATCCATGAGTGTGATACGCCAACAGAAACTCCAGTGTCATTCCCTCTCTTGCCTGCTAATCCTCCTCCCAGGGAAGTCAGTAAAAGGCTTGTTGGACCAAGCCATCGCTTTTACAATCCAAATAGCAGGGGATAAAAATCCAGGCAGCTCTGCCATGGAGCTAAGGGAGATGTGGCTGTCAGGCCAGGCATGTTGCTACCAACCATCTGCATTCCCAGGGCACACTAAATCTGGGATCTGTATTAGTATTCTCCAGCAGGCATCTGGCAGATATTAAATACCAGCCTCCCCGGAGAACTTGTTACCTCCTCATGCTTGACTGGGTGAATATAAGTGAGTGCCGTGCTTGTATCTGCTACCTGAAGAGGCTAGATGAAGCCTATCTGAAACATGCCAAGACCCTGTATCTGTCATTACCATACCAATTTCCTGAATGAAAATCCTGCCTGTCTTTCATTTAATCTGTCTTCTCTCTCATTACGTGACCAGAACATGCTGTACTAACTACAAAGACAGGTCAGTATGTGACTCAAAACCTAATTTCTGTTACTTACCTAAATGATTACTGCCTGGACGAGCATGATGTTTTGGAATAAGAATAACAAAGCCCACCAATCGTTCTGCCCTGTCACTGGCATGTGAAGAACTAATTTTGTACTGGGCCATGAGCTTAGAGAAAAGGTTCATCAGAAATCCAGTCGTCTCACCTTGGTAACCTCATCTTCACAACAATGTGCACTTTTTTCCTGCTTATCTACCTTTTGTCTTTTTCTGCACCCAGCCAGTTTCTTCTAACACTTCTGAGTGTGTCATATTTCCTAACTTTCCCTTTGCTTCCAAGTTCTCCTCTTGAGGATCCCACAAAATGCTGTCTTTTGGCTCAAACACTGCTGTTACATTCTTGTTTCTCTCATGTCTGTAGAGAAGCTGGTCAAAGGCCTTTGGATCCCTCTGCACAACTCAGTCCTTCTCCCACACAACTTATCCAGGCTACTTCTGCTGCTCTGTATATAATTTTACCTGCATAAAGCCTTTTGACTTTAGTTCCACCATGATTTCCAAAAAGGACTCTCAGCTTCTCTCTACTACTCTGAGATCACTGGCATCTTGTGTTCTACCCCATCAAGCAATAATTTTACAAAACTTCGAAGCAAAACTTTGAAATCACATCCCTCCTAGTTAGGGGGTTCACACTGATCAAATATTCCTGGCATTTTCTTTTGCCTCACTCAACATAATAATTGCCTGGAAAAAGAATTCCAAAACTACCTGCAGAACTGTTACCAGAAAACTCACAGATGACATAAGCCACCATCATGTGCACCCAAAGGTAGATTGGGAATGCTGGGCACCCCTGCACCCTTTGTAAGTGCCTAGAGAGACATCAACCTTTCTTTGTGGTACCCATAACCCATGGCTTTCAAAGGTCAATTCCTTCTTCTCTTCTTTTGCCTTATTCAGCTGAGATTGCCTTCAAATCCCCATTGGTTTGGGCCATCAGTCCCGTATCTCACAAAACACAAGGTTAAGTGAAGCAAATTCAGGAGGACATTTCTATTCTGCCCTCAGGACTTAACTGTGGAAGGTTCTGAGGTTGGAAAAGAATAGTTTTTCATTGTGGTCACAGAAAAGAAGAATAAACTAAAACCATTGCAGATACAGGCACTGAGGAAAGGCCCTTTGGGCTGATACTTAAAGAAGCTCATTTCTATCCTCACTCAAGTGCTACAAAGGTTAAAGACCTGCAACAACCTGCCATAAAAGCCAACCCCCACATTAATAGGAAATGTGTTCCCCTCCCCCATTCCAAATGTATTTTTTATGAGTAAACATTTCTGTATTAAGACTTACTGTCTTCAAAGATCCCTTTTATGTCCCAAAGGTAACCATTTAAGTGTTCTTATAACAGCCGTTACTTATCTTTACAATGGGCAATGCATGTGAACTCAGTGTCTGAAACTTTAATTTTGCTATATATTTCTTAGTAACTACATATAAATCCAGCCTGTTTCAAGTGTCAGTGACTCTATGTGACCAAAAGATAGCCTTGGATCTTATTTCATCTAAAAGACATTGTTCTGAGTGGAATTAAAAGCAGAAAAAAAAATCGCAAAACTCTCAACCCTTTTAACTTGCTTGCAGAAGTGATGCAGAACACACAGAGCTCAGAAAAAGAGATGCAAATGTTTTTCACACATTCAGTCATCTCATATCTATTTTAAGACTCACTGCTCCAGCAGTTGAAACACAGGACCCTGCACTAAAGATGTTTTAAGGATGTCTTTATAACAGCAAAGGAAAGTTCCTCTGGAGTTTTCAAAGGGAAAAAAATCGCACCAAACAAGAGCCCTCAGCAGTTGATTACACTACTAGAGCATGCATGTGCACAGCAGACTAATGGGAAGGTAAGCTGAAACCAAGTTTCTCTCTGAACCTGTTATCTCATGACAATGATTTTATCCTTCCATCACCTGGTATCCAAGAGTCTAATTATAAAGGACTTTAGACTACTGTGTGCTGCTAGGCTGGGTTAATATACATGCCTACTGGGTGTCTATTGCTTGGGTCAGGGTAAACCCTGAAGCTCTCCATGGTTTCTGTAAATTCATCCAGGTGTATCCAAAACCCCACCCAGGTACTTGGATATCACCCATAGACTACATATGTAGGAATCTGTTGTGAACCAAGAAAACAAATTTTCTCTTGCTTTTAAATATTTACATTGTTATTAACAACTTGATGTTCTCCAGCTGAGTTCTGGGTAAGATCACCTGAAAAACTTTCTCACTTCAGAGCAAGCCCTTTGGAATACATTCATTCTATATAACCCCAAACGGTCTCTTCACTACAGATACTGAAAACACCTTCACTGTAAGACCTTAAACTTATCTTCCCCAACTCTGCAAAACTGTTTTATTGTCCTCTTTGGACAGCGGCGGGGGAACACCTAACACATATGAACTATGTCACCCCTGTAAGGCAGCAGGCAAGGGCAGCAGCACCCTCTTGCAGGTGGTGGGGAGTGGGAACTGGTAACCTCCGCACAGCCTGACCCGTTAAGTGTTTCCGTGTGACCAATGCCATAAACATGCTAACCAGATGCTGATGGATGGGCCTGGAGGCCCAAAGAACAACCCGAGTTCATTATATAAATGAGGGAGCGAAGGGAAGTCAAGCAGCTTTCGCAAAATCATGAAGGAAGTTTGGGACTTCATCAGGAACTGAAACTAATTTTCTCCAGGCTTAGTTCTGTGCCCTCACTGTAGGGAGCCACCAAAAAAATGGGTATCTTCACACAAGCAGCCTCTGGGAGTCGGATCAGCTTCCCACAACACATAATAATTCCTCTCGTTAAAACAGGACGTGCAAACCAATGCCTAAAGTCCTCACCTTTGTGTTTCTCTGGTTTTACTTTATAGTGTGGCTGTAAATGCCTCTGAAAGAACATCACCAGCTGTACCTGAAAATCGACACAAACAGATTTGTCTTAACCTCAAGCCTCACTTGCAAGACGGCACTTGCACACATTAACACAGGACAGGGATATTCACTCCAGCCAGAACTCCCCTTGCCGCTGCTGGTCCATCCCACAAAGAGCAGCCACAAACTAGGGTGAGCCTCAGGTAGAAAAACTGAGTGAGAAAGATAAAGTTATCACCTCACAAACAGAACAAAAATTTCTCTTCAGAAAAATCTAAATATTACCCAACATTCTGTCTCAAGGGTCAGCAGTGCTGACCCCCTATCACTCTCTCTTGGCTCAGAGCACCTTGTTAGGTGCATAAAATCTCTGCTTTCTATAAACGATTAAACTATTGTTGAAGCAGCACACACAGGGCCAGGGGTTTAGAAGAAGATGCCTTCTCTATTGGATAGTCTTCAGGAATGTCAGACACTGATCTTTTATATCAATACAACTGAAGCCATCAAAACATCCACTTTAACTGTTTGCTTAAGGATGCATCTGTTGCAAGCTGTGATTTTTTCTGAAAATCTGTCAGTCAGCAGCTGATCACTGGAAGAGAAGAGAACAGAACAGAACAGCTTTCTGGCTAAAATGGCACCATTCAAATCCTGCAAATGTTGCTGTATTTTAAAAATCAGATACTGGTGGCAATAAATATAAATATTTTGCTTACAATACTCCTGTTCTTATTTATGATTTACTTACAATTGGAAGAATTTTCAATGGGATGGTCTTAAAAAGATCTGGTGTTCCAGGAGAAGGAAAGAGGTATAAAAAAAAGAGCAAAGAAACCCCCACTGAGCTCTCTAAGAAACTCCAGAAAAGGCAGAATTGATTTCAGTCAAGTTTGTGATCATGTGGGATCACATTCAATTTTTAAAATTTATTTTCATTTTGGACTCAGCCTATATGCCCACAGTTTTGCTCAGCTCTTTCCAGTAAGGTTTACCTGATTTCAACCCAACACCACTATGGAAGTCACAGAACACTCAGTTTAGGTAATTTTCCAACACATAAAGTCACGAGTTTAACATAATCCTGAAGAAGTTTGCAGGAAGATACTATATCCCCTTCATTCCTTCAAGAGCTAAATTTACAATCTTGGCTGAGGTTTTATTCTCTGTCATTATCATTAAGATCAGAGAACTCATCCTGTCAAGCATAGTCCCCACACAGAATTCATGGGATATCAATTTATTTCAGAATTTAAAGTTTCTGCAATTTTTGTCTCACTTGGTTCTGGAAAAAATTGTAGCCCCTAATTATGAGCCCACTGTGCTAGGTACTGAACAAAGGCACTGCTGAATTAGTTTAAATTCAGTGATAACCTGTTTGTGCTACTGAGCATTTTCAGACCCTTATGCAACCAAGAGGAATGAAGCTGACTGCTGCATCGTGATGTTCTCAGAGGCTCTGGATGATGCATAGACAACTTGTGTTCAGCTCTCCTGAAGGGAAAGAAACAACGCCTCCGTTTGGCAGATGGGCATGAGGATTTGAGTCATCTGACCATGATTACATGGCATATCATTGAGAGAGGAAGGGCCTTCTAGTGGATATGGTGAACCAAGGAACGTGGGCTAAGGCCTCTGTACTATC
Organism: Zosterops lateralis; assembly: GCF_965231275.1. Classification (NCBI taxonomy): domain Eukaryota; kingdom Metazoa; phylum Chordata; class Aves; order Passeriformes; family Zosteropidae; genus Zosterops; species Zosterops lateralis. Next base: position 26,796,785 of record NC_139767.1, on the reverse strand, counting down.
ATCCGTGTCCCATGTACACCACATAGGAAGTCCCAGAGATAATCACTTCTTGACATCACTCTGAAACTGCTCAACCCATTTCAGTCACTTGGGCCCTAGAAAAAAAGCCCTGTGCTCCCTGTTTGCAGAACGGGAGCAATGATATCTCCCTGTCTTGCCAGGATGTTCATATGCTGATAGAGACTGAAGTGTTGAGGCAGTGTGGGGGCTGCACAAAGCAAGAAATCCCCCCCACAAGCCCTGAGCTCCCCAGAAGCCACCAGACAGCACAATTCTTCTTCTCTAATTATAAAAATAAAAAGTAGTGCAGGGGAACTGGCTGTGTCCTGTCAGGCCTCTGCACCTCACTCATCACCACACAAAACCATGAAAACAGACAACCTGATTTCATGGCGGGCAGTTTAACAAGGTGAGGAACAATGCCAAGTCCTCTTTTCACTCTGAGGTCTATGGATGCCTTCTCAAGGCCATACAGAAATTCTTTAGGAGGTGTTGGGAATACAAGCCATGTTTCTTGGTGCTGGTATTGGATGCACAGCATTTCTAGGAACATTTTTCTTTGCCACTCGTCTGACCTCGGGAGCAGTCCCACTGCTCTGTGCAGGCAGCCATGGAATGCTCTGCAAAACCCTATCAATTATTTAGCATCTAAAGGTAGACTTAATCTGTGTGATAAAAGGATGGATTTTATCTAAGGCTTGTTCCCTTTAAAGTGATTTACACAACTGGCCTTTCTAGTTGCTTCCCTTAACATAATTATTTACTTTTGCATTAATAGCCTTCCCTCCATTTGGGTTATTTTTAGGAACTTTTTGTAGTCTTGAGAATTTACTATGGTTTTTTCCCTTGTATTTTTAGTGTGGATTTTAAAATGTCCCATCTCTCTGAATGGGCTGTTAAAACACTAGTTTTGCCAATGCTGGTATAAAGCAGGGGCAGCTCTGAGAATCAGCTCCCCTGGCTGTGTTGACATCTGGGTGTTGAGTTTGCCTCTAACTTGAGAAGCCATGGGCTGAGATTTCAGTTCTGAGCTGGCAGTCAGGGCTCCCAGACTGATCATCAGGCTATAGACTGATGAATATGAATGAAAGGCTTTAAAGTATTAACCTAGTCCCAACTTGGTTCCTCGCTTTAACCCCACTCTGCAATTTTGGCAAAGTTGGGAAGACTGAGGTTTTTCCACCTAACATTAAACCAGGCATGAAGCCCTCAAGGGAATAAAGCAGGTATCTGCACCATGTGATTCACTCTACCCTAATGCAAATGCATCCCAAACTAGACACCTAACACTTAGGCAGCCAACTTCAGACAAAATAACTCCCATCCTTTGTCCTCCCATTATTATGTCAGGCTCAAATGCCATGATAAATGGGTGGTGTTGGGAGAATTGATTCATAAAACCTTTGCAAATTCACAGATGTTCAGGTAAAAAGCTGCCAGAGATACTAAAAATTCAAACTGTGGGTTCATGCTGGCAGAGGAGACAATCCAGGAGATAATCCATTATCACCGCTGGATTTTCTTACTTCGCTACAATTGACCAATCCAAAATAGGTAAGTTTAGCATCAGTTAAAAAGGCTATATTTAGGTAACCTCTGAGGGGTACTTCAATGAAGTCTAAACTGGGTCTCCAGAAAAGAAGACCTATCAGTATTTCCCAGAATAAACTTTTGGAGTTACAAAATAATAGAAACGTGGAAGCGATTATTATTATTATTACAACTATTCTTAATAAAAATATAATACACTCACAAAAGACAAAGGTCTTCCAGGTGGTACTTCATGGTTGGGATCACCAGTGCCAGAACCAGCATTAGAAGAATAACTTTTTCTGTTTCAAAATCATAAAAGTGTTTTAACTTGGTGTGCAAACCTCCAGTGTGGTTAGAGATGAGATAAAATTATTCTGTCTTCAAAAGTATCTTTGCATCTGTAACAAGCTGAAATTATAGGAACTTTTGCTGTAACAGTGTGGGGGAGCTGTACATAATCAGCTTCCATAGCTGATGTTACGAATTATAGAATCATTTAGGTTGGAAAAGACCCTTAAGATCGTCGAGCCCAATCATAAAGTCCAAACCTGTTGCATCATCTAAGGGCTACACAATTTGAACCAAAAAGTCTGTAAACATTAATGGTTATCCACTCTGAGGTCACACCTTTGCCCACAGGGTTGGCTACCACACAACGTCAGTAGAGAGGCTTGGGCAAGGAGTTTCCCTCACGAGGAAAAAAAAACAAACAAACCCAAGAAGTCACACTCCAATCACTTATTTAGGCAAAGCAAATTATTACCTGGGCTGACTCTTTTAAAGAAGAAACTAGGGAGACAGCAAGCTGTGGATAGAAGAGAAAGGGTAGGCAGAAGAAAATACGTGCTTTTGTAGCACAGTTTGTAGCAATCTTAGTTATCAAAATTCTGCCACTGTAACTGAAGAACTAAACCTGCTGCTCCCAGAGTGATCTCTGCCTGGCCCACACACCAGATACTGCTCATGAAACAAAAGAGATGGTACAGCATGGCTTTAACTTCACCCATCTCTACAGGGATCCTTCTGAAACTATCCCAAAGAGCAGGTGTCAGGTGAGACCAGCACGAGACAAAGTTGGCATATCCCATAACTGAGGAACAGTCTCAGCACTGCACCCATCTGAGCATCTGAGACATCCAGCTGCCCAAAGGGACATGAGTGAGTACACAGGAGACTGTAGGCAATCTGTCCACTCAGAAGTGCTACAGTAGCAAAGAAATACACTTTAGGACCCAACTGAATTAGTTTCATGAAAGGCTGACAGCAATAGTCAGAGAAGAAATACAGTTCTTGATTGCTGTTGCTCTTGTGGCAGCACTGCACTGAAGCCCTACCCAAGGTGAGGGCCACTGAACTCTGTGCAGTAGATGCACAAGAATAGACAGTGGCTGTCAGGAGAATTTCTTAGTCTGAATTACAGAATTTTCCCATCATTCAGTTTTAACCACTTGCCCCCTTTCCTCCTGGAGCCACTCCCAGATTTTCTGTTGAACACATCTCAGCATTTTAAGCTGTACACAGCAAAGCAGTGCAGGGCAGAGAAGCTAAGAATGTGCTTGTACTGGTTATGTTCCTTTTCCTGGAAAATGTGAACTGAATGAAAAACACTCTTTAAGAAGGTCCCTGCCCCTCCAGGGTGGACAGAGGAGATGACTTCATTGGGGCTGTTCTCATTCTAATTTGTCTGAGTCTTGGGCCACACAAACGATATATTTTTTCAGTGCACTGAGGTCTGCTGGGATGCTGGCATTTCCTCCTCCTCATTTACATGGTCTTCCCATAATCTAGCACTAAGACAAGCTGAACTGCATAAGGACTCCCTGCCAATGCCACTTGGGGCTTGCTTACGGAAGACCTCTGGAGAGCAATGGGAGGTGCTCCCTGCCCTTCTCCTCTGCCTATGAAAGGGCTGAGTGTGCTACTTCTGCAGAACTAAGCATTCCTGCCAGCCCATAAATCAAGTGACCAAACTCCATCCCAATCACTGATCCACTGCAGAAAAGCCCCATACTCTGCCTTCACAGCACACACAGGGCAAAGAGCTGTATTTCATCAACTGAAGCCTTAATATCAGAGGAGAGTCATTACCTCCTGGAAAAAAAAAAAAAAAAAAAAAAAAAAAAAAAAAAAAAAAAAAAGCACAGCCAGAGTCTTACTAGTTCTGCAGCTTGGCTTCCCCATGTTTACACCAAATGACTTGTTGAACTTCATTATATACAAAGTATTTCCATAGATCAGAGGCAGGGAGACCTGTGCAGCTAACATAAAATAAATTACCACCCTGTGATAAATGGTTCTATTAGCAATCCAGATTGTTAAACTCAGATACAACAGGATGAAGGGAGCACTGCCCCATTCATTCTCCCCGCGGCAGATACCGAGTTGTAAATAGGTTATTTTGTGTGTAAATAACACATTAAAACTCAGCATTAGCCGTGTCTTTTGATAGAGAGGAAATTGTTCCAAATAAATAATTTCGGACAGGAATGTAAAATAAGCCAGATTTAATAGTGCATGCCTGCTGTAGCTGTGTTAAACATGACTAAAATGATAAACCCCAGAATATACTAATAGTAAACTATGCTCTGACATCAAAGTAATGAGGCTGTATTTTTACCCAGCTTTAGAAATGCTAAAATTAGTCTTGACAGAGCCAGACATCAGAAAAATGTTTCAAACATAAACACCATCAATTTGGGGACTTGGAGTTTGTGTCATGCAGAGGGTGGGGTGGAGAGGGAACAGTGCATTCTGGGCCTCGTTAAAGTCGGGCAGTTAGCATTTAGGAGAATTTGTATTTAATTTTTATTACAAGATGAGAAACCTATCCTCCTAAATATCTCTGCCTTTGAAAGAGTGGCTCATTTAAATTTCCCCTACAGCCATGTGCCTGGGCTTCCTCAGGCCTGTAAGTACAGAGGACATGTCAGTGCCAGCCTGGAGGACACAAACCAGCCTAACTCGTGGTGCTCTGCACCAAACCCTCCTACCCTACACAGCAATATAGACTTTTGCATTCAACAGAAGGGTTTTCCGAACTTGAATTGCTACAAGTTGCCCTTCCAGCAGTAGAGACAAAAAAAACCACAAGAGCCTCTTCTGCAGATCTAACTTGTCTATAGTTCCTACACACTGTCATTTTAAACAGTTTCCATCTCAGTCACACATACATGTGTGCCCCTACTGCAAGAGAAAAGAGGAGCTTTGACTCCTTGGCCAACATGATTTATGGAAAAACAGAAAATTAGAAGAGACTTCCCTGATGTCATATCTGTGAGGCCAATTTCTGAACATCTGATCAATGAGTTACTATAAAAAACTGTCGCAAATGATGTTTAAAATGGCAGCTTCAGAAGAATAAAAATATGGGATGCAAATTTTTAGTACAAAAGGACTCTTCTCTACTGTCAGCATCAACAATATTGATCTTTTCCTACAGCTACAACTTAATTTGTTAGAGGCTGAAAACTTTTGGGACAAATATCCAAAGCAAGCAAAATTGAAATGCAGACTGAACATATAATAATACAGTCTAAATAATAATATAATTAAATAGCTACAATTGTTTAATTAATATTCAGTTTATTCCTTCAAATAATTAGAAATAAAACCTTATGAATCTATTAATTCTTACAAGTGAAAAAGAGAACCTTATGAGCTGAGAAACATGCAAAACATGCTATGATGGCACTCCTTCTGTGTGACTCAGTAGAATAAAGGAGAAGAAATGTGTTGCGAATTACACTTGTTTGGCACTGGAGAGCAGCTTGGTGATTTGCAGCACTGGCTGAGCCTCACTGCTACTTTCTCATATGCTAGGACAAAGAGTAAAACCTCTGCAATAAATGAAATCAAGAGTATGTCTTGGATGAGAATAAAGACTTGCTCATATGGCCCCAAAGCAGGGTGGGGAGCTCAGAGGCCCACCCTTTAAAGCTGATCCCCTCCTCAAGCTGAACTTCCTAATTAATCTCCAAGCCTTGTTTGCTTTCTTCTGTAAAAAAATGAGCATAAATACTCATAGTTCTGGCCTGTTGTGAGTAATTACTCTAGTTTAGGGAATCAAACATGTTATATTACCATGAATACCATGTAAGTAGAGTCTCATCTCCACCTAGCCTTTTTGTTATCACCTGCTAAATCACACCTTGCAGCTAACTCATGTTAGGAGACAACTTTGTATTAATATTTCTACTTCCAGGCACACGCACAAGCATGCTGCTCACTTTCAGGAGCCTGTATTATGTCTAGCCAGAGTTCAAAGGAAAGCCCTTTGAACCACAAGAGCACGTGCATCACCTGCAGAGTCCCGGGGCCAGCGTCCAACCACACACTGCTCCACTGCTGCCCATTTTGGGTCATTTATGAGCACTTTTCTTCACAGCATGACATAGATTTCACTCTTTACATCTCATTACACAACGCTTTTATCACAATTCTCCTGATATCTTCAAACAATCTCTCAACTTACTTCTCCACTTCCTCCTAATAACAGGAGAAATATTGAGCCCCATAAATCACTTTTTCCCAAAGGTGAGAGTACACTGCTAACAGAACGTATTATACTGTATGCTTAAAAACCAATTAGGTCTCCAGGGATGCCAAATGTACAACTGGATGGACACTCCACCTTGGGGCATCCTCACTTGGATCTCTGGAAAGGTTGTGACTGCTTCCCCAGTGGAGGCACTCCCGAGGCAAGTGCCAAGTGGGGAGAAGCTGTTTATTCATGACAGTACATCTATGGGTTGTGAATTTTAGTACATGCTGGGACTAGGTTGGGGCAAATCAACCCTTCAGGTCTGCCAGTCACTGAGATGATACCTCAAGTGGATTGCCTCAGTAGTTCCTATAGTCTTTGCTTCTTCAGGGATCTGTTGGGGGATGCCAAACTTCTGCACCCTGCTGTCCCCCCTGTGTCTACTTCCTGGCAAGCCTTCCTTTTTGCCACTTTGTGCAGTGCTCACAAGGAAAGTAGCTCAGACCCATCCAGGACTACAAAACTGTGCTTCCCTCCAAACAATTTTGTAGAAGATTTTCTGGTAGGTTTAAAGAAGAAGTTCATCAAACACATGAACTAATATGATAGATTATAATCTAGCCACTCCTACTTTATTCTGTGCATCTGATTCTTCATAGGTCAATTGGAAAAAGAAACCTCAGCAGCAAAGTTTATGAAAAAAGGAGAGATAAAGCAGATTTAAGCATTTTTGGTTGGAAACTATCTTCAAAACTCAGGCAACAAGAAACTCAAACTCTCCAGCCAATCTAGAATCTAGGTACGAAAGAGAGGACCTCACAGAAGAGTCATTCTGCTCTCCTGGGTGATGAAAAACCAGCCTGCAGTGAAGGAAGGGGAGGGGACAGGTTCATTTTGGAGTAGACTCTGGCTAGCAATAACGTATATTTCAAAAAGGAAAAAAAACTGCCTGCAAAGTTTACTCAGTTAGGGTGTCTCTTGTCACATCTGAACAGGTGCAGCCTCTTCTAAGTTTGTCTCCTTATACCCTGTCCAGAGAGGACACCCAGTCCCCAGTGAGGGCAGCTATGGTGACTCCCCAGTGGCCACAGCCTTGCCCACAGCAGTGTCACCATGATGGGCCCTGGCACTCCTCTGGAGATCCACCAGCACACGTGTGCCAGAGATGGGGGTGGGTTTTTCCTGCCACAGTGAGCAGGAGGAGGCAGCAGCAACATCCCTACACATTCACCTGCACACCAGAGTTACACCCACCAGTAATGGCTCCATGCCTGCAGGTGTCCACAAGAGCCTCCCAGTTGACTTCAAAAGCAGCAAGACCAAAATCTTGCTTAACACACTGACTTGAACAGGAACAGCGCAAGTGGAGAGGTTTCTTTAGGAACATTCCTGCACTGGATCCGGACATTCCCAAATTCCTCTCTAACCATGAAATCCCAGCAGCCATGACTGAAGACCATGCAGTCTGTTTAGCTCATTAGCAGGATCACAGCTGACACACAACACCCCCTCCTGACCAGGATAATGAGGTGCTCCCCACCCCCAGCCAGCCTCACCAGCCATTCTTTAACTCCACTGTGGAGGAGTGGAGGGCACAGTGCTACCAACACTATGCAGCACCAGTCAGCTGGTGGGAAGCACTGGTGGGATTCGTGTTCACAGGCAGACAGATGCCACCATACTTATTAAATTCTTACAGTCTAATGAAAAACACCCCTGCTGCTTTCAAACTGTGAGAAACATAAAGTACCTCCTTGCGCCACTGCTGCTCCTGCTGTTGCTAAAGGAGTGGGTTTCTTCCCCGTCTCTGTAAAGCCATTCCCCTCCAGAACAGCACCTTTCCCTTCTTTTTTCCCAGCAGCTGTTGAAGCAGAAGTTTCCATCTTAGACAGGCATCTTCCAGCTCAGGAACCCTACAGGACATAAAACAAAACCAGATTCTGGTCACCACTCACAAAACAGGCAAAATCATCTCCATGAAGCAGAAGATGGTTTGGCAGAGTTCAAAAGCAAATGGCAAGCAGCAAAGAATTATTGGGTTCCCAACTCCAGCAGTGCAGCCAGTTGCAGCAGTCATAGGCACAAAGGCTATGACCATGTAAAGGACTGGGTCTTCTCACAGACCTACAAAGATTAGGACCAAAAAACAATCCCCAGCTAAGTGTGGGCTGCACAGTAAAGTTTACAGGTCCAAAGGGCTTGCCAAGATTACAGGATAGGTGACATGCAAATATTTAGCACATATAAAAGAGATTTACCCATCCTATTCATGACCTAGACCATCCTACGAAAAAAATCAGCTAAAAATTTCCAATAAAATACAGATAAACATATATTTAAAGTGGGTTTTTTTTTCCTTTTCCACAGTGGGTGCTTATGCTGTGTGCTGGTTTGGAACCAGTGCCATGATCAGAACTTTTCTGCAATGCTTACAGATAAGCCACAGCACGTCTGCCACATCCCATCAAGTTCTCACCAGTGAGGTCTAACAAACACTGATCCCTCTCTCTCTCAAAAATGTTCTTCTATCCTGACCAACTGAAAATCAGCTACAGCTTTACCTTCATTACAAATAGTGAATTACATGGTGTGAAATATCCACAAAACAAGAAGGTACCAAAGTACAAATAACCTGGGTTCTTAAAGTTAGGTTGATAAAACATAGTAGCTCCTGAACGTTTTTGTCAGCTTGACCATTTTTTCTGCATGATTCAGACTTAAATGATCTCCCTAAAGCAAACATATAGGTATCCCAAATTTAGTGTAAAAATGGGGTTTCTCTTAAATGAAGAGAAATTTGTTTCTGAATGAAATACTTTGTTTCTGAATGAAAATACTTTTGTTCCCCTCATTTTAACTTATTTGATTTCACATGTCTCCACCTGACTCCTGCTTGCACATAACCAGCACAGTTACCCGGCAGTACCAGCCTCAGGCTTGTCTTGGGAAAACCCACCGCTAATTCCTCTTTCCTTTCTAATTTTAATGCAGATCTGCAATTTTTCACATGCAAATTTTCAAATGCAAATTTTTCAGCTTCTGAAATACTCTGGAGCACACTGGCTGTCTACCTTAGTGGAATTAATGGGATCAGGGGAGTATCTGGGAAACCAGAAAACTCTTTTTGTGTGTGCGAGTAGTTTTACTGCCATTGTACCAATCCAAAACTTCCCTCGCTTTGCTCTGCAACTGGCTGACTTCTGAGCATATTGAACTAAAAGGTAAACTCTGCTAAAAACTTAAAAGCATGAAGATTTCAGGAATTCCCACCCTGTGAGGGACCTGGTGCACGGTGATTGTGGAGGACTGTCACCACTGCCTGGGCTCTGGGAGAGTGGTGTCCCACCAAACAGCTGTGTGCTGCAGCCTGAGCAGCTTATCCCAGGAGCCTTCAGGCATGGCTTGCATTAATGGGACACCGAAGTGATGGATCTGTGGTCACAGACTGCAGCTGTAAACTGCAAAGCTCGCATTGGAAATGACAGGAGCCACAATTACAGGCTTTACTGATGACACAAGGCTCCAGTGAATACTGAGGTGGCCCCTCAAGGTCCTGCCCCGGCATGTGCTGGGCTTGATGGCAAACATGGGATGGCTTCCTGGGGGCCAGGACTTTACAGTGGTTTAATCCAGGAATCAGGTTGGGTTACAGACCACGTATGAAATAAATACACCCCAACTGCAGGAGTATTTGACCTAGGTCTGACAGCCTGGGCTTCTGTTCGTTAAGCAAATAAACTTCAGAGGCTCTATTACTAACCCCCCACCTGTTTCTTCTTAGTCCCTCCTTTCAAGGCTTTGCGCTTTTGTTTGAAACCAGACACTGGCCCTCGCACCCCAACCCCCCTTCTCAGAGTACCCTGACCCTGGGGGCAGCCCCGGGGCTGTGGGAGCATCCTCGGCACTGCAGAGCTCAGCAGCCAGTGAGGGGAAGGAAGGAACTGGTAACAGGACTTGTTCTGTGAAACATGCAGGTTAGAGCCATATTTTTTTTTCCAGAGATGCCTGAAGCAAAATCTCTACATCCCTGCCACAGACACCTCAGTAGGGACCCAGTTTTTCAGATGTGTCATTTATCCAACTGGAATGTGACAGGAGATCATGCCTGTATTTGAAAATCTGGTCTTTGCAGCTGTAATGCTCTCTTTTCAGATGAATTATGAATTTAAAAGAAACTTTCAAGTGTTTGTAATAAGTGGTTGTATTAAACAGGTAAACCCTTAAATATCAGATTAGAAAAAAAAAATGCAACTACTCTAATCTCACAGGATTTAGGGTAATAAGTCTATAATTATTTTTGCTTTGTAAAGGTGCCTGAGGCAGAGCAGGCTGACTATGAGGTTCTGAGCTTTTCCCCACGTCAGCAGCAACCAAAAGTCATTTTCCTTTCACAGCACCTCACAGCCAGAGCTGATCATCCCAGCCCAGGAAGACACAAGCATCCCTCCTGCCAGATCCTGCTCTGCTTGGCACCTCTGCTCACAGACCAGGACAGAGACCAGTGAGCAAAGGAGCACCAACACTGATTTCACATCTTGCCTTCTGAGGTTCCACAGACAGTGGCCAAGAACTGGTGACCAGCAGCCTTCCCAGTGGTGCAGTGTGTGACCAGGACACAGCACTGGAACTCTGGAGATTTAGGTCCCCATTATGGACCTGCTACAGTCTCTTCAATGTCCCTGGGCAAAAAGCTTAACTTCTCTCTTGCAGCCAGTTTTCACAGCCATAAAATAGAAAATAGTACTTTGCCCTATTTGCAAAGTGCTTTGAGATCCTTTGAGGCACAAGGCTATGGAAGTGTTTTTATTACCAGTATAAGAAGATATATTGATGGAGGCAGTCAATCCACACTATCCAGGAGCACAACATTCATTTTTTAAGCAATGCATACTTTGCTTTCTGTTTGATGCTAAACTTTTTCCGCTGCTCTGTGCCACACAGAATTTATAAATTCAATGACAGATTAATCTTAGCAGCAAGCCATTTGGCATGAAAAAGGGTTTCACAGGGAGCCTGCTTTTTCCTGTAAAGAGCATGCATTTAGGAGTGACTATACGGAGAAAGACCCTATGCACTTATTCAAGCACAACTCTCTGCCCTCCGTCATTACTCAGAATTAGAAAACCAGAATGGATTACTCAGATTTTTCCTAAGGTTTGTAGCTTTCTCTGCAGGAGGAGGGCTGGGTAATTGATTTTGACACTAATACCAGCACTATTCATATGCCCTGTAATATAATTCTGCAGTGACACTAAAAAGGCAGCCATGTGAGATCTGAACAAGGAAAGTGCTATATGATTTGCCCTAGACAACCCCAGCTATTTTAACAGCTGTGTTGTATATTAAAAGGGAGAAATCCCAACAGAATTAAAAACAACAAAGTCACATTTGCCTTTGAAGGAAAACAAGAAGCCGTAAACTTTCCTAATAAAACAATCCCTCCTGCTAAGTGCTTGAGGAATGGTCTAAAGTGCTGTCCAAAAATGCCTGTCTCTTTTGGAGGGCATCAGCCATAGTAGGACTGCCAGCAAACTCAGGAATGAACAGATAGTCATCAGCCATACCCTCTGCACACACTTTTTTTAAAAAAGGAAATTATTTCGTTTTTAAGGATTGTTCTTCAATCAGGAAACTCCCTTCTCCTCCCCTAGACAGGGCAGAAAACATTTTTGTTCTTCTCTGTGAAAAATGAAGACCAATTTTGCCTATTTCTGCTCAAAGATTAAGCAGCACCATGGGAGTGATCCCCTCTGGCAGACGGTAGGCACTGCCAGTGACACTGTGACACAGATCCAATCCTGAATGCCACCTTCAAGCCTGGCAGCCCCATGGTAGAGGCAGAAAGGGATTTCCAAAGCATGCTTCCAGAAGCCATCTCACTTTTTTAATATTTTGGGCTTTCTCAGACCAGTGTGTATTCTCTCTTCATTCTGAGTTCATCTCCACTTGACCTCCCCATAGACAGCCCTAGCAGTGCTGGTGAGGTGGCATCACTGCCAGGGGACACACTGCAGGTGTGCTGGCTGCTGACTCCAGCACCACAGCCAGGATGCAAATCCACTGCTGCTGGCTCCTGGCAAGACTGGTGGGAGCTGGGATAACCAAGGGCAGCCTTTGCACAGCCCTCATCAGGTTTGTGCTCAGGCACCCACAGGGAGACAATAATTTCTGCCACATCACCTCTATGTAGGTACAATCCCGGGTTTAATAGCTTTTCCTGTAGTGCTGCTTCAGTTAAGATAAACAAGGACATATTCCCGCCATCTCTTCTTTTGCAGTGGACTATGTCATACAGGTAAAGCTTTCTGAATATATGATCTACTTATGAAATTCAGTGTGAGCCAACTGCTCTGAACATTGGCTTAATACAGTGGCTGCTGTGATCCTTTTCAGTCTCCCAGGGTTTGAGCCAAATTATGTTCTCAATTACATGGAAGTAGCAGCAGTTAACCCGGTGAAGTCATAGGCTCTGGACCACAGCAAAACTTGACCCCTCTATTTTCTTTTATATCAGCAACAGCTTCAAATTACTAAAGAAAGTTTTTTCTGTCTAAATGCCACTACTAAATCTTGGGACTATCCAAACATGCTGTCTGTTGCTGAAGGACCTACAGCTGTTTACAGAATATCAACCTCAGGTAAAAGCAGCATAAATATTAATTCAGAACTAATCACTTTTGAGGTCCTCCTGACACAAGGCTTCCCATCTTGACATTTCTTAGGAATGGTCTGCCTGGGCCTATCCTACAAGGGTTGATTATACATGGAAATTAGAGCTGTACACTGAGGCAGTAGCTGTCTGTCTGGGGGCCACTCCTGCCCCTTCCCCTCAAAGAACCTTCTGTGGTGGGTGCCTACCAGCTTCTGGGAAGAAAGGAAGCAGATACAAATCCATGCTGGCAGAAGCAGTGCCAGGAGGGCACAGAGCTGCTCAGGGCTCATTCTATTTTTCTACCCTCCACCCCGACTCCTGCTCAGAGAAGAGTAATACCAGGCTGCCAGTGGAGGGAGGAGGGAGCTGTGCTAGCAGCAAAGAGGATAGGAAGACACACAAGTTCTGCCTGCTCACTCCCAAAGGTAAGGCTAAAATTGCTGAGAAATCTGGGTGCTCATAAAGCTCCACCAAACAGTTCCAGCTCATGGCAAAAGTTGTATTACTCAAAAAAGTGAAAAGAAAAAAAATTAAAAAAAAGGAGAGGGGGAAAAAGAGACAAAAATACCCCCAGTAGCGTTGGCAAAACTGCAATAGTTATACAGGTTCTGGAATGCACAAAGGCTGAAATCAGAGACTTAGCATCTCTTTTGAACTTCAAAAACAACAAGTCTCTTCAAATCACTCCGTTAATTGGCTTTAAATTAGAGTTCTAAGTTTAATGAACAAATCCTTCGCGTACGGCATGAAACGGATACGCTTCTAGATTAACTTCCTGATCAACACCATCTGCCATTTCCATATGGCAACAGCAAACCAAAAGCACGAGGAAGAAACTGCTCTGCAATACTGAGAGGGGTCAAAGTGCACCCAGAACTGACTGGTGCTTGATAGTGTCTCTGTCCTGCAGTAATATCACCTCCAACCAGCTCCAGAAGTCCTGGGATATTTCAGGCACAACTCTGTCCAGAAACATAAAGAAAGGAAAAACGCAGAGTAGGAAGGAGGCATGAAGGAAGGAGGAATGTTTGCAAGGATGATTGGATGGATGTGGAAAGAGCAGCAAGTTCCTGAAGATGGACAAGAGCCTGGAAAACAAGAAATAAGGGGATACGGGGATGACCTTAAGGACTAACAGAAGAGTATGAGTGAATGAAACACAGACAATGGCAAAATCCTGTGGAAACAGAGAAGCATGGAAAAGAAGAAGCAAGAGAATGCAGGCAGACCTGATGCCCCAGGAGATGGAGATACATGCACTGCTGGGTTAGGGGAGAGGCACAACACGACATCTCTAGTGGCAGGGACAGGACAGGGAGGTAAGGCACAGAGGGAAGAGAGATACAGGGAAGAAAAGTGACATGGAAGGGTCTCTGATGGAAGAAATACGCCCTGTAAACAGCTTCAAAGAATGCAGCCTTCCAGCCTGCTCCATCACTCTTTGTACATGGAGTACCTAAGACTTTGTGTCTAGGCACAAAAAGAATTTACTGCTTAGGTGGTGCCAGTCATGTGACAGGAAATCATCTCAAAAAGAGTCACAAGTGCTGTCCTCAGTGCATACACTGACACTGACCACTTACATCAAACTTACATCAAACAGCAGCCTTCCACTTAAATCAAACAAGGACAGTGGAGTCAGATGGCACTCAGAAATTATTGCCATATAGAATGTCTGTAAATATTCAGCTGCCTGCTCAAGAACCAGCCTTCTGCAGCTCCTAGGAGACTTCCTAGCAGGAGCCAGTCACTGATGGGTCCTGGACAGCAAGGGTGGAATGTCAGCATCTGCAGAGGGGCAGCCAGGCCCTGGGACCCCTGGTCTGGGCAGGAATGTCAACCACAGGCCAGGCTATCCTAGGACACTCTGTGGCACCAAATGACAACACTGAGGCTACTGTATTGCAACATAAATGATTTTTCCCTTTCTAAAGCCATTTACTTTCTGGGCTACATTTACTGGAAAGGAGATTATATTGAATAGAGGAACCAACATTTCAGTCCTTTTTCAGATTTAGTTGTGTGTTCCTATTTTTCACAAACACTAACATCACTTTAATATCGCTGCTTCATTACAAACAAATCTGACTTATAAAATAGCAGAACATTTGAACTGTTCCTCCACTTCCAGTATATTTTCAAGTTGCCAACCTTAGAGCCTTGAACAGAAATTATCTTTCAAATGCTGTGTTATAAACAATCACAATACATCATCAAAACATACAAACAGACATAAAAGCTCAAAGCCAGACACAGAATCAGCACTGGTCCATGCCGAGACATGCAGGCTAGGGTACCTGACTTTCCCTCCTTTCCCTCAGAACTTATCTTTGTTTCTTACTTTGGAAGAACTGAGAAGATAGAGCAGTGGGGGCTGGAGGGAAGAGTCTTTTGTGGTAGAACAGGAAAACAAAGTCATACTTGTAATTTCACAAAACCAATTCTACATGTCTTATCATGAGAAAATTTCCACTAAGCAAATTCAGACATGCGAAAAACTGTCAAAGAGTCATATAATCAAGACACTCCTGCATTCAGACTCATGCTGCAAAAAATATGGGAGGATGCCACCAGGTAAACAAAAATTGCTCAAAAGTGATGCGTCACCATTATAACTGGTCCATGAATCTTCACTTGGGTTTTTTGTAATTTGTTTGCTTTTGTTTTAAGAGTGAGCAAATTGTGGCAAAGCATCATCTAGGTTTGTGTTTTTGATGCAAATCCAAAGAAGTTTTCAATTTCCTGTTCCACAGTTGTCTGGGCTTTTTCAAAAACAGAACCAAAAAGACAAATACTACCTATGTCTGTGCACATGTATCTAATGAAGAAGTGTTGTTTTCATTTTAGGAAACCTTTGCACACCAAAATAGAAAAAGAAAAAAAAAAAAAAAAAAAGGCAATATAGCTCCCCCAAAACCCCCTTCATCAAGTCTTCATGCTCCAACAAGAACAGAAACTGCTAATAACTAACAGAGAAAACACCTGTGGTGCTTGGCAGCCATACCAGGGTGGGTTGCAGCTAAACAGGGTGGGTAACAGACTGTATGAAGACCACGGTGGAGACCATTAAACTGTTTACAACAAAATCAGACTCTAAATGCAAATCACTAATAACCTGTTGACTTTTCATCAAGTTTATGAGTAAAAGATACTACAATAGTAAATTGCACATACTACAAGAGGAGCAGAAACTGATTCTGAACAGAGATATTTATGCAGATTCCACAGAGCAGATAAGGGTCATCGCAGGACATTTGGCTAACAGGAAGAGCTGCCTTGGTATTGGATTCAAGGGAGGTTTTGAGAAGTGAATGTTTTGTTGGCTTGGTGGTGACTGAAGGAGAATCCTCTCAGGGTTTCGTTTCCATGCTGCAGTAGTTTGGGCACTTTCAACTCTTGTGAATGAAGCCCCAAATACAAACCACATGCACTGAAGTTTAATGGGTTTGCTTTATGTAGGGGTGGGATGAGTAATAATGTCTTGTAGTGACTAGTCCACCCAGATGATATTGAACAGGCTCCAAAGCTTGGATAAGAAACCCCTCATTTGGCTCAAGAAATGAAAATCTTTATTTTGAGCAATGAAAGATGAAGGACTGCATCCCTGCAAAAATCCCTATAGCAACTATGTTCTTTCAGAACATGTTTCATTACGAAATTTTAGTTTATTTTTAAACATTACAGTTCTGTTCATCACGCTATTGAATTGTCCCTCCAGAGGCACACATGTAAGCATCCAGAAGAGAGAAGCCTGGGAAGGAAACAAGAATGTAATTAAAAACAAAAAAGCAACACTTCAGTTGGCTCATTTTCCTCCGTGGAAAACAAACACCACACAGGCTGCTATTCCACACTTTATTCCACTCCACATATTGTCTTTATAAGACTCCAGTTACCAGCTGAAGGCAGGATGCAGACCACATAAAATGGTTGGCAGTTCATAAACAGGAGAATGGAGAAAAATTCATCCAGATGAGAATGGGAGAAGAGTTTCTCAGAGGAACACAGAATATCTAGGGTTGGAAAGGACCCATGGACGTCATCCAGGTCAGCCTTGTGCCCACAACTAAGACTTGAAAACCCTAAAACTGTTGAAATATCTGACAGCTGCTTTTTAGTAGAAGAGCTATATGGGATGTACCCATGAACCACAACAAAGCCTAGTCTGCAAGGACACAAGAATGCTGGAGAGGAAAAATTCAAGTACAACCAAGAATTCTTGCAAGGAATTTTATATGAGGAAGAATGAAATCAATACTTGGAAGAGTATTCCATTTCTGCGAGCTGTGACTCAAGTTACATGGCTATATATTTTTCCAGAAATTAACAGTTAAGTACATGGTGAATGGCAGAGCCCCTAAGTTTTCAGCAGTGCAGGTCCATCTTCTACAGAGAAAAGAAACTGTACAATGTGGCTGGCTGTCATTACAGTGGATGGGAATAAGTCTTTCAGGAGACAGGCTAAAGTATTCAGGAGGGTATTAAGCTAATGACAAAAGACAAGGGTGAAAATGAGCACTCATTTAGCCAGAAATCAAGATGTCAAGATTAAAATTAATCAAGGTACCAAGGGACTCAAAGAGAAGAGATTCCTTAATTGTGTAGACTGTAACACTATGAACACGAGTAATAAACAAGAAGTGGAATAGCTCCTTTAATACACAAATTAGTCCTGACTGGTATTACTGAATCTGGTGGAAACATTCATATGGATGTAGATTTACAATAATTTTGCATATCAGGGACTGGAAACAAATACAGAGTCATGAAGCCTGTCAGTGACAAATGGCTGTCGACGTGGTAAATAAAGATGATTGCTTTATACCAGTGAGATGCTCTCCATGCCTAGATGGCCTAGATAAAGATTATAGGTTTTAAAGCAACCACATACAAGGCCACACATCTGGAAAATAATTGATTAAAATGAAAACTGTCTGAGAAACACTGACTGAAAATGACTTGAAGTTTATGGGGGGCAGACAGTGGCTGAGAAGCTCTATGGAGGGTACCAATATTAAAACGATTAAAGCAGTATGTGTTTGTCTACACAGAGTTTGGGAGGCTGTAATGCCTCTCTGCCAAACCCTGAACTGACAGTATGTGTAGCTCTGGTGCCCACAGTCCAAGCAGAGAGATGAAAATTGCAAAGGCTCCTGTGCCACACATGAGAAAAACTAAAGAGAGATCAACAGAGAGGCCCTTGAAGAAAGACTTCATCAATAATATTAACACATACACAATTGCAAAGGCTAAGAAACAGAAATTAAACTAGAGAAATTCAGATCAGAAACAAAGCTCCGAGTTTAAACAGAAAACAGCACTAGATTCTGGCTGGTGCCAGACTTTCTAGCTGGCAGAGCTGACATTTTATGCAGGTATTTTTCCAGGAGGTCTGCTGTAGTCTGAGACTTATCACAGGACATGGGTTTCAAGTACAGGATGGGTTTAAGTACAGGAAACTCCTCTGATGGTATTAAAGAGAAGGTTAGACTAGACCAGCACCTTGATCCTCTGTGCACTTATGTATCAGAGTATTATTAATGGTTGGTTTGCCATACCTTCACACATCAAAACATCTGCATTTATTATGATTAAAGTTTAGCATGTCTGTCTCTGCTGACAACCAAACTAATTCCTACTTTCCAATGTCCCTATTTTTTTCTTTTGTGATAAGGACTTAGGACAGGTGTTTATGTCCTGCCAATGGCAATGTTGCAGAATATACATTTCTGCACTATGCAGTTATGTCTGCTCTATGCTGCAAGTATTTTGATGACTGAGACAAATTATTAAACCATTCACCAACAGAATATAATGCAATCTTCACTTTGTAGCCTGTAAGGACTCACTTTGTTTCTTGATCTGTAAGCAGCTGCCAGCATCAAAAAAGGAAAGAAACAACATTGTAATTTATTTCATTCTCTTATTAAAAATGCTAAGGGAAAACCTCTCTTCTCAACCCTAGTCGTGGTGTCTCCATAGCCTAGAAGACTGAGAATACAAGGAGGTCTGGTCCTCTGCAGCCCTGCAGTTTCTGCTTCACATACAAAACAAGCTTGGCTGACAAGCCGGAACATCTCATGTCTCTAAAACTTGCTGGAACAAAACAGGCCAGCAGTGAACTTCTAGCAAATGCCAGCAGGTTGCTATGGCTCAGGGGAAAGGTTTAGGGACCACGTTGAGTGTAGGCAATTGTAAGTGAAGCAGAAGAGCCGTGTTTGGTGGTAGCTATGCCCATGCTCGAGCACTGGAAACTGCATTTGCACCTGTTGAGCCCACAGAGATTTTCAGATGCTATACCAGACTTCAGGGCACAGCAACTGATGTGGCCACTAGACACGACAAGATTCTTTTAACTACTTTATTACATAAGACTCAAATCATTCAGGCTAGCCTGAGAAGATTCTGTAAATATTGCATCCTTATCTGTTTTGTTCCTTGATACATTCTAATTTAAGACAAAATGCAAAGAATTCATATCAATTCTCCAGGGCAGAACTCTTGTACAGGTCCATGTGTGTATACATACATATAAATATATATGGGTTTAGTTATAGTTATTATTTAGTTATAACTAATATATAACTATTTACAGTTGCAACTAAAACAGTTGCAATTTACCTCACAGATATTGTACATTATTTTTGTTGTATATTAATGAACATAATTATATTTTATATCTGTATCTTTTTCTGCATGCAAGTACCTTGAGTTCTTCCTCTAGAAAACAGTCAAAACAAGCTCTTCTACTTCCCGTCTACAACTCCCTCCCTGCTCCTGAAGTTCCATCTATTCTTTTCTTTAATCACCTCACTCCTCCACAACCATCTTCTATCTTCTAAACCACACCACAGCAACTTTTCTTGCTCTCCTTGCTCTCTTTTTTTTTTTTTTTTTTTTTTTTTTCCCATCTTTTTCCTGGTCTGCCTCCCTCTAAACCCAAAATCCCACTTGTGTCTGTAACTCATTCCATCTTCCTTCTTGTTCACTACAGCTAAACTGTATACGAAGACCAGTTGCCTCCAGGCTTTCTCTCCACTAAATCTTACCTACTTTTTATTGTCAGATTGACCTAGTTTGGACCTAATTCCCTCCAACCACACAGAAACTTCAGTCTGTCTCTCAAATACATTTCATAGTAGTCTGGCCAAGGTTAGAAGGTGGCAAAGGATGCCAAAGGTTGTGGAAGTGGATAGCATCTTGTTTGTTATCCAAGCTTGAAACCTGGGGTGGTCCTCAGACTCCTCCAACCTCACTCACTGTAAGATTCTGCCTCTAGGTCACCTCTGACTCCTGCTTCTTCCTTCTGCATAGTGTCTCAGAGTTTGGCACTTCCTTGAGCTTCCTGCCACTCACCTACACATCTGAACTCAAAACACCAGCCTCTAACCTATTCATTTTCATTTACAGCAAGTTCCTTTACACTGGCTCTAATGAGTACAAAGCTGATTTCACAGCCATTCAGAATGTGGGAACAAAGAACATTTTCCTAGCTTGTCACTTTTTTCCTGTCACTTTGCTTTACATCCTTTGATGGCAAGCTCTTTTGTTTTGCCTCAGCCATTGTCTCCTCTTTCAAAGCCTATCAAAGCCTACCACACTATGCTTTCAATCTCATTGCCTTCAGGAAGACTTCAGCAAATGCATATGCACTTGCTTCCTCCAGGGCCTAAATATGTGTTCTTTGAGTGGGTTTGGTCATAGAGGCCAGAGATACCTGCTCGCTCCCAGTCTCATTCATAACTAGTTTTCACCACTGAAACTATTAAATTGGGCTGCCTTCTGTTTCATTACAGGTCTCCAAGATAACAATCGGATCCCCTCAGAAAATCAGGAACCAGTGAGCATACCTGTTCTGTTTTTAGAAGTATTAGGGTTCCACAGTTAACTCTATTTTTCCTTGTGTAAGGGAATAATCATTTGCATAACTCATTTATCATAACTCACTTGTGCCTCACCAAAAGAAAGATTATACTTCTTATATCCCTTTGCTCTCTGCATCACACAAAGTGTCAGGGGATCTTGACATTCAAAATTATACACTAGAAATACTGAAAAACTTCTTATAGTATGCATTTTAATTGCTCTCATAACCTAGCACTTGACTGAAAAGCCAGTTAACTTTTTCTCTACTGAAGAAATTAAACATCTATTTTTTTCCATCTCTACAGTCATCCTTTCTGAGAAACTTTCATAGAACTGAAGGCACAGGGATGGGGGACTTGTCACTAGCTATAGATGACCACACAATTTGTTTCTAAACCGTATCCATAGCTACCCAACATTTGGTACCACCTTGTCCTGTTGGGCATTTGCCAGTCTTTCATGTATTGTAAGTGAGACAGCTCAACATACTTTCTGTTTTGGAGACAGTGCCTTCACTGGAAACTCAGCGTTTCACAGGTTTATTGCTAATAAATGCTTATAAATGTAAACTTTTTTAAAAAAGCATGGAAGATGTATCTTTTGAAAACAAAAACTGCTGGACATCTCCTAATCATTAGCAGCATACTGAGAAAACAGGAGATGTCTTCCCTTAGCACTCCTGTAACCAAAAATCGTTCTTTACTTAGAGAATATGTTCAGGCAGATGCCTTCAGAGAAACAAACCTTAAGCACATGCTTCAGGTGGCATCATTGCCACAGCCCGCTGAGATTTTTAGAAGACAAGATTGGTAGCTGTGAACATTCCTTAATGTTCATGTCTTCCCTTCTGCTGATCAGTGCAATGATACAGCCCCAAGGTCTCGTGGCTGCTGCCCGGCCCTTTGGCCGGGACTCAAGACACTCATACTGTGTGTCATGCAGAGAACTGACACCTTTCACCAAACCTGTGGCCTTTTGTGTCCCAGCCCTCACAGCCACCCAAGGGCAGCTAAAGGGCTGCTTCAGACCGTGAGAATCGGCCATCAAAGGAACAAACCATCCACAACTCCACCACCACATGCAAATTACAGAGCACGCAAGACCTCAACACAAACAACATCAAGTGTAAATAACTTCAGGGAAAACACACATAGGAAGGGATCTATTTGTTAGAGAAATAAATGATTTCTGTCTCTTTAGGTGCAATGGAGCAGACCTCAGCTCCCAGAACAGGCCCACAACACACTGTTGTCCCACCCCACTGTGCCTCTGCCAAAATTGTGACTGTATTTCCAATAAGCACAAAAATAATTAACTGAACTACCTTCTTAGGAAGAGTGTAGTAATAGTATTACAATAGTATTGTATTTCTCAGCCTGCTGAGAAAGACAATAAAGTAAAGGTTCAAAAAGGTTCCATTGCTTCTAAAAAATCCTCTATGCAGTTTCCTGGCTTATCTGCCCCTGCCACAGTGCAACACTGCACAAGAAACCAAACAGGTACCAAAATAGCACTAAATATTGCCCAGTCTCTTTTGCTGTTGTCGAACTTGAGGGGAAAATAAAGTGAAGTGACAATGAAAAGCTTTTGTAATGCAATTTTGCTGCTGTGACAGTACATGAGGATAGACAGATGACCAGACAGCTTTTCATTCAAATCCATTTTAATACAGAAGTAAATGGTTTTGGAGGGTTGGGGGTTTTTTTGGCTATATAATCACTATAAAATAAATCAAAATAACTTCAAGAAAACACTGAAATTTATGTAATAATTTTGATAGTCACAAATATCCAGCAAAAGATTTTTTTTATATACACATTTAACATATTTAATTAAATTTCCTTTGGCTGAGTCATTAAAAATGTTCAGTTGATCAACCCTTTAGATCCACACCATCTTAACCTCCTCTGATCATAGTAGCACACAGTACAATTGCTTTTCATGCCATCCTTGGAAAACCTCTCTGTTGAGCCTTCCTGGAATGGGGTTGCATCATCCAACTCATTCTGCTCTGCGACATCAGTACTAATCCCCAACATCCTTAATAAATGCAAACACACACTTTCCCAGAGCTCTGTTTCCAGAGAAGTTTTACTTTGCTAGTGACCAGAAAGGTGTGAAGATTTCTAAAAAGTTACTTGATGCTAATAGAAAAAATATGCACACTCAGGTACTTGCAGTCACTTTTCACATCTAGTTTTGGCTTTTACTGGTCTTGGGTCCTCCAAGAAATCCAAATCTTACCTGTCCTGCTCTCCCACATTTATTTCTCTGACCCAGAAAATCCCTCTGCCGCAGCTTCCAGCTTAAACTTTCACCCTCGACAGGATCCTCACTGAGAAAAAAAAAGGCTTTACAATTCTTCAGTCATTCCCAAAGTTTCCTGATCTGCCAGTAAAACCCCAGGGCTGATGCATCTCACCTTCAATAGCCAGCTCCTTTGTTCTGCAGAGGGAAGAACATCACGGCCATACATCCCCACAGGAAAGGCTGGAAAAATTCTCCTCACAGCCGTCCCAAGAAATTTCTGCCTGTTTTGTGAACATTTGAAGTTTGGAGGTTGATGATGATGCACCTCTCTGCAAACACCAAAGTCATGCCATGATGCAGCAATGATATATTCAAGAACAGACAGAACCCCCAAATTGTCACAGCACTGCCTAAGGACTGTCACACTGCAACAGACAAATGGTCCCACTCATCCAACACCCTGTCTGACAGCAACCAGTGATGGATTCCTCAGACTAAAATACGAAAAGGTCATTTTCTTCGCCCAGTATTAGAGCAAGGTAGCAGAGGGCAAGGACTTTTGCAAGCTGGGGCAGCAGACAATCTCTTTGTGCTACATCAGGTGAAGTGAGAAACTGGGGAGGGATCTCTGCAGAAGGTGTGAGCTTGTTCATTCATAGTCAAAAAGTGCTTAGAGATTGTCAGATAAGAGATAATGCAGAAGCACAAATTATTACCATTAAGGCTTCTCTAGATTTGAATACTGCAACCAAAACACTATTACCTTATAGCAGAAATATCTCAATCTTTCCTGAAACTTGCAGAGCTACGTGCTATTTTAATAAATGCATAAACATACTTCCACTTCTGAAGTTAATCACAATTGCCTTACAGGAGATTAACACCATAAAGCACTTTCACAGCTGATGTGTCTTTAAAAAAATTCCCAGAGTTAAACTTGTATAAATAATGTAAGTGACAAGGAATATAATTATTAAATGTTGTCATTTTGGAAGAAAATTAATTAGCGATAGCTGTAGCTGTCTTGTGTCTATTTAAGCAGTGTGCATCTCAATTAAAATTTAATTGCAACAGATTCAGTCACAGCAGGGAAAAGTGATGGAAATGAAAAGCAGTCCGATCCTATATTGCTGTCTACAAGAAAAAGCATAGTAGAAACTGTGAGGGAAGGGGAGGGGAGAGACATGAAGGTAAGAAAGCAAACCCTAAGAGCTGTGCACAGCCAGGATGCCCAGCTCCAGTGGGTGCTGTTTGTTCCCAAAGCAGCTGACTGGTATCAGACACCAGCACCAACAGGAACAAAACCAGCTCCTACTGGAAGGGCTATTGCTTCCCAACACAGTAGATGAGTTCACATATCCACTGTGATATGAGAGATGGCATCATTCCCCACACCACTGTGACCTTTGCTTTCACCACCTCCTTCAGGTCATCCTGGAAAACCCCTAAAGCGGGACTGAGAGGGGCATTCCTTAAAGAAGAACCAGAAAGATCTTGAAGACAAAACCCTTCTGACACTCTGAGTCACTAGAGGTACAAAGATTTGGCTTGAGGAAGAACAGTCCCATTTACATGACTTGGAGAAGCAGCCAGCATCCTGTATGGCTCTGGATTATCTTCTCTATCCGACTGACTCAGGTACTGCCTTTGTTCACTTCTGGAGGATTTTGGATGTCCATGACAAGGTGCTTTAAAGAAATCATACAGCCAGAAGGGGTTAAGATACCTGGCCCATCTCTGCACACACGAAGTATTCCAGAGTGTCCCCAAAATTCCAGCAGCCAATTCTCTACACTGATTCGAAAATATTGTCCTGTGTCTTAACCCAAGTACTGAAACATTGCTTTTCCTTCAACACTCATTTCTCAAGATTCAAGTTATCTACAACCCACTTACTTAAATGAGTAATTTCCATCTCAGAGAAAAGCGAGTATTGCTCTAGGTGTGTAGGATGCAAATCACACTGAAGCAAAAAAACAAAAGGTGCAGAGTCCTGAGCTCATTTATGGCAAGCAAATAAAATGGGAACCAAAAATGAGATGCTCTGGTCTTAAAACTTCAGCTATTTATAAAATATTTGCTGAGTATAACATCACTGAACTACATAAATATTCTTGAAATACTTCTGTTAGGACTTATTCAGCTTCCAAATGAGAAAAATATATTTCCTCCAAATTCCCAGGGCACATTCTCAGTCAACCTGAAAACCAAGTTATATTGTTTCTGACATCATAATTATAATGTAAATTTACAGTACTTGATCATTTTGTTGATGATGCTGAAGTCATAAGAGAATCAAACTCATTCTCCTAGCAGCATGCAACTATGTCCAGTCATAAAAATTGTTGCTTTCTGCTATCAAAATTAGGAATAGCAACCTGAAATGGTATGTTCCTGTCAAGTATAGAGATAGATAGTGATGAAAACAATCATAGTCCTAATAACAATACCGTCACAGTCTTATAATGCTACTAAGGTATAGTTATGATATAGCCCTAGTGAAATTTAGATTTCATTAAAATTTGGTAGTCCTAATCTGGTTTTATCTTAAATACAGTCTAACTGCAGTTTCACTATCAAAGTTTTAGGATAAAACAGAAAATAAGCATGTGTACATGATCTAATGTAAGAGTCTGCAGTTATAACTCTTAACAAAGCCAAACCTTTTCTGGTAGTGGCAAATCTGTAACACTCCCTAGAGAGTTCAGGTTGGGTGTTCAGGAAAGTTTTCTCCAGGAATTCCATGCAGTGTTGGACCAGGTCACCCACAAGAGCCTGAGGCACCTCTTTCTGAAGAGGTTTGCAGGACTCCACTAGAGAGGCCATGACCAATCTAACCTAGTGGTGGTGGCAGGCCCCACAGGGGCTGGAAGCTGTGGACAAAGAGCTCCCCTCAGCCTTCTATCACCTGAAATTTCTGGGATTCTGTGATCCTGCAGAAGTGGAGATGAGAAATCTCAATGTGTTGGAAGATCATCCAGTTAGCTAAGGATTCACTGATGCTACTGCTTGAAATGTTCAGCATCAACCAGTCTGAGTGCCTACTGCACAGGTCAGTCAGCAAACTACAGGGAAGCTGCCACGTTTACCATTAGGCCTTTTTGCTAAAACCAATCCCAGCTACACATGAAGTAATGTGAGAGAACCTGCATCAAAGGTGTAACTAATGATGAACAAGCTGAAACATGACTTTAAAATATTACTTCCTTCTTTAAAAACAAACAAAAAGATAACCCCCTCAAACTTTTCACTGGAGAAAATACTTCACTTCCAAACACGATGATCAGCAACTTCTTTCCTTCTGCAAAACATTTCAAGTGGGGGGGTGGGAAGACAGAAAAAAACAAACTCCTCAGCCTAATTTACAAAAGTCTGCAATATTTTTGTTAAGGTTATCAGATGTCTTCTATCTCAGCATAACTAAAGCCCAAAGAAAAGACAGACTGTTCACTGGCACGTATGCTGATCTCACAGATCTAATGCCGAAAGCACATGCCTTTCTGTGCAAAGCACCCATGTATAGTTTATGTGTAAGTTTCCCAAATGTTTTCAAATACACAAAATAGCGCAGTATATATTTTTTTTTAATTTATCACTTTTCTGCATATTAATATATAATTACATGCAGGTTTTCCTCTGTTTTTGTCTGCTGCTAAGTGAGACTTGAGGCAATTCTTTTTTCAAACACTTTTCAGCTCACCATAAAGCTAAACTCCTATAACTTCAGATCCTGAATCTGACTGCTGAGCATACCTTTCATCACATCACATTATTTGGTCTTCATTTAGCTGTCACAAAACCATTTCCTTTCGTCTACAGATTAATTACAGCCTGGTGAGGTTTCAGCACAAATACCTTTGCCCATTGGAGCCTCTGCAAAGACACAAGTGATTCATGCAGTATCTATGTCTCTGGAAGGGAAAAAAAGCTGTGGCAGGACATGCAAGCTGTGAGTGGATCTGATATCAAAAGAGCTGGAGCCTCTAGTGAACACCCAGCCATACCAACACAAATAAGTTTCTGCACGACTTGTGCAAGAGCCGCAGCTATGAACCGCCACTTTAGTTCGGCGCTAAGCTGATTTAGCTACACCATTCATTCATCCAGGACTAAAGATGACAAGGCAGGAAGCGTCACTCAGTCATGAATTATATGTGACACAAAAAAGCCACAGGTGTAGTTTGAGAGACTATGCGTGCAGCCGCTGCAGCCCTGGATTCCAGTTAATTGCTCTAAGTAACTATGGAAAATGGACAGTGGGAAACTCCGTAGAAATGCAGAGAGCAAAGCAGTCCAAAAACACTTTCCCACTTGTTCAAAGCAGCAAGATACACCCTTTAAACATGTGTCAACTGTATCTGATGACGACCATGTCAGTGTATTAGGTCTGGATGGTTAGATACAAAGGGCTCGATTCTCTGCGGTGCCAGAGCCATGCTGGCAGCGAGCTGGCTGCTGCTGCTGCTGCCTCGCAGCTGCCTGTGGGCCACAGGCAGGGCTCTGCTCCTGCTGCTCAGCTCAGCTCAGTGCACACCAATGTAGTCTGGCAGCACACACAGCACCTCGACCATCACCCCACTCCTGGGAGCCTCCTCTGCCAGCCTGGGATGGAGGGGTTTGCCCCAAACCACAGCCAGCCTTTTTGTCACTTTCTTCTTTGGGGCACGCTGAAAAGTTCCCTTTAAAGCAATGGGATTGGAGAAAGGGAAATAAATTTGAGGATTTTTACACTTTAAGAGCTCAGATGTACATTCTACGTAAATCAGAGCTTCTAATACCTGAAATGAGACAGAGTAGGTCCTGATTTCTGATCCGATCTGGACCAACTTTTGTGTGGTATTGATGAAGTCACCTCTCTGCCATGAAATGCTGGCAAAACCTTGCTGACAGTCCTCTCCTGCCAATTTCTTCCATTGCGCAAGTGGAGCTGTTTTACCAGCTGCTATGGGTGTGCATGAGGCCACTTGTGTGGCCTGTTTGGGAAATAAGAGCTAAGCAAGGGATTATGGATCCAGTTGAACTCATCCTTGCAATCACTGAGAGCTAAATATATCAGTGAAGTTGATGTTTGCTCACCTTTTCTCTTCAAGAGCAAAATACACTTACTCTGCTGGCAAGTCAGCTCAGCCTCCATTCCCACCTCTCCCAGTGCTGATTTTGGGACTAAAATTTCTCTGTAAGAACTCTCAAGATGAATACATTTTTTTGAATTTTCAATTGAATTTTCCCTTAATTCACACTCTGACACACCCAGCTATTTTCTAAAAGACAGCATATTAGATCCCCTGAAAAATCTTGCATCCATCTGATCAGATATACAGAGCACAGAGATCTCAAGACCAATATCTGCTGCTTCTCCAGTGATACTCAGTTTTTTTAAACTTTTAGGGGAAAAGAGCTTTGTTCTTTGGTGTCAACTTATTCCCTCCCTCCAAGAGAGATCCAGCTGCTCACTGGGGCTCTCAGGCAGGTACCCAGTGAGCTCCACCCAGCCACCAGGGACAATCTCAGCAGTATTCTGGCCTCAAAACCACACAGAACAGCTAGTCCTTTCCAGTGTGATATCCCTGCCAACAATAATCAACTGGTGTTTTGGAGAAGTCACCAAATGAGAGAGGTTTTTTTTGTCTGGCTTTAAATGGTTCTAAATATCTGCAGTCCTCTTCAGTTAACAAAGGACACAAAGAAAGGAGGAAGAAAAAAAAAGTCCCGCTTCTTTAGATTTTTTTGCTGATTTTGGAAAAGTTCCTGGATCAAAGCTCAAAAGCTGCAAGTTTGTGGAAGGCACATTAGCAATGCTTAGTGAGGAGAAATTAGTGAACCATGTAAGAAAGACAACCGACCCAAGCCAGAGGATGTAATCAATGGACAAACTTCATGAAGAACAATTCAGTAGGAGGAAGTATGCTGAGAGCCTTCAGACAATTCAAAAGGAGCCACCCCGCGCTCAAACCCAAGGCAGGTCACAGCATGAAAAAGCACCAAGAAGAGGAGATATATTTTAATTCATTAAATTGTATTTTAATTCATTAGATTGTATTTTACAAGAAATTGAGTCTCTAGGGAAGCCATTACTCTCATATAGATGTGCTCCGGTGAAACAGACGAAAAAATACCTAGACTCCCTGATGCGAGAGGTCAAACAATTACAATTTCCTTAATTTCATATCCAGTTGGGAAATTAAACAACAGAACTATGGAAGCTTTACACTTCATTTTGAGGAAAATGGCAATTTAAATTAATTTTTTTAATGTTATAAGAATCGATGAGTGAGTAGAGGAGGGGGCTTTTCCCCAGTGACATTCCCCACCACCCTTTTTAAACAATCTTGCTCATTCAATGGAAAAAAAATAAATAAATCAGGGAACACAAAGTCTTTCATAAAAGACTGATTCCTTCACAGACAAAGCACTACGTGTAGCTTCTCATGAAGCTGTTTTATTTCATTAATAGTTTTCTCTGCATAACTCAACAAGCTTTGTCCATGAAATGGTTCCCAAAGTCGGGAATATTAGCCTCTGGGAAGAAGTAGCATCCTTTCTTCATGCTATTACATACAGGAACAATTTATAGGAATGAAAAAGGAAACAGGAGATCTGTGGTCCATCTGGGCTTAGGTTATGTCTCTCCTCCACACCCCCATAAGCTAAGTCATGGTTATGCTTTTCTAGTTCCTACAAAACAGGAAAAAAGTTCAAGGGCTTTATTGGTAAAGAACTTACCCAAGGTCCTACCCTTTGACACGGCTCCTTCGAAGCCTGGAGCAAGACAGACTCCCATAAGGCAGGATGGACATGGATGAGAGAGAGTGGGAGGGTACACCAAGAAGCCTACATGGCTTCTGCTCTGGCTCCAGTCACAGCATTCCCATAGAATCTCTCATCAGAAAGAAGCTGCAGTTTGGAGTCACACACTGCTCTCTCAGTGCCACTCAGCACATGACATGCACAAAACCTGGCAGCAGCAGCTAGACCACAAAAGCTACAGCCAGGAAGAGCATGGCATTAATAGGAAACAGGCTAATGCTTGACACAGAGCAAACAGGCTCAGGATACCTAACTACAGGACAAAACCAGAAAAACCCAACACAAAACAAAAAATCACATTAGCACTTGTACAAAGACAGTGAAAATAAACACTGGCCATTGGGGTTGAAGATGAGAAAAGGAACTGAAGACCTTTTTTAGTGTTTCACTGGTGGAAAACTATGAATTAGAGGGGGTGGTTTTTTGGCCGGAATTAACTCATGAAAATCTGCTAGCAGGGTTCAATGGAGCTATTCTGAGGCTCAAGAGATAATTTTTTTACACTTAAAAACATCAAGTCAACAGAACTTACATTACAGAGCTGCAAACTCTGGCACCCACGTG
Source organism: Zosterops lateralis (assembly GCF_965231275.1). NCBI lineage: Eukaryota > Metazoa > Chordata > Aves > Passeriformes > Zosteropidae > Zosterops > Zosterops lateralis. The sequence continues at coordinate 26,766,633 of NC_139767.1, read as the reverse complement.
TGACTCTGCAGACATTAAAGATTTTCTAATTAAAGACAAGGCCATTTGCAAGACACATGATTCCAGTTTACTGTCAAGCCCATTGGGAGACATGACTGAAGCACAGCTAGAAGCATGCAGAGAGCAGCTCATAGACAGGCCAGGCCAGGACAGTCAGTCTGTGTCCCAGGATGTTCCTGCAAACAGCAGGGAGAAAAGCAACCTGGCCGGAAGCACTGAAACCCAAAGTAATTTTTGTCTTGATGCTGTAGGCGATTGAAGAAAAGGCAGCTGTACTTAAAGTTATGAGGACATAGAAACGTCCAGTGAGAAAAGGAAAAAACATCAGCCTGACATTTGCAGGCTGCAAAACTCTTGGTGTACATCTGCTCAGACCAGCCTCTGGGGACCAGGCCTCCTCCTGGGGCTGCTCAGTGAGAGATTCAGCTCCAGCTACAGAATAATCCCAGTTACTGATAAGCAGGACCACACTGCAGAAGCACAACTAAGCATGGATGACATAGAGTGAAACCACTGTATAGCCAACTGATTAAAAAAATAAATAAAAATACCTAAGAGACAGTATTACTTTATGTGTGTAGTAGCTGAGATACAGGATTACCTCCACTGCCTTGGGAAGTCAATCAATGGGGTTTTTTGCTGTATTCTCCTGCAAAAATTATCTTCAAATTTATGCCTCACCAGCCACCACAGATCCAGCCTGTTCCAGCAGTCAAGGAGACAGCCTGCACCAAACTGAGCCCGGGATGCTGCAATCCTATTGTCCTGCCTGCCCCCATCTTCCCTCCAATTCTCCTGTACTTGCATTAATGCAATCATAGTGTCAATCAGTTTAGGGAACTGATCCAGCCAAAAAACATTATGGGAGAAATTTTAAAATAATCTCTTTTCAGCATCTGAATGCATATAATGTATGACCACATGAGTGCCAGAAGGGTAAAGATGGAAACACAATTGTAACTAGATCATTTTAAGTTGCCTTAGACCAATACCTTGCAGAGGAAAAAATCTAAATACATTCTTTCACAAGTAGCAAAGACTGGGGCATCCTGGTGCAAATGGAGGGGGCAGAGAAGTCCATGAATGTGGCTCCACAAGGCACCTTGGAGGATTTTTCAGCCTCTCAAAGGTAGGCATTTGCACTGGGGGGACTCGTGATGGCAGGGTATATGGCAGAGTATGTGGGCTCCAAGTTCCATCCTGACAGCATTCCTGTGAATCCGCCACTGACCAAGAGCACTGCCCCGAGTACAGTGAGTCTGAAAATCCTCTGCCTCCCAAGAGAGGCCACCAGGCAGCAGCTGGAGAACAGCACAGTCAGAAGGAGATGTGCAAAGCTTTGTGCATTAACCTCTTCTCACAAGCTTTATTGTAACTATTTTTAAACCACTAATCACTGGTTTTAATAAAAAGTGTAAATGGATAGTGCTACAGCCAGTCAGGAATTCCTCCACAGCTGCTCCTTTTGGGACCTTCTCCCCCTTGGCACAACAGCCCACTTGCTTCATTTCAGGCTGCACTGCTAAAGTTCCCAAGGAAACTCTGGTCATTGAGAACCACAAAACATAATTTTTTGTTTAAACCATAAAGTTGCCGAATACAAAATATTACAGCATCTGGCAGGGGTATTTGAGGTTCTGGGTTGTTTTTACACCCCAGTGATAGAAATCCCTGTCACCTAAATGCATCTCCAACATGTCATGTTACACAAGCAGTCTAATGACTAAACTGCTAAATAGCCACCTCTTTCCTCAGCCACTTTAAACTCCCATCTCACTGCAACTACTATGATATATGGACATGATAGCCCTGCAGGCTGAGCCTCACCCTTTTTAACCCTGACCAGGCTCTGTATCAACAAATAAGTTTTACAGAGCTTTGTTTCTTCACCTGTGAAATGAGGAAATCTGTGCTTACTCGTCTTTGTTAATATTCTTTTGTTCGTGTTTTGTAAATGATCTTAGAGAACATTTATCCCACTGAGGAGCACTGTACAAATTATTTTTAAAGTTCCTGCAAAGTACACTGCGTAGGATCCATAAAACAACACTGCTTTTATCTCTCTCTCTGCATGCCGCTCTATCTCCCGCCTTAGCATAACAAAGAAGACGATGTTTAGGGGCATCAAAACAGATTTTTCGAGGGTAAAAGAACAACAGCCGGTGGCTAAACAAATGTATGTAGAAACGGAGTAATCAAAGCAGAGGAGATAGATTGGTGATGTCTCGAGTAAATCGCAAAGTTTTCCAAACTAAACATTCTTGGAAACTGATATTCTCACTCTCCTAAATCACTGCTCCATGGCTGGAAATCCTGTTTCCAGAAAAACATTTGGTGCTGCTTTTTGTGCAGTGAGGAATGTAAAGAACAAAAATCCTGCAGCCCCATGTTTTTATTGTGGTTTCTACAAAGCTGCACTGCTGGAAAAACTCAATGGAAAGTGCAGCTTTCTGTGGACGGTGGGGAATTATTTTTTCCAGGCGCACACGCAGAGGGTTTTGCTGGCAGGGCTGGGCTGGGCTCCCCCGGAACACGGGCAGGGTGTGAATGCGGAGTCAGCCACTCACCCACGCGCCGCTCCATTTCCTGCATTTAGTGAGTGGTCTTTGTTGGAGCTGAAAGGCTGCAGCTGGGGTGGAGGATACAAGTTCACCAGGGGTTATTTAGCTCCAGACAGTCTTCATAAAAGCACAAGTAAGTCAGAGCAAACTTTCTCCTTTTTTTTTTTTTTTTTTTTTTTTTTTTTTTTTTTTTCTCCCCTCCTTTTTTTTTGCCTCCTCCAAGCAATGAACTTCTGAACTCTGCTATTGCGAGTCGAGATATGACAGGACAGTAGAGGACTGCTAATTTGCATTTCGCTGATCTGCACAGCCCATAACTCACACAAACACATGCAGAGCAAACACGTTTCTCCATACTTCTCAGAAAAGATTTAATAGTGGAGGGTATGGCTGAGGTCTCCTATTACTTACGTAGTTAAGTTTTCCAAAACACACAATACTTCTACTATTTCTGAAAACAACTAATACTTTAAAGTGCTCCATATGCATCAAGCCCGGGACAAAAATACATTAGGTGATGTATTATCCTTTCTGTTTTATTATGGACCTTTGCTTCATCACTAATGAGTGGAACTAAATCGCTCTTACAGCTGTGAGCAAATTCACACGGGGCAAGTTTCATAAAAGGGAAAGCTCTAAAATAGCAGGTCACAAAGCAGAAAGGGAACAACTCAGACATTTCTGGTTTATTGATCACCTTCTTAAAACTGCTTGGGTACCACCATTAAGCTCCTATCTGAACAGTGACCATCCAAAGCAGATTCCCAAGTTGAAGTCTGCTCCAGCAATACGCCAAATCTTAATGGCACTATACAGCTTTATCAGCAATATGCTACTATTGCATATACACCAAAACCTGCGTAAAAGAGGCCAGGAGCTCCTGTCACAAGAGATTTCCAATGGAAATCATCAGGTTGTCCACAATGGAAATGTCTATGGCTGTACATCAGTTAGAGGTAACTGCTCATGGGGTGGGTCAGAAGGTTGCTTCTTTCCTCAGCAGCTGTCCAGGAAGACATTAAAAATCCCCAGCTTCTGTTCCCAGGAAACCCAACCTCATGGACTGCCTTCGGCACCTGGGAGCAAGGATGCCCATCCCAGGCTGCTGGCAGGAGCACAAAGCTTGTGAGAGCTCCATGAATCCAAGCTCTACATGAAGCTTAAGGGGGCCTTTAAGCCCTCCTTCCCTGGGAGTGGGGAGCTGGAGCAGACAGCTGTTCTCTTTCATTTCAGAGTAATCAGCTAAAACCAGTTTTAGGGGTTTTTTTTGTTGGGTTTTTGGTGGATTTTTTTTTGCTTCCAAAGCAAAAAAATGTATGGAATTTCCTCTCTGCGAGACCCTCTTAAGAGCTCTGTTGGAAAACTGAGTGAATTTTCCCAAAATATTTCCCCCAAAAGCAGAAATGTCAGTTAGCACCAGCTCCAATTATATGACAATTCATTTCTTGTCAGACAACCAAATCTGAAATCCAGCTTATTCTTGGGCAAGTCCCTTTACAACCTTTTTTTGCTCCCTTTAGTCAAACACACAAATTTCCAAAGACTGAAGAATCCTGTATGTGAACTGCCTGAAGAGAAAGTGGTGATTCATAACACAAGGGAAAATGTGTGATAAAGCAGAGGAGCTTATCCCAGCTGTTGAAAGGGATGTGTAGAGATCCATGCAAGATTAAAATGCCAGGTTTCCATTTTCTTCGGATATTCAAAGGGAGAGATGCAATCTTTGCATCCTGCCAAACTCTAGCCCAACAGGAATGCGTGCAGTTGTTTTGACAAACTGTAGCTTACTACAGAAAACTTAATTTTCACATCATAAACTTTCCTTAAGCTGGCTTCAGGCTTCATACTTGCAAAACCTCAGCTACAAAAATGTTATTCAAAACCAGGAAAGTTTAGGGACACCAGCACAATTCTGTGTCTGAACCACATCTCCAAAATCTAAAGCTTGGTTCTGCAGCTCTCAATCATCCCAAGCAGCACTTAAGACATATGGTCTACCCAAGACCCATGTTGCTTTTCATTGCATGTTACATACATATAATTAAATCCTTCTGGCTCAACACAAACCAGAGTCTAAGATCCAGTTTGATCACTACCAGAAGTTCTCTTTTCCTCTCCTCGCTCCCATACACACATGGCCCTACAACAGCTATAAGAATTTATGTGTGTAAACCATAACAGAGGTAGACCAATTCAGGGGTCCAGCACTGGTAGGTTGCTAATTATTCCACCTCTATTTCTACATTCCTAAGGGAGTTTTAGCCTGCTAGCTCTGGAATTCATTTGCAGACATGGCTGTGCTGTGTATGGAGCACATTATGGCACCTCTGGGCTGGGGCTGGTCAGTCCAAGGCAACCCAGTACTGGGCTGCTCAACCTCATCTGTGAGCTGCCAGGACACTGCTAAACCTGCCTTATCACTTGCTCATCTGATGCTAGCTCAGAGGTGCTGGAGCTGCACCTCACCCCACAGCACACACTGAGGGAACACAGTCCCAGCACTGCCCTTTCCTCCTGGCCCTCAGGAGAGATGTGGAGGACACAGCTCAGAGTTATGGCCACTCAGTTTCCCATCTTGTCAGAGAAAAGTGACAAGAAATGATTCATCCAGAGTGGATGTACTGCAAAGACAGCTGGTTTTGTGGACATCCTAATAAATCCTGGAAAATTTGTTCTGCATTAGAATATAGGATCCTGAAATTCTGGCAGACCTTAAGCCACTTCTGCAGCAGGACAGAGGTGGGGACCATGAAGCAGTGGACTAATTCCCAGGACAGGGAGCAAAGGGTCCTCATTCTCTGACACTATTATCAGGTGTCATGATACCCCTGACTGTCCATCTGTGACTCAGCTGGTTAACACAAGCATCTGGTATATAATATTTGAGCATTTCTTTAAAGCAATTTGAGACATATGGGAGGAAAATACTTGTATGGGTGTTGATGGAAAGAAAAAACATCCATTAGCCCTTCAGTCAATGCTAGATTTGTTGTGAAATGAGAATGCATCAGGGGAAAAACTTCCATCACCTATGGCTGGCACCGTCTCCTTGGTTTTCTAAATTAATGTGCAAAGTAAGTCAATGAACTATGTAGCTCTAAGCATAAGCCAGTTCATCTGTAACCTGTGGCAGCTAACAATAAATAAAATACTAAGTTTTGCCAAGGAAAATAACTGAAACTGTGATATAAGGCTTTTCTTGGGAAAACAGAATACAGAAGTCACTGAGAACCATGTTAGAACTCAACACATCAGAAAGCAACAACAAACTCTAACAAGTCAGAGCATTTCCTACTCTAAGAGGTGAATAAAATAAACTTCACAATGCACCTTATGACAGAATTACTGTTCCATTGCTTATTTATTCCTTTTTTAAACCCCATATTTGGCTTCCAACAGACCTTGCGGAGAAACATCTTATTTATACATAAACAAAAATAAGGTACTGTTAGTATATGCTGCATGTATAGAAGGCCTAAATCCACTCTTAGGCAGTGCTTAAACTCAAAATTAGAGGTAGCACATAGTTTTTACATGAAGTTACAAGGACACTGAACTACAATGCACATCAGCAGCACTTGGAGTCCTGTAGCCATTAGCTGAACACAGGGCATTTCTCCTATCGAAAGTTTACATCTGTGCAGACCAAACTAAAGAGCTTTCTTTGAAAGCTGGAAGAGATTTCACTGAAAGCTAAATGAACATTATAAACATTTACTCTTAGAGGCCCACAGTGCTGGGCCGAGGAGCAGGACTTGCAAGAGATAAAGGCAGGGCACTGTACGGAGTAATAAAAGATAGATGCCCTGGAAAATTACAAAAGGCAGTAAAGAAACTGCACAACTGTCCAGTAAAATTAGCTAAGAACTTTCCAACCTTTAAATGCTGCCGAAGAAAACAAAGTCTTTTAAGTCAAAAAAATCTGATTCCATTGCCTGGCTTTCACGTACACACGTTTGTTTTCTCATATTGTAGAAGAAAAAGAAAGGCATGTTCCTTGCACTTGGGCTGACTGACTCACTCCCTCAGTTTTGGCTTCTCCTCATGTCCTGCCAGAAGGAGGGTTTGGGTGCTGATCTGTCCTTTTCAGGGGCAGTCAGCGAGACATCTGTTTCACAGTAGGGGGAGAGTGGAAAAGGCCACGCACATCTGAAACTCTTTTGCAGTTACTATGGGGAAATGTAATGAGATAAACTACTGCTTTATTAATCAAACATCCACAGCAAATTAATCCTTTCACTGCACAAGTTGGCTCAAGATTTTTCACTGCCCTCAACAGATAAGGAGGGAAGGCAGCCCCTTCCTTTCTTATACTGATAAAAAAGTATGCTTACCGTGCCTCATAGTCTGCCATGCTGCACAGGCTGGCTCTTGCAAGCCAAGGCTTCTGGGAGCTGAATTTCTGATGCTCCTGCTGGGACTTTACTGCTTCCACCCATCTGCCTGGCCCTTCAGCTACAGGTTATCAACTCAGACCAACAAGGCTGGGAATGCTCCAAATGCCCCAGATCATAATCCAGCCCCGCTGTGAAGCTAAAACTGGCCTGGACTGCTATGGTGACCCCCAAATTTGCTGCAGTTTCTTCTGAGGTACCCTTTCCCCACAAACACTTCCCTCAGTTGCTCCAGGCTTGGCTTTGTAAAGATGCCGTTCACTAGCAAGCTTCAGAGAAGTTTGCAGCAACAATTAAAAGAAAGCTGGCCAGGTTTACACTGTCCTGTTGAGGAGTGCCTGCCTGGAAAGTCTGCCTTGTAAATGGGTTGGGTCTAAGTCTACTAATAGAGGTGCAAAAGTATCATCAATCAACCTCCAGGAAAAAAAAACTCCAATGCTATCTCCTGCAAATGCTATTAGAGACCCCCAGCTGCATAATTAAAATTCCTTTTTAAAGTGGCTTCAGAAATAAGGTAGGGAGGATAATTGATACTCCTGCACAGCAGTGAAACCAAACAATTTTTTAGAAATAATTCTGGAGTCATACTGACATAAATGATTTATTCCTGCTGAATGGAAACCACTTAGATTAAGGTGGCAAACTTGAGGTAGCTTAGTGGTTATGCTGCTCTCCTGAGACGACGGGGCCTGAGCACACATTCACTCTTGGTCTGGATGTGAAAAGTGGTTCAAAGCAAAGGTCTCCTCTCCAGGAGTGTACTCTCACCACAGCCCTCAGTAACAGGAATGCAATGAAGACACAATTGTTTTGACATTTCCCCACATACAAAATTCCCCATGAAAATCATCCACCAAATTAATCCAGTTCTGAGGAGACCAAAACGGCATTTTTTCAGCAAGAAAAATATTCATCCCCATGCAGAGGAGAATGAAACCCTTCAGCGGTTCATTCTTCCCACAGACTGAGAGAGGATATAATTCAGAAATTTCCCTGAAGTCTGTGGACACAGACCTCTTCAGGGACAGCACAGGCAATACAAAACACATTTAAGAACAATTATAAAAGACACTTTCAGCTCGTCTCATTTATGCTCCAAGAATGCCAGTGCTTTAAAGTTTTCTGTCCTCCCGCTCCTCTACAAAATAGCCAAGTTGCCAGTGTGTGCTAAGTGCTACAGCTGCATTTGTTTCTCTATTTACACGAATCTGCCATCTTCCCCATGCTACCATTTTAGTTGAGATAACTAACTTGATTTACGCAGCTAGTTTACCTAATTTTCTAATTTAGCTCTTCTAGATTAGGAAAAGCAAAATGCATTCAAGAGTCACTCTTAAGCATAAAGAGTAGAGAAATGAACCTTTCCTCAGTTACTGTGGAGGACATTTTAAAATGACAGACAATGCAGTGTGTTCTGCCAGTAGGAAAGTGATCCTCTGACCTTAGTTTGCATTTCAAGTGAAGTGAAAAGCAGAAGAAGAAATGGGAGTTTCTAAAGAAAAAGTTAAGGTACAGTATTGTAGATTTATAAAAGATCATAGACCATGTGCATCAATGGGATCTTATTTGTCCTGATTTCTTTGAAGCAAAGTGGGAGATTTCTTGGTGCAGAGCTGCAGTATAACTTTGATATCTATTCCAGAGACCATAAGTGAACTAACCCCCAAAAGATAACACTACAGCACCTGGATGGGAGAAGTGTGGGAGGTAAAAGAAGGTCCTGATCAAAGAGCAGATACTACTGACCTGGCCAAGCTTGTCATGCCAGCAGGGCCATCTGGGCTGAGCTGTGGCTCAAGAAGTTGCTCACACCCCTGCCCTCACCTCCACCACCACAACGCCAGGGGCTGCTATGTCACACCCAGACATGGTACATGTGTGGAGAGGCGCAGCAGCTTTGGCGTATGGTTTGCATGCCTCTGCATCAAATACATAAAACACAAAAGGCATGAGTTGAAACTGTCCTTAATAAAGACTCAGGAAAACTCTGGCTTCTTAAACAAACAGGGTTGTGCCCCGAACAGTGAGCAACAGGACTACTGCTGGAAAAGCAGCCCATAGCTTAATATATCACACTGTCAAAAAGCTTCTCCCATTATTCAACTGAAATTTGCCTTCTCTTAAATTTCATCCCATTACTTCTAGTTACACCCCATTGTACCACTCTAAATAATTCTTCATAGCCTTGGTGTTTACACCCTTCAGATATTTGTAGATTTATATCTCAACCACCCCATTTGTCATCCTTTAGCCAAGTTATCTATATTCAGCTCTTTTGGTCTTCTCTTGTAAGTCAATCCCTCAAGCTCTCTTGTTACTTCTTTTTTTTCTCCTGAACTCTCTCCAATTTGTCAATCTCTATTGTAATGGAGCGAAGCAGACCTGAATGCATTACACTTTCTGCAGTTACCACTGCTGTGTCCTCAGTCCCATCTGCTGCCTCAGCGCAGGACAAGCAACCAAACCTTTTTTGGGGGGGATCTTTCTAAATTATCAAAAGCAGAAAAATTGCAAGATCTTCATGTTCAGTTATTAATTGTTGAGGACCTATGTATCCCAAGAAATGCTGCATCCTGGATATTCACTCCTCTGGATTTTTCCCCCAGATAATCTAGGTGTTCTTCCTACTTGAATCTCATTTTGAAGTTCCTATGCTGCTTCTTGCAAAGTCTCCACAAGCCACCTTCACCAAACACTGAGTCTGCCCGCCACACTGCTTCCAGACTCTAGGGTTTATTTCTCCATCCAGGATGCCATGATGGAGAACTCCTTCACCATCATTTCCACTAGTTTACCAAGTGCCATTACAGAGCATTCCTATGATTGATACTCTGACTCCACCAGAGACTTTAAATTCAACACAAAATGGTACACCAAACCTATGCAATGACTGGTGTTACAAACCTCTCCAAAACCAAATGTTCTGCCTTCTACAACAGCCCAGATGATCACAGAAAACACAGTGCCCTGCAGGACCCCAGTGCAAAATGAAGCATAAACAGATGACATTCCTCCAACATGTGCATCTCCATAAAGCCAACGTTTTTCCTCCCTGTCCTGTGAACATGTCCTGCTGTACAGCTCCTCCAACAAAACTGTCTGGACAAATCAGAGGAGGACTGCTGAAAACAGCTGGCAGGGGTTAAAACCACAACTAAACGGGTTCTCAGTTGTGCAAGCACAAACCTCACAGCAGGACAAAGGCCCTGGAGAATAACCCTGGGAAGCAGAACTTGCGGCTGGGGGAGGAGCTCAAGTCCCCTCTGGTGATGCAGGCAGACCTCTTGAAGGGAAATGATCAAAGGCACATATGACTTCAAACTGAAGCTTTTCAGCTTTCCTGGTTACTGCTGGTCTACCTGGAAGGAGACTGCTTTTCTCGACTGCGCTCTGATCTGAACATCCCCAGTTTGAGAAGATAACCCATAAATCTACAGTTCAAGCTTACAGCAGATGGGCACTCCCTTCTCTTCAGCACATTCACTCTGTCTCATATTAACACCACATCTTCACCACGTGACTTTTGAAGAGAAAAGGTATTTTGTATACCTATTAAAAATAGTAATTTTCCTCCCTAATTGTAACTTTCATGTAGCATCTAAAATCATCAGGTCACAGTGCTGCAGCAAACCGCCTAATAAGAACTTAAACACACTCTATTAAAGGCATGAGTGATTCATTCTGCTTTTAAGATTACACATACACTCAAGTTATTATAAAGCTCAGCTTTGTACAAACAGCAACAAAGAAAAAGTCTTCGAAAACTGTGAAAGACAGTGAGGTCCCAAAGCCATGTCAGAGATGCATTCAAAACCAGGTGAGACCGATCAGCTCCAGTTCAAGGCCTCTCTCCCCACAGCAGAAAGCATGGTGGGGAAGGACAAAAGCTGACCCCTCAGGGAACAGCTATAAAAAGCATCCAAAAAACACACAGCAAGCTCTGGCAAGAAGTTTGCATTTGCCATCACTTAAATTAACAGCAAAGGAATCCCCAGGAGGGAGGAAATTTGGACTCTGTCCAACATGCAAGTGTGCTGTGTGAGGAGCTGTGGGGGGAAGAAAGAGCCACAAACAAGCACTGTGGATTCAGAGGAAACCAACATAAACTGCCAGCAACTCTGATCGCTTAAAAAGGGCAGGAGCTTGGCTTGACTACATCGACGGGTATCAGGAGAGAAGTTTATTGTAGGTGACCTCAAACAGAATTGCCACTGTCAGTCATCAGCTTTCCATGAGCTGTCTTTAGAAAACAAAGACTTTTATATTTAAAAAAAACCCCAGTAAGTTATCTTAAAGTATCTCAAGAGTTTATGAAAAATAAAACAATCAAAAATATCACAGTTGGCAACATAGCTAATGTAACACTGGGAATAGTTCCCTTGCTATCTTACATGTTGAGCTGTTATCAGTCCCCACACCACGTGCAGGTCATGCTGACTTCCAGAAGACTCAAATCCCAGTCAGCACTCATTTAGCTTAAAACACAAAGGATAGCTGCTCCACTCTTCCATAATGGCCTAAAGAGTTATGATGTGTTCTGGATTAAGTCCTTCTAAAACACCTAAACAGATGAGGTTTTTTACCCCACAAAAGTAATTATTAAGTTAAGAAGTAATTCAGTCATGTAAATTTAACTTAAGCTAGTAAATCAAATAACATCTTTCTAAAAGCTGTAAAGTGTTCATAACTTAATCCTTTTAATTCACTGTTTATCCCCTTGGCACCTAGACTATTTTTTTCCTAGTCACTTTTGCTGTAATAAAATGTTAATAAAAGAGCGCAAGTAGTCAGACAAGTTGCAGACCTAATGAAGACTGGTTTGCTGCAGGTTTGGTGTCTTATATCCCTTCTTTTCCCCACAGTATTTTCCCCAGTTGCCACCAGGTTGTCTGTGCATCTGTCTCCTTGGGACTTCTTCATGTCCCTTAACTGCTTGTGAGCCAAGTGGCTGCTTGGGAGCTAAATGTGGTTTTGTGCCAGCCCACAGCTCTAGCAGAGCAGAGAGCTGATAGTCATCACATTCCAGCCTCCTCTTCTATTGGGGCATTGGTTCTTCTGCTAAAGAGCAATGAATTTAAGGTGAAGATCTCCCTAATAAAAATAGACTGTGAAATTTCTATGAATAGCCTACATAATAATGCAGTAGCTTTTTTACAATAATCCACACAGGCATTATTACCAACTAGAACTGTAATACATGCATGTCCCACCAATGCCCCGAAAGTAAGGTGATCTTGGTAGGCCACAGGAAGGGCTCCCTCAGTTAAGGAAAGGGCAGGGAAAGCATTGCTTTCTGAGAAGCCCCTGGGAAATAATCAAACTTACAATCCATTCTTTCATAAATCAAGGGGATCAGGTTCAGGTAGCTTCTCATGACAGCATTACAAAGGAAAGGTCTGTCCCAACCATGCAAATCCCAAGCATGGTGGACATTTCCAGTTTATAGCAATTATCTTCAAAAACCCCTGCCTACTTGTATGCAGACAAAGCACAGGCACACACAGTGTGTATCACTGGTTGTGGAAGGCTGCAGGGTAAGTCACCATTCTGTTCCAGCACAAGCTCTGCATAGTCCCAAGGCATAGCTCCAGATCTAACACATTAGTACAAAAAGGTCACAGGGCTCCACATGAAATGGAACTGGTAACACAAGGCAGGAAGTGCCCTCCTGGTCACACTTGGTCTCACAGAGCAGTCATCACTCAATAGCTCTTTTCCATGAACCTGCGATACAAAAGAGCAGCTTGGTGAGGGGACCAGAGCTACAACATCTTCTGATATTTCTAAGGGACTGAGCTGTGGGTCTGGAGAGAGCTCGTGGATGAAATGGCTAAGCTACCATCCACCATATTTGAGAAGATGTGGCACTCTGGTGAAGTTCCCACTGACTTCAAGTGGGGAAACATAGCACCCATTTCTCCTCCCCACAGATATAAGCTATACAGTCAATTCAGTACACTGGAGTCACTCTTCCTTAGGCTGGTGGTCCCAGCACAGGCACTTGCCATGTCCCTGCAATATTTCTACCACAACAACACAGCTGGGTTTCTGAGTCCAGATGAGCACTGCAGCTCCTCATTAAATATGAGGAACTGGTGAGGAAAGAGGTCTCAGTAAAACAGGAATTGTCATATTGATCTGTCGGAGACACGGCCTGGTGGAAACCCTGCACTTGCATGGCATGGTGCCAGGTTTCTTTCTGAGCACAGTACACCTCATCATTCAAGCATCACACTTACAATTATACCTAAACATGAAACATAAACTTTGTATTATTCTCACAGAAAACCAGTAAATCTTTCATTTCTACTGAAAAAAGAATTACAAGCCTGACATGCTCAAGACACAGCTGTGATCCAGCCTTTCAACGTGGATTCAAATATAAGCTTTTGTGTACAATAACTGAGCAGATTCATTTAGTCCCCAGTCCACTTGCAAACTGGGACATCAGATGGCACACCCAGCACCTAAGCTCATAGGCTGGTGGAAATACCACTAAAAATTACAAGGTACAGCTGGATGCAGGTGCTTGCATAAATCCCATGCATGGCAGTGTTTAAAAAAACAATCAACCAATCAACCAATCAACCAACCAACAGGAAAAATAGAAGGAATACAAATGAAGTATGATGAATTTTCGTCAGCGGTCTAGCTAGTACACATAGGTGTGATACACCCATTGTATGTATGATCCCTTGCACCATCTGCTCTGGCCTTCCCAGCCCTATCCTTTATCCTAACATTACTCCCCAGCAGTTTCTTGCTTCTCAGAGATGTGATCTGAAGTTCTGCCACTGGACCAACTCGACACTCTTTTCTGCAGAAACCCAAGCGGTGGCTTTCCCAAGTAGCTGGTTTTTTTTCTTGATACAGTGAACTTAATAGAGATGTCGAGCACAAGTGCTGGCTGCTTCCTACCCCTGCTGAAATTGGGAGCAGACCTCCTGCAAGGAGGCAGCCCCAGGGATCAGCTCTAATGCAAAGCAGCCTTTACTATTCACGAGAGCTGCAGCACCAGGCTGGTGCTGCCAACTTTTCTGCCACATTCATCCTGGCACCGCAGATCAGGAGGAGGAGTGGCATCCCGTGGCCACACTGCCAGGGTGACACCCAGGTACCTGAGGGGTGGCTGGACTCTGACCTCCCATCTAAGCACAAGTTGGCCATAAGTGGGAAAGTTCCACTGCTGCACGTTGGGGGGATGGGCAAAACAACATTTTAGAGGCAAATGCCCTGGGAGCCACACTCGTCACTGACGGAACCCAAGAGATCTGGATTAATTTGCCTTTTTGCTTTCAGTTTACTTTTAGCGATCTCACAGTAAACTGCTTAACCTTGTAGGCAATAAAGTGAGATGCCAGCATGTTCAGCTCATACTACTCACACTATGCTCTAATCCAGTTTGCATGTCCAGTCCTGTCATTAGCTGGAGGAAACATTAATCCAAGACAGTAGAAAAGAAGGAGTAAAAAATTGTTTCTGGAAATGCAATTATTCTAATGGCAAACTGTGGAGGTTTGTTATCTAGACCCACAGCTGAGTTAAACTGAAACATATTATATTTCATGAAAAAAAAAGTTTTAACCATATGTTTAGTCATTTGTGAGCTCTTGATCCTAACGCACAACATAAGCTGCAATATCAGTGTCAAAAGTGCCTGATTTAAAGCATAAGAGGCAGAGTTACATGAAGTCAAGTTAAAACCACTTCTGCAAGTTTGTGGGCAGAGACCCTCACATGGAGTGACAGGTACAGGGGAACACATCCTGGGGTCTGCGCTGGAGGAGTAAAGGGGAGGAGGAAAGTTTTTTCATTAGAAGTTTTTCTGTGAGATTGGCTGGGGGGAAAATGATATAGCTGGGGGGAAGACTGAGACAGCTAAAGAATAACACATGGTATGCTTTCAAAACATACAGCAACATGTGACATTTGTCTGCAAGTCTGGCGCTGAGGAGCCTGTGGTCTGGCAGCAGGGAGAATTTCTGCTTTTTATTTCTTAAATCATCGCAGGCATTTGAACTAAACCCCCCACCTAATAGTCTGAGGGGAAGAACATAAAATCAGATTTTACGTACCGTACTTTCAGTCAGCCATTTTCTCAGCAGATTTTTATCCTCCAACTCAATTCCCACATCATTAAAGTGATGCTGTCTCTTTAAAACACAACGTGGTGCCGTGCCAAAGCCTGCAATAAGAATCACTGGCACCAAAACAGTCAAAGCACACAGCTTAATTCTCTACTTAATAAGACAATTAAAGAAGAGTATTTGGATACAGCAGTCTACAAGTACCAACACAGAGCACTGATGTCTCCAAAGGCATGTTGATCTGAAGGCTTTATCAGAAAGCATCTGCCATCAACACCTGAGAAAAGTGTGAAATAAAGTGGGTTAATGTGGCTATGATACACACAAAGGCTTGCACTGCCCAAGTCCCTATTTGTGAGCATTTTAGAGGGTGCAAGATAAAGTGCCCAGATATAAAACTGCTCATAGATTAAAATAAAAATATATGTATGCAGCTAACTCTGTTAAAAATACAGTCTTGTGGAAATTACTCTAATTACAATGGAATTAAGATTGTGTATTTTGAGTACACACTGCCAGAATCATAGACAGGCTTAGAGCAAGGCTGTTTTTAAATACTGTGCTTTGATGGATGCATTAACACACACAGATGAATTGGGGTACAGAGACTAACACAGACACCAGTGATTGCTCATATGGAGCCTCTTGACCATATCTGCCTCTTAAGTTTCCAATCAAATAATTCTCAGATGTCATCTCCTAGCAGGCTTCGTCCTGCAGAGCTGAAGCAAAGCTAGAGAGAAAGATAACAGCAGCAATATATGAACTAATTAGTCATTTGATTAGCTGGCAAGAAGACAAGGTCCTGCAGTTCTGTGACCTAAAAATGCCACTGATGACCTTAAAACTCCATCTCAAGGGTGTCTGGAAATCTGTAACCTCCAGGGAGAGCAAGAGAAATGGGTGATGCCTAAACTGCATTAGCTCACATGAGATGTTGAAACAGCCCAGACGTTAAGCCGAGGATAGGTGTGACATTCGAAGCAATCAGCCAGCAAAAGAGCACCTGCAGCACTGCACTCTGTTTGAACTGCTGCACCAAGGACTCTCAGTCCAGCCTACATGGGAGGTTCGTGGGATGAGTGGTTCAACACATCCAGAAAGCACACCAGGACCACAGACCTCATCCTAGCAACCCAACAGCACATAGCAAAATAGGGAAAAAAATAAACCAGATTTAAAAAAACCCCAACTGCTCCCTCTTTGTTAGAGCAGGGCTAACAGCCTGCCAGTCCCAGGTGGCAGCCCCTGGGCTGCATCATGCCAGGAGAAGAGAGTGACTGAGGAAAGGAGGGAGAAGTCACTTTGAAGAAGACATCCTGAGTAGTTGCCTTCTTGACTTCCAATGGAGGGTCCTACACCTCAATGGAGATCTGATTCTGGTAAATCCCATGAATGTATTAGTTATTCCACATGCAGTAACAGGAGGAGGGATTGGGGTCACTAAAAGTTTCCAGCCTAATCTGAGGCAGTGCCTCCCTGGAAAGCCACCAACTGGTGCAGAGGAACCCACAGTGACCCAAAATGGGCCAGCCCAAAGAAAGCAACACCAGCTCACAAGCAGTGAGCTCCTCTCTACCAAGAAAGTCTATCTCATCTCACACCTTCAACAGCTTGGATGGAGCATTAAAGGAAACAAATGCATTGGCAAAGATCCCCCTGCCATCTGCACCTTGGAAATACCCTCTGGAATGGAGAAGAGGAAGATCCCTCACCCTGCATGCTCCTGGGGGAATGGTGCAAC
This sequence comes from Zosterops lateralis, assembly GCF_965231275.1. Classification (NCBI taxonomy): domain Eukaryota; kingdom Metazoa; phylum Chordata; class Aves; order Passeriformes; family Zosteropidae; genus Zosterops; species Zosterops lateralis. The sequence goes on along the minus strand of NC_139767.1, from coordinate 26,749,847 downwards.
CTCCAGCAGCTGCCAGCACTGCCCTGTTTCACCCCTGTCCTCTCCACACAGATCTAGACCTGTCTTTCACCACCAGCTTCCCCCATGTGCTTTGTCCCAGAGAGATGAACTCACCTCCAGCATCAGTGAATTCCTCAGATGAAGTCAAATACACAGTTTAAATTTTACCAAGCCTTGCCAGAGGCCTTGGAGTAAAATGCAGAAGTAGGAACATTTTCTCAAAGAGAAAATGGAGACTTAAAGTGCTGCAGCAGGGTCTCTAAAGAAGATCAAGTTTTGCTGAGATAATACAACCTCAATATGCACAGTGTTTCCCCCCTCCTTTACTTTTCTCTGAAAAAAAATGGGAAAAATACCCCAAGAGCACACACAATAAATCAAAGATGAAAAAATTGGCCATGGACATGGTTCAGTAACACATGTGCTGTGCTCAGCCCTGTGTTCCATTACAGCTCTCAGAAGCAGAGAGCAAAGTTAAGAATCCAGTTACTGCAGTTACAAAGAAATTAAGGTTTCCAAATCTGACTTATTGTGAATTGAAACAAAACCTCAAAATGCTGAAATTCTCCACAAAAGGAATTCTAAAACAATCACTTGGAGTCCACTGGAAGAGCAATTATATTGCTACTGTATTTCTTACAATGGAATTATATTTTAAAATTCTAAACAGAAACTTACTTCAACACAAAGCCTGTAAAACAATGAATTGTTAACAGTCTCAGAAAAATACTCCATCTCTTTTTTCTGCTACTTTTTTACAACACTGACCTGGTTTTGTAGAAGATTTTAGTGTTGATGACGCCAGATATTGGAATATGATTCCATCAACGAGTCCTAGCCAGGAAATACCAAAGCTGGGGTTGCCAAAGCAACATAATTAACTTGATCACGGTACATACACTGTATGCCACTTCCCAAATGGCCCTTTAACACCCAGCTAAATCCTTGGCTTGAATGGTGCATCTGAATGAATCTCTCCTCTGAGTTCCTCAAGAACACAGAGCAAAAGGAGAAGTTGTCAAAATTACTAAAAGCCAAGTACCACTCTGCTCCCTGGCCAATAGTCCCCTGGGCTTGAAGAGGTCAAGGAGCAATTCCTGAGCCTACTCCCACAACTCTGAATTGCAGCAACCACAGAAACACGAGATCCTCTTGCATTTTGTAAAGATTCACTTTTAATTCACCATTACCAAACTTAAGAGGTTTGGTTCTTTTATGGCATTATCAGTAAAATTACTACGGCTCAGGCAGGGAGGCCTGAACACCAGTGCTAAACCTTGATCCAGGGGCCACAAACTTCAAAACCTGAATATGCTGTCACTAACTCAATGTGTACAATGTATCAAAAATAAGAATCTGTCTGTTCATTTAGACAAAAAAAAAAAAGGAAAGAAAAGTAAGAAACAGAAAAAAAATTGAGTGATGGGCTTTCAACCTGTCACCAGACCACTGTGACCTCAATTTTTGAGAAATAAAGTCAAAATCTATTCTTATCTTCAGAGATTCAAGATGTATTTATGTGTCAAACTTTCTCCCCCTTGTCCTTAGCCTTTGGGAAGCACACTAAAAATCATATCAAAGCCTGAAAACCTTGCGATCCCATTCGCATTCCCCTTTGACCCAGGATGCCTGCAGCTCTCACCAGCCCCTCAGTTCATCCTCACCATGCGGCAAAGGCGGCAGGTCTGAGAGCAAACTGCTCAGGATGAAATAAAGGCCACTTTGCATAGCAAAATCCTGCTGCCCTGCTCAAATTCTGAAGGCCAAAAAACTTTTCTTTGGCAGTTTTCTGCTTCTTTGTATCTGTGAAGGATATTTTACCACCATCTTCCTCTCCTTACATACAAATATTTGATTATTCTCTTTGAAATGTCTCTGTAACATCTACAGGCATAGGATGCTGAATGCAAACACTGATTGATTCTTTCTTAGCCATCAAATGTGCTTACACAGCAACTACACACAGCAAATGCACACAAATCTCACATTTCACGTTTTAAAATATGAACATGCTGTGTTGTTTTTTTTACTCAAACATAATGAATGAGCTTAAATATTAGAACTTGAAATTATTAAGTAAATCATGGCACCTGTAAAGCTTTTATTTGCATAACATTAATTCATGATGGCATGTAAAACAAATTCATCACTCTCACTATATTGTAGTATGATTTATGTTAGAATTGGAAAAAATAAAAATCTTGAGCACAAAATTATGTTGACAAGATGTACGTGCTCTTTGAAGCACAAGATTTTTTTTTTTTTTCTGAAGCATCAAAACAACTAAATTATGAGAAAGAGGGCTGGGAGAAAGCATCTTTAAAAATGAATAACATACTAGCGTCACACATACACACTCTACAGTTATTAATGTCAAGCATGGTGAAGATACTCTAGAAAATCATTACCATTCATAGCTACTAACAGCCATTAAATTTCAATCAATTCAACTTAACACAAGTGTACTTCAGCAGCCCTTACAGTTCCTTATAGAGGTGGCTCAGAAAGTCCTGTCTGACTTATTGCATTGTCCACCGCACAAAGGGGCATTGCTGAGCACTGCTGTGAAAAGGAGCGATCTTGGTGTTGGGAACTGATGCTCTTTTAACACTGCTGCAATCAACAGACCTTGCTTTTAAAGACGGTGTGATAAAAGGGCTCTAATAGAGCACCTCAGGTCAGCATGGAGGGGAGTAATACACCGATTCTAGCTAGGAATGCCACTTTCCAAGCTGAAAAAAAAAAAAATAAATTGTGAGATGTTTTCAAGGGGTTTTCAACGAATTTTAGCGACCAAATCAAGCTGCTTAACACAATCTCCAGGTGATCCACTTGCCTGAATAGAATATAATAACTAAATATACAGGACATTAAAACAAAACAGGATTTAACTTGCAGAGACTGGATATTTAAAGCTCCTAGTGATGAATATAAGCCACAGCACTGTAACATTACAGCATCTTCACTCTTCTGAATTTCATTTGTAACACAGGAAGTTTTCCCACTGCCGTTGCAGGAATTAAGCTGTGCAGCTGACCATCCCTTGCAGATTCTGGGAAGAACCAGCTGGTCCCCTACTGGGGGTGTTTGCCACCTCATGGCAGAGGTGAGGGACTGTGACCACAGGGTGCTCATCTCAGGGGCTGGACCCACGCTGGCTCCCGCTGTGCAGCAGAGCATCCCAGAGAAGGTGTCTTGCTCTGGAGAGATTTCATTAGTTTCATCTAATGAGTTATCTACACTAAAATCCTGCATTTCACAGGGGATAAAAGGCTTCTAACTACTACTATTCCGCTCCCCTCCTCACTCCCCAGAAGCCCAGATTTTTTCCATTAGGGTTTATTCTGCTGGGCACAAAGTCCTCTCTCTAGATTTACAGGCAGTTTAAGCTTGCAAGTGTCTACTCCTACAGAACAGTCACTCCATGCACAGAAAAACAGACGCAGTCACAGATGTACCATCACTGTAGCTGAAATTACAAGGTCAAGTCCAGAATCTCTTTTGTGGCTTTTAGTTCATTCCTTAAAAGTATTAGGACTGATGGTACTATTAATTAGGAGAGTATTTGGGACTGTTCTACAGAGCTCTATGGTTTTGCTTCCCCTGAGATTCAGACTTAGCATTTAACATGGAGTAGCAGTAAAATTCTTCAAAATCAAGAAACATCCAAGTAATCTCTCAGGCAGATATATGCTTCATTTTAACTCATTTCCCTACACTTACGAGCTGCACTAAATGAAATGAAATTAATGTTAAAAGGGGCGTTTATTGAAAAATCTTCCAGTGACAGGTTCAGAAAGTGCCAGAGTTCAAGTAAATCATTCCATGGAAAATGTTAGCAAAGCTTAATCATACTGGAAGCCACATTTAATTACAGCTTTTTAAGTCCATCTGGGAAAAAAGAAGCGACTTAAATATGTCACCTGAGATGATCTAGATACTGAAACTATTTGTAAGTTAACAAAAGCATTTGCATCACAAAACGCTCTGGGGCAGCAGCACGGCAAAGCAGATGTGTAATGAACAAGGATCACAGCACCAAAACAATCAGGACTGTAAATAACTACTACTAATCTGCGATCATTTAAATTTGGGTTTAATTGCTAGGCAGCAAATACATTTAATTCTTGAAGAGGTAAATGCTCTGCGGAATACACACTTAAAGGTATTTAGTGACAGAAGCACCACAGTCAAGAATCCAAATGTCAGGAAGGCAAAGAAAAGCCAAGGAGCAGAGGCAGAGCAAGGCTGCCATGAATTCACAACTTTAAACAAACTTTTCCTTGGAAGAGAATTAATAATGTGGCCATCCCCACTGTACATACTGTAACTGCTTCAGGAGTGACACAATGAGGCACATGGGAGGCAAGAGGGTAGTGACTATAGAACAAAATTCAATCTAGTGGCTAATGAATAAAAAGTTCCTTTTATTTCTCAGTTGTTTTTGGTTCATTAAATTTTCCACAGATTTGCAGAGAAGAAAACGTGATCAATAAACCTTGACAAAAGTGAACATGTGAAAAAGGCGAGAGAAAGGCACAGGAAGATAAAAGTGATATCCCGATCACAGATTTCAGAGGCAGATGACCAGAGCTCTGGGCTGCTGAATAATCTGAATAGACCATCATTTCTTTACAGCCTTTTACTTTCTTTTCCCTGACTGTTGGAACTCTTCATTCAATACAATAGTAAATGCACTAAAACTTTTTTTCTTATGCTAATGGTCGAAATCGGGCGCTCACAGTTAAAACACACTTCCCACCAACTTGTTTTCTTAAAAAAAAAAAAAAAAATAACCTATTCAAGTTAAACTAAAATGTCAAAGACAGCTTAAGGCTTACTCTCACCATTCCTCAAAATTAATGGTTTTCTCCCCAGTAGATACAAAAAGAAAAGACTTGAATAAGGATAAAGCTGCAAGACTCTTTTCATATGAAAAAGAACACTTAGAAAGTAAAAAGAAATACATCCAGTACAAAGATCCTGGTACCTACAGTTCTAATTTGTATTGTTTCCTCTTAGAATATTTATAATTGCAGAAAGGTGACAGCCAATCACAAATAATTGTGAAACGATGAGAAAAGATTCACCAATGACTAATGTATTTGAGCACTCATGCCCATGACAGTATCAGAAACGCTTCCACTCATTACAATAGGAGCCCAAGGGAGCCTATTTTCAATTTTTTTCTAATTTGGGTGACCACTTCCAGGCACCGTGGCTTTTTTTGCTGTGGTACTGAATATTCACAAATTCCAAACAATTTTTACAGCTCTGACCTTCTGAATTAAAGGACAATCTTCCTGTTCCCTTTGTGCAACACATTTCAGCTTTAGCATATTTGGATTCATGTAGTTTATGGTTCACTTTGTTTATAAGAAGTTAAAGGGTATGGGATGTGGATTTACAGTAGCCAAGAGTGAATGAACAAAAGTTCTGTGGCCTCTTCTGGACTACACACATCTAACATGTATTCACTCCCAACTGGAACTGGTCTGTAGAAAATTTGACCCGATTACCCACTATTTCCATTCCAGTCACTTGTTCACAAGGGAAACCTGCAATTTTGCCTCCTGAACTATCAAGATTGCCATACCTTTTACACCAAACACCAGCTGGTTTCTAGAAGATGCATATATGTGGGATGAATTGTGCATATTCCCTGCATACACACAAATGTGTGTACATATATGTAGATATGCATAGGCACACAAGTATTATTTGCCTTTCTAACACAATGCTTTATTGATGTCATTCATATGAGGATTCATTCTTTGCTGTTGTTTTATTTAGTGTTGCATTAATTAATTCCCAAATGCCTACTGTTGTTTTGGTTTTCTTTAAAAGGGTCCTGGCAACAGAGCTGAAGCAAACCCTAAATACCACTTAATGCTTTGTGGCAAGTTGTCCAAATGTGCAACTGTTTAAAATATTTACCCAGGTACATAAGGGGGTTGTGCAGCTCTCAAACAATGCCCTGGAATCTTTCCCATCAGTAAGAGAGCGGACAAAAAAGCAGAGACCGCTTAACCTCAATGCCTTAGCAGCAAGTGAGAAGTGCAAATATTGCATTTCTATGAAGCCCTAGAAGCTTCATAGAAATGGAGTGGCAACTAATTAGTTTGATGCTATAGTCACATCCAATGTTCCTAAGTAGCTTCTTTGAAAAAACTCACTGCCTTGAAACCCTCGGCCAGATTATTAAGTGGAGGCTTTGTGATGGGGCAATAGATAGGTGTTTGCTCCACAAATACATACAGATTTTGGTGACTGCTTACTGAATCCACTGCCTCCACTAATCTGCACTGGAAACTTCACTATGAACAGAGCACTTCGCAGAGTACAAAAGCATGAAGTATCTGTGTACCTTTCAGACTACAGGGCAAACAACTGGCTTACAGTAGGCCACCAAAACCAGGGGCAGGCAGTTAACCAAGTGCCTTCCGTACTGGCAAACAGAGAATAACTCAACTGCTGTTAGATCACATACTCTACCCTATCCTTACATGAAAAAAAAAAAAAAAAAAAAAAAAAAAAGATGGGTCCAGAGGACTGAGAAATTCAGACGTTCTCCATAGAAATAAAGTATCAAGATCATGAAAAACATATTTTCGAGTCAGACAAAACTGTAGCGATCACCTAACCCTTTCTATATTCAGCTGATCACACAGTCATAGAGCCTGTGCAGCTTCTATACAACTGTGCCACTGAAAGGGAAGTTGTGGTATAAACTCGTAAGATCATTAGACTCACAGAAAATATAATCAAAAAATGGTTCTTTGACATAGAAGTTCAAACTGGTTTTCAAAACAATGACAAAAATACTGC